>NC_141900.1:56890815-57565101 GCF_057802395.1 Ceratotherium simum simum | reverse complement strand
TACTGTTCTTCTAGTTCTTCTATGTGGGATGCCACCTCAGCATGGCTTGATGAGTGGTGAGTAAGTCCCCCGCCCAGGGGGGACTTACTCCAAACCGGTGAACCCCAGGCCGCTGAAGCAGAACACGTGAACTTAACCGCTATGCCACCGGGCTGGCCCCCTCTTCTATTCTTGAAAAGGCATCTGGTCACATATTACTATAGGTGGGCATCCTTCCTAGTGTTCCAAGGTCCAGACAAATAACAAAGTCAGATAAGTATATCAACCTCACCACCCTCCATCTACACCTGTTTCTGGGGTTTATGTTGAAAGGGGTGACTGAGGGGAGTTTGTTATTATAGCTATAGGTTGGTGAAGAACCTATCAGGATAATTTCTGTTTCAGCTGTTGGCTCCTGTGCTCATATATGTGGTATTTAAAACACCGAACTCTGGTCATACCATTTAGTAGTAATCTTTAACCATGTTTTTTTCCCCCATTAACTTGATTGAGATAATAGTGGTTTATAACACTGTGAAAATTTGGGTGTACATTACTGTTTATCATTTTCTGAGTAGACTTCATTGTGGTCATCCCAAGTAATCTAATTATTGTCTGTCACCACACATATGTACCCCTTCACCCGTTTCACCCACCCCCCTCCCCCCTTCCCCTCTGGTAACCACTAATCTGTTCTCTTTATTCGTGTGTTTGTTATATTCCACATATGAGTGAAATCATGCAGTATTTGTCTTTCTCTGTCTGGCTTATTTCACTTAACATCATACCCTCAAGGTCCATACATGTTGTTGCAAATGGGACGGTTTTGTCTTTTTTTATGGCTGAGTGGTATTGCATTGTATATATATACCACATCTTCTTTATCCAGTCATCAGTTGATGGGCACTTGGGTTGCTTCCACATCTTGGCTATTGTGAATAATGCTGCAATGAACATAGGGGTGCATAGATCCCTTTGGGTCATTGATTTCTAGTTCTTTGGCTAAAGCCCAGTAGTGGGATAGCTGGATTGTGTGGTATTTCTATTTTTTGAGAAATCTCCATACTGTTTTCCATAGTGGCTGCACCAGTTTGCATTCCCATCAGCAGTGTATGAGGTTCGTTCCCTTTTCTCCACATCCTCTCCAACATTTGTTGTTTTTTTGTCTTGGTAATTATAGCCATTCTGACCAGTGTAAGGTGATATTTCATTGTTGTTTTGATTTGCATTTCCCTGATAATTAGTGATGTTGAACATCTTTTCATGTGCCTGTTGGCCATCTATATATCTTCTTTGGAAAACCGTCTGTTCATATCCTCAGCCCATTTTTTGACTGGGTTGTTTGTTTTTTTGTTGTTGAGTTGAATGAGTTCTTTATATATTTTGGAGATCCACCCCTTGTCAGATAGGTGATTTGCAAATATTTTCTCCCCGTTGAGAGGTTGTGTTTTCTTTAACCACGTTTTTTGAATGTTAATTATATGTATAGGTCCACTGTGCTCTTCTGTTATAAAGACCCGAAGATGTATATAAAAATGATAAGTTGCTATGCCTCCTCCCTTGTTCCCTTTGCATATACGTATGTATGCACGTAAAAAAGAACCTAAAAAGAGGACACTAATAACAGCTATATATAGCTGATTTGTATTGTTACTAAAGAAGGGAAAACAACTAACCAACCTGAGCCAGGACAGATCTGATTCCTGGGCAGAACTTTGAGCAGCACAGCTGTAGACCTAACTATCCCATGAGAAAGGGGATCTTGTTGGACAAGGAACAGGATTCTGATGACCATCAGGTTGGTGAGCTGCTCATATAGGCCTTGGGGCAGCTGATTAAGCTGGAGATCATTGACATCACCAAAACATGTAAAAATGGAATTGGCTTCTTCAGAAAGTAATAAGTTGTCCATCAGAGTATCCGTACCAGTTAAACCCCGCCTGATACAAGGTGGGCAGGCACTGAGGAAATGTTTAGTAAATAAGTGTCAGCATGACAATTTTGGCAAGAAGCCTAACTGGGTGACCTCGGTCCTTTGAGTCGGTAATTCTATGTAGGAATCCATACTGGTACTGTTAGTAATAGGAAAATCACAACTTGAGAAAAACAAGTACAAAAGTGTAAGGGGATAGACTCGCATTTGTTTTTTTCCTCCTCATTTTATTTTAAGTGATTAAATAGATCATCTTGAATATATTCTCATCATAAAAATGTTGAAAATACAGAAAATTAATAAGAAAGAGAGGGGGGAAATCCCCTTTGATTTGCCTTCTAAGTGTAGCCCCCCTTCATCTCTTTGGGTATTGCTTGTGATCTTTATTTTCACTATACCTTTTTACATAATTTATGCACTTTTATATTTAGCATTTTTCTTTTAACATAAACAATTTATATTCATATTTTTAGAGGCAATATTATTCATGGTGTGCAATAATTTATTCTAGTCTTAATGTGCTTAACTTTTCCTCTACTGTTGTGCATTGATTGTTTCCACTTTTTCCCTATCGCAAATATTGAGTAAAAGGGTAAGAATATTTTATAACATTTTGATGACAATTGCTAAATAGCTTTCCCACATATTTTTTACTTATTTATATTGCTATCAGCAGTATGTGTCAAAATTTGCCAATCCTTCCTCTCATTGGGTATTGATATTTCAAATTACTTTAAAAATTTCATATGTGGAAAACAGTATCTGAAACTGATCAGGTAAAAAGAGGATTTCTTTGGACTGATGTAGGGGTGGCTCACAGAGAGAGCCCCAGGGCAGGAGGCAGGAAGCCCGGCTGGAACTTGGCAGGGCGTCAAACATGGCAGAAATCCATGGAGTCTTCCCTTATTCTTCCCTTATCCCCACCAGGTTACCCACCCCCCTCGGCCTCTTCATCTGATTTGTCTCTCTTTGTGTGTCTGTTACTTTGCCTCTGGCTCTGTCTCATTGCATGTGTGTGTTGTCTGTCTGTCTTTCTGTGTGTCTCACTCTGCCTTGCTCTGTGTCTCTGGTCTGCCTGTTCCTCTTTGTCTGTCTTTCAGGTTTCTCTCTTCCCACCCTGCCATCCCATTCTCTCTTCTCTGCTTTCCCTGCACATGGTTAAAAATGGCTCCCCCCAGCAGTTCCACTTGCTTCTGAGTTCAGTGGTCATCAGAGTCTGCCTCAGTCCCTGTGTCTACCTTCCAAATTCTGGACACGGAGAATCTGGTTGACTCAGCTTGGTCAGTACAGTGGCTGCCTTTGGTTTGGGTCACCCCAGTGGTCAAGTAGGGGCAGGGCCCAGGAGAGGCTGGTTCTCACAGAGGAAGGTGCTGGGGAGAGGAGCCCCTCTTATGGGTGCCTACAGGAAGACTGGGTGTAGTCCTGACCTCCCAGTTATGATGAGCTCCACTCTGCAAAGATAATTGAGCAAGTATGCCTTGTGTTCTTCTGTGGGCCTATTAAAGCAAGAAGTGGGATTAGTGAAGACCTGCTCTTGATAGATAGCCTATCACAAATTGATGGAAACTATCTTCTAGGATTAGATTTGCTGTCCCTAAAGTGAAGAAGAATTTGCTTAATTGGTCCCATCTCTGATACTTTGTGTGTGTAGGTGATGTGGGGCCACTGAGGAGTCGAAAAAGAATTTTCCAACACGAGCCGCTCGTTCTTTCGTGCACCTTTATTTTGTGTTCAGCATGGGGACAGGACCCATGGGCGGTAAAGAGCTGCATGGGGACAGGACCCATTGGCAGTAAAGAGCTGCTGCCTGGAAGTGTCTGTGCGTGGCCAATATATACCATTTTTGGCTATTTTACTATTCTATAGAAATGTCAAAAGAGAAAGTATTAGGTGGTCTGGTTAGCCTCAAAGATTAGGGCATGGGGGCGGATGAATGAGATGTGTCCTGGCATTCCAAGGTAAAGTTTGCCTCAAGGAACACGTAGGCAGGAGATTAAAGTCATTGATCACCTCCTGAGGTCAATTCCTTGGCTCCTAGCCAGAGGCGATTGAGTAAGTAGGGGCATGTGAGACTGAGGGGCGACCACGTCATAGGGAGGGGAGCCATACTATAGAGTAGCTCTGAGGGTCATGTTTAGAGGTTTTCTTTTTCTTTTTTTCTGCTCCTAAAACTGTAACTCAACCTTGCCTTTTCTTTTCCTTTCTGTATTGACCCTAATGTAATAAGCTAACTTTGTATTCAAAATTAGCTCTGCGGTTTTCCGTAAGGAGGATGATCCATCACTTTCACCCAGGAAACTCCGGGTCGGTGAGTGTGGCAGGTTTTTGGGGGTGGTGGTGGGGGGACAGAGATCCTTGACCTGAAAACCTGAAGCAGGGTTGGGGGATTAAGCACAAGTAGCAGGGTTGACAGCAAGGCTATGAGTCAGAACCAGGTGGTCAGGCTCGAAGGAAGTCAGTCTGAGGACTGGGGGCTGAGCCGGCAGCTCAGTGTAAGTCAGAGGAGAGCCGGCAGAAGGGACAAGGAGAGATGGTGGGAGCAGGGCTAGGGAGAGTGGCCTGAATTATTACATGCTTCCCCACTCTCATTTGGGGTTTATTGTAATGACAAATCACCTAATGCATTCTATTTCTTTAGTTGTTTAATGAGCAATACATGTTTGTAAAACCACATTTTAAAGGCACCAAGGTATCCACTGAAATCTTAATTTCCCTTCCACCCTGGTTACCTAGCCACACCATTCTCTGGGTGAGAATTAGTTCTCTGGTTGAGGAAATCGAGGCACAAATGATACCGAACCAAGTGGGCTTACCTCCTGGTGAGTTAAATAAGACTCTACACCAGTGGAAGTTGTCTCACCAAGTAAAGTGTATTTGCAGCAAATAGGAGGCCATGAGGAATCATTTCCAAAGTCATGGCGTCCCGAAAAAAGGGAAAAAAGGAACTTTTATTTCAGTTGGGGAATGAATATTCAAAAGGGAGAGGTGGATGTTCGCTTGCACAGGCTCAGTTGGAGAACATGCTTCCACATAATGAGGCCTTAGCTCCTCCTGGAGAGATCTTTGTATTAAAATAAGGCAAAGGTCTTTGAAAAGATGTTGCTAAGACCGATGTGGAAGAGCGTACTGCCTATGTTTTCTTCTAGAAGTTTCATAGTTCCAGGTCTTACATTCAAGTCTTTAATCCATTTGGAGTTAATTTTTGTGCATGGTGTAAGGTAAGGGTCTACTTTCATTTTTTTGCATGTGGCTATCCAGTTTTCCCAACACCATTTGTTAAAGAGACTTTCTTTTCCCCATTGTATGTTCTTGGCTCCTTTGTCAAAGATTAGCTGTCCATAGATGTGTGGGTTTATTTCTGGGCTTTGGATTCTATTCCATTGATCTGTGTGTCTGTTTTTGTGCCAGTACCATGCTGTTTTGGTTACTATAGCTTTGTAGTATATTTTGAAATCAGGGAATGTGATACCTCCAGCTTTGTTCTTTTTTCTCAGGATTCCTTTAGCTATTCGGGGTCTTTTGTTGTTCCATATAAATTTTAGGATTCTTTGTTCTATTTCTGTGAAAAATGTTGTTGGAACTTTGATAGGGATTGCATTGAATCTATAGATGGCTTTAGGAAGTATGGACATCTTAACTATGTTAATTCTTCCAATCCAAGAGCACGGAATATCTTTCCATTTCTTTGTGTCTTCTTCAATTTCTTTCAGAAATGTTTTATAGTTTTCGGTGTACAGATCTTTCACCTCTTTGGTTAAGTTTATTCCTAGGTATTTTATTCTTTTTGTTGCAATTGTAAATGGGATGGTATTCTTAATTTCTCTTTCTGCTACTTCGTTGTTAGTGTACAGAAATGCAACTGATTTTTGTATGTTGATTTTGTATCCTGCAACTTTACCGTATTCGTTTATTACTTCTAAAAGTTTTCTGGTGGATTCTTTGGGGTTTTCTATATATAAAATCATGTCATCTGCAAATAGTGACAGTTTCACTTCTTCCTTTCCAATTTGGATCCCTTTTATTTCTTTCTCTTGCCTGATTGCTGTGGCTAGGACTTCCAATACTATGTTAAATAGGAGTGGTGACAGTGGGCATCCTTGTCTGGTTCCTGTTCTTAGAGGGATAGCTTTCAGTTTTTCACCATTGAGGATGATATTAGCTATGGGTTTGTCATATATGGCCTTTATTATGTTGAGGTACTTTCCTTCTATACCCATTTTATTCAGAGTTTTTATCATAAATGGATGCTGTATCTTGTCTGACCGGGCAAGAGAAACAATAGAAAAAATAAACAAATGGGACTACATCAAACTAAAAAGCTTCTGCACAGCAAAGGAAACCATCAACAAAATGAAAAGGCAACCTAACAATTGGGAGAAGATATTTGCAAACCATACATCTGATAAGGGCTTAATCTCCAAAATATATAAAGAACTCATGCATCTCAACAACAGAAAAACTACCAACCCAATTAAAAAATGGGCAAAAGACCTGAACAGACATTTCTCCAAAGAAGATATACAGATGGCCAACAGACACAAGAAAAGATGTTCAAAATCACTATCAGGGAAATGCAAATCAAAACTACAATGAGATATCACCTCACGCCCGTCAGAATGGCTATAATTAACAAGACAGAAAACAATATGTGTTGGAGAGGATGTGGAGAAAAGGGAACTCTCATACACTGCTGGTGGGAGTGCAAACTGGTGCAGCCACTATGGAAAACAGTATGGAGATTCCTCAAAAAATCAAGGATAGAACTACCATATGATCCAGCTATTCCACTGTTGGGTATTTATCCAAAGAACTTGAAAACACCAATTTGCAAAGGTACATGCACCCATGTGTTCATTGCAGCCTTATTCACAATAGCCAAGACTTGGAAGCAACCTAAGTGCCCATCAAGGGACGAATGGGTAAAGAAGATGTGGCATATATACACAATGGAATACTACTCAGCCATAAGAAACGATGAAATCCAGCCGTTTGTGACAACATGGATGGACATTGAGGGTATAATGCAAAGTGAAATAAGTCAGAGGGAGAAGGTCAAATACCGTATGATTTCCTTCATTAAGTAGTAGATAATAACAACAATAAACAAACACATAGGGCCAGAGATTGGATTGGTGGTTACCAGAGGGGAAGGGGGGAGGGAGGAGGGTGAAAGGGATAATTCGGTACATGTGTGTGGTGATGTGTTGTAATTAGTATTTTGGTGGTGAACATGATGTAATCTATGCAGAAATAGAAGTACAATGATGTACACCTGAAATTTTTATAATGTTATAAACCAATATTACTGCAATAAACAAAAAATTAAAAATAAATAAATAAAAAAATAATAAAATGAGCAGAGATGATAAACCTGATTCTGAAGCTCAGGAGAAAGTACAAGGAAACCTCTGCTGGGGAGGAAAATGTACATACACACGCATATATTTGTACATATACATGTATGTATGTAAATTATATCTTATCCCATTGTTTATTTTACAACGCCCCAAAAATTTCAGCTTTCCATCAGCCTACTCTGAAATTGCAATTTACATTTTCAGTGCTAGCTTTAATAAAGTTTCTCACCCAATTTAAAAAAAAAATAAATAAAATAAAATAAAATAAAATAAGGCAAAGGTCATGGGTCCAGCTCTTGTGGTGAGGCTTGGTCAGTTTCAGGATGGCTGGTGGTTACATCTCCTTAACGTACAAAAGGAAAAGGAAAAGAAAACAACTTGGAAAAACAGTTAATTGCTTCCAAACCCACCTTTGAGTTCCCGGGGACACCTAGTTGGTGACACAAAGAGGCAGATTGCTCAAGGTCACACTGTGGTAAGAGCAAGCCCGCCTTCCTACCACCCGAGTTTGTGCTCTCCCTGGTCCACCTTGCTGCTCCCTGCTGGAACTCTGCATAACACAGCCCAGGCACTACAGCATTTGTGGATAGTTATTTTTTTAACCATGTTTTCTATTTCTCACCTAAATGATATCTTTTCTGAGGCCAGGACAATCCCGTTAGTCCCTATCGGTGTACCTAAGATATTCTAGGGTATTTTAAAAATAAATTACATCCCCAATGCTAATGATGTTAAAGGTACAGAGATTCCACAAATGTCTTTGATGTGCCTGCTAAGTACAGCCTCTCTGCTGGGTGTCAGACATAATGGTGATGAAACATGGACTCTGCATTGACCATAAGAGACATTGAGAAGTTGCTCAAAGTCACGACTTTTCATGTATCTTCCTTAGGAAATATATATATATATTTTTTTGTGTGTGTGTGTGTGAGGAAGATCAGCCCTGAGCTAACATCCATGCTAATCCTCATCTTTTTGCTGAGGAAGACCGGCTCTGAGCTAACATCTATTGCCAATCCTCCTCCTTCCCCCCGCCCCCACCCCCAAAGCCCCAGTAGATGGTTGTATGTCATCGTTGCACATCCTTCTAGTTGCTGTATGTGGGACGCGGCCTCAGCATGGCCGGAGAAGCAGTGTGTTGGTGCGCGCCCGGGGTCCAAACCCGGGCCGCCAGTAGCGGAGTGCGCACACTTAACCACTATGCCACGGGGCTGGCCCCACGAAATATATTTTTAAAAAATCCAGCAATTTGACTTTCCGTATGAATGTTGTACTTCAACAAAAAGTTTTTAAAAAAATCCCATAATGTGAACTCTTGTTTGCTTTCATTTCCAGATAAGCAGACATTTACTGAAATTAGTACTTGGGGAGAATAGCAAAAAGCCACAGACCCTCCCAGCCTTAGAGATCCCTTGTGAAGGATGTATATGTCTGAATGGGAGTGGGGTGGGATTCCCACCGTGGACCATGGCCTGTATTTGCTCACCAGTGTAGGACACCTGGGGAATGATGGGACCAGAGAGTGTGCACCCTATTTCCTGATGCTGCAGCTGGGATGCAGCCACTACTGAGCTACGTTCCGGAGTTGAACTTGGGAGGCATTTTCCCCCTATAAGAAGTGCCATCAGCTCTCTGCTTCAGGTGCATTGCATTGGTCTCTCTGGTCTCGGGTACGTGACCACAAGCTAACAGACTTCTATGAAAAAATGTGTTTTGAGTTTCAAACAGCTAATTTATAATTATCTTTTGGAACATAACCTTGCAAAAGTTGGAATTATCTGTGCTTGCTCTGTTGATCTTGCTTTCTTGACTGCAGACAATGGAATCCAGACTTTTCATCAGCTTGGGTTGTTTTTTTTTTTGACTAGTGATGGGTTGGCTTGTGTGAATGTTACTGGATACATACCCAGGTTGTTTACCCGCCACATAAGAGGGGCCAAATAAAACTAGAACACCAGGCTTGTGGCAAGGAAAGAGTTTTTACTTCGGGTTACGTCAGCCAGGAGATGAGAGCTCTCAAATTTGTCTCGTCTCCGGGGCGGCGCAGGGGGTTTTAAAGGTTGTGAGGAATGTGGCTGCTTGTAGGGAGGGGGAGCCTGTGGCCTTGCTAGTCAGCACTTTCCCACCAGCCTGCGTTTGGCCTTGTGAGGCTGCCGGCAGGGAGGAGGATGGTGAGATAAGGGAATCCACAGGAGGGTGTTCTTCAACTGTCTCTGTCTCTGTCTCCGTGGTGGATGATGGATTCCGGTGCCAGGAAGCCAAGGAGTTGAAGTCTGAGAAGCTTTAGCTTCTTGATATCAGTTTCCCTGTAACAAACCTCAAGAACTGGTAATTAGCCAAAACATCAGTGTGAGCCCAGCTTGAGGCCACCTGGACTTTTAACAATTAGTAACTTCTATCTGCCTTGTGAAGTTCAGGGATACACAAAAACCCAATAGTTACATATGAATGTAATTTAGAGAAGCAGGGAAAGAGGATGAGTGCTTTTGGTTTTAACCACATATATTCTGGGTTTAACGTAGGGGAATTGATATCAGGGCCGGTATCATGAATATGTGTGTACATATGTGTATCTATTTTAACCTACATGGCGGTATTTCTGAGAATTAGAGTTGTAGTAACTTTTGTGTTTTTTTTAATGTGGGTCTGAGTCTTTGCTAAATGTAAAGCAAGCATACAGAACAACCGTTTCAGAGCTTGAAGGTCGTTTTAGCATCACATCCAGATTTAGCTTTTAGTCATTCTGTAAAAGGGTGTTAATTAGACCCCTGATTGCTTGTAAATAGGCCCTCAGTGATCTATGCTGGGACTGCCAATCAGGACAGAAGAAAGTCTTCGAGATCTTGGAGGACCCCATGTTTCATTTCTGGATATGATTGTCAACAACCTCTGAGATGAGGAGTCTCCATGATTTGTTTGTAAGTTCTTGGATGACTAGTGTGGCAACCAGGGTTGACAAGTCTTGTCATAATTTGTATTGGTGTTTCCATGTGTTGAAGTTAACTTTGACCTTTGACTTTTACTATGTCGTTATTTCCTTTCCATGAGTTCACTAGAGCATATAGATTCAGAAGGCTTTATACGGACTGATCTGAAAATCTAGGCTCCCATGTGAATATATTTTTTGCTCATTTGTTTTCAATTGAGTACAGGTATCTTAAAGCAGTCGTGGTGGAGTTCTCACAACTTTCCTACTGGAGTTTCTTCATCTCTTTCCGAGCACAGAATAGTTCTTTTTTGAATCTTAGGACTAGATCCCAGTGTCATATGTCTGACTCAGCAAAAGATGATTTACCTGAATGCCAGTGGTTTTTGTGGGAGACGATGAATAACTGCATATCTGATTCTATTTGATTCAAAGATTATTTTTAGTAGAGGAGGATTTTTTTATTGATCTATAATTCACATACCTCGAAATTTACCCTTTTAGAGTGTAGAAGTAGTACATTCACAAAATTGTACAGCCTTCACCACTATATAATTCCAGTACATTTCCATCACCCCAAAAAGAAATCCCGTACTTCCTCGTTTCCCCCTACCTCTAGGCCCTGACAAACACTAATCTACTTTCTATTATAGATTTGCTTATTCTGGACATTTCATATAAAGGGAATCATACAGTCTGTGGCCTTTTTTATCTTACTTCCTTCACTTAGCATAATGTTTTCAAGGTTCATCCACATTGTAGCATGACTCAATGTTTTATCCCTTTTTATAGCTGAATAATATTCCATTGTATGGTATCTTAGTCATTTCGGGCTGCTATAACAAATCACCATAGACTAGATGGCTTAAACAACAAACATTTATTTCTTATAGTTCTGGAGGCTGGGAAGTCCAAGATCAAGGTGCTGGCAGATCCATTTTCTGGTGAGAGCCTACTTCCTGGTTTGCAGATGGCCATCTTTTTCTTGTATCCTCACATGGCTGAGAGCAGAGAGAGGAAGCAAGCTTTCTTTTTATAAGGGCACTAATCCCATTCATGAGGGCTCCACCCTCATGACCTAAATACCTCCCAATGGCCCCACCTCCAAATACCATCACATTGGGAATTGGGCTTCAATATATGAATTTGGGGATGACAAAAACATTTAGTCCATAGCATATGGATATTCCACTTTTTATTTATCCATTCATCATTTGATAGACATTTGGGCTTTTTAACTTTTTGACTATTGTGAATTATGCTGCTAGGAACATTCTCGTCTGCAAGTTTTTGTGTAGACATGTTTTCAAGTCTCTTGAGTATATACCTAGGAGTGGAATTGCTGCCTCATATGGTAACTATGTTTAACATTTTGAGGAATTGCCAGACTGTTTTCCAAAGTGTAACATTCCCACCAAAATGTACCTGGGTTTCAATTTCTCCACATCCTTACTAACACTTGTTATTGTCTGCCTGTTTGTTTGTTTCTTTATTATTATAGCCATCCTAAGGGATGTGAAGTGGTATCATTTTGTAGTTTTAATCTGCGTTTCTTTCATGGCTAATGATGTTCAGCATTTTTTCACGTGCTTATTGACCATTCGTGTATCTTTTTTGGAGAAATGTCTGTTCAAGTTCCTTGCGCATTTAAAAAATTAGGTTATGTATTTTTTCATTGTTGAGTTGTAAGAGTTCTAGAAGATCAAGAACATTCTAGATATGAGACCCATATCAGATATATGATCTGCAAATACTTTCTTCCATTCTTGGGTTGTCTTTTCATTCTCTTGATGTTATCCTTTGAAGCATAAAAGTGTTTAATTTTGATGAAGCCCAATTTATAATTTTTTTTCTTTTATTGCTTTTGTTTTAGGTATCATATATAAGAAACCATGACCTAATCCAAGGACAGGAAAATTTACCCCTATGTTTTCTTTTAAGAGTGACGTTTTAGCTCTTACATTTAGGTCTTTGGTCCATTTTGAGTGAATGTTTGTATATGGCATGAAGTGGGGGTCCAATTTCATCCTTTTGCATGTGAATATACACTTGTCTCAGCACCATTTGTTGAAAAGATTATTCTTTTCCTGTTAAATTGTCTTGGCACTTTGGTCGAAAATGAATTGACCATAAATGTGAGGGTTTAATTTCTGCATTCTCAATTCTCTTCCATTTATCAATATGTCTATCTTTATGCCAGTATACACTGTCTTGATTTCCGTAGGTTTGTGTAGTAAGTTTTGTAATTGGGAAGTGTGAGTCCTAGAAATTTGTGAAGATTATTTTTTGATGTGATGTTGATATCTACTCTTCTACCTTACGTGCTTTGAGATATCTTTTCTCTGCCATCAGAAAGTGACATTAGAAATGTTACTTTGAAGTGGCTGTGAATTCAGTTTCAAGTCTAACTTCACTATTCTTGTGTAAAAGGTATGGATTTGGAATCAGGCATATTACAAAAGTTTGACCGCTAGCTCTGTCTCAGTTCCTTAACTGTAAAATAAAGCTTAAAATGCAAGTCAAAAGGTAATTCTGAGAACTAAATAATGTTACATATATAAAAGCATCTAGCATGGTGCTTGAGAAATGATAGATACAAAATAGATGTCTGTTGCCTTTCCCATACCCTTCTCATGGATGCAGAAACTTTCCTTGTATCTTGTAAGATGGTTCTGAATTCTTCTTTAAAGTCAGCCTTCTTCGGTTTAGAAACTATTTTCCCTAAAGTCATCATATGGTATTACTGGATTTTCTAGTCTATTCTGTGGTATTGTTTGTAGCGTAGTGTTTCAGATTTCGTTCACTGCTTTATCTCAAGTGTCAAGAATTATGCCAGACCAATAGTAAGTGCTCAGTAAACATTTCTGAAGGGAATCCCAAGAATTCTTGTTTGATCTCATTTTCTTGTTTGCTTGGGTAAATATAGTGCACATTGCTTGGAGATGTGTTTTTAAGTAAGCCCGCACAACAGTTGTGTGAGTATTTTAATTTCTGAGACATTCTCCACAAGGGTTTTTTGGGCAGTTGGTCCAGTTAACTTGAGCGTGCCCCTCTCCCTGGAGTGGTCCTTACTTCTTTCCTCTACATGATGTTATGCTTGTCATTCGGATGTTTCTCTTCAGGGTAATTTCAGACTGAAATAGAAAGGATTGAGTCTGAGTAGTAAACTTGAGAAAGCACTGGGGAAGGGGAGTGGGGAAGTTGGGTTTGGGGGAAGATCTGCGATAATGAGAGACCCAGGAGAGACTTTTAGGGAAGACTTTTAAGTCAAATAGGGAAGCATGTTCCCAGACTCTGAACATTGCTTATGGTTTTAATGTGATAGTCTTGGTTTCTCATGCCTCTCTCGACCTCTCAAGTCTAGACATGAAACTAAGCAAAGAGCATCCAAATGTTATTACTGGCTGTTGTGAACCTGATTCATAACCTAGAAATGGTGCCTGTGCATGTTAAGCTTTATCTGCATGACAGATAAACCAGCATTTAAAGGTAAGATTTCAAATCATTTCATGGACTCCTAGGATAATTGAGTTTTAAAGCTAGAAAGGGCCATCAGGGTGAAGGAATGATGGTAGGTGTCACCTCAAAGAATAGATTCCACGGTCGAATAAGTTTGGAATGAGTTCAGTGAAGTTAACAGATTTGGCTTTGGTTGATATTTGTTTGTTTTAGCTGCAGGACCTCTCAGATCCTTTCATGTGCCAACATGTATTTCACTGTGTCTTCCAGAGGGAATGGAGGAGCAGCATTCCCCAAGGTGACTGGGTCTTGGGGACTTATTTTTTTCCTCCAGAGCCCTGTGGGACTGGCATTTAGCAGAGCACATTTTGCATAGTTATGATCCAGGGTAACACCTTTATTTTTCAGGCATGAACTCTGATTTGTTAGTCTTTTTTGAGTTGCTGTTTCTAGGAAGGGTCATGTCTGCTGATAACATTACACAGAAGCGGACTATGTCAGTTGTCTTACTTAGAGGACTGTCCAAAAGGTGAGAGCTTAAATTAGGAGTTGCAATCAAACTTCTGAAACACTGTGTATATGTACATATAATTTATGAAATACCTTATCTTCCAGGATCTAAATATTTGTTTATTTTTAATCTGTTACTTGTATAGCTTGGTTTACGTGGTGTCTGATAATCCCTGATCTAATGAATTTGTACAATTCGGTATCTGCTTCTTTTGCTCTTATAGTCCTTAAGCTGGAGGGCAGGAGGAGGAGAACCCTTACAAAACAGGACCACTGACTTCTGCTGTGGAATAAACAAAACATGGAGAGCTACCTGTTCTGAGTTGTCAGGTTATGACTAGAATGCCTTCCTGGAGTTCAGTGGTAGAGCAGACTGCATCCAGTTAGGAGTGTGGAGACAGGCTGCTTTATACCCCTAACAGTTCTTCCCTCCCTCTACCCAAACACACCCACCCTTCCTTCTTCTTCCAAGGCTAATAGGGTTTGTTTATTTAACCTTCTTTTGAAGAGGGGGTAGGAGGAAGGAGAAAGAAAGAGAAAAAGATGAGAGATTGGAAGAGGATTTAGTGGTATAGCTGCCTTCGCTTCCAGGAAATACTGTTTGTGTGTGTTGATGTGTCACCATTGTGGTGTAACCACAGCACAGACGGGATTCCCAGCATCAGTAGTTTCCACTCACACTTCAGGTTAAAAGACCTAAGCACTACTGTGTTTGTTATCCACATTCTTGGGAGTTTCTGCGTTACCCTGCTTGATGACTGTGGGGAGGCGTGACATAGGCAGATTCTCTCATCTTGGAGCATGTTTCTCTAACAGCTGAGACTCAACCAGAGAAAGAAGAGGACTACTAGGGGCGGGGGAGGTATTTGAGTTAGAATTTGAGATTGGTGAGTGTTGGAGACATACGAGAACCATGATCACGTGACTTTTTTAGGAAAACGAGCCATACAAGTCATAAAAATAATTACTGTTTTATTTTTATTTGAGTGATATGTGTTTTTTCTTTTAAATCAAGCAAAACAAAAAAAAGTTCAAAGGAGAAATTAAAATATTATCCAAAAATCTCAACCCCAAAATAACCAATGTTAACGTTTATTTCAGGCTTGCCTCTAGACGTGTAGTGAGAGAGATGAATAGAGGGATGGATGGATAAACAAAGGGCAGAAATAATTGTGTAAGATGGAGCTCAAACTAAATATAGTTTTAAAAGTAAAATATTCTGTTTTTTTTTTTTTTTTTTTAAAGATTTTATTTATTTTTTGCCCCCAAAGCCCCAGTAGATAGTTGTATGTCACAGCCGCACACCCTTCCAGTTGTTGCATGTGGGACTCGGCCCCAGGATGGACAGAGAAGTGGTGCCTCGATGCGCACCCGGGATCCGAACCCGGGCCGCCAGCATCGCAGCGCGCGCACTTAACCACCAAGCCACAGGGCTGGCCCTAAAATATTCTGTTTGATCTTACTTGAATTTAACAAAAGGAAAAGAAATTGCCAGTCTTCTGAAAAGTCATTCTTGATCCGAGGAGAATTAGTTCTTTTGGTTCAGGAGAGAGATGAAAACCTCAAGAGTGTGGGAGTCAGAATGGTTTGAGCATGAAAAAATAATGTGTTTAAATCATCTAACACTTTCGCCCAGCATCCCTCCCCAGCATTCAGATGTTTTTTGCTTGTTTTATTTTTATTTTCTTAGAATTTATACTTTTAACACTCGGTAGCTATAATTCCCCTGGTTATTACCCCCACTTATTTAATCCTAATCAAGGCATTGTTGACCATCAGTCTTTTTACCATGGCGTTGCCATTCTTGGTAATTTAACGTTTGATGGGCTTCATCGTCATTAAAATTTCTTGGAAAGGGCTTTTGGATGCCATGTTTCCTGAGTTGTTTTATGTTTGGAAATGGTTACCTATTGCCTTTTTTTGGAAAGACAACTTTTCTATTGCCTAGTTGTCTTCTAAAGAGGTTGTACCAGTTTATATTCTACTAGCAATTTATGAGAATGTCTGTCTTGAATGGTGAACTTTTAAGAATATCTGTTTGTCTGAAATGGTGGAATTATATTGGGCAGTGGCTGAAATAAGTTTGAGTTGGTAAATCAGATATCAGATTATGGAAATACTTGAATGTTGGGAAATTGGCTGTGTTCTTGGTGAATTTCTCATTTCCTTGCCAAATTAACAGCTTTCCTGCAGGCCGAGTGATAGCTACTGGGCAGTTTTGTGGAGCTATTTCTAGGGCTTTGTAAATTCTGTGGGAACACGCTTAAAAGGCATCTCCCCCTCCCTCCCCACTCTCTGTGAAAAGGCACCTGGCTGGCTGAGAGTGGATTTTTGTTGCCATCTGAAGGTAGTAGAATGTAGTAAATGTTTTCATCTACCAAAAAAATTGGCATCTGGTAATTGTTTGAACTAACATTTTTTTGGGTTCCAAAAGATGATCTTTTGCCTCGTGTCACAGACTATTGTCTTAAAACTGAGCAACCATTATAAACCATTCCTAAATGACACATGAATTTCACACATCTTTTGTAACATTCATAATGGTTTTCAATTGAAGCTGTGTGAGTTGGAAGGTCTGATCCTTTTAGGGAAGTTCATCTCTGTACTGACACAGTTTGAAGTACCTGTAAATTTAAGTTGGGCTTATTACTAAAAATCCCTGCTGACCTCATGTGGAAAACTAATAGCCTGTTTCGTTCTCTCCAAACAATGGAGGAAATGGGAAAGAAAATTTCCCAGGTGACTTAATCCATTCAAGTTTTGGCCATCATACTTTAGGGTGACTCAGCTGTATGCCAGCCATTGACTTTTTCTCTTTTTTTCTTTCTTTTCTTTCTTTTTTTTTTTTTGTGAGGAAGATCAGCCCTGAGCTAACATCTATTGCCAATCCTCCTCCTTTTTTTTCCCCCCTAAAGCCCCATTAGATAGCTGCATGCCATAGTTGCACATCCTTCTAGTTGCTGTACGTGGGACGCGGTCTCTGCATGGCCGGAGAAACGGTGCGTCGGTGCGCGCCCGGGATCCGAACCTGGGCCGCCAGTAGTGGAGCGTGCGCACTTAACCGCTAAGCCACCGGGCTGGCCCTAGCCATTGACTTTTTCAAAGGTGGTGGGGAGCACACCTGTAAGATTTCAGGAGGCAGAAATGTCCCTAGGTGTTCTCACGTTGTGCTAAAGGAAAAGAGGGAGAAAACGAGTGGTTTAGCATGGTGTCTTCTAAAGCTGTGCTATCCAGTATGGTAGCTACCAGCTACATGGGGCTATGTAAATTTAAATTATTTAAAATTAAATACAATTTAAAATTCAGTTTCTCAGTTGCAGTGACCACATTTCAAGTGCTCAATAGCCACATGTGGCTGGAGGCTGCAGTATCAGAGAGCACCTAAAGTTCTGTTGGATAGCTCTGGTTTATATGCTGATCTTTTATTTCATGATCATCCAGGGTTCATTACAGCCTAAGGAATCGGTCAGTCTCCTGTCTTTTCTTCCTCCCTCCCTCTTCTTCAATCATTCTTTTGCTCCAACTCAAATGATAAAGCACTGCTCTCCATGTTGCCTTTCTGGCGTCCTCTGGTTTCTGGGCACTGATAGCCCCCAGGGAATCCTGTGTGGTTGAGACCAGATCTTTGCACCTCAGGATCAGCTAGACAACTAGGGTCAGTCAGTGTTCTTACGAAATGATTGAATGGTGCTTGGGATTTTGACTCTTGAATTTAATAATAAAACTGCTCTTTAGAAATATTTAAATGTATCCACTTAGGACTTTTACTTCAATTCCCTCCTCCTCTTCTGGGTGTGTTCTTGATGGAGAGCAGTCCTGGGTTCTGTCCTAGTTGTACCCCCACCGACTGACCCTATGACTTTAGTAAGACAGTTTCTCTGTGGCGCAGTTGCCAGTTGAGAACTCACTCTCAGCCACTGCTTGAGCCATTATGAGGATAAATGCAAAATACTAAGTGAGAAATTTTGAGGTCCATGTTAAAAGGTATAATTAAAGGGTTTGTAAGGAGTTTATCTTCTCATCTTTGTGCCAGGTTTTAGATTTCCAATGTCACCTTTGTGGCTTGACTGTCACCATCAGATACATACCCACCTTGATTAGCTAGTTGGTCCATACTCTCTACTGTGAGCTTCATGTAAGTGACTTTCTAAGTGGGGGTTGGGGTTTGTTGAGCAAGGAGCCCTTTTCCAAGTCTGACCTATACAACATGATTAGGATGCTCTGGTAGAAGGAGCCTGGTGGCCTGAGGGTCAGAAGAAGGGGGCATTACTGTTGATGGAATCTTTTGACCCCACGTTCTTCTCGTGCTTTCCACCTGACTATCCTGGAGGTCTGCCAAGAGTTCCTGCCTGGTGCTCCAGTTATCTAATGCTGTGTAATAGACAACCCAAAACTTGGTGGGTTGTGACAATGACATTTATTTAGCCCTCAAATCTGCAATTTGGGCTGGGCTCTGCTCCACTCACTGTCAGCTGGGACAGGAGAAGGCTGGGGCGGGAACACGTGGAGGCTCGCTCACTCACATGTCTGGGAGTTGATGCTGGCTGTCAGCTGGAGGTCTTGGTTCTTTTCCAAAATGGGCCCCTCCATGTGTTTTCTCCATGTTGCCTGATTTATGCTTCCTCACATCATGGTGGCTAAGTTGGAGGGTGAGCATCCTGAGAGAAAGAGAGTCTCAAGTGGAAGCTGTATTGCCATTTCTAACATAGCCTTGGAAGTCACACAGCGTTGCTTCAGCCGTAATCACAAGCCCAACCAGGTTCAAGGGAAGGGAGCATAGACTCTGCCAATTGGTGGAGAAGTGTCGATGTTACTTTGTAAGAAGAGCTTTGGAATGGAATGTGTATTGGTGTTGTCATCTTTGAAACATACATTTTTCATACCCAGTAATGATGAATCGGAATTGGCATCAACTCTCTAAGCCATAAATAAGCCTTGAGGTGTGACCTGGATCTGGAAACTGGGGCATTTCTCATTTTCAGGAGATATGGTTGTCATCGATCTGTGCTGGGGCTTCTCTGCCTTTGGGTATGACCATGGGAGAGTCACCATTTGCATAGTGCTGGGACTGATTTGATGAAAGATGCTATCTTCGTGCAGAATGGTGTTCTGAAACACCCTCAATGTGCCAAATGCCCAGATTCAACTGATGTCTGCAATGAATGCACGACGTAGGGAAATTCACAGTGAAAATCAGGGTCCTGGTCGCTGAATGTTATTTTTTAAATTAATTTGATGGAATGAAGCTGGAGTTTTGATACATTATTACACCTCACATTTTGACTTAAGTTTTCTTATTTGTAATTTCTATGACTTATTACTCTTTTGTAACATTCTCATTAGATGCAAATTCCTAAACCATTAGGATCCATCTTTCTAAAAATTTTAAGATTTGATAAATGGTATGATACTTTAGAATATTTCTTTTCTTTTTTTTAAATAATTTTATTTATTTATTTATTTTTCCCCCCAAAACCCAGTAGATAGTTGTATTTCATAGCTGCACATCCTTCTAGTTGCTGTACGTGCGACGCAGCCTCAGCATGGCCGGAGAAGCAATGCGTCTGTGCGCGCCCGGGATCCGAACCTGGGCTGCCAGCAGCGGAGCGCGCGCACTTAACCGCTAAGCCACAGGGCCGGCCCTAGAATATTTCTTTTCCTATTTCTGAGATAAAATAAGTTTTAGTAAAAACCTTGTAGCATCGAGTATAAAGGGGAGGGGACACAGGTGATCAGTTTGGTAAACAAATAACCTGTCACATGCCAGGTTCTGGGCCAGTTGGAGGAAACTGAAAAGCAAAATCAAAAAAGAGTAAGACACAGTCTTCAAATTGCTTCTGATCTATACACTCCACTGGAGAGAAAAAACAACCAGTGCATTGTTAGCATTAGTAACAGATGCTTTTAAATTTTTCTTGCCTTTTTAGCTTTAGTCTACCAGTAACTACCCCAGTTTTTTTTTTAACGTATTTTCTCTGCCTTTTCCTTCTATTTCTCCCTATACTTTTTTTCAGCTTGTACTAATTTAAAAGCATCTTATGCTCAGTTTCTTGTAGTAGTCCTTCCCCTAGGAGTGAGCAAAACTTCCGGTATCCTTTTTCTCCCTGCCTACATTCACTAAATTAGTGATTGGTTGCTTTCTTTTGGGCCTCTTACAAAACATTGTTTGTTATTGCCTCTGCAGCTTTAGAAAGATACCCCCAAAATGTATCCCAGGAAATTAGTTTTATAGGATTTGTTTTAATTCTCAGTCCTAGGGTTATTCTCAGTCCTAGGGTTATTCTCAGTCCTAGGGTTATTTTTAGTTAGGTAGACAAACAAACTTAAAGTGTGTACGTCTGATACATTAACCACTAGGTATTGAGTTTCTTGTTACATGAGAGTGTTCAGTTAGTGCTCATGGAGCATTATTCATTCTTAGCTTAATGTTTCATTTCTGAAAAGACGATTAGTAGATTTTTATAGGAGATAGAGAAGTTTTTTGAATTCACATTCATATTTCATGGTAACTCAATTGATAGTCTTTTTAGATAAGTAACAAAATGCAGTCTGTGGTTGCCAATTGTTAAAACTCTACCCTGCTTCCGCCAGCAGTTGTCAGTTAAGGGAGGATAATGACACCCACTGATAAAGCTCAAACCGCAAGATGTTATTTTAAGTTCTTGGGTGGCGCTTTCTCTTCTTACCCTTTAAACTGCGAAGTCATATCCTGCTTTGCATTTTAATTTGGTATAAATTAGATGCAGTAGACGTAGGTCTGGCATTAGACACTAAAATGAAATTAAATACCAGAATCAAAGAAGGCCGTTCTGTGGAGTAAGTCTTTCTGTCATTTTTGAATGCAAGGTTTAGGGCAGTGGTTCTCAGCCCTCACTGTGCGTCAGCATCACCTGGGGAGCTTTTCAAATGCCCTTGCCTGGGATGAGTGGCTGGATGAATTGGTATGGCGTGGGGCCAGACTTTGGTCTTCTGTAGAAGCTCTCCAGGGTGATCCTGTCATGTAGCCAGGCTTGAGAAATATTGCATAAGGTACCCTCCCTGCCCTCCACATTTCTCTCTACCTAGTCAAGTCCTATTCACATCTTTAAGGCTCTCTTAGTCTGCCTCTTTCAAGCTTTTGCTCACAACCCCAGCCCCACTGAGATCTTCCCTGTGACTACCCACAACACCTGCTAGATGTTCCATCTCGAACTGTGTTCTGGCTTGTTTCATCTGTGCACATCTTATTGTGGTTTCCTCCTTGAATGAAGCGTCTGTCACTTGGTTTCCATCGCTTAGAGGTTAGCACAGCTGTGGATGCTTGGTAGGTACTTTATAGATATACGTTGAGTTGAGTTTTCATCCATGTGGCTGCTCTCCTTTAGCCCCTTGTCTTTACTCTATAGCTTCCTTTATTAGCCCACATTTATCCATAAGTGTTTCTTCCTCTTGAGACGTGGAGGGCAAGTAAGAGTAGCTGAATGGCAGAACGAGGAGGAGACTCAGCCCGTGTCTGATTTTACTATTCAAGAGTGGAGGGATTGTCAGATGACCTGTGGACTCATCCCTCTCCAATCTGAACATTCAGTTCTCCTGTTCCAGAGTGGCTCTCGGGATCACGTGGTTGACAAATGCAACATGAGGGGGACTATCTTGCTGGAGAAGGTAAAAATGATCTGAGGAATGCATCTCTACCATAAGGCCTACTGAAGAATATAGGATTGTTTCAGGAGAAGATAATATACTCCTAGAACTTGAAAATAGTAGCTTTCTTTGCTTTGTCAAAAAGTAAGGATTCTCACTGCCGGTGTTTCAAGGGTTCCTGTTTCTGGGCCAGGAAGCCAACTGGGAAAGGGGTGGTTGGCAACCTCCTGGTGAAAGGTACAGAGGTGACCCAAGATTCCTAATTTTAAGGCATGCTATCTTTTTAGGGCCTATGTTATTTATGCTAAACCTCTGTAACTGAGAGGCCCCAAATTAAGTGGCTTTAACAAGATCAAAGTTTATTTCTCTCTCATGTAACTGTCCAGATATGGTTATTCCTGGGCTGGCACAATGACAGTACCATTCTCAACCCATGGCTTTTATTTCTGGGTTTAGTTGTCACCATCTCTCAGCCCTCAGGAATGGGGAAAGGAGAGGGAACATATGCACATCTCTTTTTAGCACAGTTTCTATTCACATGTCATTGGCAGAACTTAGTCACAAGGCCCCCACCGACTGCAAAGAAGGCCGGAAATGTAGCTTCTAAATAGATGACATTGTGCCCAACTAAAACTTGAGAGTTCTGTTATTCAAGAAAGAGAGAATGGATATTTGTGAACAACAAGCCCAGGCATGCATGATAACCTGCCAAAATATCAGATCTACCAACTATCGCCTGTGTTCATTGGTTTGCATAAAAATATAGTAACCTGTCAAAAGAAACCTCAAATGTATCCCTTGTGCTATGAAGTCATGGTACGAAACTGAAGGTCTCGAGGGGGATGTGTGGTGTTTCTACCTTTCAGGGGAAGGTAGACCGTGAGTTGGAAAAAGATACAGAAAGTGTACAAATAACTACAGCGCAGATAATGTTGACAAACATGGTTTGGTTTGCGAGGCAGGCTCTTGCATCTTTGAGGACAAGCGTGTTTGGGAAGAGATTTGCTGACCTGATCAAGAGAGTTCAACTGAAATTTGATGGAAGGAAAAAACATTAAAATTTGATTATACGGGGGCCAGCCTGGTGGTGCAAGCGGTTAAGTGCGTGCACTCTGCTGTGGCAGCCCGGGGTTCACCGGTTCGGATTCCGGGCACGCACCAACGCCCTGCTTGTCGAGCCATGCTGTGGCGGCGTCCCATATAAAGTAGAGGAAGATGGGCACAGATGTTTAGCTCAGGGCCAGTCTTCCTCAGATAAAAGAGAAGGATTGGCATCAGATGTTAGCTCAGGGCTGATCTTCCTCACAAAAAAAACAAAAAACAAACAAACAAAAACTTGATTGTACAGAGAACAGTAGGCATGGGGAAGATATGACCAGTCACAGAGGAGGAGAACTTCAGTAATTCATAAAAAATACCCGAGAAGCAGGGCTATATATCTGTGTATATATATATATATATATATATATATATATATATATATATACACACACAGATATAGTATCTCTCTCTGTATAGATATAGACATATAAGACCTGTTGTTTTTTACCATTTTGCAGCCTGTGAGGATAAAGCACAGTAAACTTGAAGCATTAAAACTTAGACATAGATAGGATCATCTAATTTCATCCACCAAGGTTAGGGTGGGTCTCCTACTAAGATATGATTCTAGAAGGGAATATTTTGCTTTAAAGAAGCAGGCCTATGAAAATCCAGACCCTAAAGATGAATTGCTAGGTAAGGGGGAAAAAAACCACAGAAAAACTGTTGTAGTAGGATCAATATTATGAATTGCCAGACAGAGGTTAAGGATGATGCTTTCTCCCCAGAGACTATAACTCTAGAATGGATGCCAAATGTGCTGATAAAACCCACTGGAAGTTGCATTTGGCAAGCTTCTGATAAACTCTTGACTTAGGCCAATCATTTAATTTTTAAAAATCCTGAGAAAATAATGCAAGGAATGATACCTCTGGATTTCTTTCTGACCCAACAAAGAAGCATTGGCCAGTGATATAAAGTGACAGGAACTAGGAGATGAAATTCCTAAAGAAGCATGCTTTGGGCATAGCCATGTACTCTAGAAACATTTCAAACAGTTCAGAGAAGAGAAAGAAATGATTTCTCTCATGGCCAAAGACAAAATGGTAAGGAGACCTCAAAAGGAAGGGATAGCTAAAATGTTCTGAAACACAAGTATAATCTCAAATGATTCCAGTGAAGAGGAAAGGAGGAAGGCTCCTATGGAAGTAGATCAGTATGTTTACCCAGAGAACTTTTTTCCTGTTAACTCAGATTAGTGAAGGATATTCAGTCTGGCTCAATAAGTATTGTGCTACTAATCTTTGTAAGTTACTTTCCCACAGAATGTAAAGATGAGTGAAATGTAGTCCCTGAGTGAGATAATAGACCTAACCTCTAGTGGTCAGGTTACAAAGAGTGAGTCAAAATGCAAGAAACATATGGCATACCCACAGACAGCACAAAAGTAAAGCAGAGATTCAAAAGAGAAACAAACCCAGGAGTGGGGTCGGTTTCAGCAAAGGTTCCATGGAGAAGATGACGTGAAATGTTCTTTGGAGGGTGGGAGGCATTTCCCCGGATGGAGGAGAGAAAGTGGGTTAGAAGCATGCTCCGAAGGACTGGAAAGCTCCGAGGCAGAGTGGTGTAATTGCAGGGGAGTGTAGAACACAGGGTATGTCTACGTGAGTTTTTGGAGATGAGGTTTGAGTAATTACAGGTAAAATATAATTGAGTGGTGTCTGCCAACACTGTGTTGAATGCTTTACATGCATTATTTCAAACTTCACAAAAACTTAGTACTATTATTTGTCCCTCTTTTCAGATGAGGAAACAACTCCGAAAGTTTAGTGACACACAGTAAGTGGTAGATAGAGCCAGAGTCCAAAGCTAGGTAGATTTAACTGCATTGTGAGGAGCTTAGGATTTTTAAAAAATGATTTTATTTATTTATTTTTTTTCCCCGCAAAGCCCCAGTAGATAGTTGTATGTCATAGCTGCACATCCTTCTAGTTGCTGTGTGTGGGACGCGGCCTCAGCATGGCCGGAGAAGCGGTGCGTCGGTGCACGCCGGGGATCCGAACCCCCGGCCGCCAGCAGCGGAGCGCGCGCACTTAACTGCTAAGCCACGGGGCCGGCCCAGGAGTTTAGGATTTTTAATTTAATTCCATGACCAGGGTGGCCCGGTGGTGTAGCGGTTAAGTTTGAGTGCTCCGCTTTGGTGGCCTGGGGTTCACAGGTTCGGATCCCGGGTGTGGACAGACGCACCGCTTATCAAGCCATGCTGTGGCAGTGTCCCATATAAAGTAGAGGAAGACGGGCATGGATGTTAGCCCAGGGCCATTCTTCCTCAGCAGAAAGAGGAGGATTGGCAACAGATGTTAGCTCAGGGCTAATTTTCCTCACACACACACACACAAAATAATAATAATTCCATTACCAGTGGGAATTTGGAGCAGAGAAGAGACCTTGGAACCTTTTTTGGGAAGATGAACTGTGCAAGAGAATATAAGGTGGATTGAAGTTATGGGGGAGAGAAAGGGGAGACGCCCTAATGGGGTCTAAAGTAGATTGGTGGTTGTGGTCATGGAATAATGGAAAGCAAGTTGTGGGGGATGAGGTGAATGTCAGGGCAGAGTGTTCTAGCTCTGAATTTACAGTATTAGGGGATCTAGGAGAGAATGTGGGTGGACTAGGAGAGGGCGGTTGTCTTAACCAGGGTCAGGGAAGTTGGCACAGGTGTCAGCATGAGGGAGTGATGAGTTGGCTCTTGAAGGAACCAGTAGGCTTCATGTTTCAGTGATAAATCCAGGGCCCATCTACGAGGCTGCCGACTGGAGGGAGAGTAGGGATAGCAGAGAGGGTAGACAACCACCTTATTAAAGTCTTGGGTGTTGGTAAGGTGATCAAGAGCTAAAGTTAGTACAAAGAAATGGATGAAGGACAAAACTTTGATAAATGCCTTTGTAACTGGGAGGATAAAAGAGGAGCCAGTAAGCAACACTTTAAAGTTAGGAGGAGCTAGTTAAAAGTGTCATACTACCGTGCTAGAATAATGTCTGCAGAAGTAATGTCAAGAGTGAGCTGAGGCTTGCAAAAAGTGGTTCAAGGCTACAAAACAACTTTGCAACTGTGTATCCAGAGCCAGAGGAACAAATAAAAGATAAGCTTCTGGGTGTGCAAACTTTCTCTTCACAAAACATCAGGAGTCAAAAGAATTATTCCTTTTCTACTTGTTTTCCATCTCTTTTCTAAAGAAGTACTAACTAAAAAGGATTGAATAAACCAGAGAAGAGGAAATTGAAACCCAAGACAGGTGAAGGGATAGGAAACGTGCACCTAGCTGTGTTAAATGGATTCTGGGTGCCATTTCAGCCCAGAAACACACCAGGGGGATGAATTACTTCAGTCTTCACAGAAGCTCTGAGAGTAAATTGTGCCGGATAAAAGAGATTGAGATGGGTATCAGACGTCTAAAAATGCGTGGAAGCTGTCAAGGTTATTAGAAAGAGAAAGAAAATTTCTGAAAACTCTAGCCCAATGATTTTCAGTCCTGGCTGCATATTGGAATCTGCTGGGGAGCTTTTACAGACTATGGCTGCCCAGGTCCCACCCCCAAAGTTTAAGATTAAAGTGGTGTAAGGATATTCTACCACCCCTTAGGACATTTGAACAAGCATTCAGGGATTAGAATCACAACTCCATACTGATGAGTTCTGTCCATCCACTGCAGAATTCTTGAATGTGTTGTTGTTAAACAGGTGAACAGTTCACGTTTAGAAAAGGAGCCAGTTTGGGCTCACTTAACACAAGGCTTGCTGAATTACCCTAGTTTCCCTTTGTGGTTGGGTTACTAGATCATAAAAATACTGCAGACACAATAGATATTATTTCTGCTAGTTGACACCTGAGGATTGGGGAGGGTAATCCCCAGCTCAGGAACTTGTCTCAGGTAGGGCTGGGATGACACAGTAGGTGAGATCTGCAACACTGGGAACCACCCAGGATGAAGAATGTTTGGTGAGAGTATGGTAGCCGCTGAGGAGGATACAGCCTGAGGAAGTCAAGCCAGCAGCAAAACCCACCATCCCGAGGGAGGTCAGTGGTTACCAATGTGGGGGTAAGTCCAAGAGTGGAGCCCATGTGACCAGGGGTGGGGGCTCCGCATTGGAGCAAAGCCTTGGGCATCAAGGCAGCCAGCCAGTATTGCCAGACAGGAGTGTAGCAAGCTCCTTTCTCATTTGTTAAGGAGGATGCCAGACTTCTGAAAAATCTACTTGACGTATTCGTTCAAGTATCTATCTTGTGATATCCTTGTGAACAAGGTGGAAAATTAAGGTCTGATTCAAAAGCTTCTCTTCTGCTGAAGGATAGGATTTGTCTAGGTGTGTGACATGGAATTTTCATAATAATTCTTTGGAAATTACCTTTCCTTCTTCCCCACATCTGCCTGCAAGTGCTCTTTCCTAGAAATCTTACCAGCTTTAATTATCCATCTGTAAACTCCTGAAAGACTAGGTAAGCAACCTTGGCCACTGGGTCTCTCCCAACCTTCCTTTTCCTTTCTTCACTAACAAATATCTTTGATGTGTTCCTTTCTGATTCTGTGAGCTAGGCGTTATTATTGGTGTGTCTGTCCCTCCTTCCCTTCTCACTTGTTCTGAGGATGTTGGAGGCAATTGGAACTGTCAAGCTGAGGTAGGGCTCACGCAACAAGATAAAATGGAAGGCATCCTTGAGTAGGAAGCTGAATAGAAAACTATCCACTATCAGAACTTGCCAATAGTCCAGTAGCTTGTATAACTTTCTAGTTTAAAAAAAAAGATAATTTATTAAACATTGTCTTATTTCACAAAGTATATTTAAAGTGGTTTCTAAGACAACACCCACGACACAAGGAAATAGTGGGTAGCTGAGAGAATTGGAGCGCAGTGACAATAAGGGTAAGCCCGGAACACAGAAATGCTCATCTGCTGCTGCACATTACCAGTGGCACAACATTAATCTGACTCCCTCCATCCTAGGGCCCCAAACAAAGAGGGATATGTTCTTACATACAATTCTCAGTCTAAAAGCCAAGAACAAGCCAGTCATTTAGGAGTGGCTCTCTGATACTCAGAGCTGAAAATTTTCTCATAAGAGTCCTTTAAAGAAACCTTTGTCTTTTGAAGAGCAATTTGGAATAGCTAGTAAAACTAAAACTAGTCTACCTTAATATACAGCATTCCACTTATTTTAGAAAATCACCACATGAAAAGGTGCTCCACATCACTCATCATCAGGGGAATACAAATCAAAACTACAGTCGGATATCACCTCTCACCCGTTAGAAGGGCTGTTATCAAAAAGACTAGAAATAACGAGTGTTGGCAAGGATGTGGAGAAAAGGGAACCCTTGTGCACTGTTGGTAGGATTGTAAATTGGTGCAGCCACTGTGGAAAACATTATGGAGGTTCCTCAAAAAAATTAAAGATAGAACTACCATATGATCCAGCTATTCCACTTCTGGGTATTTATCCTAAGAAAATGAAAACACTAACTTGAAAAGATGCATGCACCCCAAAGTTCATTGCAGTATTATTAACAATAGCCAAGACATGGAAGCAACCTAAGTGTCCAGTAATGGAAGAATGGATAAAGAAAATGTTGTATATATAATATGTACACACACAATGGAATATTATTCAGCCGCAAAAAGAAGGAAATCTTACCATTTTTGACAACATAGATGGACTTGGAGGACATTATGTAAGTGAAACAAGTCAGACAGAGAAAGACAAATACCATATGATCTCCCTTATATGTGGAATCTAAAACAGAAAACTTGAGTTCATAGATACAGAGAACAGACTGGTGGTTGCCAGAGGCAGGGTGTTGGAGGGTGGGCAAAATGGGTGAAGGTGGTCAAAAGCTACACATTTCCAGTTATAAAATAAATAAGTCCTGGAGATGTAATGTATAGCATGGTGACTATAGTTAATAATACTGTATTGCATATTGGAAACTTGCTAAGAGAGTAAATCTTAAAAGTTCTCATCACCAGACAAAAATTCTGTAACTATGTATGGTGATGGATGTTAACTAGACTTATTGTGGTGATCTTTGCAGTATATACGAATATCAAATCATTATGTTGTAGACCTGAAACTAATATAATGTTATATGTCAGTTATACCTCAATTAAAAAAAAAAGAAAATCACATCACAGCGTCACAAGGAGCAGATCCTGCAGCACTGTTTTTAATAGCAAAGAATTGGAAACAACCTAAAGGAAGAATAAGTTAAACAAGGCATAGTCATACCATGGAACTATGTTGCAGGAATGGACTAGAGTGTGTGTGTTTGCGTGCAATAGTTTTGAGTGAGAGTAAGCCAGCTGCAGAAAGAAATGTATGGTATGATACTATTTATTAAGCGAAATTTTATAAAAGCCAGAAAAATGGTGTATATATATATTTATATAAATAAGAGTGGTGACCCATTAATTTGGGGTGATAGGAGTATGGATATTTGTATATATCCTTTTTATTTTTATAATTAAAAGAGAAAAGCAGCTGTTGCGATGTGCACTGAGGGTGACCACTACATCCTACCCTAGCTAACTCTTTGAGAGATGACTGCCCTGTCACCTTTTATATGCTTTTATATGCATTAGATCATCTAATCACCTCGGCAGCCCCTTCAGGGAGATCTTTTAATTATTTCCATTTGTCAAATGAAACACTGAGAATTAGAGAAGCTAAAAACTTGCCTAAAGCCACTTAGTTAGACTGGCTTTGAGCCCAGGCAGTTTGAATCCAGAGCTTGTAGTCTTAGTTATTACACTACTCCACAAAATTTCCCAATATCATAGGGTAGGTTGGTTGGTTATTTATTTTTATATATATAATCTCTCTCATTGTAGGCCAAGGGCATAAACCCGGAGGACAGGGCAGGAAAAGCAGTTCTTCAGAGAAGAGAATAGTGCAGCTCCACCAGCTCGATCATCTGATGATCTGGCTTGAGCTGGGTGCACACGTTATCTTATCTTTTTAGCTCATTTACTGGTGGTTCTCAACCCTGGTTCTGCATCAGAATCACCCACTTAATTCTAATGTGCAGTCAGAGTTGAGATCCACTGCTCTATAAACTCTGAACAGTACAATGTTCAAAGTTATAATGTTTGGCAAGAGCCTCCTGACAAGAAGAGGGTAAATATTTTGTGTTGAAGATCAAGGACAAATCCATGGGTGTTGAGTCTTATGACCAGACCACAGTTAATGTCTTGTGAAATTAAGGCTCCTAGTCAGGATAAGGCAGTGCATGGACCTCTGCCCACCCCACCATGCCCATGTGGACCTTAGCAGGATAGGATCTATCTGGCCAACTCTGTCCTTAAGTTTTCTGGAGAGCTGTTTGAGAAAATTTGCCATGATGATTAAGCCTGGGAGTAGGGACTAAAAGCACGTCTATCTGGTATTTGCCATCCCTGGCTTAGAGGAGTAAGTAAGCAGCAGGGCAGAATCTTCCTTGGAAAAGAGCTCAGGGTTGTCTCCAGTCCCCTGACCAATGTATACCGGAGGCCTCGAGATTCTATGCTGCGGATAAAGTATTAACCTTGGCAGTGCTTCTTAAACGTGTGCATCAAAAAACCTGGAGCTCCACCCTCAATTCGTGATGCTTAGGTCTGTAGTAGGGTCTGAGAATTTGCATTTCTAACAAGCTCCCAGGTGACCTTGATGCTGCCAGTCTGAGGACCACTTTTTGAAAACCACATGCGTAGGATAATAAAAGAGGGTTTTGGCTTCTTACCCTCTCTGCTACATCACATATACACAAAGAGAAAGATTGGTTCAGGGTAAGATAAGAAGGGTTGAAAACTACCGGCAACATCAGGGGTTCTCAAACTCTAACGTGCACAAAAATCACCTGCGAAAGGTGTGAAATGTGCAGATTATCAGACCCATCTCTGGATATTCTGATTCAATTCATCTAAAGTGGAACTTCCAAAATCTGCATTTTAAACCAGGATCCAGGAAACTTTGAACAGGTGTATCTGGACACTTTGAGAAGTTGGACGTGACTGTACAGTTGGGATTTACGGCGGGTTGGCAAATTTGAACCCAGAAATGCTAATTAGTGAACAAATTAACATCAGGCTGTGAAGAGACTTCAGTGCCCTTGGCACTCTTCCCCTTACTAAATCTCTCGGTATGATTTACTTGGGTGAGGACAGAATTCACGTGCTTATGCAGTCTATGGATGCTGCGACAAAGGAAAAGTGAGCCAAGTACATCAAATGACAGCCGGTCCCCAGAAATATCTTGACAGACTGGAATCATGGGTCAAAGTTAATATGAGGTAATTTAATAATAATAAAGAATAGTCAAGGAAGTAAAGGAGTTCTGTTCAGATAGAAGGCAGCCCAGCTTCTCCACAAGTCCTACCACACCAGAGTCCTAGAGAACTGTCGGGACAGTGAGTGCTAGAAAAAGGTGTTGATACCCCCAAAGCTAAGATGGACTTAGGCGGTATTAACAGTTGCAGTGTGCGTAAGGCAAGAGAGGTGACTGCTCCCTTCTCTCTTGCTCTAGCCAGACCGCACCTGGAGCTTGTCTTTAGATCTGGGCACCATTTTTGGGGAAGCATAGACAAATTGAAGTGTAACCAGAGTTGGATGTCCGTGATCTTAAGGATCACGTACGAAATGCCTGATGACAATGTGGCTGCTCTGGAGAAGAAAAGATTTGCTGAGTGGAAGGTGGGAGTGGTGGTAGTTCTTAATGTAGGTTATGGTGAAAAAAATGGTTAATCTTGTTCTCTGTAGTGGCAGAGGGTAGACCTAGGACCACTGCGTCCTGGTGAGACACATTGCAACTCTAAATGAAAACCCATCTAGAATAGATTTTTTTAATAAAAAAATGAAATGGGCCGCCCTGTTTCTCTCCTGAGAAGTGGTCAGCAGTGATGATGTAGCGTTATTACAGGAGGAATTCCTGCTCCGGGGAAGTAAGAAGTTGGGCTAGAATTCACCCGTAGGTTCCGTGATTCTGTGTAATAACTTGACTAATATTTTTGTGCTTTTCGTTCTGTTTACTCAATGGTGGCAAATAAATGGTTCAAGAACAAATTTTCAGCCTGGTGCCACTGTCAAGCTTTTTGTCTCATGGAAGCCATCACATTTCAAATCTGTGTCTACATGTGTTTCTGTTGCTGGATTGGACTCTGAGTGATAACTGATTCTTCTCTGAAGAAGTAGATTGTGAAGGGCGTGTAACATCTTTTGCATGGATCATGAGGGGGTAGAAGTGGATATTCTGTTTAAATGTGAGAGAGTAAGCATTTGAATCTTTAGGCCTCTTGACCCCTGTCTTCCCAGATGGGAGAGAATACAACAAAAAATGGTTTGTGGAGGGGTTGTTTGTCCTTGGGGCCGTGGGGTAGAAACATCTTTGACTCTGAGCCTCAGTATTCATCCCCGAGGAAGTCAGATATCAGCATCCCCGGATCAGGCCAGCGGTCCAGATAGTTAACGCAGATAGACCAGCCCTTCACACGGAGATCTAGGATCGGCTATCTGAGGCATTGTGATTGTTACCCAGCCCTAACTTGCTTAGAACACACTTCCAGAACCTCTGATCTTCTGAGGAGCTTAGAGCCAAATAACCAAAACTATACTTTGTTGTGTGTGTGTGAGGAAGATCGGCCCTGAGCTAACATCTGCCAATCCTCCTCTTTTTGCTGAGGAAGACTGGCCCTGGGCTAACATCTGTGTTCATCTTCCTCCACTTTATATGGGACGCCGCCACAGCATGGCCTGCCAAGCAGTGGGTCGGTGCACGCCCGGGATCTGGACCGGTGAACCCGGACCGGTGAACCCCAGGCCGCCGCAGCGGAGCGCGTGCATTTAACCGCTTGCGCCACTGGGCCGGCCTCCCCCAAACTGTAATTTTGATCATGTAACATTTTGGAAATCAAGGTGTTTCAGAGGGCATCATTTCTAAAAAATGCATATCCAGGGGGCCGCCCAGTGGTGCAAGAGGTTAAGTGCACGCGCTCCGCTGCGGCGGCCCGGGATTCCCCGGTTCGGATCTCAGGCGCGCACAGACGCACTGCTTGGCAGGCCATGCTGTGGCGGCGTCCCATATAAAGTGGAGGAAGATGGGCACGGGTGTTAGCCCAGGGCCAGTCTTCCTCAGCAAAAAAAAGAGGAGGATTGGCAGATGTTAGCACAGGGCTGATCTCCTCACAAAAAAAAAAAAAAAAAAAAAAAAGACGCATATCCAGGATTTGAATAATTTTCTTTTACCAAAAAAGACCAGAAATGGATATTCTATTATAAAATTTTTTGGTGTTAATTTAGGACATAATTTATCTATATATTTTACTGGGAAATTTGATATTAACTGGAACTGTATGCCATCTGGTCTTCATGTGAGTTGTTTCAAAGGATGGAAGCAAAACTTGTTTCTCAAGCAAAACATGACCAAGTGTGTGCGTGCAGACCCCCAGGCCTAGCAGAATAATAAATAGCTGTGTTGTATGCCACTGTTTCAAACCTACTAGTTAACGTTAAGTTGCTTTTTTGAACAGCCAGTAGGGATGAATAATGTGGCTTTTATCTTTCTGCATTTATATCTTGTTCCAAAGTAGGCATGCTGCTTTGATGATTTAAAAATCTGTTCACACGTGTGTTACAGATTTTAGAAAATGTTAATATGTTGAAAGACAAAGATGTTTTAAAATTCTGTAGAGTCCTTACTTGTTTTGATTGCAAGAGGAGCGTAGGGTCTTATCTTTGCTGCACATGCCACTTTCAGGAAGCCAGGAGAGGAGGAACTGGAACTAACATCTGTTGAGTTCTATTCTATTCAAGCCAGACACTTTATCCTTATTTTCTGGTTTATTCCTCACAATTCCCCATTTCCTACATAAAAAACTGAAGATCAGAGAGGTTAGTATATTTGTCAAGGTGCACAGAATTTGTAATAAGGGAGCACCAATTCAGACCTTGGTGTGCTCCTTCCGAGGCATGTATGTGCTGTGTACACCTCCTTTGCATCTTTCTCCAAACTGTGTATTCTTTTCTACGTGAAAATTTCTAAAATAAGTCTTAAAATCAGCCTTTGTTGCCAAAATGCTTGGCAGTGACTTGATTATTTATTCTTCCCTGTCCTTGGTGGAAACCAGAGTTCTCGTTCCCTAATGGAAGCCCCAAGACAGCGTATGTTTGCATGTGTTTCCCATTGGACTTTTAACTGGAACACCGTTTTCACCTGGACCTGACCCATCAGCTTCTCAAGGTGGATGGCAGTGGTGAGAGAGGACCCAGCTCATCAGAGGCACAAGTGCGCAGGGCATTTTTGAATTGACCTAAATGCATTGGGCTTTTCATGCCTGTTGGATTTGGCTCCCGGGTGGTTTGCTGAGATGAGAGCAGGTCCCAGGGTGAATTCTGTCACACATCAAACACTGGTATTAGACAGAAGGCACATAGTCCGTTCCTGTAAGCTCGAGAAGTCCCAGCTGTCTGATTTGGGGCAGGTTGACAAATACTTGCAGGAGAGGTGGACGTGGGGCAGGTCCTACAGCATTCAGCAGGAGGATTGGCTCCCCTACCAGTCAGATCAATGGCCAGGGGATGGAGGAACCTTCTGGGGAGGCTGCAAATGGTCTATTTCTTGATCTGAGTGGTGGTGATATCAGTATTTGCGAACGTCAAACTTCATAGAGCTGTCAGTGCGTTTAAGATTTGTTCACTTTACATATGTAAGTTACGCCAGGGAAACTGTTATATTTTGTTCAAATCAATAAACTCCTTGAGTTAGAGATTTTCCATGGAAAGGTCACTGGGAAGGGTGAAAGCACGCAAGGGTCTTTCATATGTACCCACCTCATCATCTCATATATCCCTGAATCAGGGCCCTGGCCCCTGGACAATATCTACCTCCCTTGAGGGCTTTCTCTTCGCCATTTTACGAGGTCAGCACCGTGAAGTCAGCTAGTTGGGGTAGAAGACACCAGGCTTCCGTGTGACTCCCCTTCGTGGAGGTCCTCTGTCTTGGGACTCCCATCAAGACCTTCCCTCTGATGACCCCCAGGCCAGCCCGCGGGGTCCCCTAGGCTGGATGCAATAGCTGCCTCATTCCACGGGACCACCTTACCCCTGGGGTGCCTTCTTCTTGGGCCACTGCTGCCTCCATTCTTTATTCTGCCCTTTTTTAAGCATATCTTTTCCCCAGAATTTGACTTCTTTTGCTCTTTAAAGCCACCGTTGGTAATTTTAACTGAATTTCTGATGAGGCTAGGCAGGAAGGTTCTGGGGGATGAAACAGATATCTTTCCTAGGCAGTAATCCCAGACTCACCCTGGGGACGGATGTGGGAGAGGCTGTGGATTCCCACCCTTTCTTTTCCCTGAAGGAGAAGAAGAGGCAGCGGGTGATACTTGCAGAGACCTTAACTCTAATTACCAATTTAAATGAGTATGGGATCTGGCCTACTCACAGCCCTGGACTGGGTAGCTGATACCTGGGAAGGGAAGTTAGGCAGGGTTGAGAGACAAAGATGATCCTTTCTATCCGTTGCCCCTAGAGCAGGGTTATGGTGTTTCTGATTTGGCATTTCAGAATTCCAGTCACTCTGATTTTATTGCCTATGTACTCTTTTTTCTCCCTTTTTCGCACATCACACACCACCCCCCCTCTCAGACTTACTGTCAGAATCTCAGCCTTAAAAAAAAAAATACTTGCACACACAAACAGAAACCCTTTGTTGGTATTCCTAATCTACTGTGGAGTCAGTTGTCATGGCAATGGCTGCCCCCACACACATCTCATCATTTGGGGTTCCCGTCAGGTTTTTTTTTTTCCCTCTTTCTTAAACAGCAACAGCCAACAGTGCTGTTAAACAAACTATTAATGTATCTTTACCGCCTCTCTTGGTGGTTTTTATTTTTTTTTTTTTTTTATTTTTTTATTTATTTTTTTTTAAACAGAACAGTGTGGACCAGCCCCTTTTAATTTTTTTTTTTTTTTTTTTATTTTTTTTATTTTTTCCCCCCAAAGCCCCAGTGGATAGTTGTATGTCATAGCTGCACATCCTTCTAGTTGTTGTATGCGGGACTCGGCCTCAGGATGAACGGAGAAGTGGTGCCTCGATGCGCACCCGGGATCCGAACCCGGGCCACCAGCATCGCAGCGCGCGCACTTAACCACCAAGCCACAGGGCCGGCCCTCTTGGTGGTTTTTAACTAGACTGCGTTTGCTTCTAACTTCAGGTACAGTTAGTCATGCCCCCATGAGTAAAGCTAACTTGATGAAGAGGCTGGTGTTGGTTTGCTTTAAGTCTTATTTATTGTTGGATCCACTACATAATGCATACAGAGATTTGGGGGGTTTCTATGAAAGCAACATGGGAATTGAGTTCTATGGCTACAGGTACCTTAATTTTATTTACTGAAATTTTTATATTCCTCCTTTTTGTCTTGGTTTTAGTTTATGATTTTATTTGTTTGTTTGTGAGGAAGATCAGCCCTGAGCTAACATCCATGGCAATCCTCCTCTTTTTCTTTTGCTGAGGAAGACCAGCTCTGAGCTAACATCTATTACCAATCTTCCTCTTTTTTTTCCCTTTTTCTCCCCAAAGCCCCAATAGATAGTTGTATGTCATAGCTGCACATCCTTCTAGTTGCTGTATGTGGGACGCGGCCTCAGCATGGCCAGATAAGCGGTGCATTGGTGCGTGCCCGGGATCCAAACCCCGGCCGCCAGTAGTGGAGCGTGCGCACTTAACTGCTAAGCCACGGGGCCAGCCCCTAGTTTATGGTTTTAGCATACTCATTTTTTAAGTGCGAGGGAAAGGCATAGGAGATTTGAGTACTTAATAATTAAACAAAAGTTTGATATAATATTTAACTAGCTGGTTCCTGAATAGTTACATAATATCCTTTTAAAATTAGACTGTGTGAATACTAATAACCAAATGGATTAGATATAAATTTTTTTTATTGTTGGTAACATGCTTGGGAAAGTTGTAGAATTTATTTGAACTTAGTGTGTTAAATAAAAGTCTGGCCTTCTGAAGCTAAAACCAAACTTGTTAGTCACCCTTAACTCAGGGCTGTGGATGAAGGCAGTGGTTTACCCCTGAAGAGCTGTAGGTGTGGCCGGTGGCAGCCCAGCTCACTGCTTGGAAGAGGTGTCCCTGTTTCTGCCCTGGTTGATCCCTTCCCCACCACAGATACTTTGCCATCTTGGGGATTAGTACTGTGCTGTGGAAAGGAATGGGGCGTTATATCTTCAAAGCTGGCTTCGGATGTGCTCCCTGCTGAGTCTTTCTAGTCCAGCTCCTTAATTCTCTTAGGTCCCAGAGGTGGGGCAGTAGCTGTTATTGCCAGACCTGGCCATAAGGCATGAGAATTTCCAGCACCAAGGTTAAAAGCCTGGGATCTAGCCTGGAGTCAGTCTCTTGCCAGCTGCATGATTGGGCAAGTTACCTAACTCCTCAGAGCCTCAGTTTTTTCCTGTGTAAAATAGAGATGAAACTCTCCCATCAGACTGTTGATTAAATGAGACAATGCGTGTGGGACACTCTTACTATAGTGCTGGCAGTCAGTAGTATGGACTCAACAGATGATCATTGTTTTTTTTTTTTTTAATTTTTTAATTTTATTTTTGTGAGGAAGATCAGCCCTGAGCTAACATCCGATGCCAATCCTCCTCTTTTTGCTGAGGAAGACTGGCCCTGGGCTAACATCTCTGCCCATCTTCCTCCACTTTATATGGGACGCCGCCACAGCATGGCTTGACAAACAGTGTGTGGGTGCGCGCCCGGGATCCGGGCCTCCGAACCCCGGGGCCACCGAAGCAGAGCGTGTGCCCTTAACTGCTTGCGCCACCGGGCCAGCCCTGATCATTGTTTTAATTACTAATGTACTAATAGATGATATGGAAAATTCTGCCTTCTCTCATAGTTTTTGTCACAGTATGTTATAGTTTTTTGGTAATAGTTTTTTGGTAGGATGTCTCCAGAAATCTTTGGTAGATCAAATCCTCCATCCCATCCTCCAAGAAACAGAAAGAGATTTTTTTAATTGTAGTAAAACACACACAATGTAAAATTCCCTTTTTGACCATTTTCAAGTACAGTCAGGCACCACATAACAACATTTTGGTCAACGATGATGGTCTCATAAGATTAGTACCATATAGCCTTGCTGTGTAGTAGGCTATACCGTCTAGGTTTGTGTGATTTTGCACAATGATGAGATTACCTAACGATACATTTCTCAGAACTTATTCCTGTCATTAAGTGACGCATGGCTGTATACAATTCAGTGAAATTTAGTACGTTCACAATGTTGTGCAACTATCACCATTATCTAGATCCAGAACATTTTAATCACCCTAAGGAAATTCCATAGCCACACTTCATTCCCCAATTTCCCCAGCCCCTGGCAACCACTAATTGGCTTTCTGTCTCTATGGGTTTGCCCACTCTGGATATTTCATAAAAAAAGAAACAAACAATATGTGGTCTTTTTTTCCTAGCTTCTTTCACTTAGCATAATGTTTTCAAGGTTCTTCCATGTTATAGCATGTATCGGTACTTCATTCCTTTTAATTCCTGTGTAATATTCCATTTTAATGGAATATACTGTCATTCCATTCAGGCTTCTGTAATAAGATAACCACAGTCTGTGTGGCTTATAAGCAGCAGAAATTTATTCCTATGGTTTTGGAGGCTGGAAGTCCAAGACAAGGGTGTCAGCATGATCGGAGGGCCCTCTTCAGGTTGCAGACTTATCATTGTATCCTCACATGGTGGAAGGGGCTAGGGAGCTCTGTGTGGTCTCTTTTATAAGGGCATTAATTCCATTCGTGAGGACTCTGCCCTCAGGACCTGACTACCTCCCAAAGACCCCACCTCCTAATACCATCACATTGGGCGTTAGGATTTCAACATGTGAATTTTGGAGGGACACAAACATTCAGGAGGGACTATAGCTTATACCATATGTAGTTTATCCATTCATCAGTTGCTGGACATTTGGGTGGTTTCTTCCTTTGGCTATTGTGCATAGCATTGCTATGAACATTCTTGTACAAGTTTTTGTTTGAATACCTGTTTTTGATTCTTTGAGATGTATACCTAGGAGTGGAATTGCTGGATGATAATGATAATTCTATGTTTAACTTTTTTAAAAACTGCCAAACTGTTTTCAATTATGGCTGCACCATTTTACATTTCTACTAGCAATGCCTGGGGGTTCCAATTTCTTCCAACACTTGTGCTTTTATTTATTTTTTTATTATACCTATCATAGTGGGCATGAAGTGGTATCTCATGGCTTGGGTTGGTTTTTATAGTACTGATTTTGTATGTGTCTGGACTCAAATTTTCTTACTAGTGTTCTTAAGCCCATCATATTACAAAGCTACATGAAAAACCGCCTATATATAATTTCCAATAAGAGATAGGTGTAAAGCATCTTTTCCTTCACAGCCCCTGATGTAACTAAGCACCGGGGCTCTGTAATCTGTAGTGTAGATAAACCACTTGCAGACAATCAGTGGCTAATTATAGGTGATGTCTGATGCCTCTGACCTACTCTCTAATCCTTTTCTTTTGGTTTTAGGGATTTCCTCTGGATCATCCAAAATGCTTTTAAAACATATTGGATAAGAGCTGAGCCACTTCCATACTTTCTGCTCCACTGTCTTCTGATGGCATTTTGACTGCATCGAGGCCAAGTGACCCGCTGCTCATGATGAGTGATGAGAAGAACCTTGGGGTATCCCAAAAATTGGTCTCACCTTCGAGGAGCACAAGTAGCTGCTCCTCCAAGCAGGGAAGTCGACAGGTAAAGTTGAACAATTGCACATTTAAATCAAGAAGTTTGAATATTAAAGTATGTACATTTACTTAGGAACTCCTCGGATTAAGAGCATTTGCTTTCAGTCGTATCTTAATGATATGAGAAGAGTAAATTTTAGATAATTTGAATGATGCAGCTTGAGTGCCTACCAGATGGGAAGAACTGTATTTGGCTCTTTGCATTATGTTATTTAATCCTTGCAATTGTCTCTAACACAGATATTGATATCCCTATTTTCTCCGTGAGGAAGCTGAGTCAGACCAACTGAGTTATGTGCTCAAGGACACACAGCTAGTGAGTGACAGAACAAGAAACCAAAGCTCAGTCTGTTTGACTCCAGAGCCCACACTTTCCTTTACACCCTACCAACCAAAACAAAAAAATAATCACTTTTCCAGTAATTACAGAACCCCCCCACCCTCCTTTCCAGCCCTTTACCAAACTTTTATGACAGCTTTGAACCACAGAATGCCCTGTTAGTTACTTTGAGTATCACCTGCTTAATTTCTCTAATGGATGGGAGAAGCAAATCAACAGGGAGGTGGTCGAAAGGAGTTAAGTAGGAAGAAGAAAGAAGTGAGACAAAAAACTGAATAATTAACTCCTTAATAACTGTCAGCTAATTATATGTTGTTTCTTAGTTCCCCTTCTGATAAATCTCTGTTGGCAGAATTTGCTGGTTTTAGATCAATGGCAGTAAATGCACATTAATTATTCCATGTTCAGTTAGGTAGAGAGAGAGTGGGCTGTCAAAAGCTATGGGTTCATAATCTAAGGGGTCTCTGAGCCTTTTCAGTATCCACTGGCTGTCTTGGCATTGCCTTCCCCCATGGGAAGCGCTGGCCTAAGATTTGGCCCAGAGTCCTTGGTTCCAGATTTGCAAGCAACAATCAAGCAACCTCCCACCTCAGGCATGTCCACATTTATGACACGTCACCACGGGTCTCTCCATTTGAACATTGCCAGGGACAGGGAGCTTGCCGCCTCACAACCCTGCTTCATGTCATTAGAATCTATGATTCTAGACAAATTAGATTTTGTCACAGGCCTGACATTTGGGGAGCCCTCCAAGATCTCCCCTGAGGGGTTTGGAAGAAGAATGTTTTCAGCAGTGTTATAACTTCCTTCTGGAATTAAAAAATGACTAAAATTAGTCCTTGGCCAGTGCATCATGGCTCCATGGGAGTTCTAGTTTCATAAGGGGACCTATGCTTACTTTGTCAGCTTTCCATAGGGGTATTTCTCTCCCTTAGCCAAAATTCTGGTTGGGATTAGAGCAGAATTGTGATCTTCCCCCAACCCTTTGCACCTAGTAGCATCTATTGCTATGTCCTCCTTGGGTAAAGAGCCAGCCCTGATGATCTAGTGGTTAAGATTTGGCAAACCACACCACCCCTCTATCGATGGTCATACTGTGGTGGCTGTGATGCTGGAAGCTATGCCATTGGTATTTCAAATACCAGCAGGGTCACCCATGGTGGACAGGTTTCAGTGAAGCTTCCAGACTAAGACAGACTAGGAAGAAGGACATGGCCACCCACTTCCAATAAATTGGCCATGAAAACCCTGTGAATAGCAGCAGAACATTGTCTGATCTAGTGCTGGAAGGTGAGAGGATGGTGCAAAAAGACCAGGCTGGGTTCCGCTCTGCTGTACACAGGGTCGCTAGGAGTCGGAATCAACTTGATGGCACTAACGTCAACCTTGGTTAAAAGAAAAGAGCATGGTTCATTTAAACAGCCAGTGCTTATAACATCGTAGGAATTGGAGCAGTGCAATGAAATTCTTGGATTGAATACTACAGAAACTTTTTTTGGTGTGTTATTTGAAATTGATTGATTTGGTTTTCACCAAGATTTTTTGAGGTTACATCATAAAGAGTAAGAGGAATGTGCTTGATGCCTCAGTTTTTTTTTCTGATTTAGAATGGTTGGTCATTCAGCTATTCATTCATCAAATGGTCATCTTTTATATTTAGGATCTCCCACTTTAATGTGCATGTGATGTTGCTTTATAAACATATGTACTTATTTTTCCTCTGTGGCAGAGAAGATGGAGAATTTTGTAAGTTTATTCCAACTTGAGCCTGAATCTAGTTATAAAGCACATGTTTAATTTTCAGGGACAATTTTCTTATTCTATCCACTTTCCCATCCTTCTATCAAAGAAAGGTGTTCTGTTGCAGGATTGGCTTCTTTTGCATCTGTGTTGTCCACTTTGTTAATCCATGTCCATTCTGCCATCACAAAGTATTCCAAGATTGCCTTTCAGTCTCTAAAGGTGCCACAGAGGTGCAAGAATCTTGGAGGCTCTTACTTCATGGCTCTTAGGGAACACAGCCATATCCAGCCATCTCTCTGATGCTCAATATACTGATGAGACTGTGCTTTTAGTCACTTCACTGGAAAGTACAAGTTCAACATTTAAAACTTCAAGATTTATATAATAAGAAATTTAATTTGAGGAACGTTGAAATATAACTGATAAGATAATCTGTGCAATAACTTACTTGTTTTTAAAAGTTTAGTCTGAAGTCATTTTCAGGTTGCTCTATTCATTTCATCTGGAGGAAATAGGTCTGCTGTTGATTTTATTGGCCATCTTTCTTTCTTCCTTTTTTTTTTTTTTTTTTTTTTCTGGTGAGGAAGATTGTCCCTGAGCTAACATCTATTGCCAGTCTTCCTCTATTTTGTATGTGGGACGCCATCACAGCACGGCTTGGTGAGCAGTGTGTAGGTCGACGCCCAGGATCCGAACCTGTGAACCCTGGGCCGCCGAAGTGGAGCAGGCGAACTTAACCACTACGCCACTGGGTTGGTCCCTGGACATCTTTCTTAGTGCTAGTTTTTCTTATGTGCTTTGGAATTACAGTTTAGAGCGTCATCTTGAGTTTGCTTCCTGCATGTTCTTTCTCTGCACTCACTATCCTTTCTAGGGGTTTACTGTTACCTACTGCCTACCTCCAAGGACCCCAGTCCAGAGCCAAGTGTTTTTTGTGTGTGTGAGGAAGATCAGCCCTGAGCTAACATCCGATGCCAATCCCCCTCTTTTTGCTGAGGAAGATTGGCCCTGGGCTAACATCTGTGCCCATCTTCCTCTACTTTATATGGTACACCGCCACAGCATGGCTTGACAAGCGGTGCATCGGTGCATGCCTGGGATCAGAACCAGGGAACCCCTGGCTGCCAAGGCAGAGAACATGCACTTAACGGCTGAGCCACCAGGCCGGCCCCCAGAGCCAAGTTTTATGTTTGCAGCTAGGGGCTTTAGTTCCACGATGATGATAGAATGTCAAGATCCACCACCAGGCCGGCACACAACATGGCCCAGGTCCTGGTGGTGAGGCTGTGTCTGCCTCCTGCCACCTCCCTGAATAAACAGATTTTTAAAGCCACCTTTCATTGTGTTGTGCGGGCTTCCCCCTCCACATTCTCTGATTTCCAGCAGTGAGCCTGGCTCAAGCCCCAGCCTTTTCCTTTTTAGCCCCATTAGTTCACAGAGGTAAGACTGCTGGACACCTGTCTACAGTATGCTTTGCATTTCTATTTTGTGTCTGATCCATGGAGACATTTAATCTTGTTTTTTTAATCACACAGACACAAAAAACCCAGCATGCTTATAACTTTGTCTATTTTGCTGTTTGGAGCTGCGATCGTGATAGGGAAGGGGCACTATATATGTGAACTTAGAATACCATCTTGGCTGAAAGACTTGGTCTTCTTAAGTCATTTTCACTTAAATTCTCATGCAGCATTGCCAGGTGACATTGAGAGTCTGTACCCACACTGGCTTCCTTTCAGTTCCTGGCACTGAATTTGCCTTTGTCCTGTTTCTTGAACTGAACTTGAACGCGTCCTTCCTACGCCGGAGCCTGCTCACATAAAATCTCAAGGAGCTATGCCTTTATGTGTAGATACCCCCTATCTCTATATCTATGTTAGAAGAGCTTGCTTCCTTGAAGGACAAAATGAGTGAGACCTGGGTGTTAATTGTGGTCTGTGTTTTCACTTTTACATCTGACCTAAGACAAAGTTTACAGCTTAGGGCCATGAAAACCCAAGGAGAAGGGTTCTGTCATCTTTTAACTTAAATACTAGGGCTTTGGAAATTTTAAATATAGTTTGCCTCATGTTGTCAGTATGGAAACAAGCTGTAAATATAATCTTATCAAGATAGATTTGGGAGGAAGGTATGCGTAGTGATTAAAACTTGACCTCTCCAACCCTGTTTCTACCCATTAATTGTTTCTGTGACCTTAAACTATATCAACTATATCAGTAAGCTTCAGTTTTCTCGTCAGTAAAATTGGAATAATAGTTCTTTTTGCATAGGATTATTGTGAGGATTAAAACTAAAGCATTTAATCCAGAGTCAGACTCATAGTAGGTGCCGAGTCAATATTAACATTCATTTTTATTATTATAGTTTACATTAATTTGAACTTCATTCTTATTTGTGGAAAACCTAAATGCTCATAGTGAATAGTTCTACTTTTTGTACCCAGAAACTTTTACAGCAATCATACCCCTACCTACTTCTTCTTCTTTAGTGTTGTACAAAAGACCCCCAAATGTAGAGCCAGCCCCATGGCATAGTGGTTAAGTTCGACATGTTCTGCTTCAGCAGCCCGGGTTCACAAGTTCAGATCCTAGGCGCGGACCTACGCCACTTGTCAGCCCCGCTGTGGCGGCGACCCACATATAAAGTAGAGGAAGATTGGCACAGATGTTAGCTCCTGGCTAATCTTCCTCAAGCAAAAAACGAGGAAGACTGGCAACAGATGTTAGCTCAGGGCTAATCTTCCTCAGCAAAAAAATAAAAAAAATTAAAAAGCCCCCAAATGTATGCAATGTATATATGACTATATGCTTATAAAATGAAAAGTGCCTTACTTTATACACATTAACAAAATGCTTTTAGGGAAGAACATAATAGGATGCTTAATAATTGGACTATATTTGATATCTTCAACATCTGGCATAACCTATACCTAAAACAAGTGGAAAAAGTTGGTGAATTCTTACCTGGTTCTAGTCTGCTGGGCCTTGTCCTTGCCTGGGTGTAAATGTTCTTCACCTGTTCCCTCTACTCTCCCACCTAACACCTGCCAGGCCAGCACCCACTATTGGTAGTAACTGCTAGGAGCATTGTGTTGAGAAGGATTCTGCAGTTGAGTCTGGGTTCAGTGGGAAAGAGTGCCATGTTTTAGCTCATGGGCACAAGCAGGGTGAGTGGCAGCACGGGTGCCACACTTGTCACCCCTTAGTGATATTAGAGGGTTGGAATCAAGAGGTCTCGGCTATAGTCTTTATACTCTGCCATTGGAGGAACTTGAGGCAAGTGACGTTTGCCTCAGTTCTCCATCCACAAAACGGAGACAAAACTCACCTCCTGCTTCCTTTGCAGGGTTGTCGTGAGAGAACACTGAGTCTTTTCACTGGCTAAAAGACATTGAAACTCTTGGAGAAAGGTCCTCTGTAAATATAAGAAACTGTTACCATGACAGATGAGCTCCCTTTACTCTGGCCAGTTCTGGAGCCAGAACTGAGATGGTCTTGTTTCAAGGACCCTGACACTCTGCAGAAGAAATGGATCTCTTTGAGGTAGACCATCCTTCAGGTATAGTGTCTTTACTAGATAGGCATCTATTCTCCATGCAGGAAATTCCCAGCTAGAAGAAGCCAGCTTATACAAAGAATAGGTTGTTGGTCCCTCTGACTGTCTTAATTAGACCTTATTATTTGTAGTGTCCTAGGTTGATCTCTGCTTCAGTGTTTTTCCCTCTCCCAGTCTTTGGCTCAGCCATCCCTTTAGCTAAACTGATCCATATGAAACTGTTCTGCCCTTTTGAATTTCGTGATTTTCTTGAAAAGAATCTTCATTGATTGCTTTAACACTTTAAAAATAATTTTTATAAAAATAGTGTGTGCTCACTGTAGATCATTGCCACGGTACATGCAAGATCTGTGAATTGCAATGCTTTAATTAGTTTATTTTTAAATGGCTGCTGATAGTCAAATAAAACGAAGCCTGAGAATGACCGTTGGTTGTGGAGGTTATTGGTGACATTGTCGAGTGGTTTCCTTTGAATGGTATCTGTGAAAGGCTGGTTAGAGTCGATTCGTGAGACAATAGGAACAGAGGAAGAGGGCAGCCCAGTTCTACCAGGTCCCTGGACAGGATTTGAGAGAGGCCTTAGAAATGTTCTGTTTGGGAACCTTGCGCTAAGCTAATGCCCACGGTTAAGACTGCCCTCCTGGATAATTCTTTTTTGATTAATTCATTGGTTGAATGAGTGTATAGTTCTTTGAGTCCTGGGTCCTGTTTACCCATCTCTTTAGCTCTCATAGCACCTAGCACAGGGCTTTGCACATGGCAGATGCAAATTACTGGACTGAATTTACTGAATGCCAGCAGCAAATAGCCCTCCATCAGGGCAGGTTAGAATGTATCGTCAGGTATACATGGGGAATGGCAGCAAAAAGCCCACAAATTCCTCTGCTCCCTCACTTCTATGACATATTGTGAAGATCTTAAAAAACGAACAAAGGCCTCTCCATTGAATTTCTTCTAGCGGATGAGGAAATCCCTAAATGCTTTCTATACATTTGATCTCTGAACAGTCTACTCGGTTGGAAACTATGAAACAGAAGTCAAGACTGTCTTTTTGGAAACTGACCTGTAGTCACACTGGCTCTGCTTTTTGCTAGCCAGGTGACCTTGCTATGTTATTTAAAACCTCTGAGTTTCAGTTTTTTTAGCTTTGAAATTTGGATAATTATGCTGACTCTTGAGAACTAAATGAAATAATAAACATAAAGTACCTCGGCTGGCACGTGGTAGACATTCAGTAAGTGTGGATTAAATGAGTGAATGAATAAGCACGCAGTTGCTCGATAGAAAGATGACTATTCTCAAAGCTCTGTAGATATATTAAGTAGCTTAAGGAATATCTAAGTGGGAGAGAGAATTGCTATTTTAAAACCTGTAAAATATGAGTAATTGCAGCTTCCTCTTGTCTTTCCCATGGCCCCTTTACATTTCCTTCCTAGAACTTTCAAAATAACACATTCCAAAGCCAGATTGAGCTAGATAAAGATGAATGAATAGATTTTGTCTTCTTGAAAGAGTCCTGTATGCACTTAGCTTTATTTCTTCAACCAGTATTGAGAACCTGTTAAAAGACCCTGGGCAGGGAGATGTGAAGCTACAAAGGACAGCACAGCTGAACAGACCACTACAGATGAGAAACCAACTCTGGGAAGACTGGATTGTAAAGAGAGCACAGCCTCCGTCCTTTTTTTTAAATAATGTTGCCAGCATTTGCTGTATAAGTCAGAAATCAACAAGTGAATCCTGCTAAAATAATTGACAAGTGCTTGGCTCAAGATTATAGGGGATTTGGCCCGGCCCCGTGGCTTAACGGTTAAGTGCACCTGCTCCGCTACTGGTGGCCCAGGTTCAGATCCCGGGCGCACACCGACAACCGCTTCTCCGGCCATGCTGAGGCCACGTCCCACGTACAGCAACTAGAAGGATGTGCAACTATGACATACAACTATCTACTGGGGCTTTGGGGGGAAAAAAAAGGAGGAGGATTGGCAATAGATGTTATCTCAGAGCCGGTCTTCCTCAGCAAAAAGAGGAGAATTAGCATGGATGTTAGCTCAGGGCTGATCTTCCACACACACACACACACACACACACACACACAAACACAAACGATTATAGGGGATTTGAAATGGAGTGATCTATTGCTAGGTAAGTCTCCATACAATTATGCAATTTTCTCTTGTCACCCTCTTGTCCCCGGGCTAATCCAAGGTGGCCTTTGAGCTCTCCTAGAGTCACCTGATGAGAGTTTATTTATGTAGGCTATTATATTCTGCTGCACTCCAGGGCGCCCAGGCTGGCTGGGCTTGGTGCCAGAACCTATAAGACACAGGAGTTGAATGGGAGAGAATTTGCCAGGAAGAGAAAAGAGTATTAAAGCCGTCATGCTCAGGTGTTTATAATTTCAGCAGTCTGATAGAGAAAATGCTTAGTCCTATTTATTTCTTTTAATTCATCATGTCTTTAGAGACACTGAGATTTACCAGCTGCCTTTTGTAAGCATAGGCTGAATAAACACCACAAGAAAGACCAGTGGAGGAGGAGACACTCGGGAATGTCATGATCTGTCACATTGTTCCGTGACCATCACAGATGAAAGGCAACAAGTATGAACTCAGTTGGGAGCCAGTCGGCCTGAGTTTAAACCTTGGTCTGTTTATAAGCTGTTTGACCTTGGGCAAGTTACTTAACCCCTCTGTGCCTTGGTTTCTTATAAAGTTGTGCAAATTATTTAGTTAGAAGAAAGCCTGCACGTAATGAGTGCTGTGTAAGTGTTTGGCACACAAACCATTCACCTTCCGTAAGCCGGAGTCCCAGGAGCCCTCAAGCAGTACTGCACGCTCACTGCCTCCCTGCTTCATCTTTCAGCTGCGAGGCAGGGTGGCACCAAGCAGTCAGATGGTGTGGCTCTGTCTAGGCTGCCAAAGAGTCAGCAAGGGACACTGGACGTTAACAAGTGTCTGATAGCATCTTTACAGCTCATTATATCCTTTCATGCCAACTTTTGGAGTCTCAGAACAACCCAGTGAGGTCCATATTGTTTTCTCCTCTTTGAAAGAAACTATGGCCCAGAGATATTAACTGCCTCATTCAAAGTCACATGCCTGATAAATCGTAGGGGACCAGGCAGCCATCTACATGGATAATGTTGGATTTCTTTAGATGCAAGAAGGCTTCTTTAGAGGTTCATTCAAGTTCCATGTGCCTTATGTCCAGATGGTTGTTGTTTAAACCAACCTCCAGAAGCCAACACCACTGTGAATGCAGGGACAAGAGTAACATGGCTCAGTAAAGTGGCCTTAAGGATCCCTGAGTTCTGTTTGTCTGGAGCTGTTTTTTTCTGGTGGGCCCACCAGAAAAAAAATTAACTATGTATTTCTGTCATTTTCCAGATTCTCGTTTTCTGACCTTTTACTTCTCCTTCTTACTGCCTACCTTTTGGTCCCACCTATGGTTGTGAAATTATACCCTGAAAGTAGGAAGGGTAGAGACACAAGGCTCAATTCTCAATATAGTTCTGCTCTGAGTAAATCTTGTAAAGAAAAAAATAAACATTTGATATAGGAAGAGGTTAAAACTTCAGCTAAAGTGACATGTTTGAGTTGTCAGGGTTTCTTTGTTACTCTCCACGTCCATAAATGAGACTGTCAGCTACATTTCACATTCCGAAGAGCAGGAGAAACTGAACTCTTAAAACACTTCTGGAAGTTGTTAAACTGTCTGTACTGTTCTGCAATTCCAGAATAACAAGCACAGCAAATATATTATGGTGGGTTTTAGAAATACTACTTTGATAGAAACTACATGAGATGCCTTAAGGAAATAAATTTATTTGTTTATGGTTGGCGTTGCCCATAGTGTAGGATATAGGAAGCCAGAACCCTGACCCAAATGCGTTTGTTGAGAGCACAACTTTTACTAGCTGTCTAGTTACTGGAATTTTCTCTAGAAGCTATAGATGCAAGTGTGAACTGAACTGACTCAACAGCTCTTTCCTAGGGAGCAAAAGGTCCAAGTCTACTTCAGTGATATGATGATATTAAAAGACTAAAGGCTCAGAAATGACGGTGTAAGGAGGAGCACAGAAGCAAAAGAAAAGATTTCCCTAGAATAATCTGACATCTCTCCAAGGTTCTCTGTACCCTGTCCCTGCTGTTGAGTCCAGCTGTGTCTCCCTCTGCACCTGTACACAAGCCCCCATCACAGCTAAAATCACCTCCTCTCTGGTCCCTCTCCAGGTGAGCCACATTCCTGGTGATCTCTGGCCTAGTGGTCCCTCTTGCCCTGTGTAGTGGGCTGAATGGTCCCCCACCCACCCCCAAGATGTGTCCACATCCTAATCCCTGGAACCTGTAAATGTTGCCTTGTTTGGTAAAAGGGTCTTTGCAGATATAATTAATTTAAGGATCTTGAGATGAGGAAATAATCCTGGATTATCCAGGTTAGTCCTAAATTCAGTGCCTAGTGTCCTTATAAGAAACATGCAGAGGAGAAGACAGACGTGGAGGAGAAGGTGATATGAAGATGCAGGCAGAGATTGGAGTGATGTGGCTACAAGCCTAGAAATGGCCACAGCCACCAGAAACTGAAAGAGGCAAGGAACGCTATTATGGACTGAATGTGTGTGTGTCCCCCAAAATTCGTATTTTGAAGCCTTAACCCTCAGTGTGATGGTATTTAGAAACCGGGCCTTTGGGAGGCAATTAAGTTTAGGTGAGGTCATGAGAGTAGTGCCCTCCTGATGGGCTTAGTACCCGTATAAGAAGAGGAAGGATGCCGGAGATCGCTCACTCTCACCCGTGGAGGAAAGGCCACGTGAGCATGCAGCGAGAAGGCAGCTGTCCACAGGCCAGGAAGCTGGTTCTCACCAGGAACTGAATCTACCAGCACTTAGATCTTGGACTTCCCAGCCTCTACCAAGACTGTGGTATTTTGTGACAGCAGCCCAAGTTAAGATGAACACATTCTCCCCTAGAGCCTCCAGAGTGAGCATGGCTCTGCCGACACCTTCATTTTGGACTTCTGGCTGCCAGAACTGTTAGAGAATAAATTTCTGTTGTTTTAATCCTCCAAGTTTGTGATAATTTGTCAGAGTAGCCTCAGAAACCCTGCTTCTCACTCTGTGTCAATTTTCCTGCGAGCCCCAGCTCACGTCCTTCCCCTAAGGTGGATCTAACCCGTTGTGCCTACCTGAGAACAGGAGTCTGCACCTGGTTTGTTTGAATCTCCCATTTGGCATTTACACGTTTTCAACTTTGTGGTCTCTCTTTAGTGTATGTTCACATCTTGAAGGCCAGCACTTGGTCTTATATCTTTGCATCTCCAGTACCTGGTGCTAAGCCTTAGACCTTTGAGTAGAGACTACCCTATTAATTAGAAGCTCAGTTATGAACTAGAATATAACTTGCTTAACACAAAAGTCATTTGTCTTTGATTCAGAAGGATCTCCAGGATCTTAACCTGTCACTAGGTTCTCATTATGAGAACTAGTTATTCTTTTGCAGTACTGTGAAAAAAATCACTGATGATTTGGATCAAGGATAGGAAATTGATTATGCTCAACATCTGCCACCTACTCCTATGATTTTTAAATCTCATATGCATCAATTAGCCAGAATGTATCTCTACTTTGATTGCAAATTTCAGTTAGCTCTGAAAAAATAGTTTTGAGTACACTGCAAGAGAGAACACTATTATCAGCCACTGCCATCCAGCGATGGAGTGGGATTCCTTGAGGACATGTGATTGCCCTGTAATTGGAGTGCAGAAGTGTTATATCTGAATACAGAGAGTCTGTGATTCTCTCCAGGGCTCAGACACCAAAGGGCAGAGCTCTATAATATGCCAAAGAAAGTGTGATTTTTTTAAATTAAAAGGTAATAAAGATAAAATATTAAAACAGTGCTGGAAGGTATAAAATGAAGAGCAAAAGTCTCCCCACCTAGTTCCTCTGACCTAGTCCTGTTCGCATAGGAATCTGTTTTGGAGATTTTCCCTGTCATCAGATGGTAGTGCCCGCGTGTGGTGAGTTAGGCCAGGATCTCCTACACAAGGCTGTCTGCCGCAGTGGGGACAAGGTGATTCATAGAAAGGGGCGGTGGAAAGGGCACTGAGTTGGAGTCAAAAGACTGGGTCCCAGTTCTCAGAAGTCCTGCACTTATTTTTATGATGCTACACAAATCATGTATCTTAGATTCCTCATCTCTAAAATGAAAGAGCTGGGTAGATGACTTCCACATTCTCTTTCAAGCTCTGAGGTTTAAAAGAAACACCCCATGACTCTCTGGGGGAAAAGAAATCGTTACAGTATACCCTGAAGAAAAACCCAGAAGAGACTCTTGAGTCGCTTGTGTGGCCAGAGTTTTCCCTGTCATCGTTGGCTAACACACGCGTATTAAGTGCAGGACTGTGCTGTCGGAGACAGACTTACTCTGTTTGGGGAGAAAGTGGTGCTGGGGGTAAGGGACTCGACTGGTAGGGGAGGAAGGGGCCCTGGGTGGTCTAAGATACTTGTAGGTGATCTTGTCCAGAGTGTGTGTGGTCTCCAGTCCACAAATGAGGTCCCCCACTTAATAGTTTGTGATCTTGGACAAACTACTTTGGAGCTTCGTTTTCCTCATTAAAATGAGGATAATAATACCATCATTACAGAATCATTGCAAGGCACATAGAAGGTATTCAATAAATTGTAGTTGTCACTTATATCACTATAATCACTACCACAATAGCAACTAGAAAAACCCCACCACTACCCCGGTGGGCTGCGTGGCAATTATGGGTTGTGTGTCTCCATCTTTAACAGTAGCCGCAGCTCTTAAGAGGCCCTTGTTTACAGAGCAGAGCATTACAGAGAGAAAAGTGCATAGGAGATGCTGTCCATAGCCTTAAGGGGCTTTGTACAATTAACAAATATTAATAACCTACATATCTAATTGAGGAACCTAAAAAAATGCCAGTGTAATTACAGCCATAAATGCTGAGCGAGTGATCAACAGAGTAGAAATAATGATTATATGCACATCAAAGTTTTTTATTAATATTTCAATTATAAATCCATCTGTGGTCAACACAACTGGAAAGCATTTTTCTCTTACTTGGAAACTCCAGGATGGGAATGACTTCAGGTGGAGTCGTCGACAGAGCTGGCAGCTCATGTGTTTTTTTCTCTCTATTGTCAGTATCAGCTGCTGCCAATGACTCCTTTTCTTCCCTCACCTCTCATGCTTTCTCAGGGGTTTACCCCAAAGACTGATACATGTTCTCCCGTTATCTAAATAATTACGGCACCAGTGTTTTTGGTCTGTGACTAGCCGGGTAATCAAGACTTAAAGAATTTGGGGGCCTGTTTCATCTGAATATTCCCTCCCTAGCCCTGGCAAGGGTTGATGAGCTGCATCTCTGTGTGAAGGGAGAGGAAGGCCAGTGGCCGGGGGTAGGTCGGGCCTGCTGTTCCCCACATAGCCATCAGAATCTGGGGGGCTCTTCATTGCTTAGTCCTCCTTTTTTCTTTAATTTTCTCACTTAGATCCTAGGGTCAAGGATTGTACCTGAGGTTACTAGACTGAAGCTAATGCTACTATTTATTTGTTTGTTTTTTAGGAGACTTTGCCAGCCAATATTTTATTTTATATTTTTGTTGGGGTAAGAACACTTAACATGTGATCTACATCTTAAATTTTTAAGTGCAGTATGCAGTATTGTTAACTTTAGGCACAATGTTGTGCAGCAGATCTCTAGAACTTTTTCATCTTACATAACTGAAACTTTATACTACTTTAATATGAGATGAGTTTATAAGATTTGGAAGGGCTCTCACAGCGCATTTATTCTGACCTCCTTCCTAGGCCAGGAATCCCCTCTGTGGTACCTCTGCCAGCTTCTGACAGAGCTCTCCAGTGACTAGGGAACTTGCTCTTTCATAGAGCAGTCCATGTCATTTTTGTCATTTTTTCATAGCACTAATTATTAGAAAACCAGACCATCCATCCTTTCTGCAGAGCTAGAATCCAGGGCCTTATAACTCTCACCCATTAGTCCTGGCTTTGCCCTCAGAGCCTATCGAGTCAAATCCCAATTCTTCCTGACAGCCTGGTGTCCCAGAGTGTGGCTACTCTAAGTGGGCCTGTGGTCCAGGAGCAGCAGCAGCCTCACCTGTGCAGGTGCAGAAGCTCAGGCTTCACCCCAGACCTACTGAACTGAGATCTGCATTTTGACAAGGTCTTCAGTGATTGGTATGCACAGGACAGTTTGAGAAGCACTGCATTAGATCACATACACCACCACACCCTCCTCCCCGCAAATTGTTCTTTTAATTTCTATTGCTGTCAGGCCAGCTGGTGTTCAAAAAAGCTTAGTTGAGGAAGAAACAATTGACAAGAAGCAACAATTCCAACTCTTAGTAATTGAAATATAAGTACAGAGTTGGTCTGACATCAGTTACAGCTGTCATTATATTAACTGGAATTCTGTTGACAAGTATTTCCATGAGTCCATAGGACTGTCATAAAAGATGATGATCCTGAGGCTTTGGAAGATCAAAAATGCCTTTAGTCATTAAAGACACGTTAAATTCTGTTCCATGTGATTTAATTTGGTATTGCCTTGTGATTTTTAAAAACCTGATAAACAGACTAAATAATCAGAACAACCCACTCTCCAAGTCATGCCAGCTAGAGGCAGCCATAAAACTTCCTTCCACAACACTCTTCAGCTGCAGGAAGAGTGAAAGCTTAAATCGTTTTCTATTTCGGAGATCACCGCAAGGGCAGCGACTGAGAATCCAGCCTTTGAAAGGTGCACAGGAGATGGACACTGTGGAAACAGCTGTGCTGGAGGGAAGTGCTTTCAATTCGTGCACTCAGCAGTATGGAAATGAACTTTGCCAGCTCATGAGCATGAATAAATGCCTAGCTGCCTTCCCAAAAACAAAGCAGCTTTCTATATTTAGCACTTTTTAGACATTCAGTAAAACAGACTGAATTGTTGACAGTGCCAGACTGTCTGCAGTTAAGCAAAAACCTTAAGAAGGCTCTTCCCCCAGACCCCATCGTATTTCTCTCTCCACTTGGTGTTCATGGTGAGCTTTAAACCTGACCCCAGGGCAGGAGATCAGCTCAGCCATATCGGGCTAAGTCAGCAGGGCCTTGATTTTCCACGGTGGCCCAAGTCCACCCTGTACTGTGTATCTCAGGACATTCAGATCAAGGTGCATGTCCTACTCCCAGGTCACTGGGTGTGGAGCACAAGTGGAACCACTCTCTGACGCCCAGTCCCTCGAGGCAAGAGAAACTGGCATCTCTGCTTTTTTCTGTCCTGAGTACCAGTTCACTCCAGTCCAGCACACAATATTAAAATCCCTCTCCCCAAGGGCTCCGTGGGGCCTTTCATACCCCTCTTGCTCCTCTGACTCATTCCGTCAGTAAATATTTATTTAGGGCCCCTGCGTCCCAGGTAGTGAGACTATAATAAATAAGACCCAGTCCCTGTCTTCGTGGAACCCACATTCTAGCTAGGGAGACGTAGTGCAAGTGAGGTTTGTGTAAGTGCTGAGGAGGGAGAGAATTCCTGCCCCTAGGAGGAGGGCTGGGGCTAAATAAGGATTCACGGCTGCGAAATAGATGGGGCAGACATTCCAGATATAAAAAAGTGAATCCTGTCTGTCCCGGCTGTAAACAAGAACACGGAAGGCTCTATGATATGAAAAGAGTGAACAAAGCAAGAGCATAAATGGGTTTGGGGTGTGCCATCATTAATGTAAAAAGGGGGTGGGTATATTCATATTTGCTAGTGTTTGCACACTAAATCTTTGAAAGTATACGTACACAAAAAATTAAGATCAATGATTAATACGTGGGGTGAGGGAGTAGAAACTGCATGGTTGGGGCAGGGGATGAAGACTTTTTAAAAAATATACTTTATTATTTTAAAAAAAAGAGCGAATGAGCAAAGACTTGGCAACATTAAAATGCACAGGCTGATTTCCTGCGCCAGCTTGGTGGGACTCCGGATAGGAAACACCATAGCTCTGATCAGGGTCCCAGACCTTGCTGGTCTCTATCCATCGGGCCGTGCTTCTTAACTCCTTCAGATTGCTTCAGGATCTCGGCCACTTCCTGGATTTACCCACTGCAATACCCCTACCACATGGCATTTACTCCTGGTTCATCACCAGAATTTACATACTTAAATTACAGTAGAATATGCAATATGCTATCATATGTAGCAGAATGATTAAAAATGTAGGTTCTGAAGTCAGTGGCTTTACCACTTGGTAGCTTTATGGCGTTGGGGAAGTTAATTCTCTCTTCCTCAGTTTCCACATTCAAAAAATAAAGATACTAATAAATCTAACCTCGCAGGATTGTGCAACTATTAAGCACAGTGGTGTAATTCTGGTGTTTAGCATGCTACCTGACAGATAATAGATGCGTAATAAATGTTAGCTATTGTAATTTCCTCATTAATTCATTCAATGTATTGATTCATATCTACTATGCACTGTTAAGTAGTGAACAAGAGAGAAAAAGTTCTTGCTTTCAAGGAGCTAGAAAGTGTTCTCCAATCATTTTCTATTATTATTGTTTATGTTGTTGTATTCATTTATTGCTTCAATCGAGCCCACTGGATAGTATTTCCTGAGGCACTATTCTTTTTTGTTTTAAATGGCACACTATATAGAAGTATGGATGCAGCTTAATACCTCTTTGTTAACCAACGACCCAGTGCCATTTACTTGGTTTGGAAACTTTATTTTCTTGGTATGAGACCCTAACAATTAATAAACCCAAGAGAATTCTTTTATTTCCTACTGTATACGTAGTTATTTGCTGGGGTTCTAAGCAAGTTGAAAAGGTGGTCCCCATAACTATTTGGGGAGAAAAGGCCAAAGCACTGGGGATAAAAGTGAAAAAAAAAATCATGAATTAATTAAACACTAAGTTATCTGGTAATGGACAGTGATGCTACTGTAATTTACGGGAATATATGATTGATGTGGTTTGGATAATTTAGGAATTTCATGGAAGGGTGTAGAAACTGAACTAAATCTTGAAGGGTTTGCATGGGTAGAAAAGATCAAGAGAAGATTCTGGGAGGTCTGAACAATATAAGTAAATCACTGACGTGGAAATGAAGACAAATGTTACATTATATTCATTTTTATATTGTGTGGAGGGTAGGATGTAATGGGCCCCATAAATGATCGTAGAAGTGGGGAGTCTTGGGATTGCAGAAGTGGGGAGATTTGATGAGAGTCTGGGTTAGGGTGGTGGCTGGGGAACAGAGAGGAAGGGACATAGACAACACACATTTTGAAGATGAAACCAACAGGACTTACTTATAAGAAGACAATGAAGCCCTTATAGTTTCAAAGTGATTTCACTACCCTGTGTCTTGGCCTGGCATTCCTTCTCACAGGATTTGTGCCAGGTTTAGCAGGTTCTTAACCCAGCATACCAAGGTCCCTTTATTATGTCCAATATTTTAATGACTCCTTTACTCTCCTCAAATGAAATTCATTATTAGTTTAATATATTTGCGCACATAATTTTGAAAATATCAACATAATGCTTTACTGTAATATAAAGGAAAATTCAAAGAAAGTGGTTAACATTAAAATATGTTTCAACGTGTAAAAGCCCAGACATGACTACACCAGAAGATGTAATGAAGTGGTCAGATATAGCTATACTACGTTGAACACAACAGCTACTAATGCAGACCTGTACAGGTGTGTGGTGGTAATAATTCAAATACCGTTAAGTGTCTTGGCTTTTGGTGATGCAATTCTCCAAAATGGTGAGTCACGCTTGGTAAGGTCCCAAACAGAACGAAGTACAGTCTTCCCTCAGTTATTCAGTAGTTGGATTCCCAAGAATTCAGAGTGTATAAAATCCATGCAAAAATACCTTGGTTTGTATGTGAAACAGAGTTAAGTTCTATGCTCAAGTAATTAGAAACAGATTTCCCCTACAAAAGTGTCTGCTGGCCCTTTGGAGTCTTTGCGATGTGGGACAGCTTTTTCATTGTCCAAGACTCTGAGGCATTGTGGAATGTCTAAAATCCATGGCTCCCAGACATTAGGTGCCGAGGTACCGCCCCATCACTGTGACAACCACGAGTGCCCCCACGTTCCACAGCCTCAGAGGGAGCAATACCGCCCCCACGGAGACCAGTGGCTGGATGTTGATTTTCAAGTCTCAGCAGCAACTCCAGGATGGTGTCAGACAGGGAAGCTGGGAGGGAAGAATTTGGATGTCAAGCCCGGAAGAGGAATTGGCTGCAGTGCTTTTTCTTCAGTCAAGGAGAACTTTCGTTTTCTTCTTTTTTGGGGGGAGGAAGATCAGCCCTGAGCTGACATCCGTGCTAATCCTCCTCTTTTTGCTGAGGAAGACCAGCTCTGAGCTAACATCTATTGCTAATCCTCCTCCTTTTCTTTTCCCCCCAAAGCCCCAGTACATAGTTGTATGTTGCACATCTTTCTAGTTGCTGTATGTGGGATGTGGCCTCAGCATGGATGGAGAAGCAGTGCGTCGGTGCGCGCCCGGGCTCCGAACCCGGGCCGCCAGTAGCCGAGCGCGTGCACTTAACCGCTAAGCCACAGGGCCGGCCCCGAGCCTTCGCTTTCTTAAGTACTCAAATCTGGCTTTTCCAACCTGGTAAGCGTTTCAAGTTCTGAGCCCAGGTAGGAGATACAATGAGGAAAAAAAATGATATTTTGTAGGAATAAATGCAAACCCTTTTTTATTTATTTACCTTAAGAGCCACTAAACCCAGTCTAATTCCCTGCCCTCCACATTGGCTCATTGGTAGGAATGTACTATGTCTCAAAAATTCAGAAGAAATCTAGTTCTAACATGAATCCTTGAAACACTTTTTAAGTTTAATTCTTGTTTTCCTTTAGACTACAGGTATAATCTCGTTCCATTTTTTTCAGTTTTGTAAAGTGTGCAGTAACGTCTGATCCCTCTTGGCATTTGCATTTTGCACAATCGAATGTAATGAGCAGATGTGCATGCTTGTCTAATTATCGCTCTGCATGTTGCCTTCTGCTTGGGAGTCTTAAACAAATCAAAAGGACTTGATGCCCTTAGAGTACTTTCCAGAATATTTTGAGCCTTAGATTTTCATCTAACAATAACACACACATACCCTCTTTCACAAACGTGAATGTGCTGTATTTAATTAATAAATAGTCATTTGGCTCAAAGATATTGGGCACACTTCAAATGCAGGCCAATTTTTGATATTCCAACAACATAAATCTGTTTGCAGCCTTATTCCATGACCAAGTGTATCCATTTGCCAGTCGCATGCGTACTATTCACAGGACAGCGGGTTAGGTGTTGAGAGGAAATCCAAAGTAAACTAGACACTCTTCACCCTCAAGGAGTCTGTTGTTCAGTAGGGATGATAAAATCTCACATATGTTATCATAAGTAAGTGGTGAACCATTGGAAAGGTATGATGGAATGCCGATGGAGGCTCTAGGGGTGAAAGAGTACTTTCCTCTGAAGAAGGCTTCCTGGAGGAGGTGGAATTGTTAACTTGATGACCTTAAAGATTCATTAAAATTTTGACAGCTAAGACACTTTAAATTTTGAGGAATGGCTTTCTGAGCTGAAATAAATGTGAGCGGAATTTGTGTGTGTGTGTGTGTGTAGCTTCCCATCACTTAATAATACACATTCTCTATTTATTGTCTGGGTGTAATTAAATGACTGAATAATTGGTAATAATTGCTATAAAGAAGTCTCATTCGACATTGCAACCTTTCTGAAAAAGTCCTCTAATTTAAGAGCTGAATATAAGCTTTGCTTTTTCCAGTGAAGAATTCCCTTTTATAACTCCAGATCCTAGGATACCACTATCATATTTCAAAACTCTGAAATTTACCTTTAACTTTAAAGTAAAGTGCAATCAGATATAAGGCAGATCTCTCAGGATCATTATATATAGAGTTCAATTGCTAAAGTAGGAAAGTATTCTTGTTAGTAGGTGTTTCCCATGGATTGATCTTGAGGACAACAGAGAAACTGAGCCAGAGCACCCAGGACTCCCTGCAGTTCCCAGGCCCTCCCCATTACACTGTCTGTTTCCTGGGACTTGAGTCTAATTGCTTCTGTTCCCTGGTGCTGGTGCAGACTTACTCTCTATCTCCCAGCCCCTCTGGCCTCTGCCTGTACCACCTGCCTATAGGCTGGAGATTTGACTAAAAGCAAGTTAGTCAATGTGAAATCTTGGCCAAAAGGACATGTTTGTCTCTTGAAGAGATATCTGCACCCCCACATTCCCTGCAGTGTTATTCACAATAGCCAAGACGTGAAAACAACCTAAGTATCCATTAACGGGTGAGTAGATAAGAAAGCGTGATGCGCGCGTACAGACACACACAGGAATATTATTCAGCCATAAATGAGAAGGAAATCCTGCCTTTTGCGACAACATTGATAGATATCGAGGGCATTATACTAAGTGAAATAAATCATACAGAGAAAGACAAATACTATATGTTCTCACTTATATGCAGAATCTAAAAAAGCTGAACTTATAGAAAGAGAGAGAAGAATGGTGGCTGCCAGGGGCAGGGGGGGCAGGGGTGGGGAGAATGGAGAGATGTTAGTCAAATGGTACAAACTCCCAGCTAGAAGATGAATAAATTCTGGGAAGTCTAATATACAGCATGGTGACTGTAATTAACAATATTGTTTTATATACTTGAAAGTTAAGAAAGTAGATCTTGAATGTTATCATAAAAAAAATAGTGGTAATTATGTGAGGAGATGGAGGTGTATCAAATCATCACATTGTGTACCTTAAACTTACATACATTATATGTCAGTGATATCTCAGTAAAGCTGGGGGGATGGGGGGAAGGACATGTTTGTCAAAACTTAATTACCTTGTGTTGGAAATGTTTTCTGTCTAATCTGGGTGGTACTGAGTTACTGAGGGTACAAGTGTATAAATTTATTGAGCTGTACTCAAGATTTGTGCATTTCATGTATGTTATATCCCTATAAAAATGTAAAAGTAATAATAATCCATTATCTCAGCCACTGATATATTGCCAATTTTGGTCTATCTTAGGGTAATTTTGCAATGACTTATGCATTTTAAAGCATTTAAAAATAAATTTTCAGAATTTTTAGTGTTTTTCTTTTGTATTCCTTTTTAAATTCTTTTTCAATTAGTTGAAGTAACCTAAGAAGCCAACAATGGAAGATTGATTGTAACAACACTTTGTACCTCTTCAAAATTGCAGACAGCTCAGTAGAGCAATTGACCAAAAAAAAAAGTTTTTGAAACAAAAGAAAGGGAGGGAAAACAACATTTCTGGAAAAAGAGGATGAAAATACTTGTTGTAAAAGCACCTTTTTGATGCTTCAGGATCTCCAGTATTTAAGTTACTAGAATTCGAAGATATTAACTTGCAACTAAATCATTATTTCAACCAAGTTGTCATATTTACCAACTTGCATCCAGTCTCATACTTTTCAGCCAATTCTTGTCAATCTTCCTATATTCCCACCCATCCCCACCACGCCCCCCACTTCCATTCTGATGTCTGCAGCTTTTGGTTAAAATTCAGACTAAAGTCTAGTGGTGAGTAAACAGTAACTGTGTGATACACCACAGTAACTGTGTGATAATGTCAAAAAGAACAGAAATAGGACTTACAGTAAAATCTTTACCTTTAGCTGTGGTTGCCAAGGTTTAAGCACCAAAAGAGAGAAAAAACATTCTCTTCTAACAGAGCTTTTGAAAAAAAAAATCAAATTTGATACCATTAAATTATAGCATTAAATCTATAAAGTCCAGGAACTGTATAAAAATTTAATTTTAATTTCTTCTCCCCAACAAACCCAGCCAGGCTCACCATCTTGGATGGATTTACTAATAGGATGAAGTGCTTCTTAACATTATTATTTTTTAAGTTAGCCATTTAGAATTGAACTCTTTTGTTGCAACAGGACAGCTGGGAAGTGGTGGAAGGACTGAGGGGAGAGATGAATTACACCCAGGAGCCGCCAGTTCAGAAAGGATTTTTGCTGAAAAAGAGGAAATGGCCCTTGAAAGGCTGGCACAAGGTAAGACGTGGGCCTTGGCCTCACCTTCATTTGCACCCACACTGCCCCACTCAGTACCTGGTTCTTAGGCACTTGCATTTAATTTGAAGTTGAAAAATGGGACCAAGGGAAGGATGGACATTTAGATGGAATGTCTTAATGAGTTACACTTTCTTCCCTACAGAGATTCTTCTATCTGGATAAAGGAATCTTGAAATATGCCAAGAGCCAAACTGATGTAAGTCGTCTTATTAATCCCAATATGCTATTGAAGAATTCTGAAGGGCTACTTTTTGTCAGCTCATGGATGAGATTGTGCACATTTGGGGATTGCATTTCTCTGAACTGGAAACCACAGAGGGGTAATAGTTCCTTCACATGGAACAGAGGTGCCTGCTCCCCACTGTCCCAGCTCTGGGTTCCAGGTGGGCTCAGTTCACCTGCCAAGAAGAGATGTGGGGGTCCCTCTCAACACCCTACTGGTTTTCCGGGGGTCTGTTCTGGCCTTAGGGTTGCGCTGAGGGGTTCTCTGGGTGGGAGAAGACATTTTGCAGCACAATAACAGGAACAAAACATAGGGTGTCACTCCCACTGGTATAGTGGCTGAGGGGTTTGGTGGAGAAAGCCCTTCGTGCTAAGTGCTTCATAAGTCATAGTTATTATGTTTACTACTAGTAGATGTGGAACGAGGGGTAGAGGCAAGGAGTGTCAAGCATGTTGCTACTGTTCTTAGCACCATGGTTCTCAAGTGGCCCTCTTCGTGCCTCTGCAGATAGAGAGAGAGAAGCTACATGGCTGCATTGATGTTGGGCTCTCGGTGATGTCTGTAAAGAAGTCATCAAAATGCATTGATCTGGACACTGAGGAGCACATCTACCATCTGAAGGTGAGACTGCTTCCCGGGTGCTGTCTCTTGTTGCACAGAGTTTGTTTATGTTGCAAAAGGATCATTGGTTATTGTGCTATTGGTAATGCCTTTTGAATATTTCAAAACATTAGCCAACATATAGAAGATCTTCCTTATGAAGGTATTTGTAATGGACGCTATTGGTATTTGGATGGGACAGTTCTTCATTGTGCAGGCTGTCTCTCACACTGCTGAAGGTTTAGCATCCTTGTCCCCGCATCCTCTAAATATCCCCACCCTGTGATTGTGACAACAATCAATAACAAAAAAATCTTCATGTGACCAAATACAAACCTCCCCCTGCCCCCAGGCAGTACCATCTTTAGTGAAGAACCATTTACCATAGGTTAAAATGTTTCCTGAAGTACAATATAACATTTAGTTAATTTTATAGGGATTACATTAAAATTCTCATACTATAGTGAATGTCAGGAATTTTTCTTCTAAAGTATGGATCTCCAAATAATATCTCTCAAAGTGCTTAACTACCCTCCTCTGCCCTCTCTCCTGCATGAAAAAGCATGAAGTAAGAGCTTTGGAGATCCCAATCTGGTTCAGATCTTGATCTGGCTATTTACTAAGCTTTTGGCCTTTGGCAAATTATTTAATCTCTGAAAGTCTCAGTTTTCTTACCCCACAAAATGGGAATGATTATAGTGCTCATCTTGTAGGGTTGCATGTAGAAAACTTGGCATAATTCCCAGCCCACAGTATGCTCGATAAGTTTAGTTATTGTGTATAATTATAGGTGGTACCCGAATGTTAGAAATTAGTTGAGAAAATGTTAAGATTCTTTTCCTACTTGGGCAAATTACTTGGAATATTAAGAATGTGGGCTGAGGGTTGGAAAAATAAAACCCATTGATAGATACTCATGAGATTATGAGCTCCCTGTCTTAAGATGTCCCTGTATTCCCCATGGCATATATGTGGTGTTTGGGCAAATACATGCTTAACACATACATGTGGTTGATTGGCTGCCCAAGACAGTCAAATCCATACTGTTTCCTAACCTAAGTCCCTGTCCCTGTGGGTGCAGTTAATTGTGTAAAGTGTTTCTCACCCTTGACACTATTGACATGGTGGGCTGGAGAGTTCTTTGCCATGGGGGCTGTCCTGTGCACTGTAGGGTGTTGAGTGGCATCCCTGGCATCTACTCACTAGATGTCAGTAACAACCCCCTTCCGGTTGTGACAACCAAAAAATGTCTCCAGACATTGGCAAATGTCCCCTGGGGGGTAAAATCACCCCTGGTTGAGAATGACTAGTGTGAAGTAAAGGCAGGAGAGACCTATAATCTTAAAAAAAAAGAATATTCTTCCCCGCCCCCCTTTCAATGGTCAGTCTCCTCTAGAATAATTTCGGTTATTTCTCCATGTATTTCCAGTGACTCTTAGTTTTGTGTTTTGATATGGTCAGGAAATAAGTTCTTGTTCATCTACTCTTCTAGTTAATAGAATAGAAGAAATTAATTCCTAGTTTTTAAAGAACTAGAATGCCTTAAAATACATTGAATACTAATATCGTGATAAACGTAGTTTACTGTTTCTCTGTGTTGAATCAGTTTACGTTCTGTTTGTGTTTCTTCTTCATTCTTTTGAACATCAGCTATGACTTAGTGTAGGTATGTGTAGACATCTGCGGGTCCTAGTTAATAACCTCAGAGTCAGGCATTTTTAAATGTGGGCCATCTAATCCCATTCTCTTAATTTATAGGGAGGGATCTGGGCAGCAAAGAGTTAAGTGGCTGTCCACCCATGGTCCTGTAACTACTTGAGGGGCTGGAACAGAACTCTGATCAGTTATTTAATAAAGTACTCTTATTATTCTGCTTGGTTTAACCAATAAAAAATGAGTAAAGATGAATGCTTTGGGCACTGCTTTTTAAGGGCCTCTGAGAGTAGCTCAGTGCAAAGGATGACATGAGATTCCTGTAAAATTCCTGTAACTGCATCTGGGAAATGAAATACATTTGAAGAACATAATTTAGGGGAGACAAATAGATGTGAGTCTGTTTGTATTGCTTCTTCCTATAAAGAGCACATTCAGTAGTACCTGGAGGGGTTTTAAGTCTTGTATGTCCTTCCAATCAACACAACAAACATAAGAGCCAACCTCACATTTCCTAAAGGAATGCTACCACTGCCTTCTGTTTCCACATCCTTGCTCTCAGCAGTGGCATTAGGAAAGGTTTGAACAGGATTGACCTGGATTTTTCTTCTTGGAAGTTAACCTACCATGCATCCTTTTGGGTTATTTTAAGTAGCCGCTTCATGAGTCTTTGTGTTCTGATATGTAGGTATTTATCATTTTTCATTTTGAAAATCTGAATACACTCATACATACACAAAAATATTGACTATTAAGAAATATCTATGGTGCATAGGTGCTTGTTATATTCTTTTTAGTACTTTTATGAACATTTGAAATATTTTAAAATAAAAGGCACTGGTTATGAACATTATTCTTCGTGGAAATTAGACATTGATAGATACTCATTTATGGAGAGAATGGCTAAATGTTTGTGTGCTTGTGTTTGAGAAATCCTGGAAATCACCGATAATACTTTGTCAGTTTTTTTCCATTTCTGAGAGCAGGAGAAATGTTCTTTTAAATAACATTCACATTCGTTAACATACATTCTTCAGCAATGTATTCTTTGTCAGAGAAGATTAACAAGGTTAAATATTTTAGAAAGAATTTACTAATTCATTCCAATTCAGAGAAGATTGATCTGAAGATTCTGAGTATTAACAGTTCAAAAAGAAACATGGTGCTAATATTTTCAGTAGAGATAGGAGAAGCTAGGGCAGGAGAACTTGGAAGTACTTTAAGAGACAGATATAAGTTTGAGTTTATTTGTTGTTTAATATAACTGCTACTGTTTTGCTTTCTTAATAATAGTATAACAATTGGACCCTTTCATAGGAAGCCTAAATATATAGTTTATGAAGACCATTTTTACTCTCCGTTTCCTCCTCAGACTTGTTCCCTTGGACCACATAAATGTAAACTAAGCCAATAAGCTGATATTTCTACATGTGCCAACATGAAAGAGGGGGTGTCAGGAGTGACCTCAGTTTGATAAATAATTGTTCCTCTCAGTGAGTGACGCTCTTGTTTCTTTCTTTCAATTTAACGCAATTTAGGTAAAGTCAGAAGAAGCCTTTGATGAGTGGGTATCCAAACTCCGCCACCACAGACTATTTCGTCAGAATGAAATAGCCATGTTTCCACATGAAGTTAATCACTTTTTCCCAGGATCCACCATCACAGACTCGACGTCTGGGGTCTTGGACTCCATTTCAAGTAGGAAGGTAATAATTTGCCAATAAGGAATCTACAAGGAAGGGATGGCTTTGGGTAGGGGAGTCCCATCTAGGGGGCTGTGTCTGAGAAGGAAAGGTTTGTGGGGAAGAGCAGGGTAAGCTTGAGCTGGTATTTAATGAGTCTGTTTGCCCAGCCAGTCAGAACCAGGGCCAGAGGAGAATCTGTTATCGCTGGGACAGTAACTGAAGAATAGCACGGAAGGAGGACTTTACTAGCCTTGGATTCTCCAGCTTTCTCCTGACCAGTTTGACTTTGGTTTTCTTATCTGGTTGTAAAATGCAGTAGGTACATTCCTAGCCATACAGAATTGCAAATTTTTCCAACATTTATATCATTATTTTGGTATTATTATCATTTGACAGAAGAAGAAATTAAGGACTGCAGTCCAGGCCTCATAGCATGCTATGGCCAAGCTGGGGTGACCCCCAGAGCTTAGGGTCTCCAGTGGAGTGCTTTGCTAGAAGCTTCTTCTCCATTACAGGCAGGTGGCTTCCATTAGCAACTAGCCCACTTTGTTATCCTTTACCCTAAAGTGTTCCCACTGGGCTCTGTTTTCATTTATAACGTGCTTTTGTCATCTGTGGTACAGTGTAGCAGTATATCAAAGCAGAATTCGTTTCAAACTGGAAGCAATCTGTCATTTTCTTGTGGTGGTGAGACACGAGTTCCAGTATGGTTACAGTCTTCAGAGGACATGGAAAAATGCTCCAAAGGTAGAGTGACTTGAAACCTCTGCTTCTTTCTGTCATGGCTCTTAGATTATACCGGTTTAGTATTTACACCTTGGATGAATTTGTATCCTTCCCCGTTGCTAGTCTATATTCCCTCTCATATTTTTCTTATTAAGTTTGCACTTGTGATTAACGAAAGACGCTTTCCTTGCAGAGCTTTATGTCCTCACCTGGGTGTGCATGCAGACAGATTTCCTTTTTTACTCTTTAAGTACTGATGCCTGATTTCCACGTGGGCCTACTAAATCACAATCTCCAGGGGTGAGGTCTGCACAGCTCTCTATTTTTTTAAAGCGCCAAAAATGATTCTGATGCACATCCAGGGTTGAGAATCACTGTTCTGGAGGTGAGTGGGTGAACCAAATGGTGATCCCCACAAAATAGGTGTCCTCTACCCTGTCTGCACATTAGAATCACCAGGAGAGCTTTTCAAATACAAGAATACCCATGCCCAGGCCCCTCTGCAGAAGAATCTTTTTAAATTGGTCAGAGTGGGGCCCTGGCATCACTAATTTTCTAAAGTTCCCCAAGTGATTCTGATAGGAGCCAGGACTGAGAACTCTTGCCACAAGGAAGCTCAGTGTTCTCAACCTTAATTAGCTAAGAATCACCCAGGGAACTAAAAAACAAAAAAATCACCAGTGGGATGGGAGTGTTGTGATTTAATTGTCTGGGGATGGGACTTGGATATAGGTAGTTTAAAAATTTTCCCCAGCTCATTTGAAAGTGTAGCCATGATTGAGAACCACTATTAGAGAAAGAAGTCAGGTAGTAGCCTTGAAAATTGCATTTTCTCCTGTTGAATGCAAGTATTATCACACCTGGGGCCATATAGGTTTGGTCCTCCCAGTAAATGTCACTCATGAGCTTCACTGAGTGACATTTTGGGACATTAGTTGTTGAAGTGTCGTCTCTGGACCAGCAGCATTGGCCTGGCCTGTGAACTTACTAGAAATGTAAATTCTTAGGCTCAACCCAGATAGACTAAATCAGAAACTGGGGGTGGATCCCAACGATCTGTGGTTTAACAAGTTCTCCAGGTGATTCTGATGGGACCAAAGTTTGAGAGCCACTATCTTAATGCATTTGGGCCATGATTGCTCAGCAGCAACAGCCACCATCATCCAGTGAACAGCAAATTGAGGACTGTCTTTTGAGTTAGTGACCCAGCAACTGGTCTGAGAATACTCTTAGGTCCTCTCAGGTCAGTCTGCAGAGGATCCACATGGTCCTCGTGCAGGTCCATGATCGACAAAGTTATCCTTAGAGACCAAGACAACCTTCCTTTTAATTTCATTCATTTAGCTTGTATGGGGTCCTTATAAGCAGATAGTGACACCCTGTTATTGCACTATTAGAAATGATAGTGGTGATGATAATAATAGCTGATTTATTTAGTGCTTACAATGTGCCAGCACTCTAAAAGCCCGCTGCATACATCAACTCATTTATCTCACAACTATCCTGTGAGCTTGGTGTATAATTATCCCCATTTTCCAGATGAGGAAACTAAGACATTATGTAATTTGCCCAAGATTTTAAGCGTATTAAAACTGAGACAGCCTGGTTCTTCACATCCATGCCCTGAACTGCAACAGTCTACTGCCTTTCCTGTAAAAAAGGAAGTAAAATTTCCTGTCCTTACGGATGTAAATCAAACATAGATAAATAAGAAAAGTAGCTGGCACTAACATAGTGAAGCCTGAGTGCTAAGATAAGTGCTTATGAATCCTTCTTCTGCCTTTCTCCCACAGACCTGGCTCACTGTCATGCCTACCTGGTGGAAATGAACCAGCTCCTACAAAGTATGGACGTCCTGCATCGGACATATTCGGCACCAGCTATCAATGCCATCCAGGTTAGCCAGAGCCCGCTTCTGTTTGCATTCTGGCGTTCTGCTTTCCTTTTTCCTCCCCAGCCTTTCACTAACAGTGTGATGTTGTCTGGTCGGTCGCTTCCGCCAAATTCGAGGGGATGGAGGTGGCCACTTGGCTGTGCATTTTTCCCTGTTGGTTTGGTGGACCTTACTGTCTGTGCTCTCTTTCCTGTTTTAACACAAAGGGTGGAGCTTTTGAAAGTCCCAAAAAGGAGAAAAGATCGCACAGGAGGTGGCGGTCCAGAGCTATTGGCAAAGATGCTAAAGGAACACTGCAGGTAACCATGGCCTCTCCTGACAGCCTGTTTTCTTCATTGGCCCTGCTCTCCGTGCCCCTTGGCTACTTGGACTCAAACAGGAGAATAGACAAGTGAATATTCTATAGTGAGTCTCTCAAATACCCTGTGCAGAGAGATGAATTCAATCACTTAGATTTTCTGGATACTAGAATCAGCATGTAATGGATACTGGGTAAGAGAAAAACAGCATGAGGTTGGAAGGACTGGAGCCGTTTCTAGGACTGTGGTTTCCCCCTCTCTAATGCATAGCCTGCCTTCCCTCTTCCCTGCTTGGGTGTCTGCTCTGACCCACCTCTTCTGCTGCTGCTCAGTGGATTCCTCACTCTTCTGAGCCTATTGGCTGGAGTCTTTGGGAGCAGGACATTGTGCAGACTCTCTTGCCTCCAACCTCCCAATCCCCCATCAGAGATTCATCCTGTCACACTAGCCATTGACTTTCCTAATGAACAGCTAACCCAGAGGCCAAGATTTGCAGCTCAGCCGTTGCATGTGAAATTGCGACTTGTTAGGGTGAAAATAAATCAGAAACTTACAGATAAGTCATCTGTTATACTCTTGTATACTCTGTGGTTCAAAGCACTTTATGGGTTGAACTTAAATACTTTAAAGTAAAAAGGGATTTGTGTACAAACATGAGAAGTTAGTTCATTTTGTAGAAGCACCAGGTGCAAATAAAGAAAACGTTTTCAAATCTATCCACTATTAACAACCTAGATACTGGATGATTATTGCCAGAAAGAAGGAATTGAGTATAACGAGAAAGAGCCTGGCAGCTTTAGCTGTCATTTTCAACCTGTGACTTTAATGCTGCTGTCATTTCCAAAAGAATACGTGATTTCTTGCCCATTTTTATTTTGCAAGAAGCCAGTGCAAGTTGCCATAGAAAGGGCTTTCCTGAGTTTTCATTTATTTTTTTTATAAGTTATCACTCAGTAGAAAGACTTACCTATAAAATGTTCCTCTCTTACTAGTTTCCAATCTTAGAAACAAGTAAATATTCTACGTAATTTGCATCTGAAAAGAAATATCTCCCTTTGGTATTACTTCAGGTTCCTAAGCCTTTTTCTGGCCCAGTAAGACTGCATTCCTCCAATCCTAATTTGTCCACACTAGATTTTGGAGAAGAGAAAAATTATTCTGATGGCTTGGAAACCTCATCAGAGTTTTCTAAAATGCAAGAAGATCTGTGTCATATTGCCCATAAAGGTAAATGAGTTTTCTTTTTTCCTAAGGTGTTTGGTGAAAATGTTAAATGCATGTCTGAATATGGGATGTCTTTGGAGAGGGTATCTTAGTTGGTTCATTTTCTGCTCTATTAAGATTTTGGGCAATCTGATTTTTATTTTATTTCCCTGGTAGTAGGGAGTGTATTGGCAAGAAGATTCTTTTTAACCTGACAGGGGAGAGAAAACAGTAGATATACTTTAAAAGCTGAGCAATTCATATGCTGCTGATGGGGGTATAAATTGGTACTTTTCTGGGGGGCATTATGGTAATATGTTTCAACTTTTTTTTAATCTGCCATCCAGTCATTCCACTTTGAAGAATTCATTTGTAAGGATTAATTTAAAATTTACCCAAATAAAGATATCCATTGTAGCACTGTTTATCATTTCAAAAATTAGAAACAACATCATTAGCGATTAGGGAAATACAAATTAAGGCCGTGATAAGATATTGTTATATGCCTATTAGAATAGCTAAAAAAACCCAAAAAGCAGAAGCAACTGCTGGTGAGGATATGTATAAACTGGATCTCTAATATATTGCTGGTGGCAACGCAAGATGGTACAGCCACTCTGAAAATAGTTTGGCAGTTTTATATAAAACTAAGCATATATTTACCGTACAAGCGAGTTTTCACATTCCTGGGCATTTATCTCAGGAATGAAAACTTCAGTCCACACAAAACCTCATAAATGTTCAGAGCAAGTTTGTTTGTTTTAGCCAAAAACTGAAACAACCCAAATATCCTTCAACAGATGAATGGTTAAACAAACTGTGGGACATCCATACAATGGAATACTACTCAGCAATGAAAATGAGCAAACTATGGATACATGCAACAAGTTGAAGAGATCTCAAGGGCATTATGCTGACTGAAAATAGGTTGCATAGCGTACGATTCCACTTATATGACACTTTTGAAGGGATAAAATTATAGAGATGGAAAAGTGATCAGTGGTTGCCAGGGATTAGGGACAGGGAGGAGGGAAAGGGGAAGAGTATGGGTGTGATTATAAAGGGGTAGCAAGAGGGATGTTGGTGGTGATGGAAAGTTCTGTATCCTGATTGTGTTGGTGGTTCTATGAATCTACACATGTGATAATGTTGCATTGACCTTTATTTACACATATATACACAAATGAGAGCACATAAAACTGGTGTGGTCTGAGTAAGAGCTGTAGATTATGCCAGTGTCAGTTTCCTGGTTTTGATATTCTACCATCATTATGTAAGATGTTACCACTGTGGGAAACTGGATGTAGGGTACATGGGACTTCTCTGTGCTGTTTTTGCAACTTCCTGTGAATCTATGATGATTTCAAAATAAAAAGTTTTTAAAAAATTAGGAATAAACTAAACGCCCAACAATTGAGGATTGGATTATTAAAAATGCAATATAATCATAGAATAGAATACTCAACAGCGACAGTAATAAAAATAGCTACCTTATATTGAGCACATAGCTGTCATGTCACATAATTTAAGTACTTCACATGCACTGTTTCATTGAATTCTAGCAGCAACCTATGGAGTAGGTGTTATTGTAATCTTCATCACACAGATGAGAAACCTGAGGCTTATGGCCGACCCGGTGGCATAGTGGTTAAGTTTGTGCACTCTGCCTTGGCAGCCCGGGGTTTGCAGGTTCGGATCCTAGGCACAGACCTACTCACCGCTCATCAAGCCATGGTGAGGCAGCGTCCCACATAGAGGAGCTACAACTTTACAACTATGATACACAACTATGTACTGGGGCTTTGGGGAGAAAAAAGAAATAGAGGAAGATTGGCAACAGATGTTAGCGCAGGGCCAATCTTCCTTAAAAAAAAAAAAACACGTCTGAAAGGATATACACCAGCATTTTAGTGGTAGAGGCTGGAGTGATAAGTACTTATTATCTTATTTCTGCTTGGCTTTTTAAAAATTTCATATATTTAACAGTTTTTTAAAGGAGAAAATGAATTTAAAATTTTTAAATGGAAGGGCAGTGCTTGAGTTGGGAGGAGAGATGATGTTCCCTCTGTTGCCTTCTTCTCGCAGCCCCATATTTTTCTTCCATCGCCTTATTGATTCCTTCAGCTCTCTTTTCCCTTAGCCTGCAGACCTAAATCATGTTGGTTATGAGGAAACCATTTCATGCTTTTTATAAATTCCTACCTCAAACTCTTGTCCTAGTTCCCATTAGAACTTTCTCAGTGTGTTGCAATGCTGGTGTGAAATCAATCTGTAAAATGGGAAGAATTACCTGCTCCACCCTTCAAAGCTGTTTGCGTACCCCCTGGTATGCTCTGTAGTATTAAAGGATCAGTTATAATTCAGGCATTGCATTTTAGGTTTTGTGGGAGGAAATTCCTATTAAATACCATTACTTTTTAATAATGTGAACTGTCTTTTAAAAAACAAGAAGATAATGCCTCTGCAGAAGGGAAATATCCTGAATTTTACCTACATTGAAGAAGCTGCTTCCTCAGCAGGACAGAGGTTGCCATTTTGAGTGGATCTATTGATCCTCTCCTCCTACAGGGGGCTCAGCCATGTGGAAAGTCTATATGGGCCTCAGCCAGTTGTTCTGTCTTTTGGGCTTTGTGAAAAACAACTGGCTGCAGAGCTGCTGCATGCCTAGACTAGGTCAAGGTTTGTGCTCCAAGAAAGGTTTGTGCTTATTCAACAGCAGCCTGTGCCCCATGGGCTTATGGACAGTGAATTCCACAGGGAGCCTGTGAAGCTGGGTTTCATTTCTGTAGTTTTAAAGGACACTTGCAGAGATGGAAAGATCTCTGGGAGTCCACACAGGCTGTACCTCAGAGACCTCATGGAATAAAGATAGTTCTCAGGTTTGCCTTGAGTCCCATGACCTTGTGTGCTGTCTCACTTCCATACATTCACACTCAAAGCATATTGACCTTTCTTCCCATGTAAGCCTGATTTTGTTACTGACAGTTTTTATTGTACTTTCTTGACTGCATCACGAATCTGTTGACTGATTCCGGAGCAGCTGCACTAAAGGCAAGAATTCCACTGATGCTGTAACATAGTCTGTGTTACCTACTTTTTCTTCAACTTGTTAAATGCATCTGAATTCTCCCTGTTTTGTAGAAATTAGATCAATTGGTAGACAACCAATATATCCCTATCATAGTTGAAAAAGTCCTTGTTATATATTATAGACTGTAAATTTGACTTTTATGGCATATCATTGAACTAATTCTCGTTGGTTCATGTGTCTGGCTTTGTGTGTATGTTGACACACATATAAGCAAACAGAAAACAAAATGTACTAAAACTTAAAAGTCATTGTCATTTATCATTTACATTGCATATATTATTATCTTTTACATTTCCCAAAAATGTATTTCATGGAACACTTTACCCATAAAATGCTTTAAAAAACAAAAAAGGAATTTCATGACTAAAAATGTTTTGAAAACACTGCTGACTATGGTCCTCTCTGCATTTACACAAGAAACAGTAAATATTAAGGCCCTGAGAAGTCCTGTAGCAAAGGAATCCGTTTAGCTTTGTTTAACTCAATGATTTTCAGTGTTATTTGGGAAATTTTCCCCCTCCCTCCAATATCTGTTAACACCGTAGAACTACAGTTCTGAGAAACATACCTCAGGAAATGCTGTAAATAGTAGGCTTTTTGGAGCTAATCCTGTGTACTGGCTGAGTCAGAGGACAGGCGTTCTAGGCCACCTCTGTTACTGACTGATCTCACTGGTTAACCTCTCTGGGCCTCAGTTGCCTCATCCGTTAAATGTCCTAAAGTGATTGTCCTGACTCTTGGCTCTCAAATTCTGTAATTATCTTCTATGAGTAGTTATTTTGCACTGAATAGAAATAATTCATACTGTTGCTTATTTTGTTACAAAAAGATTTTATGAGAGAGTGTTCTATTAGTAATAAAAACAGAAATGATCAAATTTGTTGAGCAGATTTAAGATGAGAAAGCAAGGAATAGTATAGGACTGTGGTCAGTGTGCTCCAAATGGAGGTGGATATTCACATGCTGCCTTAGAAGGGAAAACAAATGAAGTTTTACTGATACTTTTTCTGCAGCCTGTGGAAAGTATTTTCTGTGAGAGAAGTCTTAATTTAGACTTCATTAAATTATTTGTTATTCTTTTGTTTCTGGATTCTTTTCCTGTGTTGAGTTTTAATTGAATCGTCATTTTCTGAACTGTTTTGAGCTTATGGAAGCATTGAATAAAAAGCCCAGTATGTTACAGTGACATCACTTTCATAGATTAAAAGCTACAAGAGATACATGACTTAAAGAAAAGCCAGATCACATAATTTAGAATTCAGCATAAAAATCTGCTGAGCTATTGCATTTGTGTAAATTATCAGGAAATAAGGAGAACCATTTAATCATATTACTTAATATATCTAAATCAAAGAACCATTTGGGTAGATTATGGGTTAGAAAATATTTTAAAACCATGGACATCCTGTGAGGTTTGAAAGTTAGAGGAAACAAATTACAAAATATCAACCCACCCCAGATATTTTAGGTATGTTAACATTTTAAAGAAAGTTCACTGAAGTGTGGTTTTGATTAAAAAGAGGAAGAGTCCTACTGTGGGTTGGGTGCTATACGATAGAGTGTTTTCTCACTGTTTCCTTAAAACACTCTTGAGATATGGGCATTACCCACACATACAGATGTGGAAATGCAGGATTTGTCCAAAATCTAAATGGCAACTTAGTGGTAGAGGTAGGACTTTGGTTTGCATTCGCCTTATTACAAGATGTCTTTCCCTTCTGCCACCTCCCAAGAGGTAGTGTCCATGGTATTCATAACTATCTGCCCAAAGATCTTATTCTTTTTTGGGGCCGAGAAACTGCTGAGGAGGAGGATGATAAACAGTAGAGCTCAGGTAAATTAAGAGTCCAGGTATCCTTCAGTGCCACCTTTCACCATCCAAATGTGCTATCTACACTCTCACCATCTAACTCAGTAAAGAACAGCCTAGAAGCCTGTAGAAATGGGAAAGGTAGTGATGATCACCAAGAGTCAATTGTATGATGCTTATGGCCGTCTGTTCTGACAGAAGCTCAACCTGTGTCCCACTCTATTAGTACAACGAGGGGGTCTGGGAAATGGCTCAAAGCAGTCTGGGAAAGAGATGAGTAGACAGAGATGCCATAATTGTCTTTCAGTATTTGACCACCCCAGAAAAGAGGAAGTAGTCCTGTTTGACAATGAGGAGACACCGAGGCAAATGTCGACGTAGGAACAGGAAGGACTTTCTTACTCCCCGAAGAGTCTAAAGACAGTGGACTGCTTTAGGAGACAGCGGATGCTCTGAGAAGCATGGGCCCAAGCACTGTTTGGCGAGGAAGTTGGAGATGGAGAGGACTTGGTCGTTCTGTAATGGCGGGTGGCCTTAGTGATCTTTGAGGTTCTTTGTAGCTCTGAGCATCTCAGACTTTGTGTGTGGTTTTGTTTATTATCAGATATCCATAGATGTGATACACTCATTTGGATCTTTCTATTTTTTTAAGCTTTTTATTCTTCTCTTGAATTACGTGGGAAATTAGTTAGAAAACACTCCTGTCACAGAGAATATTCCTGACCTCTGGGATCCTGTGTCTTTATTGATTAATATAAATGCAGTCTCTGTTGAGCAGCCTCTAATCATTGCTCTGTGTGTGCTGGATCATTAGGCCTCTGTGAATGACTCAGTGTCCTCTGAGTGGGTCTAAACAGTCATTTAAGAAACTTAGTGCATGGGGATCTGGTCTTCTGAGCCCCTTTGTCAAGTGATTTAGAAAACGCTTTAGACTTTAAATGAAGTAAAGTGACTATGTGAGTTTCTTTTTGCTTATTTTATGCCCACCACAGTCTTGTCAGCTATACATTTTGAACCAAATGATGTATATTCTGCCAATTTTTAAAATTTTAGTAGGAATCTTCTAGTTTGGTTGAACACCTTGCTTTACTGCAGGCCATCTGAAAGCCAGAGGAATTGATTTGGTAAAGTGGCAGCCAGCTGAGTGCCACATTTATTTAATTTAGAGCAATAAACATGACAGTGAAGAGGTGTTCCCCCAGGGACCCACTCAGGTGCATGTATCCTATGGAGTTACAAAGCAAGAGGATGAGGTGCCCATTTAATAGGACATAAAATGCAGTGAGTTAACTCTGCTCACTGTTGGAGAAGGCTGCTCTTCTACTGCTCCATAGATTCTAGTCGGTCCCTCATTCATAGAACCTCTACCCTGCATGCACTTATTTACAAGTGTTGTCCTGGCAAGAGACCACAGCATCCTCCTGAAGCTGCCGCCCATATTTCAAGAGACTGCAGTCGCCACTGCTTTCATCCTCATGAGTCTGTTTCATCACCATCGCTATCATTATTGCAGTAACATTTATTATTTATTATGTGCTATGTGTTAGGTTAAGTGCTTTACCTGCATTGTCTTATTTAATCCCATAACAGTCTTATAAAGTAAATGCTATTATTATCCCCATTGACACATGAGGAAACTGGGGCTCAAGTACATCATATACTTGTCAAGGTCACGCAGTAAATAAATATGGAGCTGGGAAGAATCCAGGGCTGATTTTGGAGCCTACACTGTTGGTCACTGTGTCGTGCTGCCCATTATTTTGCTTAGTGGAATTATTTCAATCAAAAAGCTAAGCATGTTCCATAGACATTGTTAGAAAATTTTGGTACCTATTGACCTTTGACCTGTCTTCTGTCAAGAGAAGCACCATAATTTGTGTGTGTGTATGTGTTTAAACAAATTGCTTATTTGTACCATAACTTTGTGAAGATGCTCTGAATCCATTGCTAAACACCACAACCTCAGACAAGTTCGGCAACGACTTGTGGAGAGGTTCAGTTGTCCTTGTGGCTGTGAAATGAGCAAAGTCAGTCAATAGTGCGTATTAAGTTTCTGTGACACTAAATAGGCCACTCTTGAATAACAATACCTCTAAACATGCAACGCTGTGGAATTCAGCAGTATGCCAGGCCATTTGAGAAGTATGTCTCAGTCTCTTCCTTCTTCCTACCCTTCTAAAACAAAATATAATAAAGGAGATTGCAAAGGTAATATTCAGATGTGATGTCCATGATCAATAATTTAGATAAGAGTTTCCTCATCCCTAAGAGATAACTCATACATGTGTGTCAAAACTTGATGAATTTTTTGCCATATGTGTTAATGGTTTTTAAAACTTCAGTTCGGGCATCTTAGCCTAATGGTGCTAAGCTGTCACTACTTGAATTCTCACTAAAGTGAACAGAGTAACTGAATGCCAAGTTTAGAGGTGGGGAATTATGGGTCAAGCAGCTGACAGGACTAACAAGGAAGAGAGTAGGTACACCTTACTTTGAAATAATTTCAAAGTTACAGACAAGTTGCAAGAATAATACAAAGAACTCCCATAGATCCTTTATCCACATTCACCATTTATTTTATCTCTTTCTTTCTACGCACACATATGCGCACATACGCCACGTGTGCATTTTTCTGAACTGTGTGAGAGTAGGAATCATACATCGTCATGTCTTTTTTTACGCCTTTATACTGTAGTGTATTTTTCCTAAGAATAGGGATATTCTGTTACTTAACCGTAACTTGGTTATGAAATTCAGGAAATTTAACGTGGAAACAGTCCTGTTAGCTCTTCCGCCTTCCACATTCAACCCAATAATGCCCTTTGCTAGCACTTCTCCGCTCCAGTACAGGGCCTAGTCCATGAGTGTATATTGCATTTGATTGTCATGCCTCTTTAGTCTCCTTTAATTGGGAGCAGTTCCTCACTCTGTCTTTCTCTTTGATGAAATTGACGCTTTTGAAGAATACAGGCCAATTTTTAAAAATAGGATGTTCCTCATTTTGGGCTGACATTTCCTTATGATCACATGCAGATTGTCTCTCCCTGGCCAGCACACAACAGAAACGACCGTGTGTCTTTTTCAGGGTGTGTTACATCCCGAGGCACACAAAGTCCCTCTGAGTCTCACTGGTGCTTAATTTTGGTCATCTAGTTAAAGGGCTGTCTTGGTTCTCCGCTGCATTGTTACCATTTTCTCCCTGACAACCAATAAGCTTTGTTTTCAAACATTTCCTGTCTTTGAGGATACAAACAAAACTAAATGTTGATAATTGAGAATCCAGTAATGTAGTCCTTTCAAGTGTCAAAATATCTTGATGATCAGTCATAAAATCATGGAATTTTATAATGAATTAGTGGCCTTATAATTGACAAATTGGTGTGATTATATATTTTTTTTGTGAGGAAGATCAGCCCTGAGCTAACGTCCGTGCCAATCCTCCTCCTTTTGCTGAGGAAGACCAGCTCTGAGCTAACATCTATTGCCAATCCTCCTCCTTTTTTTTTTTTTTTTTTTTTGTTCCCTTTTTCTCCCCAAAGCCCCAGTAGATAGTTGTATGTCATAGTTGCACATCCTTCTAGTAGCTGTACGTGGGACGCCGCCTCAGCATGGCCGGACAAGCGGTGCGTCGGTGCGCGCCCGGGATCTGAACCCAGGCCACCAGTAGCAGAGCACGTGCACTTAACCACTAAGCCACGGGGCGGTCCCTAAAACATTTTAATAGACTTTATTTTTTTTTTAATTGATGTTTTAATAGTTTTTAACATTGTGAAATTTTGGGTTGTACATTTTTGTTTGTCCATCACCATATATATGACTCCCTTCACCCCTTGTGCCTACCCCCCACCCCCATTGCCCCTGGTAACCACAATACAGTTTTCTCTGTCCATGTGTTGGTTTATATTCCACATATGAGTGAGATCATACAGTGTTGGTCTTTCTCCTTCACTTAACATAATACACTCCAGGCCCATCCATGTTGCAAATGGGACGATTTTGTCTTTTTTTATGGCTGAGTAGTATTCCATTGTATATATATACCACATTTTCTTAATCCAGTCGTCAGTCGAGGGACACTTAGGTTGCTTCCACTTCTTGGCTATGGTGAATAATGCTGCAATGAACATGGGGTGCATAAGCCTCTTTGCATTGTTGATTTCAGGTTCGTTGGGTAGATTCCCAGTAGTGGGATGGCTGGGTCATAGGGTATCTCTTGATAGACTTTATTTTGTAGAGCAGTTTTAGGTTCACAGCAAAATTGAACAGAGTTCCCATACCGCACCCCCACCCCCACCCCCATACACACACAACTTCCCATACTATCAACATCCTACCAGAGTGGTCCATTTGTTACAATCAGTGAACCCACATTGAAACATCATTATCACCCAGAGTCCATAGTTTACATTAGGGTTCACTCTTGATGTTATTCACTCTGGATGTGTTCTTTAAAAGTCAATTTAGAGTGTACATTTGCTGCACTGAAAATATTCGGGGCTGTGACTTTTCTAAGTTCTTTTGTAAGAAATACATCTCTCTGTATCTTGTTTTTAATTACACCTCTTCCTTTATTCCTTTTTATAATGATTATATCTTTATAGTTTACTTCACTTTAAGGTCAGCGTTTGATACCCTATCAACAGAGAGAGAGAAACTGAAGCAGCTGATGGAGCAGGATGTCTCCTCCACCCCCTCTGCCCAGGTCGTTGGTCTGAAGTGCGCCCTGTCGTCTGTAAGTTCCATGTCTGTGTCACAGAAATGCCTGACAATGTGTCCAGGCCCATACATTTTTTATATTTTCCATCTTCATGGTTGTGTTGAAAATTCATGAAAAAAACAAACAAATGGTCCAAATTATATTCTAACCTTTCATGAGGTCTGCTTATTCCAAACACCAAAACTGAACCTACCCCAAATCTTAGTAACTAATATTTTTATTAAGCATTAAGTACTTGAACTTTGGTTTCCTCCTGTTTGTCTTGATTTTTCTGTTTCTGTAAAGCTTTTGTTTTGTGTGTGCCTTACAGACATTTGTCTGTTTATGCTTATAAAATCTGACATTTTGGAGATTTCTGTACCTAAGACTTCACAAGCTTAGGTTGACTTTCCAAATGACAGGTAACAAAGTGAAATTCTGAGTTCACACATTACTGATCCTATTTTACCACTCTTTCAAAGACATGAAAGTTATTTTATTTGATTTAGTAGTACAAAACATTTAGCTTCTTTCTCCCTATGGGCACAGAGAGATGAGTCATACGGAATGTCAGGTAATCATTGTATCTTCCTAACAGCAGAGAAATCAGTCAAGCCTCAACTGTTTCTCAGTAAGCCTTTCTGTCATTCGCTCTCTCTTCTTTTTTCATCGGTTCCCGTTGGGCTCCATTGAAGTGCAGGGTCCTAGAGCTCTATTTTGAATGGCTGGCATTGTCTAGTTGCTCGCTCTGTATCTATCAATAAAAGCTGGAGAACTTTTAAAATAACATACTTATTTGCTACTACTCTTTGCTTGTCCTTTGGAATTCCTACCATAAAAAGAGAGAGTGTGTGAGCACGTGTGAAATTACCATCTGAAGCAATAGTCAACTTTCTATTTAGGGCCAGGTAGGGGAGATGAAATTTAGGATCTTGTTTGCAGAAGCTAACTCAGGCTTTGAGAGAACTAGAAAATATCCATTCATGTTTTCAATTCATCGTGTTATGGAGAAAAGTAAAGTAATGCTCTTGGTGTAATGTTCATGGTAAATACATTACTAGTAGTACATGTTGTTGTTGTAAGATACTTAAGAAATATTCACTCAGTTGAACGTTCCAAGTGTGTTGTCTTTTTTTTTTTTAAACATTTTATTTATTTATTTTCCCCCGAAAGCCCCAGTAGATAGTTGTATGTCATAGCTGCACATCCTTCTAGTTGTTGTATGTGGGACGCGGCCTCAGCATGGCCGGAGAAGTGGTGCGTCGGTGCGCGCCCGGGATCCGAACCCCAGGCCGCCAGCAGCGGAGCGCACGCACTTAACCACTAAGCCACAGGGCCGGCCCCCAAGTGTCTTGTCTTTGAAAGAAGTAAAAATTAACCTGGACTTCCTCCATGTATAGAGTCTTAAATGTCATCTGCCTTGAGATGCCCTAAGTTCTTTAAGGTCAGAGAGACAAACATCCCCTTTTGGACTGTAGTAGATAGCTGGCCACACAGTGGGTGCTACTTTAGTTTGAGAGAAGCAAGGTTTTTTTTTTTTTTTTTTTTTAGGTTTATTTTTTAGTGGTAAAAAGCGTTTCTTATTGTTCCCAATAGGTTGGCTTTAGTGCATTTAGAAGGTACCTCTGATGGCTCCTCTTTCACTGTGGTCTTCCTCTCCCCTGCCCTCCTCCCATGGAGGTCTGGCCTCACCTTGTTAATCCACTTGTCTGGTAGAGGCCATTGGGACCTGTTTGGCCATGGTATCCTAGGCCAAAGTTATTACCTTCACTAAGGAATTCACTCTCACCTGTATTCAGGATTTTGAAAATTTAAGATAAAACGGAATGGTCCTTTCTTTCCTTTTTGGCTTGGACTCTTGATTAGATTCAAGGCTTGTTTTTTAAAAATAAAATGTTTAGCGTCATCTCAGGGCTATCAGAATGGATATGTTTATATGTACAGTCTTGGTATTTTTCTTTCTTCTGCCTGTGGCTTACAAAGGAAAGAGAAGCTACTAAAATAACACATTTTTTCAGGCCATACTAAGATTCTAGCTGCTGATATAGATTCTAGCCACTTATACTAAGATACCAGTGACATATTGGACGTAATAAAGTGAGTGCCCCATAGAGATTGTTGCATGTAGTTGGGTGAATTAAGAAACATTTACTCAGTGTTTCCTAAATAATCCTTGAGAATTTCCAAATAACCCATTCCAGCCATGGGTACTAAAAAATAAAGCCAAAATCCTTGGTTGAGATCCAGGCAGAGGCTTAGACAGTGCCTCATCCTTCTGTGCTCTCAGCAGGTAGACTCTGTGGGCCCTGATGGATGGGAAAGGCTCTGAGCTTCTTGGAGGAGAGTCAGGAAGACAAACAGATAGGGTAGATCTGTGTGTAAGCACCTGGGGAGCTGATTGTGGGAGCGTCTGGGGGGATAATCAGACGAACTCATCCCTTTCCAAAGACGGATCATTTGGAGAATAGTTGGTGCACAGGATACCAGCATGAAGGAAACATCTTCCTTTACCTTCACGCCAGTTCCTTCGTAGCTGGGAGGTTGGGATAGGGAATCAGACTTGCCCAGGGAGAAATAAAAGAGGTCTGGGGTGGACTCGTATTTACCCACATCTCACACACCCTCCATTTTCAGGGCCCTGGTCCTTAGCCTTTATCCAGGTAAGTGAAAGTGAGTTTTTTTTTTTTTTAAATAAAATGTCTTAGTCATGAAGAATGAATGAAACAATTATCACCTATATTGGAAAATAATAAAATTAATCCTCCACAAAATCCTGCTTCCCAGCATACTTCCTAGGATCCAGTTCAACTGGTGTGAAAATTAAATTACATTAAAATATGTCCAGTCATAAGGGGTGGGAGCACCATCTTCTTTCAAGATGTGAGAAGCTTAGGATCATTAGGAGGGAGCTGGCCAGAGACTACCAGCAGCTAGGAAGGAGGAGGGGCTGGGAAACCACCAGTCATAGTAAGAGCTAAAGTTGTTTGTGATTCCCTTCTTCCCTGAAAGGAAAGCCCTACTGACCCCTCCTTCCATCTCCGGAAATGAGATTAGAGAATGGCCATGGTTTCCAGAATGTAATATCTTTTATCTCCCAGGCATCTCAGAGCTGGTATCCTTTAGATAGCATTCAAGGAGAGTCCAGGAAGTGCCCTCCCCGCCCCAGGGCTCCGTCACACTGGGCCCACTGCTGTGCTTTTAGAAACATCTGTTTATTAACCAAGCCCCACTATTTTTAACATGTTCCAGGCCCTAGCACAAAACACAGATCTTAAAGAACGCTTATGCAGAATCCATGCTGAGTCTCTGTTCTTCGACCCCCCTGCTGCTGCCAAGTCGGGTGACAGCCTGGCAGAGGTGGGTAAGGCTTCTTGTCTGGTAATGTCTCCGCCACCACCACCTCTCACGTGATGCCGTCCGCCCCGGCGCTCAGTCTCCCTGCGTCCGCCTCAGTGGTGCTCACATCGCACCGGCCTCCCACAGCTGGGGCAGGCACTGGGAGTTGCTGGTTCGAAGGCTTTCTTGAGACTTTGCTGCTAACTGCTTTTTTTCTTCAGAACTCTTCTTCCTTCGGTATTTCTTTACCCCATATTCCTCCTAAGTATCACCCTTTTCTCTAGGTATCACTGGAGTGGGAACTGTAGAGAGACAAACATTTTTTCCTGTTACTTCTGAAGAAACCTAAATTTCTCTGACCCCCAGTCTCCCAATTCCCTGCTGGCATCCTCTGCTCCCTCTGTGAGAACCACTCTCCTCTTTCCTTGTGGCTGTTCCCTTCTCCTTTATCCTGTGATTTTTTTTTTCCTTTTAAAAAACACAGCTGTACAATCTGAGGGAAAAAAATATTGTATCACCATTGAAGTGTCTCTCAGTCAGTTCATAGTACTTTAAAAATGTCTTTTCTCGAGACTGGGGATGTTTATCCAAAATATTCTTTGCATGTGTTTAATATGAGAAATTTCAGAAAAATACCAGTGGATTACTCGAAAAGTAAGTAGAAAAGGGCAATGAGGATTAAAACTGTTTTTGGTTCTTATATTTATATGCCTGCCTCAGATGTGCTAAATTTTTTATTAACAAATTATTAGACTGAGTGCATTAAAAAAAACACAAGGAAAGTAATATACAATAGGTGTGTGGGTCTGAATTTTTTTACAAGGAGTTTCTAATGTTTAATCTTAATCCATCTTTTTCCTTTTCCTGTCCTCAAAGACGACAAAACTCTCACACAGTACCTTCCCCTGTTGGGAGGCTGTTGTGTCTGGTGATGTGAAGACCAGAGGCTGAATCAGTCTGTGCACAGACCCCTGGGCTCGGGGGTCCACAGCCATTTGCATTACAGGCTGTGCCATGTGCTGATGGGACGCTGTCTTCCGATGAGGGAGTTACTTTCTGTCTGCAGAGGCTCGCAGGCTTCTTATTACTTCTACACACATGACAGTGGTTGACTGTGAAATTCCTTTACATTCTCACTACCCCCAAGAGATCTTTTCAGTCATTTTAGCCCAGACCTAACCTGAGTCACCTGCAGGATTGAGCATCTAAACATTACCTATGGTGGCCTTCATTTCAGGCCTGGGCAAAGAAATATGCTCACTGGATGATCTCTCTTTTGAATCTGCACGTTTGCTGAAACAGGGCCCAGTCACCATCACTGAGGGTTGTTTGCTGCCAAATGCCAAAGCATTCTGTGGGGTTTCGTGTCTGTTTCCAGGCAGTACTTGCCTTTTAAATAGCGTTATCACATAATTATATTTATCTATTTAACAACTTGTGGCAAATTGACCATTCATTTATGGTTTTATGAATTTATGCTCAGTGTGTATACTTGGGGCTGTTTGCATTTTGGAAAGGAAACCAAAATCACAAGTCTCTTAAAATGCATGGTTTTAAGTTGATCTCACAAGTAATATACCTGAAGGTTTACATGCTGTAAATGGTCCTTGAGGAGGAGCAGTACATCCCTCCAACTCACACCTTGCAAATCAGCCTCTGGAGTCTTGCATTGAGGATGCAGTTGTCCTGTTGGTCTAGTTCCTCTTCCAGGGACTTGCTGTTTTCCGTGTTTTATCCTGCTTCTCACTGAGTGACTCAGGCTGACTTTCCCAGTGAGAGAGGAGCCGTTGTTGCTGTCAGGAAATAAGAGAGTGAGTGGGAATGGCCACCCCCAAGCCTCAAACCGCGACTGCAATTTATTTTCTTAGGTAGCTCGCAGGCACCTCAAACACTCAGGAATGACAGTCCCACAGTGGGTCAGCCTAGGGAGCTCTGTTTTAGGACCTCCCACTTTCTTTGCTTACCTTCTGTTACCTTTTAGCTGCACAGATTACCCATCTGGGGAGTTGGGCCTGGCTACTTGGGTTATAAAATCCTCCCTCTCCTAACTGAAATTATTCGCACCTCCTATCAAGTCCTCCTATTTTATATTGCTGAATGTGAACATTTAATATTATCAGCTTATTAGTTCTTATTTTCTATTATTTATATTCGAAAGGAAAGGCTATGTGACTTTGGGGATAACACCCTACTAAATCTAAAGTAAATTTAAGAGACTAAATAGGCAAGAACTTTAAAGAAAAGTTTGAAAGAGAAGAAGGGAACTTAATTCTTTTAATTGCCTGTTTGCTGTATTCCATATGCATTTGAATGCATTACCTCACAAAATCCTAACCACAACTCTATGAGATAAGTGATGGTAGTTTCATTTTAGAGATGAGGAAACTAAAGCCCAGAGGGGTTAAGTAAGTTCCTCCAGGGTGCACAACTAGTAAGAAATAGAGCTGGGATTTAGGTCCACATCTAAAGAGTCGAAAGCACTTGTTTTCTCAATAGCATCGCACTGCTGTCTAGTGAGGAAAGACATACCAAGCCAGAAAATAACACAGAGTGAAGCTGGTAGTGAAAATACGATGGTGATGGTGTAAGAATGGGACAGAATAACTGTCTCAGGCATAAACACCATTACTATGTAAAAGTAATAAATATATGATAGAAAAGGCTCAAAAATCAATGGGAAAGAGATGGATTATTCAACAAGTTAGGTCGGCACAACTCAAAAGCAGCTTAAATTTTGCCATTGCACACTAAAATGAATTGCTAGTGAATTAGAGTTAAATACAAAAATTCAAACTGAAAAATATTGATTTAAATATTTATCAAGTGGCTGGGTAGGGAGGACTTCCTAAATTTGGAAACAATAGAAAAAATTACAAAACAGATATTGAGGGCCGGCCCCGTGGCTTAGTGGTTAAGTGCGCACACTCCGCTGTTGGCGGCCCGGGTTCAGATCCAGGGCGCGCACTGACGCACTGCTTGTCTGGCCATCTGAGGCTGCGTCCCACGTACAACAGCTAGAAGGATGTGCAACCATGACATACAACTATCTACTGGGGCTTTAGGGAGAAAAAGGGAAAAAAAAAATTATTGACTAAATTGACTATTTGTTTTTGAGGACAAAAAAGATGTGTGTGAAAAAATAGACAAATAATAGACTAGGAAAAAATATTTTCAGTGAAAATGTCAAACTCAGATAATGCTAAATAGGTGATGATGTCTTTAATATGTAAATAATTAATAATTAGTAGCAAGCAACTTAAAACCTGAACAAATAAACAGAAAAAAGACACAATTCACCAGAAAACCCCAAAACAGATAGTTTTTTTAAAACTTTTTATTTTGTAATACTTATAAATTCACAGGAAGGTGCAAAGAAATGCAAAGGGGGGGTCCCATGCACCCTGACCTAGCCTTGCCCAATGTTAGCATTTCTATAGCTAGTTTTTTAAAAACAAAAAAATGTTCAACCTAATTCTTAACAAAGAAATGCAAATTAAAACAATTAGATTAGCTCAAAATTTTTATAAATTACTGTATTTGGTGTGCTCAAGAAACAGAAGTTCTCTTACTTGTGGATGTAGTTAGGTAGTATATATTTTGCCTTAAACGTTTTTAACAATTCTACTTCTGAGAATTGATTCTAAGAAATAATGATACAAGTGAAGACGTGAGCAAACATGCTCACCATCTTTACAAATTTGAAAACACCCTTAATTTCCAATCAATGAAATGATTATTCTATGACACACATATATAATAAAATATTATTTATCAACTGAAGTTCATTGTCTCAAAAAACTTAACAGCCTGGGTAAAAGTTCGCAGTATAATGTTCATTGACTGTAGCAGACTATATAAAGACTGTACAGTGTGATCCTAGTTTTTCAAACTTAAAAATATATATATACACAAATATTTTAATATAAAAAATACACCAAGAGGTTAATAGGCACCACATCTGGGTGATGGGACTTTAAGTGATACATATTTTATTTTATTTATATTTTTCTATATTTTCTATTTTGAACACATATTACTTTTATCCTCAGAACAAATGTTAATTTTGAAAAAATGATTAAGATACCATGTTGTTTGGGGGAAGTTTATAAATATATAGATATACATACATACACACACATATATACATATATATTATGATTCCAATTATTTCAAAAAAAGCAAAGCTATATCTATAAAAAGGATGGGAGCAAAATTTGTCAAAATGCTTCTGGTGGTTGTTTTAGTGTGATAGGATATGAGTGTTCCCTTCTTTCCCTTTTCTCTGTTTGTTTATCTTTTTGCAGTGTGAAAAAATAAACAAACAACCACTCAGGCCTTACAAACTTGTGGGGAAATCATTGACTTGAACTGACTAGGTTAATATTTTAATAAAGGAGGGCCCTGCCTTGTGGAAGACACTGACACTGTGCTGGGGGCTTCACTGCTGCATCCCCTTGGGTTTTCAGTAGGTATTGATAGGAAGTTGCTGGGGAAGTGTTCACCGGAAAGGTCTAGGGCTGGGTGTGTTATTTTCAGTGTTGATCATCCAAGAAGTCCTTCTGACCCATCGGTTTAGAAGAAGGAAGAGAGGGAGAGAGCAGGAGTGACTGGTGATAAATTAATGACTAGAACAGGTAAGTAAGTTGTTAGTCTTATGTGGCAGTGGCACACCAAAGACACAGGACAATTCGCTTGTTTCAGTGAGCATTAAAGGAGCTCGGTTATTCACTCCGGTGTCTCCTCTTTTGAGGAGAGAGAGCTTCCTCTGAGGGTGACAGCCGTGATATTTATTTATGGATCCTAAAGTGATCTCTTGGTTAGGGTAGAGAAGAAGCCTGCTTTTCAGAAGTCTGTGTGGATGTTAAAATGGGTAGGGTCTTTAAACGAATACCTTGACCAGCTTCCTTATTTAGAAAGAATCCAAGAGGAGAGGATACACCTTTAAATGTGTTCCTGAAGTAAACATTTCATAAAGGGACCGCTTGCCCTTTACTCATGAAAATCTGCCGTGGCCCTCCCATGATAGCATCCTCATCTTGGTATAATTTGTTTATGAGACTGAGGAATGTGTCCTGAACTCGTGAAACTTCTGGGAAAGTCATAATCTGCTTTAACTTTTATTCCCCAAATTATTTTGAGACTCATTTTTCAGATACAAAGTGATACAGAAACAGCTCTTTTATCAGCCCAGTGAGAAATGTGAGCTGTTGATAAGTTCAGGGCAACAATCTTCTCCTCTGATTGGAAGGAATCAAATCATCTTGTCCTGAATCTGTTCTCATTCCTCAAGGTCTAGTCAGGTGTCACTTTTTCTGTGACGCCCTCCCCAAACCAAAGCCCCCTAAGAGAATCAATCTCACCTTCCTCTCTGCTTCTAGAGCACTTTGTCTATTCCACGGTTTTGGTCTGGTATGTGTTGGGTGCATTCTCTGCACCACTCATTCAGGCCAGAAACCTTGTCTTATTTGTCATTATATCCCTCCATGGCCAGGACAAAGCAGTTGCTCAATTGCTGAGCTGAATGTTTACTTGCAAAGTGAATGGAAAGTGCATTCCCAAAGTTATTTAGGTTCTTCCCAGAGGGAAAGTCTAGAGGCAATGAAGTAGCGAGTGGAGGGCTATGCAAGATGAGAAAATCGTGATCTTCTCTTGTCTTGTTTGTAGAGAGGCTTATAAAGGAGACGGGGGCTTTCCTTCCCTTGAGTCATTGTGGTTGGAGAGAGACAGACAAAGAGAATTTATCTCATTCATCCCTGAATAAGAATGACCTGCCAGCAGGGGCACTTCTGGACCAAAACACGGTTTATTTGTCAAGAGATGCCTCAAAAGCAGCTTATTGGCTTCTGCAAGAGCACAGGGGCAGAAGAAAGCTATGTTGCTCTGAACCAGCCATGCAAGGACATGCATTCAGTACAATTCAGAGGGAATTTTGGCATGAAAAGAAATATCCTGCAGTGGTAGAGAATGAGAGGATATGATTCAGAGAGCGTTGGAATTTTCCCACTCTTAAATGGCGCAAAGACTGCCCTGGACAGTCTTTTTTTGCTTTGACATTTGGTACATGTGCCCGAGCAGTGATAGTGCCTATAAGTGAGCTGCCCATTCTGGGGGACCTTCATTTTTCGTTTTGTTTTGTGTGAGGCTTGCTTCCCCTCAGCTTTGGAGCTGACCTCTGCTTTGAGCTGCTTGTTTGCATGGGCCTGTGACCTTCTGTATTGTGCCATGAAATCAGTTATTTATATTGTTTCTCTTGAGACTGTTTCTAAATATATGCATTTTTGTTTTTGTGCTTCAAATAGGAAAACTCCAGAGATGACAACCGAGCTCTGGTCCATCAGCTTTCCAATGAAAGTAGACTCTCCATCACAGACTCTCTTTCGGAGTTTTTTGATGCACAGGAAGTTCTGTTATCTCCAAGCTCTTCAGAAAATGAGGTTTGAGCACTGTTCTTAGTTGGATGCCTCAAAATCTCTTTTTTTTGCTTTCTTGATTAACACATTCATTTAGAAACACCAAACTCAATGGCCCCTTTCTACCACTACGTTCTGAGGATCTTCTTCTAACTCGTACCCCAAAAGGCACAAAAGGATACAAGACCTTAGAAAAAACAGGTTGTGGGCCAGCCCTGGTGCCCTAGTGGTTAAGTGCGGCACTGTCTACTTCAGCAGCCCAGGTTCAGTTCCCAGGTGCGGACCTACACCGCTCGTCTGTCACTGGCCATGCTGTGGCAGCGGCCCACATACCAAAAGAGGAAGATTGGCAGTGGATGTTAGCTCAGGATGAATCTTCCTCAGCAAAAAAAAAGAAAAGAAAAGAAAAGAAAAAACAGGTTGTGAAAATAGCAGGTGTTGGGCATGGCCTCGCTTCTGTTACTTGATGTGGTGTACCTCTTCAATTACAGGTTAAAAATTAAGACTTCTAGCTATTTGATAATGTAATATTTCCATGACAGGGCCAGAAATTAGCATCTTGTATATTTTTTAACCATTGATTTTGACCTATATTAATGTATAATATATAATAATGTTGTTTTAAATTAATGCATAAGGGCCGGCCCCATGGCTTAGCGGTTAAGTGCACGCGCTCCACTGCTGGTGGCCCGGGTTCGGATCCCGGGCACGCACTGACGCACCGCTTCTCCGGCCATGCTGAGGCCGCGTCCCACATACAGCAACTAGAAGGCTGTGCAACTACGACATACAACTATCTACTGGTGCTTTGGGGGAAAATAAATAAAAATTAAAAAATAAATAAATAAAAAATAAATTAATGCATAAAAGTCATACTTTCCTGAATAGGCAAGTACCACAGGTGGCATTACTGTAAATGTGACCAATTTTACCCTCTCAGTATAGAAGTACTAATCTTATCTATTAATTTCCATAGGAGATTCTCTTTTTCATAGATAGTTCAGAGACAAATCTTAACTCATTCTACCAACACTAACAAATTCTGAAAATGCTGCCTTAATTAATAAGAATTTTTATAATAACTAAAACTTGAGTTTACTTGTTTTTTCTTTGTGAGACTGATTCAAGGAAGTTAAGAATTTTAACAACAGGTGTTTGCTATGAACACCGCCTAGGCAGACTGGTATATGGGCTTCCATGAAAACGGCATCCAAAATTATTTCTGTAAGTTTGTAGTGCAAGACTCAAAATGTTTGATCATTCGGAGTAAAGATTTTACGAAAATCTGGCTTGTTTACTCTCACTCTAATGTATGTTATTTCTCCTTTCCCGTAGATTTCTGAAGATGATTCGTATGTCAGTGACATAAGTGATAACCTTTCCTTAGACAATCTCAGTAATGACTTAGATAATGAGAGACAGACTTTGGGTAAGACTTAAATTATTTGATCTCTGAGTGTTTGGATCTTCACAGAATACTAATAAGCATATACAGCGTACCTGCTGCAGGCAGAGAATTGCAGCAAGTACTACATCAGAAAATTAAGATGGGGTCCCCACCTTTGAGGTTTTTGTAATCTAGGTGGGGAGACTAGCACTTAGATGTTAAAAATATATTCATTCAAATAAATTTGTCTGCTCGTGCAAACTTTATAAAGTGAAGATATACCAATATTCTATAAATATCAAAAATCAATGCAGCAGATATCCCTTATGGTCAAACATTCTCTCTGCAGACATATTAGAACATAGCTTTTTGCCTTCAGGTATCTAATGTTTTTAACAATTTAGGAATTCTGTAGGGCTTGTATAATAAAAGGTCTATAGTGTTAAGTGGTAATTCAGCTTCAGACTCTTCAAGATAACACATTGGAAAGTAATAAACTGCTGCCTCCTAGAAGGGGGAGTCCTCAAGATATCCTAAGATGTCCCTTTATTACTGGTTGATCCCAAGAGTGAAAATGGTGCCCAGGAAATGAGAGTTTGAACCATGGGGTACCTGGAGTGGCTGGCTATCCCCAAACAGCCATGATTTAGGAGTTCAGTGAGCAGACTGAAGCCCGTTTAGGAAGATGCCCCTAAGAAGAATCTACCCATTAGTCAGTTCTCTGCATGGGTCCCGTAGCATCGGATACTCCCAGTCTTGATACTCAGTGTGCCCCGGGGTCTCTAGGATTGTCTGTGTCACTCACTGGATACCCAGAGCACCACCTATTTTCATGTCTACACGGAGGAGAGGCACCAACCATATCAGGTCCTTTTTGATGTTTTGGCGCTTCCCTGCTCAGTAAGTGTGTGTACAATATGATGCTGATGAGTTGTTATCTGAATGCCAAGGGGCTTACTTTTTGAGGACCATGAAAAAAGGCAGGTAATTTTACCATCCTCTGGAAGAACATCCTTTCAGCATCACGCCTGCTAGAAGTCAGATGCTCATTATGCTCTATCTTGGTTGAAATGTTTCTGGAGAGATGAAGCCTTTGGTAGAAAAGTCTGAGAACCAGTAGTTTAAAGAAGACCAATAACACAGGAGCTACTTGTTTTTTGAGAAACAAGAATTAAAAGACAAATGAAGAAACATCACTTATTCCCTTGGCAGACAGCACACACACTAAAATGGCACTCCCACTGTGGATGAGGAAGACTGGAAAACACTGAAGTCCTCCTTCTCTTTGAGGCCTTAGGGAGGAGACCAAGGGGAGGGCAGGAATAGAGGGTTCCGAGGTCAAAGTTGGGAACAGAAGACTTGCCCCAGAACCTAAGACTGTAGTCGTACTGAGCTGACACCAGCCTGGAAAGCACATATAAGAGGTTAAGCCTGGTTCTCTCATATTCCACAGCCATTTTGCTAGAATGCTGACCAGTATTGCCTTAGCTTGAACAAATACTGGGCCAAACCCAGCTTTCTTCTTCACCAATATTTGGAAGCAAAAATAGGTATCCTCCAATTTAACTGTCTCTGAGAAGGATTAGATTTCTAAACATTGGTACTCTGCTGAAAAGATTGGATGTAGAAATAACCTTTGCATCTTATGACACAGGTTTGCCTACAAAAAGAAATAGAATTGGATCAAGGTCTTGATAAATTATTATACTAGAATTTCTCTGAGGCCGTAGTAAATGCTAGATATTTAGGAAGGTAAATGCTTCCTATTAATTTCTTCCGCGCAAAATCAGGAGGCACATATTAGGATCTGTCACCATGCTCGGTGCTGTGGGGAGATAAGTGGTTAAGAAAATAGATTTAGGGACCAGATTTCCTCGGTTAACCCCAGCTTTGCCACTCCCTGGTTATGTGTTCTAGGGCAAATTACTTAACTGCTCTGTGCCTCAATTTCTTCATCTGTAAAATGGGGTTAATAATACTGTTTGCCTCAAGAGATTGTTATGAAGAATAAGTGACATAATAAATGTAAAATGCTTAAAAGCATTGCTGCCAGGGAGTAAATTTATTAGCTATTAGTAGTAGTAGTCATATAGTATTCTTTCAAAATTTAGGTTAGTGTAATCAAAGAAAACATTTTGAGATTATGTGGAGAACTTTTTAAAAACTACTATCATTCACAGCTATTTATTTGTATAAATCAGATTTTTGCCCATGTTGGGCAATTAAATTCAGCAATTCATTGGATACTTAGATTAACATGAGACTGCAGAGTATGACCCATTTCCTATTTTTCTGTTCATCAAAGCAGCCTCTTTCTTCAGAGTGATTGGCTTTATAATGAGTAAATGTTCAATATTTATTTTTAATACATAAATATATACAAATAAAATACCACTTTCTCATATGTTAGTCTGAAAATGTTGGTTTTGCATTATTATATAATCTCAATGCAAAAGATTTCACTTCAAAATAGGCTTAGTTGGGATGGGGAAAGAATTTCAGAGCATAAAGCAATGGAAACTGTCACAAAGGAAAAGATTGATAGATGTAAATATCTAAAATGTATGTTTCATTCATCAAAAAAACACATGGACCAAATTTAAAGGTAAATGTCAAATGGAGATTAAATTGTAAAACAAATATAAAAACAAAAGATTATGGTCTTAATATATAAGTAGGAAAGCAGACAATTCAGAAAAGAAGAAATATTCATGAAGCATTCCAAACCGCTAGCAATTTTTAAAATGTAAGTTAAAACAGGGAGATAGCACTATTCACCTAACAATTTGCCAAAAATTAAAAGCGAATGATGACAAACCTGGAAAGTCCTCAGGAGATAGACACTCACATATGCTGCTGATAAATGGGAAATTGATACAGCCCTTGTAAGGAGCCGCCTGATCATATGAATCAAAATCTAAGAATGTTCGTAGTCTTTTACATAGTGATTCCACTTCTGTATATCCTAAGAAATTAATCAGAGATATGATCAAATATCTAAAAATATGAATGTTCACTACTTTTTTTTTTGCATCATAGCACTACATTGAAAGAAATGTACAAGTCCAATAGTAGATGAATGATTCAGCAAGTTATGGCATATCCATAGCATGGAATTTTTGACAGTCATTAAAAATGATGTTTTAGAAGAATTTTGAATAGCATGGAAAAATACTGATGTTAACTGCATAAGCAGAACATAAAACGAGACATACAGTATGAACTATATGGATAGAGAAAACACTGAATGAAAATACTCCAAAATATAAATGGCTATTACTATTTCTGGGTAGTGAAAAGAGTTTAAAAGTATAAACAGTAACCTGCTATGGGCATAGAAATCCAGTTTAAGTTTATTATAAGCGTATATAAACTACAAGGAACTAGCTTTTGAGTGGGAACTTGAAGACGTCCCCCTGAAGAAAGTCTGAGTTTTAATGCATATAATTTTTGGTACTTCATTTAACTGTGCAGAATTCTTTTTATTTTTTGACTTTCAGTCATATTCTGGATAACCGAGATTACTAGTAAAATTGAATACTTGCTAGGTGAGGTTTTCTTCTTGGATAATTTTTTTAAATAATAAAATAAAATGAAATGCCTTATAGAGCCAACCAGGCTTATTTCCCTTTTAGGGCCTGTTCTTGAAAGTGACAGGGAAGCGAAGTCCAAAAGAAGAACTTGTCTGCCGGCGCCGTGTCCCAACACTGGTAACATCAGCTTGTGGAACATCCTGAGAAATAACATCGGGAAGGATCTGTCCAAAGTGGCCATGCCGGTGGAGCTCAATGAACCTCTGAACACGCTGCAGAGGCTCTGTGAGGAGCTGGAGTACAGTGAGCTTCTGGACCAGGCTGCGCAGATGCCCAGTGCCCTGGAAAGGATGGTGAGGAAGCCACCTTTCGACTGCGTTGTCTGGCCTCTGCACCTGAGCCGCCGGGCCGTTCATGGGGCCTGACAGAGCTAAGACAGCAGAGCCAGAGCTCTTGCCCCCCTGGTTTTCGTTTGGGTTGTTCTTTAGATTGGTTCATTTCTCAGCGACGTGTGGTTCCCCTCTACCTGGCTGTTTTCAGTCGTACCTGGCTGTTTTCAGTCGTCTTGTCAGGATCTGCTTCTCTGTGGCAGCTGGTGCCTGGGAGTAGTTCTGCTCTGTGGTTTTGCCCCTCTTCTTTCTCCAGAACCCATGAGGGCTGTCTGGGCATTTATTTTTACTATCCCAAGTGGACAGAATTTAATTTCTCGAGCTGTTTTTCTCATCCAGGGTAAATTTCCCTTGAGAATGTTTTTGTTTATTTTTGGAATTGTCCCATCAGCTCCTAGATTTTCAGAAAATAACGTTCACAGAAGAGGTTTTTACATAAGAAAGATTCTTCTTGGTTTTTTTCCCCCTTCCTTCTTTTATAGAGTAAGTTTAAAAAAAAAAAAAAGAAAGCTCGTCCTGGAAATATCCACCTTATGTTCTCTACTCAGTATCCCTTCCAATCACAGGTTTTTGAAGGGGTTTCCAGGTGTTTCTCATATTTCCCCTGTCCTGTGGGGAAGGAAGGGGGATAGAGGTGCCCTGGTCGTAAGACTGTGGCCAAATCCGCCCTTTTTGTGACTGTGGTTGACTTTGTTCTTCAAAACTGAGTGTCTCTGGGGCTGCCTGGTGGCATAGCGGTTAAGTTCGTGCGTTCCGCTTTGGCAGCCTGGCGTTTGCCAGTTCGGTTCGCCAGTTCCTGGGCGCAGACCTACTCACTGCTCATCAAGCCATGCTGAGGCAGCAGCTCATATAGGAGGGCTATAACTCTACAACTGTGATACATAACTATGTACTGGGAGTTTGGGGAGAAAAAAGAGGAAGATTGGCAACAGATGTTAGCGAAGGGCCAATCTTCCTAAAACAAAAACTGAGTGTCTCTTCCGCTTTTTGCTTTCTCATACGTTATCTGCTCAACGGTGAGGTCATTGTATAGGAGGCTGGGACTTGAGTGTCTTCCCCCAAATGCAGAATCTCTGTCCTGAGCATTTGCTGATTGGCTAAATTGGAGGTGGTGCCCCCACCCTGCTTCAGGGACCTGGCCATAAGTCTCCCTCTCACTGATGGAGGATACCATTGTTCTCTAAATTCTAAGCATTCTGTAGTTTTAACCCTCATTAAAACTTCATTACTTTAGTGATTTGAAGATTAAGGGGAAATCTAACTACTGGCTGAAAGAGGCATCCCATAGTCCTTCCACAAAGTCTCCAGGGACCTCCCATCAAAGAAACTTTCTTGATGCTGGTGATAATAAGAGCAGGAGAGAAAAACAAGCTTTTTTTTTTTTTTCTTTGTTACTGTTACCCAGAGAACTTCTGTTGAAAAGGGAGGCAAATCGCTTCTAAGGCAAGTGTTAAAACTCAGCATTTGTGGACAGTCTTTTCTTTAAAGAAAACGATTGATTTTGATGAATATATTCTGAAAGGTGTTTCATTCTTAGGGCAATTTAGAGACCCTTAAGATGTCAGCTGATTGATTGGTAGAATTGACCTTGAGAAGAAGCTTCAGGAAAGGCTTATGATTCCCGCACAAACATTAGGAAAGGAAAGTACAGGAAAGCACTGAGCAGGAACCTTATTCAGTAGGTTGTGTTTACTGCTCTGGGAGTCAGCTCCTGCCCCTGCAGATTCTCTCCTGTTGCTAGCTCAGAAGGAGAATGCTTCATTGTGCCTGTTCCCTCCCTCCCTTCCCCCCCCCCCCCGCATTGTGAATGATACCAAGTTCTTTTATAAATTTTGTTATATTTTAAATTGTGAAGGTGATTCAGGGTCGATTCAGCATTCCATACAGACAGTGTGACCTTCGTGTTTAATAGGTAACAGACATGAGGAAACAGAGAGAGAAACAGAGATACCAAGATTTCAAGAATAAAGACTGAATTGAGCATAGTGAATTGGTTTTTATAAGCTCTCTAGCTGCTCTGGAGTGTTCTGTAATGTGAGATATTAAGGGGGGTCCTATTTGCAAAAGGATAAGAAAAGTTATATGACTGGTGAACATTTGTGAAAGGCATGCAGCTTTTTTTCCAATATGAGGAGCTTCATGAAATGTGCTGGGAAGGGAAAACATTGAAAATGTTACTTGATGTTAGAAAGGGAAAGTTGCCATCCCTACTTAGGTTTAATTTTTTGCTGCCCCCTGCCCCCCAAATAACCAAAAAGAATAGTGTGTCTCTTTGGTGCCCTGAAAGGGGAGCTGATAAAAATGCCGAGCGCCTCCCAGCGAGGGCCATGAAAGGATCTTGATTTTTCATTTTCCTCCCAGAAAAGCAGAATTTTTTTAAAGGCACTGTGGCTTGTTGCCCAGGCTCAGGAAATGCCTCTCACAGATTTTCTTGTGTCAAAATGAGTTTTTAGGTTTGTACAGTATCAAATCGGGCAGTAAGCTTAGGATGCTTATTCCTGAATTTTGAGGGCAGTTCGCTCCTTTTATGCTCTTCTTCCCCCTCCTCCCCGAAAGCCTGAGCACGATGTCAGGATTCTCAGGTACTGTAAGGCTGAGGGCTACTGGACTCAGCTTAACAGCTCAAAAACAGTGGAGTTCGTTTGATAAATTGCATCATCTTGAAAGCCTCTCCCAACTTTTAGGCATCAGAACAAATGGACAGTTTGAAAATGTTTGGTTCATTTGTCTCTGGGCCAAAATGAACGTTACTTAAACCTGCAACTTTTTTTTTTTTTAATAATTTTATTTATTATTTTTTTTTCCCCCCAAAGCCCCAGTAGATAGTTGTATGTCATAGCTGCACATTCTTCTAGTTGCTTTATGTGGGACGCGGCCTCAGCATGGCCTGAGAAGCGGTGCATCGGTGCTCGCCCAGGGTTCGGAACGGGGCCACCAGCAGCGGAGCGTGCACACTTAACCGCTAAGCCACGGGGCCGGCCCCTAAACCTGCAACTTTTAACCAGAGTTGTTTGGACAAATCTTTGGCTTTCCAAAATAAACCATAAAGAGAGAAACAGAAGTTGTGTCTTGTTCATGTCTTTGTTTGTAAAAATAAATTTCTTGGTGACAGAGAAATAACAGAGTTCTTTCCTCCCTCTCCTAGGTGTACGTGGCAGCCTTTGCTGTGTCGGCGTACGCGTCTAGCTACTTCCGAGCGGGAAGCAAGCCCTTTAACCCTGTTCTTGGAGAAACGTACGAGTGTATTCGCGAGGACAAGGGCTTCCGGTATTTTTCAGAGCAGGTGGATGTGCACTCTTTTGTTTGTTGTCTACACCCTCTTTGTCCACTTGCACTGGAGGAGTTGCTCATGCCTCCTATTACATGTGCTTTTGAAATATTTGTTTTCCACCTTTCGCTGGCTTCAAAGCAACTGCGATAATCACAGTGCTTCTATACATAAAGAGAGGGATCGATTTCCCGTCCGCTGAAACCTAGCCACCACGGTGTGCATAAAGGTACTAGCAGTGCTGAGCACTCACTGGACCATTTGCATCGACAGTGCCCTTTCTGTTTAAAGTCATAGTGAGAAGAATTTCAAAGGATGAAACATTTCTCCAACCTTCGATTTAGGGGTTTAAAGTGTGCACCCTTACTCTTTGACGTTGTCATTCTAGAGCATGAACACCCCCATCGGAATGGGTAGCACCATAAATGCATTTTTTTTGTGTATGTGTGAGGAAGATCAGCCCTGTGCTAACATCTGCCAATCCTCCTCTTTTTTTGCTGAGGAAGACTGGCCCTGGGCTAACATCCATGCCCATCTTCCTCTACTTTATATGGGACGCCTCCACAGCATGGCTTGCCAAGTGGTGCGTTGGTGCACACCCAGGATCCGAACCGGCGCACCCCGGGCCGCCGCAGCGGAGCGCTCGCACTTAACCGCTTGTGCGACCAGGCCAGCCCCACATTATTTTTTATTTTAATTTAAGAGGAATCGTTCATCCACATATTTATTCAATCCGTCAGTATTTCTCAAGCATATACCATGCACCTGGCATCGTTCTGGGAGCTGGGAGGCTGCAGTGGGGTGGGGGCTGGGGGCAGACCAGAATGCCCGTGCTCATATAATGGATGAACATACTTTATACTTACACAGCCTGAGTTCCCTGAGTTTCTGTGAGACTCTCGCCACCTAAGAATTAGCAGAGAATAATATTCCAAAACAAAGAGCAGTGTCTCTGGAGACAGCCTAGGTTCACATCTCAGCTCTGCCTCCCACTGGCTTTATAACCCAGGGCACGTTACTTAACCTTTCTGTGCTTCAGTTTCCTCTTTAACATGGAGACGATGATAATGGCACAGCCGTGAGATGGCTTTGTGGCGATTAAATGAGATACTCTCTACAAAGCACTTAGAGCCGTGTCTGATACATGAACCATTAAGTGTTGTATGAATGTTTGCTGTCATATTGATATGGGACAGCATCGTTTGCAGTAGTGGAATGTTGGGAACATCCAAAATATCTGTCAATAAGGAATTGTTTAGCTAAAATATGGTGCATTGATACTGAAAATAAAAAACAGTCCTCTCCTGCCTGGTTAAGGCAGAGACTGAATATGTCCACCCTCCATATATCCATCCCTAAATGTCAGCCTAGGAACATTAAACAGGATTGCTTCAATACATTTCTCTCCTCCCAATTCTTAGAAAACTGAGGAAAAAAGAGTTGGTTGCTAAAATATTATTTTTCTTCCTGCTATTTGGCTGCCCTTTTTATCAATGGATTTGCACTGTGGGGGTAGGAAGGGAAAGGTGGTGTGGCTGAGAGACTTAGGAAGATGATGCTTGTCCTGCAAATTACAGGCAGTGTTCTCTGAAACTCAAAGGAAAATGAATATACAGTAATCCCAAAGCACATTTTCAGTAGCTTTCCAGTTAGAAGCTAGAACGAGAAATTAAACACCAATATTGGGGAGGTAGGGGGTTAAATCAGTAGTTAAAGGGATAAGATGATCTGATACAAATTCAGCTGGGTTATTTGAATACTAAACCTAAAATGGAATGAAAATGTAATTTGGTTACCATGGTACTGTATGCACTCATATGAAAAAGCCCAATAATAGCCCTAAACTACAGCAATCAGGACAGGATGAACAGGCATGAGAAAAGAATAGTAACGTGAGCTTGTGTGAAGCTAAGCTTCAATCTCATGAGCCCCTGACGGGGCAGGACCAAATTCAGGATCTGCTCATGTGTCTCCTATGGTGGGACAGAGAGAGAAGGCAGAGCTCCTGGGCACGTGTGCACAAAGAGGGAAGGAGCATTACATAACTTAGGCTTTAGTTCCATGAAATGGATCCCAGGGAAATAAGCAAGAAAGATCTGGTCATTGTTAGTAGCATAGGGTGTGCTGGCTGTAATGCAGACCTCCTTTCAAATCCTAACCCACCACGTACTCCATGTGCGACCTTATAGAAGCTACTTAAACTTTTTGAGCCTTGGTTATTTCTTTGTCTAAGAAATAGGAATGATAATGCTTAGCTCATAGGTTGCAGTAAGGCTTAAGTGAAATAATACACTGATAGATAAAGTACTTGCACTGAGGATGGTAACTGTTCAGTAGATGGTTATTGCTCTTACATTTAGAGGCAACTTTTTTCTTTGGTGAGGAAGATTGGCCCTGAGCTAACATCTCTTCCAGCCTTCCTCTATTTTGTATGTGGGACGCCACCACAGCATGGCTTGATGAGCGGTGTGTAGGTACACACCTGAGATCCAAACCCATGAACCCTGGGCCGCCAAAGCAGAGCATGTGAACTTAACCACTGTGCCACCAGGCCGGCCCCTAGGGCCAACTTTTAAAATGATTTTTAATATAGTGTGTTAAGAATAGTAAGAGGAGTGTTGAAATAAGATATACCATATCTACTCTACTAATTCAAGTGGTTTGAAGGGGGCATAATGTTGCTGGTGAGCTCTGACAGAAGCCAGCCATCAGGCAGCCGGGAGTCCTCACAGCTGGCTTTACCATCAGAGTACCATCACTCCTGCTTCATCTATCTGGAATTTAGTCTTATGACCTCAGATAGTTGGTTCTTTAAATACACCCAAGAATGGATGAGCCTCTCAGGGACAGATTCACACTAGCTAAGCTTGCAAGAAACTGATGTATAAACTGCTCCTATATGCACTTACTATGAACAATAGACCTGCCTCGGGGACCAGAAAGCTTTGGTCAGCGTGACCTGGCATGCTTTCCCCATAGACAGATTACTTGGAAAGCCAAATTGTAATCATCAAGTGAGTGTACAATGAGAAGGAGTAAGAGCTGTTCGATTTGATGTGCTGGGCTCCCACTGCCCCAGGAGTGGAACGGGTTTTGGCCAGGGCCTTCCTCTTCCTGGTCGGCAGGAGACATCAATTCAGCCTCCCCTACCCCTCTCCCACCCTTGTTGTTTATGCTGACCACCTGACCCATTGTGCACGAAGGCCTTCTAAAGTAACACATCTAAAGAGAGCATCAGAGCCTTTATTCTGTTTCAGGCTGGTCCCTGCCAGTATGGCTCTTTCTGCTTCCGGCCCAGGAGACAATCTACCTTTACGGAGACAGCGTGACTCTACCCTTGTCCGTTACGTGTGGGTGATATACTTCAGCTCTTGGGGTTTGGGGCTTCTTTGCTTTCTTATACCTCTCTACAATGAGTGGAGGTTACTGAATGACCTGGATAGGAGCCCCAAATTAATATTTTTGGGTGGAATTTTATTCTAATCAGAATGTTGATGGAAATCATATCTCCAAGTGAAAGGACCTGGAAAGAAACAAGGGTAACTCAGCCTTTCTACTGAGTTTTCTAGACAACAGAGTCGGGTGGTTTGAAAAGTGATGTCTATTCCTCCAAGGTCCAGGGTTTTGTTGCTTCATGTTTTGGTGGGTATGTGGAGGTTTGAGGTGGTTAGTGGCCAAGGAAGCTGAAGTAATTGCTACTTCACAGAGTTCAGCTACGTCGCAGCTTGCCCCTCTGTATTGTTTCTCATCTGAAAGACCGAAAAACACATGATCAAAATGACTCCTGTGGTCAGAAACCAGACAGAGCATTTGCTGTTCAAATTTTCCTCATAGGGGCCAGCCCAGTGGTGTAGTGGTTTAGTTTGCACGCTCCACTTCAGCGGCCTGGGTTTCACAGGTTTGGATCCCAGGCATGGACCTATGCACCACTTATCAAGCCCTGCTGTGGCAGGCATCCCACATATAAAGTAGAGGAAGATGGGCACGGATGTTAGCCCAGGGCCGATCTTCCTCAGCAAAAAGAGGAGGATTGGCAACAGATGTTAGCTCAGGGCTAATCTTCCTCACCAAAAAGAAAAAAAATATTTTCCTCATAACAATTAAGTATTAGGTTTGCAGAGTGCTTTATGCTTTTCAAATTTGTACAGGATCTTATTTGATCTTCAAAATACCCCCTGTGTGGCAAGTGAGGCGAACATCAGTTATGGTTGAGGAAACTGAGGCCTAGAACGTTAGTATCTTCCAGGGCCTCTCACCTAGCGCCCTCTGTTTCCATTCCAGGGTCCTCTCTCCCTCACCGTTTTTTGGGAGTCGCTTGTATAGGTTTAGTTATTGTGCTCAGAGCTGCTGGACTCACTGGCTGTGGATATAAAAATAGCATTTTCATATACTGTTCAGTCTGTGGGATTTTGCCTGTCATCTCACTTAAGCCTTTCATCCTCCAAACTCACTCGGGACTTTGTTCTAAGCTCCCATTGTGGGCTGGGGAGTGGCATTTGTGAATGAGGAACATTTAGGAGTCGATCATAAACATTCCTGTGAGATGTTCTAACCTCTGGCTTTTCCACCTTCTCAGGAGAGGAGTTTCCATTGTGCCAAGAAATGTGATTCAGCCTTGGCTTTCCAAAGAAAAGAAAAGGGGGAATTCAGCAAGAAAGGTCTTCTTTTCTCTCCTCAGGGCCTGAGGGTCCTGCTGGCAGGTTATTCCTGAGTTGGTTCTCTGGCTGCCTGGCAGAGAGCTGACACACTGGCTGTGAGCTTCATCAGGGACCAGATGGGTCAGAAAACTCACTTCAGTTAGCTTTGCCTTTCTTTTTGTACCTTTGGGAAAGACTTGGTGTCTAAAGGATCTGCAATTAAGCTATTATCTAAAAGTAGCTTTTCTTAATTACCTGGATCTTCAGTTGTCAGATGACTGTTCAAGTCATTTTATCCATTTACCCACCCAGCCACGTACTGTTTCGAGTTTGCGACAGAAAAGGTGAATGGAGTTATTGAAAGTTGCTAAAATGTAAGAGATTCAAATAAAGTCTTTTTTCCTTTGTTCTGTGGGCTCAGCCCGTCCTCCTTTTCTGTTGCTTATCAGGAAAACTCTGAATACACACTCTTGGACAGACTTATAAATACCTTTCACCTCCCTCCTTGTCACCTCTCTGAATAGTTCTTTTATCTGCTATTAGGCAGAGTTATTTACTACTGAGTAAAGTGGATCTTATTTAAAGACGTTATCAGAGGGGAAATTCAAGCTGTTCAAATAAAACTAGCAACAAATCAAATGTAAGGTGACTAGACCAGTGCTCCTCCATTTCTAGGTCAACACTTATTGTGTTTTTGTTATGGTTTTTCTGCAAGAAGCCATATGTTTATCAAATAAGTGATCAACTCTGAATATAGGAAAGGAGAAAATAATTGGCAGCTGCATTCTCCCCCATATCAGGGCAGTATTCTCGCATCATCCCTAATAGCTCTTGCTCTTATAATCTACATCCTTCCCATCAGCAAATCCTGGGGTCTTCCTTCAGAAGCCTTCCTTCCAAAGCCAGCCATTTTCACTCCCTCCCCCACTGGTCCTGGCCACCAGGCCTAAGCTACAGTCAACAGACTCGTTCACTGGTCTCTTGTCTCCACTGGCAATTCCTCACCCAGCGGTCAGAGCAACTGCTTCAAACAGGAGCAACATCTGCTCTAAATCCTCCAACTTCCCAAGTCACTTGGAATAAAATCCAAAGTCCTGGCCATGGCCCACAAAGCACGCTAAGATGCCGCCCCCAGACCTCATGCCCTCTCTTGCTTTCACTCATTCGGCTTCAGCTACACTGGCCTTTTTGCTTCCCCTAAAACATACCAAGAATTCACCAGCCCTGGCACTGTCCATGTCCTCTGCCTGGGACACACTGCTCCCAGGTGTCTGCGCCATTAACGTCCTTATTTCTCTTAGCCCCAGAGCTTTCCGTTATAGAGTCCTGCCACTACCACCCTGTCTGGGATGGCACTGCCACTTGCCTTCCCCCATCCTCATGCCTTGCTTTAGTCTCCTTAACACGTTACTACTGACAAGTTGTGTAACTTACTTGTTTATTGTCTGTTGACCTACCTCCACACTAAACTAAACTCCGTGAGGATAAAGATTTTTGTCTCTTTTTTTCTCATTTATCCCCAGTGACAAGGACAGTGCCTGTCACGTTATAGGTAATTAGTAAATGTTTGACGAATGCCATGGGAGGGGTGGCCACTTGGTCCACTCCCTGGGTGGTTTTTCACCTGGTACTTGTCCTCTTTTCCACAAGCTGCCCTCTGACCTGTGCAGTCAGAGGTGAGTCAGGAGCTAGGAGGACTCTAGAGTTATGTCTCTGGACAGTTGCAGAACTGATGTATTGAAGGGATATTTTTCTAAATCCAAAAAAGAAAAATTTACAAAATACACAAATACTGAAATACACTCTTTACCTATCTCCTTCCCCTCTTACCGCCCACCTCTTGTATAAAGTGCATTCAAAGCATACATCAAAAAGGATTAGGTCCTTTTTACAGGACCTTAATTACAAATAAGTTACAAGAATTCTTAACTACCAAGGGAACTCATTGACTTTGGGCTTATAGAAAGAAAGATATGTATAAATACTTGCATAATAAAGATTATGCATACTAATTTCCTGAATGTTTGGAAATCCTCACCAATCAGAAATTGCTCTTATTTGGGTGGAGAGGAAGTGATGGAAAAGGATGCTTAAAAAATAGTCAAAACTGGTTTTATCCAGTGGGCTAGCAGACAGTGACTACTCGAGGGCTGGGTCAGTTCAGACTCAAAATCAAAATCTAGTTGTGCCTGTCTGTGCCTGGATTCAGATGTAACGAGGAAAGAAGCCAAATCCCACACTAACAAAGGCAGGTTAGACTGTGCTTATTATTCTCTGGTCCAGTAGATTTTAGAGAGACTGCCATCAACAAAGATTAAATTATTAACCAGGAATTACCCCTTTCCATGGGCATTCAAATTAATCAAAGCCTTAGGAGAATCTTTTCCAACTGACTGGCATTTACTGCCACCTTTGATGCTGGGATTTGAAGAAGACATCGAGAACAGACATTAGAGTCATAACATTTTGAAGCCAGAGGGATCCCCAGATTCATTTTACAAAGAAATGAATGAAACTTAAAGAGGTTGGAACGTCAGACTCAAAAGATTTTTTCTCTAACTATCCATGAGATGGGACCTTAATGGTGTGCCCAGGCTTTGGGGAGGGACTGGAGCCCAACTTTGAGAGCAGCCGTGGAGAGGCAGCTTGGAGATGCAGAAAAGAGCATGGGATTTGAAATCAGAGGACCTCGCTTTAAAGCGCTGCCCTTGTCACTAATTGGCTGTGTATCATTGGACAGGTTCTTCAGTAGATAGAACCCCTGTATCCTAATTTATAAAATAAGGGTAACGAAGACACAAGGTTACCATGAGAACTAAGTGGAAATACCACTCATGAAAAATGGCTAAAATTTACTCCCTGCCTACTCCATACCAGCATGTGATCCTGGCACTGTACATGTGTCATCTTTTTTTAGTTTGCAAAGTCAGTGGTATTAGCCCAAGTTTACAGATGAGGTACCCAAGGCCCAGAGGGTTTAAAAACTTGGGCTCCAGGTCCTCCAGCCAACAGATGATATTGCACAGTTAGGACCTAGCTCTGTGGGACTCCAAGAGCTCTCCCTCATTCCCTGACACTATTGCAGCACATGGCAGATGCTCCAGAGACGCTTGATGGATAAATACCTGCTGTAAGGAAATCTATCAAAGAAAAATAAGGCATTAATTTACTTTCCCCGGAAAGCTTTGTAAACTTCTTAAAAGACAATGCGCACCAAATAAGTCATTCTCAAAGGCCTTCTTAAGCCAGAAAGAAATGAGCAAAATCATTGATATTTGAATGCTGAGATTTATTCATCAGAAAACATCCTTTGAGCACATCGAAAGGCACTCTGCTGAGCACCGATCCAGTAACCTGACACAGTTTTAAAAGGTCGAAGTTGCATTTTTATGGACGTATGTATACTTTATGATATGATGGGGCTTCTTTTATAGTTCATATGGACAATGTATTTATCCCTGTTTTGTGGGATTTAAAATCATTACAGAAGAGGTTGTGGTTTCTATATACTGTATTTTGCTTTGATGTTTACATTTGGCCACACCTATAAAATGCCAAATTCTTGACCAAGGCTGTGATCACTACATTTTTTACTACATTGTTTCTGTGGGAATGAATACAATCTACTTCATAATAATCTACTTTAAAATGTGCCTACATTGTGGGGAATGGGGACATGCCATAGCTCCTCTCCCACTCCACTGTCGGGGGGCCGAGGAGAGTGGAGAAGTGGGGGGTGATATTGGCTTGCCCTGGTTTAGTTTTACATGATCCCAACATTTAACAGTTAACCACTGTTTTCATGGAGAGCTCGTGGGGGGAGAAGGGGAGAAAAGGATGCAGCATTTTGTGACAGAAAGTATCTTCAAGGGATTGGATTAATAAAGACAATGAAGGAAAGCAGAGAGTTGCGTTTTAGGGGTAAGGTTTCTAAGTCAGTGCTTAAGGTGAAAATTGCCTTTAAAAATCCCATAGACACACGGAGGGGCCTCTTATTTTTAAAAGGGCTGCGGGAACTACGACCATCTAAGGGACAACACATTTGCATCTCCCACCTCGTATTGGATCTGGGATTTATGTGCATTGAGACCTGAAAGATAGCCACACTATTTAAATCTTTGTCTCTTTGGTCCAAGCTGGAAGGATTGAAAGCCCATCACTTAAATGCATAGGTGGCCTGACTCTGGGCTGTCCCATCCCTGCAGTTCTCACCTAGAGGAGTGGCACAGAGACGTGGTTTTCAAACCGTGTTCCTCAGTGCACCTGAGGGCCCAGAGCAAGATGAGTGTTTGCGGGTTTGTCATGCCCCTTTCCCCAACATACCTGTTCACCTCAAGCAGGGCTCAGTGGTCTGAGTTCTTGATAAGATATGTTTCAAAACAGGGTGTAGCTGCTTAAAACAATTTTTCTTTTTGAACTTTGAAAAAATGCTGGGTCTTGCCTCCACTTCTTCCCTATCAGTGTGTTTGGGAAACATTACTTAATCTTTCTGGTTTCAGTCCCCTCGTTTGTAATATGAAGGCTTTGGGCTAAATACTCTAAATGTAAGATACTTTCTAAGAACCAGCTAAGTCAGAGAAGTTTCTGGAAACACCCCTGACAGCATTACTCTGGTTTCACTAGTACTGAATTATAATAACAGTACATATATTGCTCACGTGCCCCCAGTGTTACTGAGATAAAGAGGAAATCTGACCGAGGAGCCATTTTCTCTTTTAGCTTCTTCTTTAGTGAATAAAACAGAAGTAACGACCCAGTGACAAAAGGCAGAGAAATGTGCTGCCCTGTCTGTTACAGGGGATTCTATTTTCTAGAATGTAATTACATATTTACTCAAGATATTTTTATCTTGACAAAAAATGAATAAAAATTTTTTTTCTTAGCAGTTGACTAACATTCTTGAATAATTGTTTAGCTCTTTATTATAGATCTTCTAAAAAATTATCTTAGGTTGGTCTTCTTGTAGATCATTTGAAAAGTGGCTGGACTTTGTGGTAGAGCTTTCAGAAGAGTTAAATCTGCTGAGCCAAAGAGCGTTTTTATGTTGCTTAGAAGTAGCATTTAAAAATATATACTATTTGACATCTTGATTGAAACATCTGCAGCACTTTCAGAACAGCTCATAGAGTTTGACACTGGGTAGCCAGTGTCAGATTATATGGTTTATGAGTGGGCAGCCCTTGCATGTCCCTGTTTTATTTTCACGTCTTTCACGAGACCGTATACTCATCACTTGCCACTTGGCCACATTTCCCCGAGGCTTCTAGAGGCTTCCGTTCACCAGTATTCTTCTCATGCGTGACAAGCGTGAGCCGGTCAGAGCTGACTGTATCAGGAGCACCCTCTTGAGGACAGACTTGGAGGAGTGTAAAGAAGTTTTCATTCAGTTAGACACGGTGCATTATGTTACATCTCAATGCAAGGGAGCAGACTGGAGTTCATGAGGCACAAAAGTTAATTAATTTTTTGTATTTTGGCCTTTTTTTCCATTAGGTCAGCCACCATCCGCCTATCTCTGCATGTCACGCTGAGTCTAGAAATTTTGTTTTCTGGCAAGGTAATGTGCTAATATGTTTGACCTTCATCATTTTTTGTAAGGTTACAGATTTATTTTATTCAGAAACTGCTGTAAATGCTTGTTAAGATCAAAAGTGGGCCCTAGCCTCGGGCCTTGGCGGAAGGATCTGCACCATTTGATGTTCTCGCCTCTCATCTCTGAACAATAACTGATACTTGTGTATTTCATAATTAAGGATTCAGGAAGGTGATTTAGTTATTCCCTTTAAAAAAAAATTCTTAATCTTTGTCTGGGCCACCACCATTTATTCCTGTAACTTTTTCTCTATCTCATTCCACAGCCAAGTGGAATGCCTCATATAGTTCTAGAAACAGTAAATATTTACAGTTATTTATCAGAGTCTAGACAGCAGAGGGGTTTTTTGCCTTTGAAAAATTTAAATTTTATTTCTGAAATCACATTTTACATTGTTGACGTTTTTTCAGTTTTGTGGTTGTTGTTCCTATATTCAGTTTATATTTTGGATTTGGGAGGGGTTGGGTTGTTCTAAAGAGTAAATAAGACTGCAGATATTTTCTAAATGGATTAGTTAATTTTGTTAACTTATTTATTTATTCAAAAGTCAGAGTGTATTACTATAGAAAGAAAACTTGAGCATCCTGGGTTTTCAAACAATGAGCATAGAAACAGACATGTTTTTAAAACATTTTTCTCTGCTAACAGTGATAGCTCCTGATTTGCCACATTGCCTTAAAAAATACAACTATAAAATTTAAAAGATATGAAAGAGTATTTTATAAAAACTCTCCCTCCCCCACCTCAGTCCCTAGCCACCCAGTTCCTATCTCTAGAGGCAATCAATATTACCAGTTTAGGTTACAAGTACCATAGTTTCCTTTCTGAATCTTTGCTACTAAAGTTTAGAATTGAAGCTTGATTGGAAACTTCTCTAACTTTCACTGAAAACTTCTGGAAATAATTCTCATAAGATCTCTAACCTCCTAGTTGCTAAGTGTCATTGACCCCATAGGCACTTTATTATTATTTTTAAGTTGTGTGTTATGTAATGGAAAGAATCTTCTGAAGGTAGTTCTTACGTGCACCTTATGTTACTCATGGTTTTCTCCTCAGCTCCCTTTGCTTCTTATCAGCCTTTTCCAGGGCAGTCCCACCTGTTCCCATAGGCCCATGACCCCCATATCTTGCTTTTTTATCCAATCTGACACTTCTCTGCCTTTTAATTAGATTGTTTAGACCATTTACATTTATTGTGATTATTGATGTAGTTGGGTTTAAATGTGGCTTCTTGTTATTTGTTTTCTGTTTGTTGCATCTGTTCTTTGTTCCACTTTTCCTCTTTTTCTGCATCTTTTGGACTCTACTTTTTGTGATTTCATTATATCTCCTTTGTTGGCTTATTAGCTATACCTCTTTGTTTCATTTTTTAGTTGTTACTGTAGGATTCATATTATATATGTGTAATATATCACAGTCTATCTTCAAGTAATATTATGCCACTTTATGTATAGTATAAGAAACTTACAAAACTATACTTCCATTTCCCCTCTCCTAACCTTTGTGCTATTGTGGACATACATTTTTCTTATGTATGTTATAAACCCTGCAATACATTGTTACTGTTTTTTCTTTAAACAGCCAATGTTTTTTTTTCTTTGGTAACAACTTTATTGAGATATAATTTATATACCATGCAATTCACCAAATTAAAATGTACAATTCAATGATTTTTAGTATAGTCACAGAGTTGTACAATCATAGCCATAATCAATTTTATTTTATTTATTTTTTTAAAGGAACTTTTTTTTTTTTTTTTTTTTTTAAAGATTTTATTTATTTTATTTTTTCCCCCCAAAGCCCCAGTAGATAGTTGTATGTCATAGCTGCACATCCTTCTAGTTGCTGTATGTGGGACTCGGCCTCAGGATGGACGGAGAAGTGGTGCCTCGATGCACACCCGGGATCCGAACCCGGGCCACCAGCATCGCAGCGCGTGCACTTAACCACCAAGCCACAGGGCCGGCCCGAAAGGAACTTTTTTTATTTCGTTTTTTGTGAGGAAGATCAGCCCTGAGCTAACATCCATACCAATCCTCCTCTTTTTGCTGAGGAAGACCGGCCCTGAGCTAACATCTATTGCCAGTCCTCCTCCTTTTTTTCCCTTTTTCTCCCCAAAGCCCCAGTAGATAGTTGTATGTCATAGTTGCACATCCTGCTAGTTGCTGTATGTGGGACACCACCTCAGCATGGCCGGAGAAGCAGTGAGTCTGTGCGCGCCCGGGATCTGAACCCGGGCCGCCAGCAGTGGAACACGTGCACTTAACCGCTAAGCCACAGGGATGGCCCCTCAAGTTCTATTTCTACTTTTTTAATGGTTCTGGGATCATTTCCTTCCACTCCATCCCTTATGTTACTGTCTTGTTTACTTCATCCTTATTTATCCCTTGAGCAAATACAGTAGCATTATAACTTGTCACCTGGCTTCTCATCTCTCCTGCTCCTGGTCCATTCTCCATATTGCTCCCAATTGTCTTTGCAAAGTCTGTGTCTAACCACATCAGTTCTCTGTCTAAACAACCACTTATTTTCCCCTAGTGCACACAAACTAGACTTCTTAGCCTGGCTTGTAGAGCCCACTGGTTTTTGTGCTCAATCTGTCTTTCTACTCTTCTCTCTAGACAATCTGAGACCTACAGGACAGAACGTCATGTTCTCTTGCCCCTCTCTCCCCTTGAACAAGCTATACCTTCTGCCTTAAATTGCTTTTTCTCTGCCTGGTGAACTCTTGCTTGTTCTTCAAAGCCTAGTTTAATTGGCCCCTTCAGACAGGCCTTTTCTGATGCCCTCCACAAGTGTGTTGGTCTTTTCTTCTTCTCTGGTTCCATTTCACCTTACAACACAATCAGTTAGAGCCCCTGCCTCTCTGTGTGGGCTTTATTGTTTTCACTTCTGCCTGCCTTTCACACTATGAGCTCTTTCTTTTTTTTTTTTTTTATATAATTTATTTATTTATTTATTTATTTTTTCCCCCAAAGCCCCAGTAGATAGTTGTATGTCATAGCTGCACATTCTTCTAGTTGCTGTATGTGGGACGCGGCCTCAGCGTGGCCGGAGAAGCGGTGCGTCGGTGCGTGCCCAGGATCCGAACCCGGGCCGCCAGCAGCGGAGCGCATGCACTTAACCGCTAAGCCACGGGGCCAGCCCTGTGAGCTCTTTCAAGGGAGGGACTTTATCTTATAATTTTAGTTTCCCTGATTCTGTTCCAGTTACTCAGTTGGTACTTATATTGAATGAAAAGTTATCCTATCCAATAATGGATTTTATTATGAAAAGATTGTTCTATATAGTGATTAATTATTTATCCAGCCTAAGAACTGTTTGATCTACCCAGTTCTCCTGTTAAATATGTAATAATTGGTATTTCATTTCAGATGTGAGATGGAAAAACAAATTCTGGGGCAAATCCATGGAAATTGTTCCCATTGGCACAACCCATGTGACTCTGCCAGCGTAAGTTCTTCTCCTGTGCTTAGGAACTTTATAGAATTTAGAGCCAAGATGGAGCTTTAAGACAGGATGCCTGCTGTCCCCCGCAGTGGGTGTTGAGTGTATGTTTTTTTCTTTTAATCTGTTTGATGGTAGGTTCAAACGTTCCTCATTTTGACAAGCTCACATTTTCTTTTCCTCAAAAGGAAATGCTCCTTGAAGACCAAAGTTCCCTGAACAGAAGCTTTTTTAAAAACTCCTTTCCATTTCCTAACAAAAATTAAGAATGGTAGTTTTTCTTTAACATTGTCCTGCCTCACTGTCAGAATTCTTGTTAGGAAAGATCTGACCTTGATCCTGTAGAGGTCACTGATACTCATTTATAAAGCAAAATGGCTGAGTGTGGCCTCCGGAGCCAGGCTACTGGGGCTCAGGTGCTCACTCTGCCACTTACTAATTACACGTCCTTGGGCAGGTTCCTTGACCTTTCTGATCACCAGTTGCCCCATCTGTAAAACAGGAATAATCAGCCACCTACTTCATAGGACTGTTGTGAAGGTTAAACAGATAATATATGGAAAGCACTGAAAATAGTCCTTGCACATGGTATGTGCCGTGTAGTGTTTGGTCTTAATCCTATTATCCTCATAATCATGATTTAATTCTGTAAGTAGTACCTGAATACTTTCTCATCATAAAAGATTTAAGATACATGTATCTTAAGATTTATATATATATATATTTTATACGTATATACATATAGCTACACATATACACATATATACCTATATATGTGTACATATATGTATATATAAATGTATGTGTGCATGTACACATATATGTATGTATGTGGAGAGAGAAAGAGAACAGATTGTGAAAAACTGCATACTTTCCCCACTGCCACTTCCCTTTCCTAGTTTGGTGACTTTAGACAAGTCACCTCTGGCTCAGATTCCTCCTCTGTCGAAGGAGGGAGTGGGTTGTTCCAGGAGATCACCAGCTTCTATGAAGCCTTTGGCAGCTTCCAGAGTGCACGAGCCTGACTGCTGTCACCCTCTGGGCATTCATGCCTCCTTGGAGAGTGAAGGCTCGTAGAAGGCCCAGCACGGCTTAGGCACTCAGTCAGTGTTGGTTCCATAAATGAAGGAATGAGGAATTCATTACGTGACTTATTTTTTCAAATAGCGGTGCTTGTTTGTATTTGCTGCTGGCTCTTCTGAGAATTGTTAGTTGACCTTTTCCTCGTTTTTAGTTTTGGAGATCATTTTGAATGGAACAAAGTGACCTCTTGCATCCATAACATCTTAAGCGGGCAGAGGTGGATTGAGCACTATGGCGAGATTGTCATCAAGAACCTGAGCAATGATTCCTGCCACTGCAAAGTGAATTTTATAAAGGTAACTGGGTGGCCCTGTGAGCTCCTACTCTGGAAAGGCGGAGCTGGGGCCGCAGGGCACAGGGCGTCTCGGGGAATTTTTCACCTTCGTCTTTGTGCCAGCAGACAAGCAATGCCAGGAGCTCCCTGGTCCAAGCCCCACCTCTCTCACCTGAAGCTGTGGCCCCTCCTGGCCTCCCTCCTTCTGCCCTTACTCCCCTAAGGTCTCAATTCAGCAGCAGGAGGGAGCCTTTTAAAACATAAGTCATCATGCTAGAATATGGATGAGCCTTGAAGACATTATACTAAGTGAAATATGCCAGACACAAAAGGACAAATATTATGTGATTCCATTTTTTTGAGGCACCTAGAGCAGTCAAATTCATAGAGACCAAAAGCAGAATGGTGGTTGCCAGAGGCTTGGGGGAGGAAGGAATGGGGAGTTACTGTTTAATGGATACAGAATCTCAGTTTGGGAAGAGGAAAAAGTTCTGGACATATGTAAGGCGATGGGTGCACAATATTGTGAATGTACTTAATGCCACTGAATTGTACAATTGTACACTTAGAAATGGTTAAAATGGTAAATTTTATGTTATGAATGTTTTACCATAATGTAAAAAAAGAACGTCATGCCATATTTGACCAAAATCCTCTGACAACTTCTGTCTTTCTCAGAGGAAAAGCCTGCATCCTCATGACGGCCCACAAGGCCCTGCACAGTCTGCACCCCCCCCCACGGTCACACCTGCGCGTGCACACGCACACAAACATGCACACACTCATCCCGCTCCTACCTCAGCTCCTCCCACCCCCTCGTCCCTTCCTTCCTCCCCGTCCTCTAACCGCACTGGCCTTCTCTCTCTCTCCGTTTCCTTCTGCTTGGGCGCCTCTCCCCGGCTCCTTCCATCACCAGCCCCGTCTTGTTAGTTTCGATCATATCCCGTTTTCTTCAGAGTTTTATTCTCGTCTGTAGTTAGCTTGCTCCCTGTTGATTTGCTTGTTTATTTTCTGTTCCCTACACTCTCCTCGCCATTCCTGACTCCCGAAAAGCAAAAGTCTGGTCTAACTTGCTCACTGCTGTGGCCTGATGCCTGGGAGTGGTGCCTGGCACACGGCAGAGGCTCACGAACATTCATGGGATAAGTGAACAGATTGGCCTGGGGAAAAAGCATGGAATAGTCTGCTTCCCTTTCCATCTGCCTTGATTTGAGCTCTTCTCCCAGCTTCTCTTCCTCCCTAGATTCCCTCTTGTCCTTAAAATTCTCATGTACTTAAAGTGACCGTAAAGCATTACCCTCCTCAAGGAATATTTATATTTAATTAAGATCAAAACCATAAACTGAGAGATTAGGTTCTAATTGTGGAATTTCATGGGGTACCTCTCTGCACCACCTATGGCTGGTGGGGGACATCATGGAAAGGTGGATGAGGGTCTTTATTATAGCCTATAGGTCAAACTGGGCTGTAGACAGATGTAAAGCTAGTAGTGATCTGGGGTAAAATAAAAATGACCCTGCCTTGAAAACTTCATCTAAGCTTTCTGCAGAAAGATGACAAGGCAGCCTGGAGCAGGGATGTGTATACCCCTGATCCAGGTGACAGCCACCCAGTTCTCAGCATTTTCCCCGAGGAAATGTGCACGACTCCCATGTCTGCCATCCACCTCGTGCTCCTCCACCTGGGACCAGAGAACAGATCTTTGTACTATGAGAGACGAAAAGAATTAGAACGTCGGATGTGCCTATGGTGTTAAAAGCGAATCTGAAGAGAATGTTACCTGTGGAGCACGGCTGCCTCCCTCTCTGACATCCCATCATATTGCCAGCATTGGATTTGTTGGCAAATATTTCTAAGAGAAAATCTGACTCCTGCTTCAGAATAAACTTAAGAGCCTGGACAGTATTTGTTTCCCTTTTCGCCCATTTTTACATGATTAGAGAACTCAATTTTACATTTCTGATTCAGCCCCGAGATGCTGCTGTACTCTGCTCTCCCGTTTTCCCCGCAGACGCAGATTGGGGAAACCAAACCACCTGAATTGGCCTGAAAATGCCACTCAACTTTATTGGTTTCCAAATATGGATTCTGTTTTGGCTGAAAATAGTACTAGGATTTTTGATTTATGAAGTAATGCTTCTGTCCTTTCATGAGATTTTTAGGGCAGCCAGGTAATTGGGAGATTTGGAAAAAATCATCTCCAGGGAGTTAGGGCTCCCTCTGCTGGCTACCTTGTGGTACTGTATAAAACCCATAAACTGAGCAGAGCTGAGCTGGTCTTAGACAAGGACCAATCCACAGTATGAATGGATGTGGGTTACATAAGGTACCACTGGGTTGGATGAACAGATCTCGTTTGGGGAAAAAAATAATAAAACAAACTGAAAATTTATTGGTTTACAAAGCAGCATTCTTGGCTAGTTTACAAAAGACTGTCTAGTTCCTTTAGTGAAAAAATTATATGAGTTACATTTCTTTTAAATTGCAATAGTCAGAGCCACAGTGACAGCCGGGGAACAGTTATTCCACAGGAGGGGGTTTAAGGGTCAACCACACTCCTTGGCCAATGTGTGAGAACTGAGCCTTTCCTTCCTAGAAGAGAAAATGTATCTTATATTGGTCGCTGTGTTGCAAACTGTAAATAAAGGGTTAGCTATTAATTTTTATTAAATAATTAAAAGTATGATTATTTTTTAAGCCAGAACCCAGAACTGGCAAACAGTATGCCATGTAGAATCATTCTTATGGTTCTTTCTCTTCCCTTTTTTTTCTCTTAATATCTGTAAGAAGTCGACCCCAAAATACTAAACAGACAACTCTCATTTGAATCCTAGGCAAAATACTGGAGCACTAACGCCCACGAGATTGAAGGTACGGTATTTGACAAGAGTGGAAAAGCAGTGCATCGGCTATTTGGGAAGTGGCATGAAAGCATTTACTGCGGTGGCGCCTCCTCATCCACTTGTGTCTGGAGAGCGAGTTAGTATCCAGGTTAATCAGCCCCAGGCCAAGGGGTGCGGTGGGGAGGGATGTGGCCAGAGGACCTGCAGATGGGCCAGCATTAGTGTCCATGCGGTGTCTCCAGTCTCCGCCTGCTTTGAACTCTGTTCGAGCTATCGGCCCTTCTTTCATTCACCTGCTCATATCTCAGACTCATCCTCATGCTGATGAACCAAGCCTCAGTTGGGCTGCTGGATCATGGATTTTTAACCCCAGAACGAAGCCATTGTTAATCCATGGTCACTCTCTGAGGAAATCTTCCAGTCAACACACATCATCCCTGTGTCTATACTGGGCATTAAGAAGGAATATCTTTAATATCAAAAAGTCATTCTAGAGTATGAATAAAGAGAAAACTGTTACTGGACAAGCAGACTGTCCTGGGGGTTCTATAAGACTTAGGGATCCCTCAGATTTGCCCAACACCATAAGCCACTCTGATCTTTCCTGTAATTCCAGAGGGATACCGAGCCCTTGAAGCAGCTGTGGGGAGAAAGCCTAGGGAAGCCAAACCTTCATAACATGTCCCCCTAAACATCTTAAGACTTTAGTCCATCTTTTAATCTGATAAGCATGTTTCCAAGTCATGGTCGTATTGCAAAACCGTTGTTCTGAGATATCACGGTAGGATGGTTTAGGCTGATAAAACAAAAGAAAACCTTCTAATAGTGGCTTAAACCATTAAGATATGTGCTATTACTTAATAACAAATGAGGTGGTGGGTGGCCCCAGGATTGTTACATAGGCAATTTACCTGTGTCAAGAGCACAGATCATTGAGACACGTTCTGCCACTCCCAATATGGTGGTGATGTTTGCCATCATCGATGTAAAACTGTTGTCACGATTCAATATCATATCCCCATGAGACAGCTCACCAAGCAGGGAAGCAGGGGAGGACAAAAGGGCTTTCTTGTCTTGTGCCTCTCTTTCTCAGAAATGAAATATTTCTGGGGCTGGTCCAGTGGCACAGCAGTTAAGTGCGTGCACTCCGCTGCGGCGGCCTGGGGTTTGCAGGTTCGGATCCTGGGTGCGCACCAATGCACCACTTGTCAAGCCATGCTGTGGTGGTATCCCACATAAAGTAGAGGAGGATGGGCACACATGTTAGCCCAGGGCCAATCTTCCTCAGCAAGAAGAGGAGGCTTGGCATCAGATGTTAGCTCAGGGCCAGTCTTCCTCACAAAACAACAAAAGAAAAAGAAATGAAATATTTCCTAGGATCCCCCAGCAAATGTGTCTTTGTATCTTGTCAGCCCGAAGTGGGTCCAAACCATCCCTGAAACAATCCTGGGTAGGCAGGAGAGGTTCAGATGGGCTTATATTCATCCCTTAGAGCACAGTGCCACCTGAACAGATCAGTTTCCCATTAGCAAGAAAGAGAGGGAGATGACTGTAGAGTAGGCAGCCAACAGTGTCTCCCTCACTGTGTTAGTAGTCACATCTTCCACCAGTGCAGAGGTTGCCATGAAGCTAGAAAGAATTGGCACCAGTGGCCACCTTCCTAGCTTCAGGTTCAGAGGCACACATGCAATTGTGTGAGTGAGATACTTGCTCTCCTTTGCTTAAAGTGTGTTATCACAGATGAGAACTGCCATCCTCTCTGGGTGTTAAAGTAGTCCGTTGATGAAAGAACACCGTGTAAGCTGTTATTCTTGTTGTCGTTGTTATTTATTGACTTTATGTCTCCTTGGCCATGAGCATCCCTGGCCCATCTTCAAGAAAAACCACTGTCTTCACTCTGATGGTTGGGACACTGGGGTGGATTTCTGAAGGCCTGGTAGGAAGCTTTGCTATTATTTCCATACTTAGAATACACAGAAAATTGGACAAAAAGGACTTCTGAAGCTTCAAAAAATGGGTCTGCAGAAGAGTTCCTGTGAAGCGTTTGTATTTGTGTGTGTGAACAACGAGAGCAAAGGCTATGCGTGGGTTTTATTAGTCTACATTTGATTTCTCCAATATGTAAATTTGGGTATTTTTAGCTGGAATTCAAGTTAGGGCAATACACTTGCCTTAGTCTGCTTGAGCTGCTATAAAAAAATACCACAGACTAGGTGTTTTAAACAACAGAAATTTATTTTCTTACAGTTCTAGAGGCTGGGAAATCGAAGATCAAGGTGGTGGCAAATTCAGATTCTGGTGAGGGAGCTCTTCCTGCCTTGCAGACAGTAGCCAGATCAGGGCCCCACCCTTCTGACCTCATTTAACCTTCATTCCTTCTTCAGAGACCCCATCTCCAAGTACAGCCACACACACCCTCCACAGTGGGGGTAGGGCTTCAACATATGAATTTTGGGAGAACACAAACATTTAGTCCATAACATTCTGCCCCTGGCCCCCCAAAACCATGCTCTTCTTACATGCAAAATGTATTTCTTCCATCTCAACAGCCCCCCGAGTCTTGACTCATTCCAGCATCAACTCTAAAGTCCAAAGTCTCATCTAAATATCATCTAAAACAAGTATGGGTGAGACTTGAGGTATGAATCATCCACTCCAGTTGTGAGCCTATGAAACCAAAATGTGCTTCCAAAATGCAATGGTGGGACAGGCGTAGGATAGACATTCCCTTCCAAAAGGGAGAAATAGGAAAGAAGGAAGGGGTGATGGGTCCCCAGCAAGTCCAAAGCCAGCAAGGCAAATGCCATTAGATTTGAAGGCTGGGGCTAATCCTTTTCTGGCCCGATGCCCTGCCCTCTGGACCCACTGGGCCAGTGGCAAGGCCCCCAAGGCTCTGGGTGGTGGCAGCCTGGCTTCTTGAAACTCCTGCAGTGGCCCCACCCTTTGAGAGGCTGAGGCAGCCTTGCCCCCTGGGCCTGTGTAGTCCTGGCCTGTGGTGGGAGTGGCAGCCTGATGGTCTCTGAATCACCTCATTTACCATCCTTGAAGGATAACCCATGTTTGCAGCTGGATAGCTCGATGGTTCCTTCCTGTAAAAGACCAGTAGCCCCACAGCCTGTCTGCATTCTGTCCTGTTTTCTCTGTCTCCTTTCGTTCCAGCTGGCAGTGTTTCTGCTGGTATAATCCTATCTGTATTCCTGGCTTCTGCTGAGATGGTTTTAAATTTAAATATGTAAGATTTGGAGGGGCAAGAGTTGGTGAAAAGAAGGGCATGGATGGAGGAAAAGAATAACATTTATTGACCACTTGCTGTGGGTTCAACACTATTTCAGGTACTAGACAGAGTTCGGGAGAATTTGACATCTCTTAAATGAAAAATGGATTCTCTAGAGTGAAAGTCTCGTTAGTCAGGAAAAATGGACTTAGAGTTCTTTCTAACATGTTTATTTTAGTAACAAATTATTTTTATAGCTTAAACAATGTAGAAACTTCATGACATTTTTATAAATGTGCTGTATGAGCATACAAAGAAGGCCTTTTCCTTGTAGGTAGAAAAAAAGTTACAGAGAAGAAAATTTATAGAGAAATATTCAGCGCCTATTTGTTAGCCAGAATATTTTAATAGAAATGGAAGAGTTTAGAGCTGAGAGAAAAATTGTAGCTGGTCTAAGATGAAAGAGGTGAAGGAATTAAAATGTAACATGAATGAAATGCAAGATAGAGACGAATGGTTTCTTTTTCTTCTAGATCCCATGCCGAAAAGCCATGAGCAGTATTATGGCTTCACACAGTTTGCACTAGAATTAAATGAAATGGATCCGTTGTCAAAGTCTTTATTACCACCTACTGACACTCGATTTAGGCCAGACCAAAGGTAAGGATTTTTTAAAGATCTTTATCTCTAGAGATTAAAACTCTTTATAAAAAGTCTTATTAACAACATCTGGGCCACCAGAGTCGCCTAGAGAGAGAGAGAGGAGTAGAGGTCTAGGGAACTTGCAGCAATCATGTTGTAGAAGAGACAGAGACCAGCTTAGATCTGTGTGTGGCAAGACCCATATTCATAAGTAGAGCCCCATTTCTATTGAAATATCAAAAAAAAAGTGTTTATTTTTAAGAGTTCCGTGCATACAATAATAAAGAACTTATTGTGTATTTGAAAGAGTCAAAAGCATCTAGCTCCCCCACCCCTTGAATTTAAATTATTTTGGTGCACTGAGGTCTAACTTCTGATCCTAGGTTTGCTGCTAACAAGCTGTGTGACATATGATACGTCTTTCTCAGCCTCAGTTTCCTACTCTGTAAAATTGAAAGAATAATCTCTCCCCTAAGGCCTTACTAATTAAGACTCAAAACCCGGAAGGTAAAAAAAAAAGGATCGATAAAATTTGACTTTATTTTTAAAAAACCAGCACCTTTCTTCATGGCAAAGTAAATAAAATATATACCCAGAGTCAAAAGATAATTGACAAACTGAGGGGTTGGCCCCATGGCATAGCAGTTAAGTTCGAGAGCTCCACTCTGGCGGCCCAGGGTTCGCAGGTTCGGATCCTGTGCGCAGACAGATGCACTGCTTTTCAAGCCATGCTGTGGCGGTACCCCATATAAAGTAGAGGAAGATGGGCACGGATGTTAGCCCAGGGCCAATCTTCCTCAGCAAAAAGAGGAGGATTGGCAATGGATGCTAGCTCAGGGCTAATCTTCCTCTAAAAAAAAAAAGATAAATGACAAACTGGGAAATCTGTGTTTGCAGCTCATTTTGTGAGTTGGTTCTAGAAATCAAGATCGACCCATTAAAAAAATGGACATAGGAAAATGAACAGTTCACAAAATAGGAAATGCAGATATCCCTTAAATATATAAAAAGATGCTCAGTCTCACTCAAAGAAATGCAAATTTTTAAAACCACATTGACATACTATTTCTTAACCTATCAGATAACAAAGATCAAAAATTTGATGCACTCTGAGCCTATGGGGAAAACCCTCCCTAATAACATTGCTGGTGGGAATGTAAATTGCTGTAATCCCCATAAAGGGCAGTTTAGTAATATACACATTACAAACTCATCCTTTAACCAGGCAATTCCACTTCTAGAAATTTCTCCTTACAGATACACTAACCTATGTGCAAAATGATGGATATTCATGGTCATTCATTGCAGCATTAACTGTTAACATTAAATAATTGGAGACATCCCAAATGTCTGTCAATAGGGAATTGTTTAAATAAATTCAGGTATAGCCACACAATTGAATATTATACAGCTATTAAAAAATGAAGATATCTATGTACCACCAAGAAAGATCTCCAAGATATATTCAGTAAAAAGTGAAACAAAACAAGAAACCAAGGTGTAGAGAGTATGTGTAGCATGCTACCATTTATGTTTAAAAAAGGAAGGAGGGGTAAGAATATATATTAACGTTGCTTATTTATGTATAAAGACTCTCTAGGAGGATGCACAAGAAACTAGTAACAGTGCGTTACCTGTGGCGGGGGGTGAAGGTGAGTGGGATGGGGAGAAAACAGGTAGAATTAGAGACAGGGATGAGAGGGAGACTTTGTCCCAAATTCCTTTTTATATCTATATCTCTCTATCTTTTTTGGACCATGTATATATCACCAATTCAAAAAATAGTATCTTCCCTAACTACCTCAAAGAATTGTCTTATGTATAGGAAAGCATTTTGAATATCCAATCTTGCACACGTGCAATTTTAGTAGTAATGCTTGTTTTATTTTCTTGGAATTCATGTTCCTTTGTTTTTTTTCCTCGAAACCTCAGGTTTCTAGAAGAAGGGAACTTAGCAGAAGCTGAAATACACAAGCAGAGGATTGAACAGCTACAGAGAGAAAGGCGGCGAGTCTTAGAAGAAAATAACGTGGAACACCAGCCGCGGTTTTTCAGGTGTGTGCGCGGATCGTGTGGGTCATTGGTTGACAGGTGCTGACGACACCTGATGCTTCTGGTCTGAAGAGAGTCACTGGGTGTCGCCTCCCCAGATGAGAGCACTCTCGATGCTTTTCCTGCTTCAGAGAGATGAAGCCTCCCCTCTATGTGGGGCCTGACTTTCTGTGGACACTGGCCTCTAGGCTGACCCTTCTTCCGTTCTCTGCAGAAGCAGTGTCTTCTTTTCTGCATCCCTTGCTCTTTCCCAGCTGCCTCTCAGCACCTCGTCCAGTGAGTTTGCAGAGGAGGTGCTCCATAAGTGGAAGAAGCAACGAGACCACCCAAACTTGGCTCCCAATACCAGGCCACCTTGTTAGATCCATGTCTACGCTTGGTCACCCACCCAGGTGTATTTTACACAATGACAGATAATTAATGATCGCCCCACTGGTTACCAAAATGGAAATTCCAAGTAGTCCAATTCTTGAATCACAGAAGTTCCAATACACTTTGGCTTGGATTTGGAACATTAACTGTTAATTTTAAAATAATTTGCCAAGAAAGTCTTGTTAAAAACAGACTTCAAGATTTAGAAAGGGCATCAGAGATCATCAGCCCTTCACTCCCTCTTTTATTTTAACGGAGAAGAGACAAAAGCCCGGGGAACACAGGTGATTCATGGAACGACCTGGTGGAATGTCCTGGACTGGGGCCTGGCTCTCTTAACTACCAGGCCAGGGGTCTATGTGGTTTTAGGGGTTTTTTGTTTGTTTGTTCAGTTTTTAAAAATCAGCATTAAAATAGGCACGTGTAGAAAAGCAGCAGGCTTCTGCACTAACATCTGTTGCCAATTTTCCTCGTTTTCTTTTTTTTCTCCCCAAAGCCCCAGTACGTAGTTGTGTATCCTAGTTGTAGAGTTGTAGCTCTTCTATGTGGGACGTAGAAGAGTAGGCTTGATGAGCAGTGAGTAGGTCCATGCGCAGGATCCGAACCGGCAAACCCCGGGCCGCCAAAGCGGAACATGTGAACTTAACTGCTACACCACCAGGCCGGCCCCTTGTCATTGTTTCTTAGTGGGCAACAGAAATACTTTTAGGAGGATTAGCTACTAATCTATCAGCAGCAGCAATGAAGTATATATTCCAAAACAGCAAAATAGCAACAAGTAATATTTTATCCTCAAAATATAATGCTCGTTCCCCTAGAGTTGATGTGGATTTTGCCAGATCCCTTCTTATCATTTCCATGAACTTAGGATATAAGCAATTAAAGATTAACTGGCTAGAGTTTCATCTCAAAATATTCATGCCTTCATTTAAATATTATAAAAATAAGACACTTTAAATTTGAAAAAGGCAAGGGATAGATAAATGGATAGATTAACAGACTGATCAATTAATAGATACACACATATACCTTTAAGTAGGTCAATTCTTTTTTTTCTTTCATAAATCATCTAATGTCAATTTTAAACAAGGAAATATACTTTTATAAAGATGTTCATTATGGTATTTTTTAGGATCATTAAAAATTGTGGGGGCCGGTCCAGTGGCATAGTGGTTAAGTTCACATACTGTTTCGGTGGCCTGGGGTTCGCCAGTTCAGATCCTTGGTGTGGACTTATGTACCTCTCATCAAGCCATGCTGAGGCAGTGTCCCACAGAGCAACTAGAAGGATGTACAACTATGACATACGACTATCTACTGGGGCTTCAGGGAGAAAAAAGGAAAAAAGGAGGAAGATTGGCAACAGATGTTAGCTCAGGGCCAATCTTCCTTAAAAAAAAAAAAATTGTGTCCAAATAGCTAAAGGAATCCTGAGAAAAAAGAACAAAGCTGAAGGTATCACACTCCCTGATTTCAAAATATACTACAAAGCTATAGTAACCAAAACAGCATGGTACTGGCGCAAAAACAGACACACAGATCAATGGAATAGAATCGAAAGCCTAGAAATAAACCCACACATCTATGGACAGCTAATCTTTGACAAAGGAGCCAAGAACAAACAATGGAGAAAAGAAAGTCTCTTCAACAAATGGTGTTGGGAAAACTGGATAGCCACATGCAAAAAAATGGAAGTAGACCCTTACCTTACACCATATACAAAAATTAACTCCAAATGGATTAAAGACTTGAATGTAAGACCTGAAACTATGAAACTTCTAGAAGAAAACATAGGCAGTACGCTCTTCGACATCAGTCTTACCAACATATTTTCAAGCACCATGTCTGACCAGGCAAGAGAAACAATAGAAAAAATAAACAAATGGAACTACATCAAACTAAAAAGCTTCTGCACAGCAAAGGAAACCATCAACAAAACGAAAAGACAACCTAACAATTGGGAGAAGATATTTGCAAACCATACATCTGATAAGGGCTTAATCTCCAAAATATATAAAGAACTGATGCATCTCAACAACAAAAAAACTAACAACCCAATTTAAAAAATGGGCAAAAGACCTGAACAGACATTTCTCCAAAGAAGATATACAGATGGCCAACAGACACATGAAAAGATGTTCAAAATCATTAACTATCAGGGAAATGCAAATCAAAACTACAATGAGATACCACCTCACGCCCGTCTGAATAGGTATAATTAACAAGACAGGAAACAACATGTGTTGGAGAGGATGTGGAGAGAAGGGAACTCTCATACACTGCTGGTGGGAGTGCAAACTGGTGCAGCCACTATGGAAAACAGTATAGAGATTCCTCAAAAAATCAACGATAGAACTACCATATGATCCAGCTATTCCACTGCTGGGTATTTATCCAAAGAACTTGAAAACACAAGTGCGTAAAGATACATGCACCCCTGTGTTCGTTGCAGCGTTATTCACAATAGCCAAGACTTGGAAGCAACCTAAGTGCCCATCAAGGGATAAATGGATAAAGAAGATGTGGTATATATACACAATGGAATACTACTCAGCCATAAGAAACGATGAAATCCAGCCATTTGTGACAACATGGATGGACATTGAGGGTATTATGCAAAGTGAAATAAATCAGAGGGGGAAGGTCAAATATGATTTCCTTCATTAAGTAGTAGATAATAACAACAATAAACAAACACAAATAGAGACAGACATTGGATTTGTGGTTACCAGAGGGGAAGTGGAGAGGGAGGAGGGTGAAAGGAATAATTCGGCACATGTGTGTGGTGATGGGTTGTAATTAGTATTTGGGTGGTGAACATGATGTAATCTATGCAGAAATAGAAGTATAATGATGTACAACTGAAATTTATACAATGTTATAAACCAATGTTACTGCAATAAACAAAAAATAAAAAAAAAAAATTGTGGGTAAACCAACTGTCTCAAGAGCTAGGTAAGGAGATTCACCAAATTGATCTGATGTGAAAGCATCAAAAATGAATTCACAGGGCTGGCCTGGGGCGTAGCAATTAAGTTCATGTGCTCTGCTTTGGCGGCCTGGGGTTCGCAGGCTCGGATCTCGGGTGCGGACCTACACATCACTTATCAAGCCATGCTCTGACATGCGTCCCACATATAAAGTAGAGGAAGAGGGGCACGGATGTTAGCCAAGGGCCAGTCTTCCACAGCAAAAAGAGGAGGATTGACAACAGATGTTAGCTCAGGGCTAATCTTCCTCACCAAAAAAAAAAAAATTTAATTCACAAAGTCTGTGGAGCTCTGTGGGAAAAAAATTAACATTTAAATGAAAAATATAAAATGTTATCTAGGCTATCATTGCAACCATCTAAGAATTACGTCCGGAATGGAAAAGGACTGAACACAACTAGCCAGGTGGCCATGACTCTTTTTCCTTTTGATTCTCTATCAAATATTGGAGTATTGGATCTGGCAAATAAAAAGTTGGAGAAAAGGCAAAAGTTCTTTTCAGCAGTAGCAGTCCTGTCAAAGAGATGATAAAAAGGAATGTGAGAACCGGGATGTTTCCATTAATATTCGCTGAAGAACAACGAAAACATCACCGGGAATTCCAAGTGGAAACTACAGCTTCGGCAGGATCAAGCCTCTGTTTCGTAGTCAAGTATCTGATGTGCAGATTGGTTCGTTTTATAATTTTATTTATTTATTCATTTTTCCCCCAAAGCCCCAGTAGATAGTTGTATGTCATAGCTGCACATCCTTCTAGTTGCTGCATGTGGGACGTGGCCTCAGCATGGCTGGACAAGCAGTGCGTCGGTGCGCGCCCAGGATCTGAACCCGGGCCCCCAGCAGCGGAGCGCGCGCACTTCACCGCTAAGCCACGGGGCCGGCCCTGGTTCGTTTTAAACACATCCCTTTATTAGAATAAGGAAACAAAAATCTGTGTTCCCGAGAGTGTGGAAAAAAAAGACCCTCTCCGCTTTTGCTTCTAAAACATATGATGGTATCAGTCAAAATTACAAATCTACATACTCTGACCCAGCAGTACTACTTACAGGAATTTTTAATGTAACTATACCACACACATACAAAATAACATATTATTATATGTTTTTTTTATTATTATAAACATACGTTTATAATAGCTAGAGATTGAAAACAACCTCCTAAATGCCTACCAGCAGGGTACCTGTTACATTGTGGTCCATTCCATGTGGTCCATGGAATATTATGCAACTGTTTAAAAAAAATGAGGACTCCCTTATCACCAGTCACCAAACTTTTCCTTTAAAGGGCAAATGGTAAATATTGTTAGCTTTGCAGGCCGTAAGCTCTCAGTAGTGATTACTCAACCCCACTGTGCAATGTGAAAGCAGCCCTAGACAACACTTAAAATAATGGGCGTAGGGCTGGCCCGGTGGCATAGCGGTTCAGTGCACGCGCTCCACTTTGGCATCCCAGGGTTCACGTGTTCGGATCCCACGTGCGGACTGATGGCACCACTTATCAAGCCGTGCTGTGGCAGCATCCCATATAAAAAGTAGAGGAAGATGGGCATGGATGTTAGCCCAGAGCCAATCTTCCTCAGCAAAAAGAGGAGAATTGGCATCAGATGTTAGCTCAGGGCTGATCTTCCTCAAAAAAAAACAATAATAATAATGGGCATGATTGTGTTCCATTAAAACAGTATCACTAAGATAGGCGGAAGGCTGGATTTGTCCCTTGGGCTGTAGTTTGCTGACCTTAATATGACAATGGAAAGTGATCTCCAATATATATTGTTATGTCAAAGCTCAAGAGGTGGGCCGGCCCCGTGGCTTAGCGGTTAAGTGCACGCGCTCCACTGCTGGCGGCCCGGGGTTCGGATCCCGGGTTCACAGCGATGTGCCACTTCTCCGGCCATGCTGAGGCCGCGTCCCACATACAGCAACTAGAAGAATGTGCAACTATGACATACAACTATCTACTGGGGCTTTGGGGGGAAAAAATAAAAAATAAATTAAAAAAAAAAAAAAACAAGAGGTAGGACACCATACAGAGCTACTGTTGTGGGAAAAAATGGGAGGGGTGGAGTGTGTGTGTGCACACAGGCTCACACATGCGTGAAATTTCTCTGAAAGAATGAAGCTGACAAGATCATTGCCTCTGAGGAGAAGGACTGGGAGGCTAGGAGATGGAAGCAGGAAGAAAAGTTTTAGCTGTCTACCCTTTTGTACCTTTTGAACTTTGATCTCTGTAATATATTATCTATTCAAAGAATAGTGAACCAAGGCTGTTCTCTCCAGGCTCTTATGGCTTCCTTTTGTTTTTACCGTTATCAGTTGTTATAAACGACAATAGTTGATTTGTAGCTTTTACATAGTCATACTCAAGGTGGTGGCGATCATCCCAGCTGTGTTTTATATACGACAAACTCTTCCCTTACCCAGGCTTTTCTTAGAAGCACCATTTTTCACAGCCTCTGAGTCTGAGAAGTCAAAGTCAGAAGCAACAAAATGGTGTCCAGGCTTCCAGTTCCCTCACAGTTCCAGAACTGGACTATCAGGGACATTGCATGCATATGAGAATGATAGCCTGGGGGTGAGGAGAGGAAAGGAGGGAAAAGGGGAGAGAGAATATGACAATATCATCAAGAGTCTTCAAGAAATTCTTTCATCTTTCACAGGAAGTCCAACCATGACTCTTGGGTGAGCAATGGCACCTATTTGGAACTTAGGAAAGATCCTGGTTTTTCCAAACTGGACCATCCTGTCTTGTGGTGAAAAAGCAAAGGATACATCTTTGTCCTTCTCCGTGTTTGCTTTCTGAAGCCACAAATCTGTGTCTGTATATTTAAAAGATATTATCTAGAATGATCACTTGTGCTTAGCTTAGCATTATATTTAAGTACATATTTTCTTCAGTAGGTTTCTTTACAGTTTCAAATGTTATAATGGTTGTTTATATGAATGTAGAACACCTTGATATTTCTTTTTATATATAAACTATTTAATAAAAATGAAAGACTGAATGTTATTGTATGGGTTAAAAAAGAAGCTTTAACACTAATTTTCCAAAGGTTAGGAAAATTCAAATTAAATTTATGCCTTATAAAATTATGTTGGAGAAAAAAAATCCATCTTTCCCAGGTGCATTAAGAAATGAGAATATCCAGGGTTACTCACCCATGCGTAAGCTACCCAAGTTTAATTTGGTAGCACAGATATTTTTTTGCCTCAGACAGCTCTTGAATTGCTCCTACAGAATAATTCTGCTGGTGCTGGCGTCTGAAGAATATTTGCATTTGCATTTTGGTGATTGGGAGGATGGTATAAGATCATTGGGATGTCTGTTTTTATGTAAGATGGATATGGCACCTTCTTGAAGAGGAAGCATTTGAGTTCATCCTTCCCTATAGTTTTATTGCCTCGTGTGCAAAATTGTACCCTGTTACTCAGAGAAATTGTTGTTAATCTGAGAAATCCCCATTAAGTAAATGTTATAATGACATCCCAGAGACGCAGTCGGAAATTTCTCCATAGTGAGAAGTGAATCCTTGACAAGAAACCATTTTCTGTTTCCTACTCCACCCCTAGCTTCCTCCCTCTCTGCCCAGTTTGACCACATCTCTGTTGAGTAGGGAATGTCCCAGTTTACTGTAAAACATCCAGCACATTCCACACAGCAGTTTGACTTCCTAAAAGTTTAGCAAAATAACTGATTGTTTTAAATAACTCAACATGTTTTCTTAAATAATGTCTTGGTATTTTCTACCTCTTGATAAGCACTGTATTTTAGATCGTGTATAAAAAGTTTGACCATCTGCCTTATAGACAAATGTAGAGAATTGATGTTCTTCCTTTGTGTTGTGTTCTGTTAAAGGTTTAGATGTCTTATCCCTTTCCTACACTTTCTTCTTACTCATATCACGCTTTTATGAGTTTTGCAGCAGTCTTGAATAGTACAGATTATGACTACCAAATGGGGAAACTTTGTCTTTTTAAATGTATTGTTTCAAAGTACAATAATAGAATTTGTGCAGTCGTTGAATTGTGTTATCAAAGCAGTTCCAACTTCTGCCCAGATTACATTAAAACCAAAGCCTAACTTTTAAACCTTTCGCTCTAATGTTCATAACAATCCTATGGAATATCAAGTATAACGGCTTGGTAAAAAGATTTCTCTGGAAAACATTTTTAGATATTTAAACAATTTCAGAATGCTCTGAATGAAAAGTAGAATAAATAACAGAAGAAAAGAATGCGTGATTTTTCAGTGTCACACCAAATAACTAGTTGGACAGTATTGCATTTTCAAAATGGAGAGTTATTTTAAGTGGATCAGTAGCCTTTTGGAATCTGCAAGTGACTAGCATTTTAAAACAATAAAGGCTCATAGAATATTACATTCATTCATTCCATTTTATCAAGACATCAAGATGAACACAATGTGAATATCATTTCCATTTCTAAGCAGTTAAATGACACAATCAAATTCTTTGGTATATGCTCTGTTCTTTTCTTTTCAGGCCTGCATCTAAATTCTGCTTACAGATGGGAAGAAGCAGGCTGTAGATTTAAGGGTACTCAAGAGAAAAACAAATCTAGTTCTCACAGTGTGAAGGTAAATGCAGAATTTTGGTAATATTGACTATTAAAATAGGCCTGCTCCAGAGGCTAGCTCAAAAAAGAAAAAAAACAACAATAAAAACAAAACTTGTAGCCTGAATGGATGTAGCTTTGTCATGCAGGATTTGGAAATTCTTTGTCTCAGTGCTGTTATTTCAGTTGATCCTATGCTTTATTTTAGGATCACCAGGCTAAATGGACCAAATATCACCTTTGTAGGCATCTTATTTAAAATGGGAGTGGGGATGAATTAGAATATGATACAGAATTGTATGCAAATTTTAAAATCTACTATTCAGTACCAGCATCTATAAAGGGCTTTTCTGAAATTTAAACAGCTTGGTGTCACATCCTGATATTATAATCTTAAAACTACCTTGAGGGGGAAATGGCTTTTTTTCCCCTTCAGTCCCTATTTTCAAAAGCACCTTCCCACCTAATTTGTAGCTCAAGGGCATTTTATAATTTTAAGATGAAGAAAACAGAAATATGACATTGTTTGGAAAGAATTGAGGTAGAATTTAATTTTCTGAACTTTGAATCTCCTGATTGAATAATACCAATCACTGTACCATTTGAGATACATGTTTTAACCTCTATTTTATTCCCAATTATTCCATCCCAAATTGATGGTGAGATACATAGATATTCTTGGAAACGGGACTTTGTGCAGCCAGCCACACTGCGCTTCAGGTGGGCCACTTGCCAGTATTGACCACCCCAAGCTGTAGGAGATCCGTTCGTAAAGGAGCCAACAGTCTCCAGTGTAGCTGGGCAGCAGATCGCTTCCCTACCCAGGCCCCAAAGCAGAGGTTGATGTTTCCCTGCGTCAAATGAAATAAGCAAAGTCTCAGTGCAGCTTCTCTGTGCAGTTCACCTCTCAGAAGCCAGGCTGGTTCTGCTACTAATTAAACAGTTCCCTTTAAGACAATAGTCCAGTTACCGTTCAAGTCCCCAGAATGCCCAAATAGCCCCCACAGTCTCCATGTGCTTCCTGTGGGTCTCTCTGCAAGAAAAAAATATGCAAACCAATTATTTTTAATGTTTACTTCATTTGGGTTGCTGCCTTTCTCATATTCTACTTTCAGTTACTTCCAATAAGTCCTTTGCTTGGGCTTTGAGTACTGTCCTTCATCTGTATTTTCCAGATTCATGATGAGCGTTTTCTCCTACTATTTTTTTTTTTCTTTTGGTGAGGAAGATCAGCCCTGAGCTAACATCCAATGCCAATCCTCTTTTTGCTGAGGAAGATTGGCCCTAGGCTAACATCCATGCCCCTCTTCCTCTACTTTATATGGGACGCCGCCACAGCACGGCTTGACAAGCGATGCATCGGTGCGCACCCGGGATCCGAACCTGCAAACCCCGGGCCACCACTTACTTAACCGCTGCGTCACCGGGCCGGCCCCTATTCTACTAACAATGTCAACCCTAAAAGAAAAATAATGAAGTTTTTATTTGGCTGTTGAATCTTTTTGTAGGCCTACGACATATACTACAAGTTATATTATGCCTTCCAGCTATCGTAGAATGTCCTCAGATCGTTTAGTTATGAGTAGGAGCAATAAGAAATTGTTATTATGATCTTAGGAATAATAGTTCCAATATATTGGCATAATTTATTTGAATGGCTTTAATTTTGATATTAACGTCAGCATAAATCTATTTTTGCTACCAAATGATAGCTATTTTCATGTGCTCAATTTTCCTCTGCATTGTATTAATCTGTTACTCGGTGTTAGTGTTTATTGTTCTGTGTTGGAAATACGTATCACATAAGTATCGCATATCATGGCTGTCTAAATGCAGATCATTTTTGGAGACTTTGGTTTTGGGGAATGCAATGATAAAAAGTTGCTAATTTATTTTATTTGTGGTGATTTTCTCTTCCTCTGTTACCTTCAGAGGATACTATTTTTTTTTTAATGGATATTTGTAAATCTTCCATCTAACTGTTTATAAGATTATTTTCTGTCTAAATTCCACCCTTCCACCCTTCACCCTATGCCTCCCCAAAAAGCTCTAATTTGTTTATCCCCCTCATATAACTAGTTGACTGCGAATAAATAACATGGAAAAAGGCCACCTTTGTCTTTGTTTTTCCAGGTTAATGGGTGTATGTGGCTGCTGGAAGGGGACAGAGCAAGACTCTTGCCTAGGCTCTTTTGAGGAAGAAACACACCAGCTTACCTAAAATGAAGGGGTTTGGAAATCAGAATATCCTGGGACATAAGGAAACTTGGAAGCCATAAAGTTGCCATACTTTTGGTCCCAACATTTCCAAGGTGTCCTACAAATGTAGGACCCTCAGCTCTTAGGACAGGGGACCGGAGGCAGCTGGAGCCCCAGGAGCCCCTAGAAGCCCCCTCTCTTTACCCTAGCATGCTATGGAAATAGCGTTATTTTTCTGTTACATCCTACCATGAAAAAGGAAAATGCTGACTACTCTCACCAATTTAATGGCTCTTAGGAATGACTGACTTATGTCCTCCCATACCTAAGTGGTATCCTTTGCAACTCCAGGAACACTCTTACTCTTCACTAAAGTTCCATTTGTTTCGGTTGATATGTTTGTGGTGTTACACAAGACATTGGATTGCAGAGGTGGACACATAAAGTCGCCTCTCTGCATCCCTGAAAACACTAAAGAGACAACCAAAAGCATTGCATGAACCTTGATTGGATCCTGACTTAAAAGAAAAACAAGCTATAAAAGACACTGAAATTTGCATCTAAACAATGAAATTATTGCTAATTTTCATATATTATGATATTGCCTGTTGATCCGAATCAAATCTGCCATCAAAGGAGGATCATTTTCCAGCATTATTCAAAATAATATAAACACTAAAGGAAATTTTAAAAGGCAACCTCAGAATAATTTAACATCTTGGCCATTATTGGAATAGGTGTTAAAGCATCCTAAGGTGTCGATTTTGAGGAGGCAATGACTTGGAGGTATAAGTTCCAGGCCATTAGTTTACAAACCTAGTCATATTATTTTTTAGTCGTACCAATGGAATACCTGCATTAACATCATTAATGTCCATCAGTGACCAGCAAATCAGGACATCACTGTCCTGGTTGATGCCAGTCAAGGGTTCCTTAGTAGGGACTAATTAGTTGGGGTTCCTGCAGGAAATAGAATCCAACTCTGATCATTCACAGACTTGAATGAAGGGGCTGCTTGCTGGGCTGTTAGCAGGTTGAAGGCACTTCAGCAACAACTGAAAGTTGTCACTGCCCCTGCAGTAGCAGGACCTCTGAAGGAGGGAAGGGCTATCAGGAGCTATGGTGGAGGGACGGACGTTCGGCCTCTGCCAGAAAGCCCAGACCATCGTAAGGAAGAACCGTCCCAACCCCTGTGTCCTCTGGCCTCCATTCTCCCTAGTGGCTGAACCTAAGTGAGCACGGGAGTCCCCACCCCATAGAGCTCAGCCCCTGGGGCATGGGGAGGGCCGGGCAAACAGAAAAACAAGCACCGGGACCTGATAGTCACAGAAATAGTTGGTGTCTGAGCTTTCAGAGGAATTTTCAGTAAGTAAATAGGCTTAAGAGCCCATTCTTTTTTGGAGAGGATAGAATTTGCTAAATTATTCTGGCTCCCAGTCATTTTACCAAGGATGAATTATGATTAACTGTGCTTTTAAAAACTCTCTGCTTCTCCGTGATATTATTTTTGTTGTTGTAACATTTTTAACGAGCTAAGGGCAGCCTCTCCTCTTTATTAAATGCCATAATTTAAACAGATATCACACTGGGAAAGATATATCAACTTGTTACCGAAACCAAAGTGGGTTCGCCTCCTGGCGAGTTAAATCAGACTCCACCAGAAGTAGTTGTTTCACAGAGTAAGGTATGTTAGCAGCAAAAAGGAGACCATGCAGAATCATTTCCAAAGTCATGGTGTCACATGGTGTCAGATCGGTGTGGTGAAGTCCCAGGTTCTTGGTCCACAGACACAGAAGGATTTGAGAGCAGATACACAGCAGAAGTTTTGACAGAGGAGGATTTATTAGCAAAGCAAAAGTACACCCCCAAGGGGAGGGGCGGGCAGGCTCGAGGTGAGTAACTGCCCCAAAGTTGTGGTGGTCAGTGGCTTTGGAAAGTCAGGTATTGGGGGCGGGGGAGGGTCTTGGAAGGTAGACCAATGGGGGCATTGTCTCCACCCTCACTTCGGGAGGGGGAGATTTTTTCCTTACATAGACATCTCCGGAACTGTCATGGCGGTGATCCCCTGCAAGGGGGCTCAAAAGCGCAATGCAATTGAGGGTATAGTGAGGCTTGGGGCTACTCCGGTCAGGGTCAGGGGAGTGCTGCATGTCCAGAGAGCCGCTGCCTGGTAATTAGGACGCTGCACCGGGTGGAGTGACCTTGCTCCCAGCTCATACCTAGCTTCCTGCCTCATTCCCCCCTCAAGAGGTCTCGAGGGCTGGCCCTGTGGCTTAGCGGTTAAGTGCCTACGCTCCGCTGCTGGCGGCCCGGGTTCGGATCCGGGCGCGCACCTACGCACCGCTTCTCTGGCCATGCTGAGGCTGCGTCCCACATACAGCAACTAGAAGGACGTGCAACTATGCAACTATGACATACAACTATCTGCTGGGGCTTTGGGGAGAAAAAGGAGGAGGATTGGCAATAGATGTTAGCTCAGAGCCAGTCTTCCTCAGCAAAAAAATGAGGAGGATTAGCATGGATGTTAGCTCAGGGCTGATCTTCCTCACAAAAAAAAAAAAAAAAAGAGGTCTTGAGACCCTGAAATCCTTCAGGGGAGTGGGACATGGAGCCTCTTCTTTAGCTACTTCCTGCTGAAAGGGGGCGACGTGCCAGGGTCTCGAGTATCGTCTTCCTCTCTGTCTGGGAGCAGGGTGGACCTAGAATTGGGTATCCACCATAGATGGGGCTCTCTCCTGGATATCCTGATGGAATCTTGGGGCAGCTGCATCCAGGGGCAAATAGAGGTCTCCTGGAGAGGCATGTTGTTAGAGAGAGGTGTATTTGACCATAGAGAATGTCGTTGGCTGAACGAGCATTTGGAACTTTATGGCCTCTATGCAGGCAGAAATAAACCTAGTTAGGACACTTAAAAGACAAGGTCCAAAGATAAGTGGAGTAGAATGCAAACTAATGGTCCTATGAGAGGGAGAAACCAGGTGAGAGATGGAAGCACCCCTGATTGCTGACCATATCTGATTGAGGTCTGGTCCCTGACTATAGCGATGGAGCCAGGATCCCTCTTCGTAGATTGCTCTGATGTTGCTCTCAGCCTGTCCCGAGTTATTGACGTAAGTGCAGCAGGTTTTGTTAATCACTGCACAGACGCCTCCCTGCTCAGCAAGGAGGTAATCTAATGCCTATCTATTATCCTATCTATTATCCATGACAACATTTGCTAAGGAGTCTAGGGAAGTCTGGATGTTTTGTAGGGTTTGTCCTGTCTTTATAACCAGGTTTTCAAAGGCCTGTGTGAGATTTCTTATAGTTGACTCATGGTATATAAACCCACCCCAGGGAGTTTCCAAACCCAGGGCAGCTCCAGCTCCTGTCAGAAGTAGTCCAATTGCTCGTCTGGGTCTGGGTTTAGTATTGTTGTGGATAGTTATACCCAGTCTCCGAGGACTTAGCCGGCCCAAGGTGCACTGTCCCCTGAATTGGGTGTTATCTATGCAGGGGTATGCCAGCACTTGAACCGGGAGCTGGAAAGTAGGGGTGGGGCTGTTGGCATGGGGCAACGTGTTTTAACAGGGGCCACAGAGGAACAGATATCCGGGAGGAGCACAAGCCTGGCGCAGGGTCGAGGAATCAAACCAAGTACTCATGGCAAATGCCCAAAGAGGGGTGCCCTGACATCAGGGGGAGAGAAGTCCTCCCATGTAACCTGGGTTTAGGGGCTAAGGTGAAGCCGCCCGCGAGGCCTTTCCCGTCACATAGTAGACTCGCCACTGATCTGGGAAGCTTCCCTGCCACATGGTACATCTGTTCTGGGGCGGCTTATGTTGGTTTCCATTGTTACATACATGGGAGGTAGGACACCAATGGGTGGTATTTGGTTGGCAGAGCTTAGAGGTGTTGAAGTTTAGTGGAAAGATAGTGGGGCGGGTGGCGGACGCCATAGAGATTGAAGGTGAGATTGTAGCAACAACTTGACCCCTGGCAGGTATAGCAAGGAGATGAAGTGTTTTGGCAGAGGAGCTGAAGGGCTGCACTTTTGGATGAGTAATTGTATCAGGGGTAAGGTCAGTACATGTGAAGTTTTGGGATGTTTCCTTGAACCACACAGCTAGCGGGGGTGGATTGGCAATGCCCGAGCTCAGGTTAAGTGTTAGATTAGACCCAAAGGGAGCGAGTAGGGGTCCTGGTCCCCCAACCTGTGGGTGTGGGTGACAGATCCAGCAGTTGGAAAGGCCACCCCCTGAGGCAATGATTCTGGAGAAGTTTACAAGTGAGTTTTCTTCCCATAAACCCCCAGCAATGGGAGCCAGAACCAGTAGAATTATTAGGAGCTTCATCTTGTCAGGGGTATGTCTAAATAGCCAGACTAAAGCATCCAGTTACAGAGGTGCCAGGGAAAGTGCAGGAAGAGATGCGGTTCAGAGCGGCCCAGGTGCAGTCCCAAGGAGGGACCTCGCTAGGGAGGTTTGGTCCCGGGTTACTGGCAGCAGAAATGTAGGAAGAGTCCTACTGAGAGCATGAGAAGAATACCCAAGAGGAAGAGGCCCCCAATTAGTAGGTCTCGCATAGAATACTTCTCTGGTAGGTGGTTTCTTGGTGAAGAGCAGTTTGAGTCCAAGTCAGTTGGTTCACAGCGGTAAGAGGTGGAGTTGCGATCTGCTGTGTGAGAGTCTGGGGAGAGTTCCGGTTGGCCCTCTGGAGGGAGAGGTTTGATTCTGGACAGGTGGACCCAACTGGGGATTGCTTGAAGTTTAACTGCGGTGAGGGTCACCAGCAACACCTGGTATGGGCCCTTCCACCTTGGCTGGAGCTGTTCCGCAGGGGAGCCCTCCCTCCAAGTTTTGAGAAGTACCCAATGCCCAGGAAGTACCTGAGGGGTGTCTGGGGTTGGGTGGGATCCAGGGAGCACCTGGTTTCCATACTGAGTGACAGCCTTTTGTAGGTCACCTAGGCTGATGATGTGTGTGAGGACCAACTGGGTTTACTCATCAAACCAGAGGTCTGTCCATAAGAAAGGCCTGCCGTAGATCATCTCGAAGGCGCTCAGCCGGAGCTTTGTTTTGGGAGCCATCCGGACGCTCAAGAGGGCAACAGGGAGGAGGGAGAGCCAGGATTCTGAGGTTTCTGAGCACAGTTTGCCTAAGGTCCTTTTGAGGGTCTGATTAGGCCTTTCGACCTTACCCGAAGACTGAGGTCTCCAAGCCGCATGGAAATGGTATTCTATGCCCAGAGCAGCCGCCATCTATCGGGTAATTTGGGCAGTGAGAGTGGGGCCGTTGTCACTTTGGAGGGTCTTGGGTAGGCCAGATCAGGGAACGATCTCCTTGACGAGTACCTTGCTGACCTCTGATGCCCTCTCTGTTCAGGTGGGGAAGGCCTCCACCCAACCCGTGAAGGTATCTATTAGCACTAGGAGGTATTTGAAGCCTTGGCAGGGAGGAAGCTGGGTAAAGTCTAGTTGCTGGTCTTCCCCTGGGTAGGTTCCCCGACGTTGTATAGGCTGAAGCAAGGGTGGTGGTTTAAGATGTCCTCCTGGGTTATACATGTGACACAGTGTACACGCCTGAGTTACTTCCCTGGCTGTCTGGGGAATCCCATCTCCCAAGTAAACGCCTTGAGCCAAGATGAGGAGGGAGTCCCTCCCTAAATGGGAAGAATCATGTAAACCCTTGAGGAGTTTCCATTGTAGGCTTCCCAGGAGACAGAGTCTTCCTGCCTTTTCCCACCATCCCTCAGGACCGAGTTGGAATCCCTCATGGTGGCCTTTTGGGCTTCCTGGGGTGTGTATTGAGGCTTGGGGAGTCAGGTGGCCCCGGGGAAATAAGGCTGCCTGAGTAGCTGGAATCCGGGAGGTGGCTTGTTTGGCGGCCTGATCTGCACACCGGTTGCCCCGAGTAATCTCCAAGTTGTCTTGTTGGTGTCCACGGTGGTGGATGATGGCTACTTCGCCGGGTAGCTGCACTGCCTCTAAGAGGTCTAGAATCTGTGGGGCATGTTTTATCTCTGAGCCCTGGGTTGTGAGAAGGCCTCCTTCCTTCCAAATGGCTGCATGGCTGTGGATTGCAAGGAAAGCATACTTAGAGTCCGTGTAGATGTGGAGGCAGATCCCGGTCCCCAACTGGAGGGCATGAGTCAAAGCAATGAGCTCTGCCTTCTGGGCCAAGGTGCCTGGTGGGAGAGCCTCGGCTTCTCTCACGCTGTCTAGAGTGACTAGCGCATATCCGGCCCTTCGTGACCTTTGCTCTACAGAACTGCTCCTGTCTGTAAAGAATTCCACATCCGGGTCCTTTTGGGGGGTGTCCTTAAGGTCCAGCCTGCTAGAGAAGGCCTGTCCGAGGACCTCTTCACAGGAGTGGGAAAGGTCTCCTCCATTAGGGCTGGGCAGGAGGGTGGCGGGGTGAAGCGTAGAACAAGTCTTCAGGGTTACTCTGGGGTTTCTAGGAGCATAGCCTGGTAACAGAGTAACCTGCCCCGGTTAACCATTTGTGTGCTTGGGCTGATGATAACTGATTGAGCTGGTGGAGGGTTAGGACTTCGAGGGTGCGGCCCAGAGTGAGTTTCTTTGCTTCGCCCACCAGTACAGCTGTGGCCGCCAGAGCCCTGAGGCACCCCCGGCCAGCCCTTGGCCACAGAGTCTAATAGTTTTGATAAATATGCCGCTGGCTGCTGTTCAGGCCCCAGGGATTGAGTGAGGACGCCCAATGCAACCTCCTGTCTCTCGGCCACATAAAGGCGGAAGGGTTTTCTAAGTTAGGCAATCCTAAGGCTGGTTGAGGTCAGTAAACATTGTAGTTTGTTGAAGGCCTGGTGAGGTAACCAGTCCAGTCTAACTGCTCGGAGTCGGGGCCGGCTTGGGCATCATGTAATGGGTTAGCTATGCCCAAAGTTAGGGATCCAGATTCTGCAGAAGCCGGCCATCCCAAGGAAGGTCCTGAGTTCCTGCTTGATCTCAGGAGGCCCCAGGCCACATATGGCCTGTTTCCAGGCGGGAGTCAACATCTTTTCCCCGAGGCTAATTACGAATCCCAGATGTGGGACTTCCTGTTTTGAGATTTGGGCCTTGGTGGGGAAATGCAGTACCCTTTTTGCACCAGGTGGTTGAGGGTCTGGATGACCTTAAGGTCGGAGTCCTCCTTGGTTGGGCTACAGATGAGGAGGTCATCCGCATACTGTATGAGAGTTCCCCTTTCTAGGGGGAGGTCCCTAAGGTCCTGCTGGAGGGCCTTTCCAAACAGGGCGGGACTATCCCTAAATTCCTGTGGGAGCCAGATCCAGGTAAGTTGGGTAGTTTCCTGGGTGTGGGCATCAAAGTCCATTCAAAGGCAAACAAATAGTGAGACTCTGGGTCTAAGGGAAGGCAAAAGAAAGTGTCCTTGAGATCCAGAACAGTGAACATTCAGAGTTTCCGGGGATTTGACCCAGCAAAGTGTACGGGTTTGGGACAGTTGGGTGGAGAGAGACCACTGCTTCATTTACTACTCTAAGATCTTGTACCATTCGCCACCTTCCATCGGGTTTGGGGATGCCCATGATCGGGGTGTTACAGGGGGAGTGGCATGGGATTAGAATTTTTCTTTTAGGAATTGGTCTATGATTGGTTGGAGTCCTTCCCGGGGTCTGGCCGTTCAAGGATAAGGCCGCCTGGGGTCTCTGAGGGAGATTTTGACCGGGGTGGCATTGATGGCCAATCCTGGGGTCCCAGTCTCCCAAATGTCTGGATGTACCCTTTGGTAGATGGGGGAGGGCACATTACCCAAAGGAGATTCCCCTCTCGGGCACAAACTGGACAAAAAGATTCCCTGGGCCCCTGACAGGCGCACAGTTGCTCTGAGGCTACTCAGGAAGTCCTGGCCCAATAAGGGGCTCAGTGACTCAGGGATAACAAGGAAGCTGTGGCTAAGAAGTTGGTCACCCCAGGGGCCAGCCCCATGGCTTAGTGGTTAAGTGTGCATGCTCCACTACTGGCGGCCCAGGTTTGGACAGGTTCGGATCCCCGGGCGCGCACCGACGCGCCGCTTGTCCGGCCATGCTGAGGCTGCGTCCCACATACAGCAACTAGAAGGATGTACAACTATGACATACAACTATCTACTGGGGCTTTGGGGAGAAAAAGGGAAAAAAAGGAGGAGAATTAGCAGTAGATGTTAGCTCAGGGCTGGTCTTCCTCAGCAAAAAGAGGAGGATTGGCATGGATGTTAGCTCAGCGCTGATCTTCCTGACAAAAAAATTAAAAAAATAAATAAATAAAATAAAGAAGTTGGTCACCCCAGGCACAATGTAGGGGCTTGGTAAAGAACCAAGACATTGGGACACTGTCGATCTCGGTGATGGCACGGTGTTTTTTTTTGTCAGGGGGGCCGGCAAATGTTGCAACACCGAATATGAGGCTCCCGTATCTAACAGAAAGTCAACGACCCTGTTGGCCACTCTCATCTTGACCCGTGGCTCCACTGTGGTGATAGGAAATGTGGCCACAGGAGCGTGATGGAGCCCTGGGCACCCTCATTGGAGTGGCTCCACCATGGAGGGTCCGTCTCCCCTCCCCCTCTGAGAACAGGGACAGTCCCTCCTCCAGTGGGCCATTTCCCCACAGTTGGGGCATGGGTTCCACGGGGGTTGATCATCTCAGTGGCCCCGTCGCTTGGGGCACCTGCGGGCCCAATGGCCATGCTTACCGCACCGAAAGCAGGGACCCCTCTTCGGGTTGGGTGGCCCACCGGGGGTTGTCATGATGGAGCCTGGAGCCTGTATTGCAGCGCCATAAGTTTGGCCTACCTTTGCGTTTTTGCCTCTTCCGTCGGGTCTCCTGAGTTAAAAACCTGGAATGCTGCATCCAATAACTGGTTAATGGGAGTCTGAGGTCCCAACCCCAGCCTTAGGGGTTTCCTCTGTATGTCTGGTGTGGCCTGGTTAAGAAAATGAGTAGCCAAGACAATGGCACCTGCCTGGGAGCCGGGGTCTATGTTGCTATATTTGCAGAGCATCTCGAGAGCTGCTCCAGGTATAAGGCCGCATTTTCATTGGGGACCTGAGTGACTGTCCCCAGCTTATTGAAATTGGCTGGCCGTTGGATGGCATGGCGCATGCCCTCTAGGAGGTAGGCTGTCATGAGTCTTATGTGGTTTGGCCCCGGCTGGCCTGCTGGGTAGGTCCAGCTGGGGTCAGTTAGGGGGCATGAGGCTGCTCTGAGTGGGGGAGCCAGATTTAGGGCATTTTGTTGGTCCCTGCAGGTCTGGGTGGCCCTGAAAATGATGTTGTTTCCTCCGGGGTGGTGAGGTGGGCAAAAAGAATTGTGACGTCCTTCCAAGTCAAATCCATTGAGAGGCCTAGGTCCTGGAACCCTACCCTAAACCATTTGGGGTCCTCTGAGTATTTGCCCAACTCTTTTCACCAGGTACTCAGCTTGGACAGGGAGAAGGGTGAATATACCCATGTAATCCCTCCAACCACTGGGGATGTCCTGCAGGGGGCATATGGCATTTGGGCCATCAGGGGCAGTAGGAGTGGCACAGGCAGCCTGGGGTGGCTTGTACTCTGGAGGGCCCATCGGTGGCTGGGATGGTGTCCTGGTGGTTTGAGCCAGGATGGTTTTGATGGACTTAGGGGTGGGGTCCTCCCTTAAAGCCATGAAGGCCTGTATATAAGGGACCTTGGACCATTTACCCTAATGTCTACAGAACAAGTCTAGCTGGAGGAGGGTGTTGTATTTTAGGCTGCCATTGAGGGGCCTGAATTCCCCATCTCCCAACGAGTGCTGTGGCCAAGCCGTGTTACAGAAGAAAATGCAATTTTTTTCTTAAGGCTGTCGGTGGGAAGAGACTTCCATTTTGTCAGGAGACAACCCAGGGGTGACCCGGCCAGGATAGAGGGTTGGTTCCCCGTCGAGTTGTGAGTCCTTTACCTGTGGGAGAAGGAGGGGAGTAATCTGCTTGAACCTCTCTGGACTGGGGCGTCTGAGTTTTCCGGGCTGCCAGAGTCTAGCGTCCTAGTTTCCTCGGCTGAGGCTATTGCTCTGCCAGGCACCCGGAGTGTCCCCCAGTGCCTGCGCAGTAACACTGGGACCCGAACCCAGGGCACCTTGGTCCAACAAAGGTGTGGGGTGCATGCCCATTAAGAATAGCCTCCCCGGGATGCCGTCATCTCAGGGTCCCCCTCATCTGACCCTCCGCTGGGCCCCGGAGGATGCGGAGCGATGTTCCCCAGTCCAGAGCTCGTGACCCCTGATGAGTCCCCTCATCCCTGGGTGGATCCTTTGGGCTCTCATTTCCTCGTGGTTTAAGGCCCGGCCTGTGTGCCAGTTGGCCTCCTCTGTCACCCTGGTGAGGATCTGGTGGACACAAAGGGCAGCTAGACTTGGGGGTCCCTGGTCCTCCTCCTTCAGGACTGATCTACATGTCCATAAATATCGTTTGACAAGAAGAGTTTTGGTAGACAGCCAACTCAGGGAAGTTACAAACGACTAGCCGCTGGTGGTGTATACAACATAACACTGGGAAAGATGTCGGACTAGAATCGTCAAGAGGGTGAATTCCCCAACTGTGGGGTCTTTGACCTGCCAGAGCCAGGGGCATCCCCTGGGCCCCATCAGATACTCTTGACACACAATGCAACCCTTGTCCCCATCAAACAGGCTCTGTGACACAGGGCAGGGAGAGATCAGGGCCCAACAGTCCCCGGAAATAGACACCAAAGAAAGTATGATTCCAGATGTAAAACGTGGGATCAGGGAGTTGTTGACGAGACATGGTTTCTAGCAGACAGAAGCAAAAAGAGGCCTGAGGACGGCAATCTGTGCACCTATGGGGAAGTTGCTGCGGGGTGGGGAGTATGATGACTTTACTGTGTACCTATCCGTTGCAAGGACGTTTTCTTGCAGCTGGCAGGGACTGATGTCTAACCTCATCCCGTGCCGGTCACGGGTGATTTCTTTTAAGTGGCGAGCACCCTAAGGGCTTTTATGTGCTCCACCTGTGCCCACCACACTGCTGCGGCATTGCCCTTGCCTCAGGTATAAGAAGACCAACAGAGAAAGACAATAAAAGTACGTGGACTGACAGGACATTAGGTTCAGACAAAGGACATCAGACTGTTGATGAGGCACAATTTCCCTCAAGGCTAAGAGGGCTGAGGGAAGACCCTTACTTGACGGATGTAGAAAAGGTCACCTGTTGATGTCTGCGACATCCCAGTGTTCATCAAGTCCTCTGTCTTCTGCAAGCCTCCTGGCTGGCTCACCAAGAAAGTATGTCACCTGCATTGGTCAGATCAGTGTGGTGAGGTCCCAGGTTCTTGGTCCACAGACACAAAAGAATATGACCATGACACACAGCAGAAGTTTTAATAGAGGAGGATTTATTAGCAAAGCAAAAGTACACCCCCAAGGAGAGGGGCGGGCAGGCTCGAGGTGAGCAATTGCCCTGAAGTTGTGGTGGTCAGTGGCTTTGGAAGGTTGGGTCCCGGGGGAGGGTGAGGGTCTTGGAAGGTGGACCAACCTGGGCATTGTCTCCACCCCCACCTCGGGAGGGGGAGATTTTTCCTTACATAGGTGTCTCCAGAACTGTCATGGAGGTGATCCTCCACAAGGGGGTCAAAACTGCAATGCAAATGAGGGTATAATGAGGCTTGGGGCTACTCCCGGTCAAGGTCGAGGGGGAGGGAGCCACTGGTGGAGTGACCTTGCTGTCAGTCGGGGGGAGTGTTGCACATCTGAAGAGCTGCTGCCCAGTGATTAGGACGCTGCACCTGGTGGAGTGAGCTTGCTCCCAGCTCATACCTAGCTTCCTGTCTATCTCAATGGCTCTCCCCAAGCAAAGGGAAGCAGGGACCTTTTATTTCAGATGGGGAATGAATATTCAAAAGGGAGAGGTGGGTATTCACTTGCGCAGGCTCAATTAGAATACACTGCAGGTTATGGTAATAAGGCCCAAGCTCCTCCTGGAGAGATCTTAGCATTAAAAATAAGGCAAAGATCATAGGCGTAGCTCTTGTGGGGAGGCTTGGTCTGGTTCAGGGCAATTGGTGGTTGCATCTCCTCAACATAACAAAAGGAAAAAAACAATTTGGAAAAACAGTTAAATGTTCCAAACCCATCCTTGGGCCGTTAGTTGGTGACAAACTCAAGCAGTGATTCTCAAATTTGGCTGATGTCCTGGGGGTAATTATACACAAACAAAGTTCCCTCTGGTGGTTCAGACCCAGACAGCCCCACAGTGTCTATTGAGCAGCATTTGCTTCCCACTGGGCTGGGACACCACATTCTAATTGCATGATTGTTCTAGGACTTTAAAAACGGCACGTTGATAAATATGTGTTTCTTTTCGTGAAATTTTGTATATTGCTTTTGTACTGTCTTTAAAATGTAGAGGTAGGGGCCTTGTCACCTCTTTCCCCTATGATAACTCATAGGCCCCTTAAAAAGCACCTGCAGTCCGGGAGAAGCCAGCAGCTTCTGTGATGGATTCTTTGAAAAACATTTACTGAACCAGGAATGGTCCCAGACACTGGGAATACACAGGCCTCCACCTTGCGGAGCTTCCAGTCTGGTGGGAAGCCGGTGGGTCAGCGAACAATCACAGTGTGGTGAGAAGCCTGCATAATAGAGGATGCCCATTGACAAGGGGAGAGGGGATAGGGGCTCAACCAGCCTGCAGATGTGGTCTGAGAGGAGAGACCTCAGAGAGGTGAAGAGAATGACAGGATTTGGTAACCAGGGAAGGTTGTGGGGAGAGGTAGAGGCACCACTTATGACTCACGGTTCCTCTCCATGCCAGTTAAGCCACAACACTGCTTCCCAACTAGCGTCACAATGAAATTTTTGATATGTCACAATATCTGGTGTTTCCTCAGCCTGGAGCCACGAGACGAAGGGTGGGACATGGAGGCAGGCAGCGCTCAGGTGCCGAAGGGGACCAGAGGAGGCCAAGGAAATCACACCCAAGGACCCCCATCTTCTCCCTAAGCCGCCACCTCTAGTGTTTCCTGGACCCACCCATGTATCCAACACAGTCTTGGTGAGGCAAAGGGAGGCCAAGCCTGAGGAATCTGAGAGGTTGATCATCTCTCCAGAAGGGACTAAGCACTACCAGAGCACACTGTCAAAATAATCTGACTAGACTGTTTTTATTTTAATTTTTCATTGTGGTAAAATATACATAAAAATGTACCATTTTAACCATTTTTAAGTTTACAGTTTAGTGGCATCAAGTACATTCACATTGTTGTGTGACCATCACCACTATCCATCTCTAGAACTTTCTCATCATCCTGACAAGAGATTTTCACATATTGAGGTATATGGGGTAACTATTCGGGTTCAAAACTGATTAGGCTTGAACTAAAAAGCCTGACTTATGGCATATCAAACATACATTGTACATCTGGGTAACCATTAAAGAATACACTCTCTTAAGATAAGAATGCGTACTTCCCCTCCTACGCCCTGTTGGTAACATCCAGATTAGTCCCTTTCCTGACATCACTGTCAATGTTGACCTGCTAATTTGCAGCTGAAGACCTCTGAAATTTTGATGAAAATGTAAAATGCCACTTTGTGATCTCAAGAATAGGTGGAAATGTCCTTTGGTCAATCAAGAAATATTCGTGAGCACCAAACCTGTGCCGGACACAGTCCCTGCCCTCACGGAGCTTACCTACAGATTGCAGAATCTGCCCTAAGTTATTCTTTCCTATTTTATCCTGAAAACGGGAATTATTTGGCCTTATGGAAGAATTACATTGCATACTTAGAAAATGCTGTCGGCTTTTGAATCATTGTGCTTTTGTGGAATCAAAATTATCCAAGAGTGCACAGTTGCTGCAAAGCCTATTAACATGGTCCTTTGCCTGTACACAGTCGTCCAGCCAACAAGACAGAGAATACAGGAGAGAGGAAAAAAAAATAGTTTCTGTTTTCCTGGAGCTTAAAGTCTAGTAGGGCAGAGAGTTGGGGGGGCTGGGGGTGGTGGAGACAATGAGCACATAAACAGATGAATGTGTGGTGTGACAGACGTGAAAGTGCTGTGGAGAAAAAATACTGAAGGACAGTGGGGAGGGAAGACTAGAGGAGGTTGCTATTTTATGTCAATAGAGTAGTAAGGGAGGGTCTCGCTGATCCAGGGCTTGAAGAGACTTGAAGGAAATGAGAAGGAAGAGCATTCTGGGCTGAGGGAATAGCAAATACAAGCCCCACGCAAGGGCGGGTCCAGTGGGGTGAGGAAGGGGACCAGTGTGGGTGGAGCGGCGTGAGGGGGGGAGAGGATGGTGCATCAAAATTAGGGCAGGGAGGTACTTGGGGTCAGAGGACTTTGGTTTTTACTCTGAGTGGGATTAAAAGTCAGTTAAGAGTTCTGAGCAGAGGAATGACAGGATTTGATTTATGATTTTAAACAGTCATCTGGCTGCCTGGTGGAGACTGTAGGGGCCACAGGCAAAAACAGGAAGCCCAATTTGGAGGTTATCAGACTCATCTAGAGAGAGATGGTGGTGGTTTGGACTAGAGTGGAAATAGCAGAGATAGAGATTTCCGGAAAGAAACTGGAAAAACTTTAAGGTAGAACCAACAAGATTGGCTGACAAGTTGGACTTGAGATGTGGGAGGAAAGAAGTCAAAGATGACTCCAAGGTCTGTGTCCTGAGCTACTAGAAGGATGAAGTTGCCATGAACTGAGATAAGGAAGACTATGAACAGAGCAGATTTGGGTACTCTGGTGAAAAAATTAAGTGGTGATTTTTTTCAAGAGGTACCCTTAAATAGGCAGCTGGATATACAAGTGCAGTAAAAGGTAATGCAGCAGGCTTGGGTTGTTCAAACCCTGCACGTTTTAAGGAGGAAAAGACTGTCCCTTGACCATCTCCTGGGAGATGCTGATGGGGTTCAGAGCAGGCTGCCCCAAGATGTGCCACTCTGGTATGTGGATTATTTCAAGCTGAAGACAATAAAGGCTTAGAGGACTCAGAAAGAAACTTTGACCTGCCCCCCCCACCCCCAACTGCCTCAAAGAATTTAAGATAGAAGGCCTGTCCCCAGGACAGGCCATCACATAGATAACTCTGGGTATGGATAGACTGGGAGAGTCCTTGCTAAGCCCATTCTTATCAAAGCTCTGAAAACCAAGTAAAAGTAGAACTTATCCTTTGTAAGAGACATTTACATTTATAAGGGAAATCTCCATTTGTAAAGGTATCTCCCTCTCTGTACTGGGAAAAAGAGGGGATGAACTTATCTCTAGAAACTCTTATCAGTATGGAAGGCAAGGACTTAAATCTGTATATTAACCTTACTCTTCTTTACTATGCTTTTCTGGCAATCTCCCATAGCTGAATCCCCCCACACCCAACATCCTCCTTTTTCTTTAACTGAAGATAGTATTTAAGATGAGAACCTCCACCATTTTGTTGAGTTACTCAGTTTCCCTGAGTCTCTCCCGTGTATACATGTTATAAAGCTTTGTTTGATTTTCTCCTATTTGGTCTCACATCAATTTAACTTGTAGCCCAGCCAGAAAGGACCCAGAGTGGGTGGAGGATAGTCTTCCCCGCCTTCCATGCCCTCTAAGCCCTTGAAATATCCCTCCTGATGGAGTGTTTTTGTATACCTAGGGCCTTCAGCCATGCCAGACAGTTTATGCTAAAAACGTTATTTATAATGGGGGCTTTGGGTCATGCTGTATCAGGTTGACCTCTGCAGGGGTTGGAGAGTAAGTAGCTACAGTCAGCCACATGGGTGCTCCATGCCTAACTGACCAACCCAGGACACCAAGCCTTCCTGGCTGACAATACTCTGAATGCGTTGTCATGTGTAGTTGCCGGGATTTCTCATATGAGAAACCCAGGTGAGATTTTAGACTCCTCCGTCTCCCTCACCCCTGCGTTCATGGGGACCAAGTCCTGCCCAGCCTACCTGTGCCGATCCTCTTCCTTAGCCCACAGCCCTGCGTGGGGTCCTCATCAGTTCCTGCCTGGCTGATGGAGCTCCGGCCCACAGTCCCAACTCCTTCCCATCCATCCTCTAAGCTGCAACCAGAGTGGTTTTTCTAGGCTCTTTCTGGTCATATCATTAATCATTAATCTCTTTATAATCCTTCTCTGCTCAGAGCACCTCAGCATGGCGTGTATGTAACACAGCAGTCACAAGCCCCCAGCCTTTGGAGTCAGAGAGACTTGGATTTGAACCCTGGTCCTGCTGTTTCCTCAGTTCTAAACTGGAGGTAACCCCCATGGTGGTTGTGAGGATCACTGGCTGCTGCCGTTTACTGAGCACTCACTGTTCTGATCACTACCCCAAGGCTCCGTGACATCCCCATTTTACCTAGGAGGAAATGAGACCTAGGCTGGGGAACTTGCTCACAGCCACAGTTTCGTACTCGATAAAGCCAGGATTCAAACGCTTTTATCCTCTAAGCCAGCAGTTCTCAGAAAGCGGTGGGCACCCCTGGGGCCCCTCAAGACCTATTCATGGTGTGTACAATGTCTAGAATAGTTTCCTAATAGTATTAAGACACTATTTGCCTTTTTCACTTTCATTCTTTCACGAGTGTACGGTGGAATTTTCCAGAAGCTACGTGACATGGGAGAGTGCAACAGGTCCATGCAGAAGCAGACTTGAGAATCTAGCTGTCTTCTTTTAAGCCAGATATAATGATATTTGTAAAAATGTAAAGCAAAGCTATTCTTCTCTCTAATTTTTTTGTTTTGGAGACTATAGTTGTATTTCATTAAAAGTATGTTTTTATGTTAACATATAATGTGTTTATTATTGATATTTTAAATGAATTCATGTTTCTAAATTTCTCAATCTGAATTTCTAATACACTAAATATCAATGGATATAACCTACTTATTTTAAAGTCTATTTTGTCTGATATGAGTACTGCTACCCCAGCTTTCTTTTCATTGCCATTTGCGTGGAGTATCTTTTTCCACCCCTTCACTTTCAGTTTGTGAGTGTCTTTAGGTCTGAAGCGTGTCTCTTGTATGCAGCATATATATGGGTCTTGTTTTTTTATCCAGTCAGCCACCCTATGCCTTTTAATGGGAGCATTTAGTCCATTGACGTTTAAAGTAGCTATTGATAAGTATGTACTTACTGCCATTTTTTAACTTTTTTTTTTTTTTTTCCTCAGTGTTTTAGTAGTCCTTCTCTGTTCCTTACTTCTGCTATACAGAATTGATGGTCACTTTAGTTTGACCTCTGTCTGAAAGCTGTACTCTTTAACTCCCCTCCTCCCACCTTTTATGTTTTTAATATCATATCTAACCTCTTTTTTGTGCATTTGTATCCATTACGTTCTAATCATGGAAATAGATAATTTTTCCTATTTGTGGTCTTCTCTTTTCCCCTTAAATCAGTCCCTTTAACATTTCTTGTAGCACTGGTTTCTTGGTGACAAACTCCTTTAATTTTTGCTTATCTGGGAAAATTTTGATCTCTCCTTCCATTTTGAATGATAACCTTGCTGGGTAGAGTATTCTTGGCTGTAAGTTTTTTCCTTTTAGCACTTTAAATATATCGTGCCATTCTCTTCTAGCCTGTAAGGTTTCTGCTGAGAAGTCAGCTGATAGCCTTATGGGGTTTCCTTTGTATGTAACTTGACATTCTCTTGCGGCTTTTAGGATTCTCTCTTTATCTTTAATTCTGGACATTTTGATTATGATGTGTCTTGGTGTGGGCCTCTTTGGGTTTATCTTGTTTGGGGCTCTCTGTGCTTCCTGTACCTGGATGTCTGTTTCCTTCCTTAGGTTAGGGAAATTTTCATCTATTATTTCTTGAAATAGATTCTCTGCCCCCTTGTCTCGCTCTTCTCCTTCCGGGACACCTATAACACGGATGTTAGTGCACTTGATGTTGTCCCAGAGGTCCCTTAGACTGTCCTCACTCTTTTTAATTCTTTTCTCTTTTACCTGTTCACCTCGGGTAATTTCTTCTAGTCTTTCTTCCAGCTCACAGATCCGTTCTTCTGTATCCTCTACTCTGCTTTTGAGTCCCTCTAATGAATTTTTCATTTCCAGTATTGTATTCTTCATTTCTGATTGGTTCTTTTTTATATCTTCCATTTCTTTGTTGACATTCTCACAGAGTTCATCTATTCTTCTCCCAGATCAGTGAGCATCCTTAACACTCTTAGTTTGAACTCTCTGTCGGGTAGGTTGCTCATTTCTGTTTCACTTAGTTCCTTTTCTGGGGTTTTGTCCTGTTCCCTTACTTGGAATGTATTCTTTTGCCTCCTCATTTTGCCTCTTTCCCTGTGCTTGTGTTTACGTATTAGGTAGGTCAGCTACGTCTCCTGCTCTTGGATAGGTGACCTTATGTAAGTGATGCCTTAGGAGGCTTCCAGTGTGCTTCCCTCAGTTCTCAATGTTCCAGGGGTGGCCCCTATGTGGGCTATGTGTGTCCTTCTATTGTGGCCTGTTAGCTCTCCCTATAGGCGCCCAGGGAGGCTGAGTTATGCTCCTGGCCAGCTGTTGTAATGCTCAGCTGCTTGTAGTTGTTGTGGGCCCTTCAGTCTCTTTATCAGGTGTGGGGCACCCCAGCACAGTTGGCTGTAAGTTCTAATACCACATGTGTGTTGCAGTATTTCTTTTAACTGAGTAGGCCCCCAGCGTGGCAGGTTGTTAGGCTCAGGGCCTTACAATTGCAGTAAGCCTCTAGCCTATTATGTCTCTTGTCAGCTCTCTGAGGATTGCAGCTGGGTGGGGCTGGCCTCAGGCACAGGAGCACCCAATTGTTTCAGGCTTTGGAAGGTGGGGCAAACCTCCTATGTGGGTCTTTGAGAAGCACAAGTCTTCTGCAGCTGACAAGCCCTACCGCCCACAGGTCCACACACACAGTCAACACAGTCCTGCCCCATGTGAGTGCCCCGACCTCCCCAAGCGGACCCAGTCTCTCCACGGCGGGAGCCCCACACACTCCGCCACCACCCCACACTCTCCACCCGCTCCTTGTGCACACCCTGCCCCGCTCAAGTCGGCTCAGTTGCCAGGCTGCAGAGAATCCAGTCACCAATCTATGCAGGCCCACACGTTGCCTGAGGGCTTGTTGTTGGGTGGGGCCAGTCTCTAGGGTGGGCTGCCTGCCCTGGCTGAGCTGGATTAAATCGGTGCTCTAGCAGGTGGAGCAGACCCTGGGCTAGCAGGCCTCAGGGAGAACTCCAATGGCGTCTGTGTCAGCACGCTCGCACCAGGCCACAATGGCCGCCGCCAATGTCCCAGTCCCTGGAGAGGTCTCACCCCTCACCGAGATGCACTCAGGGCCTATTAGGTGAGTCTCTTGTCACCAAAGCACTGTGCACCTTTCTTTCTGGTGATTTTAGGATGCTCTCTGAAACGGATGAGTTTGCGCGCGGGCCCTTTAAGAGCCAGTTTTAGTTTCTTTGTGAACCGGGTTTTCTGGGGGTGCTCCCCAATGCTTTAGTAGCAGGCAAAGTCAGATATTATGCCGCTGGTGTCGATTGTGCTGGGTCCACAAAATGCCCACAGCGGGGGCGCTCCCCGGCTCAGGGCCCCGCGCCTCCAGGGAGGGTGCGTACCTGTGAGCTGCTCCCGGTGGCCGTGAAGCTGGCGGCTTGTGAAGGCGGCGTTTTTCCTCTCCAGAAGGGAGTCTCTGCCTCTTCTACCCCAGTTAGGATTGTCCGTTGTTGCAGGAGTTCCTCTTATCCAGTTTTCAGTTCTGTCTCAGGGGTAATTTTTCCACGAGTAGTTGTAAATTGGCTGTGTCCATGGGAGGAGGTGAGTTCAGAGTCTGCCTACGCCGCCATCTTGACTCTGCCTCTGGATATAACCTACTTAAATAAAAGCTCCCTGGGTTTCTCTATAATTTTTAAGAGCATAAAGTGTTTTTTAAGAACATATGGTTTTTAAGAGCAGTTTGGTCTTGAGAACAAATAGTGTGAGAAACGTAGCACTAAGTTGTACATAATATATGTAAATTGCTTATCATGGTGCCTAATGGAGAATGAGGGCTCAACAAATGGTATTTTTCACTATTTCATAAGGCGCTGTAAATGAATAATAAATCGACTGGCCTGTGACATCTCTAAGCCCTCCTTCTCATCACTTCCCCCCAGGCACTCTTCTCTCCTGTTATACTGAACTGCCTGTCGTCTCAGGTCCCCATGCCTTTCACAGTCTATCCCTGTTTGAGAAATGTCTCTCTGGCCACATCTCCCTGACTCACACCTTCTCCCCTGTAAGCCTCAGCTCAAGCATCTACACCTCTTAGGGACTTCCTTGAGTTAGACACTACTGCTCTGACTCCCTGTTCAGTGATCCTCCCAGTGAACCTCCTGACTTGGGCAGAAGGTCATGGAGATTTTGTTGATTTCCTGGAAAGGGACGAGAGGGGAAGATTTCGTTACTGCCCATTCAGTACACTTAAGAAAGAGGCTTTCTTCCTGGTACATAGCGATTTCCCCATCACTAGAACAATATACGCAAGAAAGATCCTAGACTAGTCCAGTGCTTCCCAAAATATGGCCTAGACTTCTGCGTCCAGGTCATTGAAATGTGTGTTATATGCAGATTCCTGCCCGCATCCACAACCTACTGAGTCAGACTCCTGTGGATAGGGCCTGAGAAGATGATTTTTCAAAAGAAAGTCTTAAAACAAAGTGTTGATTTGGTGATTCTTATACACACTAAAGTCTGAGAACCACTCTTCTAGGTTCTACTAGGTTCCAGAAGAACCACTATGCCATCTATTGGGAAGACAAGGATGACTAAGACACTCTTCTGCTCTCTGTGGAGCTCATGTTCTCTGGAAGAATTAGGCTACAATGAGAGAGAAAATAACTTACAAGGAATATTTACTGTGTATGGAAACTTAACAAAGGGAGTCGGTTATGTTGGGAAGGGGGTCTGGGAGGATTTCACAGAAGATGTGATGTGACATTTGAGTTGGTTTGAATAGGCATTTTTAGGCAGAGAAGGACAACAAGGGTATGCCAGGCAAGAATAGAATGTACACTGGAAAAAAAGCCTTAAAATGCGTGGCACAGATGTGTGTTACACGTTACATGCTGAAAAGTTGGCTCCGACTCCTGGCGACCGTGTGGATGCATGATGTCCACAATGTCCTGTCCTCAACAGCCCTACTTAGCTCCTGTAGACTCATGCCTATGGCTTCCTTTATGGATTCAATCCTTCATATTTGGTCTTCCTCTTTTCCTGCTGCTTTCTGCTTTTCCCAGTATTATTGTCTTTTTCAAAGAATCCTGCCTTCTCATGATGGGCCCAAAGTAGGACAGCTTCAGTTTTGTCATTTTTGCCTCCAGCGATAGTTCAGGCTTAATTTGCTCTAGGACCCACTTGTTCATCTTCCTGGCAGTCCAGGATATCTGTAGAGCTCTCTTCCAACACCATATTTCAAAGGAATCAGTCTTTTTCCTGTCAGCCTTCTCCACTGTTCAGTTTTCGCACCCGTGCATGGTAACGGGGACTATGAGGGTGTGGATGATCTTGGCCTTAGTCTCTAATGACATTTCCTTATACGTGATGATCTTTCCTAATTCTTTCATTGCTGCCCTTCCCAGTCTCTGACGTCTCTTGATTTCTTGGCTGCATTGTCCATTTAAATTGATGGCTGAACTAAGGTAGACAAAATCTTTAACGACTCCAGTGTCTTCTTTGTCTGCGTTAAAGTTGTGTAGTTCTTCTGGAGTCATGATTTTTGTCTTCTTGATGTTCAAATGCAGTCCTGCTTTGGCACTTTCTTCTTTCACTTTCGTCAGAAGTCGTTTCAGGTCATTGCTGCTTTCTGCCAGTAAGATGGTGTCATCTGCATATCTTGGATTGTGGATATTTCTTCCACCAATTTTCACTCCTCCTTCATCTGAGTCTAGCCCAGTTTTTCATATGATATGTTCTGCATACAGATTAAACAGATAGGGAGATAAAACGCACCCTTGTCTGACACCTGGCACAGACATAGAAAGGCACAAAACCATCTGCATCCTTTGCATTGATGTTATGTTCAACCAAGAATCTTTCTGGATATTAATTTGGCTATTTAGCTGCTGTGTACTGATAGTAAACACGAGTTTTCCAGCCGCTGGAGAGATATTTGTGCATCCTGCATTACAAATCAATAAACCAATAGGCTGGTGTATAAATTAACCTTTGGTTAGGGTGTATCAATACCCCAGAACATGTCAGGTGGCAAAAATAAGTTTCTAACCTATAACCCCAAGGCCCTCAATGTGATTTCAAAGGCATGAACTGCCCTAAGAGGCCTGCCAGAAGAATCAGCTGACCTCTCAGACCTCCTCTAGTGGACAATATAGTCTGCTTCCCAAAGTCACCCCTTCATTTCCTTCTTACTTACTAACAGAACTTCGATTCTGTTTGGATGTGGGCAGCACTGTATTTGAAGGGAGGCCAAGTCTGCTCCCTAGCCCCAGCATCTTAATCAGGCTAAGCCTATAGGGCAATTCCTCCTCCTACCAGTGACTGACTGAGGAATGGGCATGGGATGCAGTTCTGGCCAATGAGATGGGGGGATAAATTTGCTGGCAGCTTTGGAAATGTTTTCACAGTTTCACAAAGGGACTAAAGACAGGGCCATCTCCCTTCCAGCCTTGGACTGTTGTTTGTGTAGATTGCTTCTGCAGTCATCCTCAAACCAAGAAGAGGCAAGCCAGAGGACAATACCGGGGGGCTGAGAATGGCAGTGAGAAATGGCAGACAGAGCCTAGGCTGTTGATGATGTCGTTGGGTCTCTGAATCAGTCACCCTGGACACTGCTCTACCTCTGCATGTCTCGATAAGTGGGATGACAGAAGTCCTTATTTGCTAGGCCATTTTCAGTTGGGTTTTTCTGCTTTGTTCCAGCTGAATGCACACTAATGGCAACCCACCCACACAGACACACACAAACATAACATACCATGTGTCACTTCCCCAACCTGGGAACTGAAATGAAGGTGTCACAGGAAATGTAGGAGCAGCCTTACTCCTGGGCCTCCAGAAACTGGAATATATTTATGGAACTAGAAGCTTATTCAGAATTCACCCACTTCCATCAATAAGATTATCTTTTCTTCCTCAAGGACAGGTTAATACCCCTCTCTGCCTCTACATCTGCCATTCTCCAATTACCAACAACTTTCTTACTTTTTTTCCCTCTCATGGCTTCTGCTTGCTCATAGTTTCTCCTGCCTAATTTCTCTCTGGATATCTTTCAGCTTCTGCAACTGACTAACTTAATGTATCTACATTTCAATTTTTCTAGGGAAGGGTCACATCCTTGTGGGTAAGGCGTTCATGCTGGGCCATCTCATCAGCTGCTGACGATACCATAAATTGACTGCACCTGGGTCATAGGTGCAGCCCTGGTCCACCCAGCTGAGGCCTAGGTGGAGGGTCACATGGTACCAGTAAGAAAATTTGTGCAGAAAGAACCACATAGAAAGGGATTGTGGAGCACGCCAGACATTGTGAAGTATTATCTGTTTAGTATTATGGCAGCTGGCAAGACGTCCCTCTTATATATCTTCTCCTCTTAATCCAAAATAATAGAAGCTTTGGCTGGGCACATGGTTACCCAGCTAACGACATTTCCTAAACTCCTGCTAGGTGTGGCCATATGACTATACTCTACCTGTAAAGTTGTGAGCAGAAGCAGTGTATGCAGCTTCTGGGCCGTGCCTTTACAATGAAAGGAACGCGCCCCCCTTCCCTGCTGGTTGCACATGGACAGTAGGAAGTTGGAGCAGCTATCCAAAACCTCAAGATGGAAATGGCATGCTGGCAAACCAACAAGGTTGATTTGACCCAACACCCAGGGTGACCAATTCATCTTGGTTTGCCCAGAACTTTCTCAGTCTTAGCCTTGAAAGTACTGCAAACCAGGAACCTCCTCAGTCCTAGACAAACTGGAGAGTTGGTCACCCTACTCCATCAGGCTGCTACACCAGCTCTGGATCACCTACTTGAACTCTTGTTAGAGAGAGAGCAAAAAATAAAACACTTCCGTCCTGATCAAGCCACTGTATTTCAGGGTTTCTTTGTTTACATCACCCTATCCTGTCTCCTGATTACTACAGATACATTTAGTCTAAAGATCTGCATTGACCACTTTTTTGTTGTTGCTCAGCCTGATCTCTGATGTTCCTCAATCAGGCTTCTAGACCTCATTGTCTGGTCTACATGTGTCTGGGTTCCAATCTCCCATTACTGAGCCTCTTGGAGAGGCTGAGGCCTGATCATCTCCCAGCTCTAACCTGGTCCCTCTCCTTCCCTTTCTGAATGGGAAGTGACTTTTTGAAACCTATTGACTAGTCCACAGTAACTCCCTACATAAACACACACACGCACATATGCACGCAAACATATGTACCCACATGCATACACACACTCACTTATATATACACATTCTCTCTTTCTCTCTCCTCTCTTGCTCTTTCTTTCATCCTCTTCTCCTTTTTGATACCCAGACTTTTAGAGGGAGTCTTTGTGGGAAACAGATGGGAAGCTGGAGTGGATTCAAGGGCAAAATAGATTTGTTTTTCTTTTTTTTATCACACAATATGTGTCCTTTGCAGAAAAATTAGAAAATGGAGATTGGTTTCATAAACTTTTTTTTTAAGGCAAAATAAATGAGAACAATAAATACAACCCATTAGGATTTAATTCCCTTTGGTCATACCAAGAGACGCCACTCTCATGTCAAAGGACACTTGAGGGGCCAGCCTGGTGGTGTAGCGGTTGGGTTCGCGCACTCTGCTTCAGCGGCCTGGGGTTTGCCCGTTCGGATCCTGGGCATGGACCTACACACCACTCGTCAGGCCATGCTGACATGACGTCCCACATAGAGCAACTAGAAGGATGTACAACTATGATATACAACTATACGCTGGGGCTTTGGGGGGAAGAAAGGAAAAAAGTAGGAAGATAGGCAACGGATGTTAGCTCAGGGCCAATCTTCCTCAAACAAAAAAGGACGCTTGAGCTGATCTGATTATCTAGTGGGTAGGATTGTGCTTCTTGGAAGCAGAGGAGTTCAGGTTCCAGACAAGGTATGGCCTTGCTTCTCCATGAAGTCACCTGCAAGGATGGCCCCACTAGGAGCCAGTGACCCTTCTTTGTATCTCTGGGTTTTTTCAGGAGAGCTCTAGTTTCAAATATCCTAGATGCAAGAGCCATCTAAAAAACCCCAAACCTTCAGTGGTTCAATTCCTTGACTACATTGCCTACACTGCTTCCTGTCCCTGAAGTAACCCTAAAAGCCTTGGTCAGGCCATGGATATGGTTTTTGGTTCAGATCGTATGCAAGGCCAGATTTTGATCTATCCATGGGCATATGAGAGGATGGCCTATGTGGACAACTTCAGGGTGTCCAAATGCTGTTGACTGATTAAAATATTTTTTCCATTTTCCATTTATCCAGAAGAGCTCAACCTGTATAGGGAATTCAATATGTTATTTTCCATAAAACCTTTGGAATTTATACTCTTCATGGTGGATATTTTTGTTCACTCTTTTTAATCATAAATGTAATTCATTACTTTCAGAAATAGAAAAAATTTAAATAATTATAAGCTAAAAGTAAAGAATAAACTGGAAATTTCCTGAGTTCATACCAGCTCAAGAAAATACTGTTAGTATTTTGGCATATAATTTTTCACTTTTCAGCATTATTTCTATTTTACCCATTTCTATGTCACACATATAAATGAATTTCTGGGGCTGGCCCCGTGGCTTAGCGGTTAAGTGTGCGCGCTCCACTACTGGCGGCCCGGGTTCAGATCCCGGGCGTGCACCAATGCACCGCTTCTCCAGCCATGCTGAGGCCGCGTGCCACATACTAGAAGGATGTGCAACTATGACATACAACTATCTACTGGGGCTTTGGGGAAACAAAAAAAAGGAGGAGGATTGGCAATAGATGTTAGCTCAGAGCCGGTCTTCCTCAGCAAAAAGAAGAGGATTAGCGTGGATGTTAGCTCAGGGCTGATCTTCCTCACAAATAAATAAATAAATGAATTTCTGGTCTTTTAAGAAGTAAAAGGACACAATTTGCATCAGATTGGTTTGGGAAGTAAATCATCTTTGGGGCAGCAGGTGAGATAGTGACCTAAGAAGGGTAAATGAGGCCAACACCCATGGCACCAGGGTCCTTTGTGTAATATCAGTTTATATCTGCTCCAGGAAGTTTTAGTTAAGGCGATCTATTAATGCTTTAATTGTAATTGAATTTTTAAATGACATAAAAGTAAATCCTGGTGAAGTGATGAAGACCTGGTTATAAAATGAAACCTAGAATTCGCTTCAAAATAAAATTGGAGGTGTGGGGGTGGAGAGTGGATATAGATGAAACAAGATTGCCCATGAGTTGATAATTATTGAAACTGGGTGACGGATACAGGGGAGTTTATTATACTATTCTATCTTCTTTGGTATAGGTTTGATATTTTTCATAATAAAAAGTTAAATCAAGCAACAATTAAACCCAGGAACTGGCTCGTGATGATAGAATCTGACTCATTTCCATCTTCCTTCTTCCTTCCATCTTCCCATTTTTGAGACTTTGCTTTTCTCAGAAGTACCACCACCATGAGCACTGTATCAGTCACATGAAATTAACCACCATGACCACCATGGACAGCATCCAAGAGCTCTTCCTACCACAATGTATCCTTAGCAAAGATTTCAAGAGGCAGGTTGGGGCAGGTTGGTGGGTAGTGGGGGACAGCAACCTTGGGAGTCCCCAACAACCCTTTGCAAGCTTGAAGTACCATGGAATTCTAGCTGCTTCACAAATTTGCTTTCATGTTCATTCCAAACAATGTGATTTTTAGGTAAATTATTTAATCCCTCTGAGCCTCAGTTTCCAAGTCACTTATTTAAATGGAGTTATCTCCATTTCACCCTGGCTTCACAGCACAGAAATAAATAAAATAACATATAAAAAAATTATCTAGCAGTATGCCTGACACACAGCAGATGGCCAATATTCAACCCCTTCCCTTCTCCTGAGTTAATAATAAATCTGAAAGAGGGTCTTTGCCTTCCTTACAATAGAGTTAGGAAGATAATGTGTCCATATAATATTTTGTAACAGGATAAGAAAAAAAATTACCATAAAACCTGGTATTGGAATTCCTCTTAGGAAAGAAACTGTCTCCATTGGGAAAATTAATTCGTTAAAACACTGTGGGTGAAATATGACACTCCAAGAGTATGGCTTGGCAGAAGACAAACCACAGAGATGGCAAAAGTCCAGGGCCACCTATTACATAATTTTAGTTACTTGTTTTGTTTTCTTGTAAACTCTTTCTGTTTCTCCAACCACTGAGTAACGTCTTCCACACATATGCCTTGTGTGGGTTGTATTTGTATAAATGAAAGACAGGGGCTGGATTCCATAGCTGGATCACCTCCAAAGACAGGAGGAACTAAGTAAGCGTAAGTGAGCATGCAGACCCAGGATCTTAAAGCCAGAAGTGAGCATGAGATTGAAATCCTGGGAAATGCATGAAATCTTTGGGAAGGTTCTTGTTCTGGTTTGAGGGCTCAAGGTGAGATATGAATTATTAAAAAAAAAAAAAAAAAAGTCAAGCAAGTGATCACGATACTGTTTGTGTTAAGTGGCAAATGAGTAAGGCCACCAGGAAATGACTTAGAGACAGATGGCTTCTTTGGAGCAGACATGATGGAGTTATGGAGGAGATGGAGGATGAACAGGGCCTGGAAGTCTCTCATAACTCAGACTGGTGCAAGACAAGAGTCTCTCAAAGACTCTTCCCCTCCCAAAGAAAGCAGGATGATTTGTTTATAACTTAGACCCCACATACTTTTCGAAGAGATTTGTGCATCTAAGAGACACACATCTATGTAAACATGGGGAAATTAAAGGATAAAGAGAGATTAGAAAACATGAAGAAAAAGCAAGGAGATGGTTGTCCTGAGAACAACGGAAGCTGTGGCTACGGCATTTGAGCCTTCTGGTAACCCTAGGAAGTAGGACTCACAGAGCTTTCCATAGCTGACAAAGGGAGTTATACCAACTCAGAGGGAGGGTACTAGATTGTAGGAAGAGTTCCTTCCAGGGGATGTTTTCATTTTCATATATGTAAGCCCCCTGGCTCTGCAAAACCCAAGGGCCCATGCCATCACTATTTCAGAGGACATAGAAAGGTTCTTAAAAAGGTGGATGAGAGAGGGAGCTATACTGACAAATTAAAACATGACTATGACTGTTAATTAGTCTTAAAAATTCTTTAGATCTGCATAATATATCTGAAGCTGAGAGTCTTCATAAAACATACGAAAATAAGAGCTGATTACAAATCAGCAAAGGAAGAACAATATGAATTGCCATCAAATAGGAACACAATTAAAATGAATTAGTCATAAACTACATTAAAATGCAGGCCACGGATATGTGGATTTATGATTTGCACTAAAATGTGAAAGAATAATAATAGCACTTTATCTTAAGCTATCAAACTTAATTTCTTTTCAATGTGCTTCAGGTAGTGGCTATATAACTTGAGACGTCTAAATCATAAAACAGAATTATAGCCCAAATGATTTAAACAGTGACGTAAGACTAAACACTAAGTTTGTTTATGCCTGAGAGCTTGTAAATGCCTGAACAGAATTGAGTTTATGAAGAAAATAAGATGAAAAAAATTTTATTATCACTGATGAGTTTCCAGGATACTATAGACAGACTTTTCAGGGATGGAGGTGGGAAAAAGAAAAGCTTACTCTGTTGCTGAGTGCTGTCTTGTACACCGCCTCTGTCTGTGGCCTCCCAGACCAGGAAGGCAGTTCAGGGATCAAGAGCATGGCGCCCCACAACAATGCAATCCTGTCACCTAACCAGCTCCTGCTGTGTCTGCCTCACCCCGTCTCTGTAATTCCTTACATGTTATTGGGTGTTTTCGTTGTTTGAAATAACCAAAGTCCCTGACTATTAGATTCTTCATCTTTTAAGATCAAGTCTCGTCTCATGGCTTCCTTTTTTATAGGTAAAAGAGGCATTAGCATGTAGAAGGAGAGGAAACCAGCCGGAAAAAAAATCTCTCTAAATTCTAGTGATTTAGATTTCTGAAAAATTACTGAACTATATAGAAATCCAGTCCTAAAATCCCAACAGACTTTGCAAAGACATTAAACCAAGTCAGTCATGGAAACTACTAATATCTGATGAGAAATACACCCATGAAATCAACAGCTATCATTTATTAGGCACCAGATATACTCTAGGCACTGTGCTTAACCTAGAATTATCTCTAATCCTCAACCACTTGATCGTTCATTCACTCATTGATGCATTGAACAAATATTTGTGGAGCGCCTACTCTGTGCTAGACATTGTGAGAGGTGATGGGGATGTAGCAGCAAGCAAAGACAGGCATGGCTCTCCCCCTTTGCAGAGCTTACATTCTAGCAGGAAAAATGGACATTAAATAGTTACATGGCCAATTAATTAATTACAATTAAGAAAATTACTAGAAAGAAAGAACAAAGTGGTCCCTGCAGATCTAGGTCCTGTAGGAAGGAGCTCAGCTGTAGATGTGGCATGGAGGCCCAGAACATCAGGTAAACTGCTCAAGGTCACGCAGTCAGTAAGTGACAGAACCAGCATTCTCCTCTAGTTACACTCCTCCTACTGCACCAAGGGCCCTGTTAGACTCCAAATAAATAAAAGCATTATTAATGTGTCCACCATGAGTTCAAGAGTTCACAGTAATTTGACTAAAAGATCCCCTTTCCAGGGAGGCTTTCCTTGGCCACTATGGAAAATTCCAAACCTACCCCTCCCCACCCCCATATAGCTCCTTAGCCCCTTCTTTATGTTTTTTCCCTTAGCATTTGCCATCATCTAACATGCCCTATATTTTCTTCTTTCAAGATTTTTTTCTTTCTCTTTCTCTGCAGTTTGATTAAGATACGCCTAGGTGTGGTTTTCTGGCATTTGTCTTGTTTGGTCTTCTCTGAGCTCTCTGGATCTGTGCTTTGGTGCCTGACATTAATTTGGCGAAATTCTCAGACATGATTGCTTCATATATATCTTCTGGTCCTTTCTTCTCCTTCTGGTATTCTCATTACACATATGTTCCACTTTTTGTTGTTGTTCTACAGTTCTTAGATATTCAGTTCCTTTTATTTCAGTCTTTTTCTCTTTGCTTTTCAGCCTTGGAAGTTTCTATCGACATATCTTCTTCTTTTTTTTTTTTTTTGCAAGGCGATCAGCCCTGTGCTAACATCTGCCAATCCTCCTCTTTTTTTGCTGAGGAAGACTGGCCCTGGGCTAACATCTGTGCCTGTCTTCCTCTACTTTATATGGGACGCCACCACAGCATGGCTTGCCAAGCAGTGCGTCCGTGCGCGCCCGGGATCCGAACCGGCGAACCCCAGGCCACTGCAGTGGAGCGCGTGCACTTAACTGCTTGCACCACCAGGCCGGCCCCATATCGACATATCTTCAAGCTCAGAGAGTCTTTCCTCAGCTTTGTCCAGTGTACTAATTAGCCCATCAAAGGCATTCTTCAGTTCTGTTACAGTGTTTTTGATCTCTAGTATTTGTTTTCAATTCTTTCTTATAATTTCCATCTCTTTGCTTACATTACTCTCAGGTTCTTTCTGGAGTGTTTCTAACATCAACCAATTCACCAATTCTCTGACACCAAATAGGTGTCCAACAATTCAATTCAATTCTGACACCAACTCCTAGAGTTAGCACAGACCCCACAGATTAAGGACTCAGTCCCACAATATTGCCCCCACCTCAGACACCAGTTACAAGTATCAGGTCCCCAGCTTACCCACACTTTTATTCGACTTGGCTGATAAATTTGGGGATTCCCACAACTCCCTCTTCACGTTTGGTAATTCGCTAGAACGACTCATAGAAGTCAGAAAGGCACTTTAGTTACCATTACCAGTTTATTATAAAGAATACAACTCAGGATCAGTCAAAGGGAAGAGATGCATAGGGTAAGGTATGGGGCAAGGAGCACAAAGCTTCCAAGCCCTCTCCGAGTACACCACCCTCCCAACACCTCAATGTGTTCACCAACCTGGAAGCTCTCCAAACCCTCTTGTTTATGGGTTTTTATAAAAGTTCTATTACATAGGCATGATTGATTAAGCCATTGGCTTTTTGTGATTGAACGTAATCTCCAATCCCTCCCACCTCTCCAGAGATCATGAGTGGGGCTGAATGTTCCAAATGTCTAATCACATGGTTTGTTTTTTCTGGTGACCAGCCCCCATTCTGAAGCATCTAGGGGCCCCTCACATTTCATTAACACACCAAAGATACTCACCACTAAGGAGATTCCAAGAGTTTTAGGAGCTCTGTACCAGGAACCAGGGACAAAGATCAAATATTTTTTATTATATTATGATTATCCATCTGTTCTTACATGTAGTCTACTTTTTTCTGTTAGACTCCTTAGCGTATTAACCATAGCTTTTTTTGTGTGTGTGGGGGTGGGGAGGGAAGATCAGCCCTGAGCTAACATCCATGCCAATCCTCCACTTTTTGCTGAGGAAGACCGGCCCTGAGCTAACATCTACTGCCAAGCCTCCTCCTTTTTTTTCCCTTTTTCTCCCCAAAGCCCCAGTAGACAGTTGTATGTCATAGTTGTACATCCTTCTAGTTGCTGTATGTGGGATGCCACCTCAGCATGGCCCAACAAGTGGTGCATCAGTATGCCCCCAGGATCTGAACCCAGGATGCCAGTAGTGGAGCGTGAGCACTTAACTGCTAGGCTATGGGGCTGGCCCCAACCACAGCTGTTTTAATTCTTGGTCTAATAATACCAATATCCCTGCCGTATTTGAATCTGGTTCCAGTGCTTGCTTTTTCTCTTTGGAGTGGGTTTTTTTTCTTTTTTCTTTTTGCCTTTTAGTGTGCCTTGTAATTTTTTGTTGAAAGCTGGACATTATGTATGTAGTGGGTAAAGAAACTGTAGTAAATAGGCCTTTAGTGATGTGGTGGTAATGTGTGGGGAGAAGGGAAGTGTTCTGTAGTCCTATGATTAGATCTCAGTCTTTAGTGAGGCTGTGAGCCTGGGCTGTGAAATTCACAAAAACTCCTCAGCTCCCTTCCCTCCCCCTTAGATGGGGCAGGATGTTTAGAGGGGCTGAAGCCAACTTCCCCTTCCACAGGTCGGTTTTTCCCCTTCCACAGGTCAGTTAGGCTCTGATGAAGCCTCAATAGGTTAGGCTTTAGTAAAATAGTTTCTCTTGAAGACAGTTAAGGTGTTAAGAAGAGCTGGATGCACTGGTATATTTTTAGATGGTTAATTTTCCCTTTCCCCTCTCGGAAGCATGAGGGGATTTTTCTCCAATATTCACTGTAAGAACCTGGTAGATGTCCTGGAGGTAAAACTCACAAAAGTGTGGAAAGTTTTAGACTCTTAGACTTGTCCACTGTGAGCCTCCAGTAATTCGTCAATTACAATCCAAGTTTTCCTACCCCAGCACTGGTTCCTGCAGAGGTTTTGATACCAAATCTCTTAATTTCAAGTTCATGTGCCCAATGCACAATAAGCCAATCACTGAGACACCGGGGCTGCTTGGAGATGGAGAAAGATGTATTCTAATTGGCCAAAACAAGAAGGCAGGAGGATAGATTCTCTCAAATCCACCTTAACAAGAGAAGAAAGCAGGGGGTCTTTATAGAGCTAAGGGGCTCAGGAAGTGGAGTTTCGGAGAAACAAAGGGGAAATCCATGTTTCTTTCACTCCCGATAAGCCCCTGGGCAATCTGACTTCTGGGCAGCTGGGGGCTGGTTATCTGATGATCCTTGAAGGCATTCTTTTTATTCTGTAAAACAAGCTCATAAATTTTTGTGACCCTTGAGTCACCCCTCAGATTAAACAAGAAAATAGCAAATTGACGAGATTAATTTACTTTTCATAACAAGGTTGAAAGGTAGTCTTATTGAATATTTACAGTAGCCCACAGGTACCTGGCTTCAGTTTCTGCTCTGGTAAGTTGTGAGTCTCTGTATCTGCCTGTGTGTCTCTCTAAGACAGCAGTTTTCCCTGTGACCTCACTTCTCTAACAGATCTAAGAAGAAGGGAAGATCTAAGGTTTTGCAAGCTTGCAAGCTCCTTCTGTGCCATACTGGAAACTGGAAGTATATTTTCCCTGTTTTCCTATTTATTGTCATTTTGCCTGTTAGAGTGAGGGCAGGCCTTTTTCTGTTGTTCACAGCTGTATCCCTAGTGCCTGGTTCAGTGTCTGGCACATACTAGGGCTTCAATGAATATGTGTTGAGTGAATTTTCTCTCTTTATCTTCATTCATTCATTTAACTATCATAGTATGATATAATACACCTTAATATAATTGCCTTAGCCCATTTGGGCTGCTATAAAAAGTATTATGAACTGGGTAGATTATAAGCAATAAAGTTTATTTCTCACAGTTCTGGAGGCTGGGAAGTCCAAGATCAAGGCACTGACAGATTCACTGTCTGGTGAGAACCTGCTTCCTGGTTTATGTGGCAGAAGAGGAAAGGAGCTCTCTGGAATCTCTTTTATAAGGCTACTAACTCCATTCATGAGGGTTCTACCCTTATGACATAATCACCTCCCAAAGGCCCCCATCTCCAAATATCATCACACTGGGAATTAGATTTCAATATATCAATTTTGGAGGGGTGTGTACATTCAGTCTATAGCAATAATATGATTTAATATAAATGCTGTTTATATTTGAACTGCTGATGAAAAATATTTGCTAAGCAAATTAATCTGGTGGACCAGATTAATTTAGGGTAGTGCTCGTAAAGTCAGGTACCTGATGGTTGCTGTAAATATTCAATAAAATTGCCTTTTGACCTTGTTCCCAACACAGACATAGATGAAAAGAAGTTAATCTTGTCAATTTGCCATTTTATTATTTAATCTGATGGGTGACTCATGGATCACAAAGATTTATGAGCTTGTTTTACAGAATACAAAGAATGCCTTCAAGGATCATCAGATAACCAGCCCCCAGCTGCCCAGAAGTCAGCTTGCCCAGGGGCTTATCAAGAGTGAAAGAAACACAGATTTCCCCTTTGTAACTCTACCTCCTAAGCCCCTTAGCTCTATAAAACCCCCTGCTTTCTTCTCTTGTTAAGGTGGATTTGAGAGAACCTCTCCTCCCACCTTCTCCTTTTGGCCAATTCAAATAAAACTTTCTCCATCTCTAATCACCAATGTCTCAGTGATTGGCATACTGCACATTGAGCACACGCACTTGAGATTAAGAAGTTCAGTATCACTCCCAATCTTTGTCATATCATGGCACACATAGAAGAAGTATTCATAAAATAATCAGCCAGTGACTCATCTCAAGAGCTGAAGGCCTCAATTTCTATATCCACTCATCACCCACATGCTGTGTCATTTGGGAAACTCTGCTTAAAGGGTAATTTTTAACCCCCTGAAGAGACCAATCTGTTTGGCTAAACCTGTGTGACTGGTTCCCAAGAAGGGGGGAAATGGTGTAGAGAAAAGATCCAATGGACAATTTCCATTGACAAGAGATTTTCACATATTGAGGTATATGGGGTAACTACTGAGGTTCAAAACGACTCGACTTGAACAGAAAAGCCTGATTTATGGCGTATCAAACATACATTGTACATCTGCTTTAACCATTAAAGAATGCACTCTCTTAAGATAAGAATGCATATTTCTCCTCCTATGCCCTATAGGTAAAGCCCATATTAGTCCCTTTCCAACATCAGGGTCATGTTGACCTGCTAATTTGCAACTGAGTACCTCTTTGAAACTTTGATGAATAGGTATCCTGGGTGTGTTTAATGTATGTTCTTTGTTCTAAAAAGAAACAAGACTGTACTGAAAACCATGCTTCTCCAGAAAGGTTTCTTTCTTTGTGGAAACTGCCTTCCCAGGTTATAATGCTCACCCTGTCTCAAATAAAACTCACCTATCTCTCTTATCTATAAAGTGGTTATTGATTATTTTGCATTGACACCATTGTTAAGTAAAGCCCTCCCTAATCTGCTCTCTGCCTATCTTTCCAGTCTCAGCTCCGCACTCTTGCCCCAAACCTCACATAATCCTGCACCTGGCTTGACTTATGCTGTTCACTCTCCCCACCCATCTTACCTTACTATGTCCCAGGCTACTGCTGGGAAAGTGTTTACCAGCCTTCCCACTCAGGATTCCCTCCCTTGTGCTCCTGGATTTCTGGTCCACAGATCTGCATTTGAGCTTCTGATCCACAATTTTAAAGTTTGAAGTAATCTTAGAGACTGAGTCCAAACTTCAATTTTCAGATGGAACACATGGGTCACAGAGAGGTAGAGGGACCGTGCTGGCCACAAGACCAGCTGGGGGCAGCCTTAGGACGTGGGTGTCCTGGTCTCCTGCTCTTTCCACCACCCAGTTTAATATCTTTTTTGCTAATGATGTCACTTGATAATTTATTGATGGGTGAGAACCGACTCATTGGAGAGTCTATATGATCTGTAGCAACATCCAGATGGTCCTTAATAAAACATTAATAAAGCAAAAGCAGATGGCATTTAATAAAGGATTATACAAACATGCCTCAGAGCCATCAAAAGCATTTTTTTTCTGGACTTCCCAATAATGGAGAATTATCAGACAACACATAGAAGAGGAAACCCGTCCTCTAAATCGTGATCTGAGAAAATGTTTTAGGTTCTTGTAGATATTATGGATAATAGAAAATTTTAAATTTATTTTTATCCCAGATTTCTTAGCCCTACAATGACTGTGTTTTGTGGCAATTTTAGAAGACATGACAAAGCTTTAATAGAAGCAAAACGAAAGTCCTACAACTTCCTCCTCCCTTGAAAATCCAGCCAAAGCCAGGCTACCTAATTTTCCCACTTTCCTAGAAAAAGAGATTTCTAGAAGGCGTAAAAATACTATATTTTAATATCAGGGCAATAGAAATCATTAGACTGGACTGTAGGGATTGTTTTTTTGGTCACTATTCTGGAGAACTTTTACAAACAGAAGAAATGACAACGTGTTTTGAGTGAGTGAATATTAATTTACCTGAAGGTGAAAAGTGGGACTTTCAGAATTATGTCTAAATGTTTGACTTACTCTCCAAATTCACCTTCCAGGCAGTAGTCAAAAGTTAGGGCTTCGGGCCGGCCCCGTGGCTTAGCGGTTAAGTGCGCGCACTCCGCTGCTGGCGGCCAGAGTTCGGATCCTGGGCGCGCACCGACGCACCGCTTCTCAGGCCATGCTGAGGCCGCGTCCCACATACAGCAACTAGAAGGATGTGGAACTATGACATACAACTATCTGCTGGGGCTTTTGGGGGAAAAATAAATAAATAAAGTTTAAAAGTTAGGGCTTAGACTCAGACCTGAGTTTAAATCCTGATATCAATTGTTGCCAGACTTGTAGGTTGCCTTTCTAGGGTTCAGTGTTTTTCATCTGTAAAATGGGGATAACAATACTTTATAGAGTTGTACAAAGATTTAATGAAATTATGTATATAAAGGACCATGCTGGACACAAAGTAAGCACTCAAACAATGTAGCAATTACAGCTTTCTAACCTGGTGCCCACTGTTCTAACTAAGCTACAAGTAGCAAAGTTGTGAAGTAACCTTTTGTTATTTCTTTTTAGTAGTTTCCTTTCTGTAAGACTTCCATGTATCTTTCAACTTTCTGATGAAACCCTGCTATACAGAAAGGATCTGTATCAACATTTATGCCTTAATGTGACTGTTTGTGGCAGTTTGACTTCCCTTGGGGATATTTACATTCCAAGCCAATTTCTTTTTTTTTTAATTTTTATTTATTTATTTATTTACTTACTTATTTATTTATTTTTTTGTGAGGAAGATCGGCCCTGAGCTAACATCTGCCCATCCTCCTCTTCTTGCTGAGGAAGACTGGCCCTGGGCTAACATCTGTGCCCATCTTCCTCCACTTTATATGGGACGCCTCCACAGCATGGCTTGCCAAAGGGTGCATCAGTGCGCGCCCGGGATCCGAACCCTGGGCCGCTGCAGTGGAGCGCGTGCACTTAACCGCTTGCGCCACTGGGCCGGCCCCCCAAGCCAATTTCTAATTCTAGAATGTGAGGCTAATCATTGCTACAGAGGGAATGTCTGGCATTACCCTCGTGGGGGAGGCCTTTTTTGGTGAGGAAGGAGAGATCAGAAATGGAAATGGAAGATTTCAAGCATGCTTATTCGACTTATCTTGATCCTTGCAGAGGTCCTGATCAAAGGCTAGTCTTTCCAGGACATATTTATGGCCAATTCCCCTCCCAAGTCAGAATTACCAGGTTCTTTTTAAAGCTTTTTCAGCAGGTCACTTCTCTAGTAGTTGTGAACTTCTTCTTCTTCTTTTAAATTTTTAATTAATTAATATTTTATTGCGGTAACATTGTATAAATTTCAGGTGTATGTCATTATACTTCTATTTCTGCATAGATGTGAACTTCTTAAGGGCAGGAAACGGTTTTGTTCAGGTACATAGTGGGCACTTGATGATGTTTGCAAAATGAAATGGAATTCCAGGGAACCTGAAACTAATAGGGATAGCTAGCATTTTCAAGTATCTACTGGGTGCCAGATTAATCACGGTGATATCAAGCAATGGGCTCTCTCTGCTGGCCGCAATCTGAGCCAATTAATCACAACGAGTTAGAGATCGAGAAACGAAGTTTAGTTAGATTAGCCGGCAAATTGGAAGACAGGTGACTAATGTCTCAAAGACCCATCTTCAAGGATTACAGAATTTTGAGGTAGTTATATAGGAAAAACGGGCAGTAAGGAGGGGGTTCAGAAACGTACATGATGGACTGCAGGATCTCTCATTGTTCTTTTCTTTTGTCCATGGTGATGAATATTCTACAGGTGCTCTTTGTTCCTGGAGGCCTTCTTATTTCCCGAAAATTCATTAAAATTGTTAAGAACAAAGCTATCAGAGAACCTCAGCAGGGGTGGGTGCACGTCAGGGCCAGAAAGTCATGAGAGTGTGTAGCAATTTATAATGATCACATGCTAGAAAACTTTCAATTAAGAAACGGTTATTTAGTGTAACAAGATGGCTTCACTTATGCTTACTTACAAGATGGTCTTACTTATGTTCACTTATAATTTTCCCACTGACAATAGTAACCCATAATCCTATAGTCAAGTGGGAGAGGGGGCATCATAATTCCTCTAGCTACTTCCTGCTGAATCAGGACATCGTAAGGGGGACCATAGCATGGAAAAGAGCTACTTTCCTTTTGAATTCATCAGAGGGGTCCCTTAAGGGGAGCTGTTGTGCTGTGGACTTGAACAATTTGGAGCTTATGACAGACAAGCATTTGACACCCAGCTTAAAAAGAAGAGGGATTAATACCCTGAGGAATAGTAGTGTGAGGCCCCCTTTTATGATTCCCACTAAACCGGAGCGGACTCCAACTGGTATCCAGGAAAATAGGGTAGTAACCCAGTCACCTCCACCAGAAAGAAAAGGGGTCTGGTGATCAAGGGACATTTGTATCCATGTGGCTTGTTCTCTTATTTTGTTGATGCTAGTCTCTACCTGGGAGGAAGTATTGATGTAGATACAACAGGTGGCGTTTGCCACCAGGCATACCCACCCTGCTCAGCTAGCGCATAGTCAAGCGCTATCCTGTTATCAAGAACCACCCTAGCCAGGGAATTTAGTGATGTTTGTAAATTTGTTAGAGAGTTCACGGTTTCATTGGCTGTAATTTCTAACGATTGGGACAAGTTTAGAACATGTTCATGAGCAGCTAACCCCCCACCAAGGTAAGAGGCTATAACCAAAAAAGCAGGCATCACTATCAGGAATTCCACCTGGCAAATCTCGACTCACTCGGGTGAGTAATTCAAGCCAGTCTGTCCAATGTTTGGTTTCTTCATTAGACTATAAATTGAAAGGTACTATAAGGGTTCCCAGTAGGCACTGCCTTGAGTCTGTCGAGTTCCATAAACAGTGCGCCCATGGTATGCTGTTGTGGCTGCAGATGAATACACAGCCTTCAGGAGGGCAATGCATATAGCCATAATCTATACCTACGGCTAGAGCAGCCTTCTCTACCCAATTTTGTCCGGGAAACTAGAATCAGCAGGTTCCCCAGGGACAAGCGACATTAAGGTAGGGGTGAGTGTGGTACTGATGAGCAGTTGGGTCCCAGTTCCTGACTGTAGCAGTGTCTTTATGCCCCTTTCGAAGTTTGGTACAAAAATAAAATCCAGCATCAAGGGGAGTAACATTGTGTATATGAATTGAAAAGTCCAAATTGTTTTTCTGGGTTGTTTTGGCTGCGCTAGTAACCCTAGGGTATGCATGTCCATTAAAATGGAAAAGTATGTCCCTACTGGTTTCAGTTTCTTTATACCATATAACAGGGCCTACAGGGAATAGAGAAGTCAAGATACAAGGAAGAGTTACATCATCTCCGACTATGGCAGTGATCATCTTCCTTTGTTGGGTAATGTTGGGACTTCTCATGTCTGGTGTAGGGATTCTGAAGGAGAAGCACTGATAACAAGGAGTCTTCTACATCTTGTTGACCAAACCCACAGGTGACTATTTTAATGGGCTGAATCTGGCATAAAGGGAAAATGTTATTCCCTGGAGAAGGCATGACATAGTTGTGTTTCCCTTCTCAGGGGTACAGTGAGACAAGGAAATGTTCCCTGTTTTTCGGTAGAGAACCTAATTAGAAATTAGAATTTCTGCAGCACTGGCCGAATGCCCTTCTGAGCCTCCTCTTGTAGCAGATATTGTTTCAGGCTGGGTTTTATCTTTTAGGTTTTCAAGGGCATGTGTATTGGCTGGACATTCTTTGCTTTCCCAGGCTTCCCATCCACCCACACGTCCGGTCTTACCTCCTTGAAGACCTTCGGTGGCAGTGGGTCTGGCGGTGGTGTTTGAACATCTAGCAGGGCCATCTGGAACCATAAAGATTTTTCCGGCGGCCCTTGCACCTCTAGCTGGCCTGGAGCAAAAGTCACTTGAGCATTCAGTTTACATGTAAGGTCTTGTCCCAGGAGGGGAATACGGCATTCAGGCATATATAAGAAACTGTGTTGTAATGTCTTGTCCCGATTTGACATTCCAGAGGTTGAAGAAAAGACCACTGTTGAATTTTATCGTGATACTCCAGTCACCAGAGTGGATCTCGCTGTCTTTTGTGTTAATTTAGTGTTCAGAACCGAATAAGTGGCTCCTGTATCTGTCAGAAAGTCAACAAGCCATATCCCCACTGTCAGTTTTTCCCCGGGGCTCTTGAGGGGAAATGGGGATAGGACAATGAAAGTCCAATTGAGTCCCCGGGCACCCCCATTCTTCATCTGAATTTCCAGTCCTGCTAACTATTTACGTTATTTCCCTCCTCCTACCAACAACACTTTCTTTCCCTTTTTGGGGCATTCTCTCTTCCAGTGTCCTTCTTCCTTGCAGTAAGCACACTGGTTTTTTCCCAAAGAAGGCTTGCCTCAATTTCTCCGATTGGGAGTCTTGCTTTTGGGAATTGTTCCCTTTCTGGTCAGAGCAGCTGCAAGGAGTGCAGCACTCCGCTTTGCATCCTCTTGCTTTGTTTTACACTCTCTATTGCTATGCACCTTGAAAGCCATATCTACCAGCTGAGCGGGATGCACGCCCAATGCCCCATCAAGCTTCTGCAGTGATTTTCAGATACCAGGAGCACTTTGTCCTATGAAGGTCATACTGACCATTTGGATGTTCTCTGGGGCCTCGGGGTCAGCATCTGTGTAACGCCTACAATCCTGATACACACGCTTCAGGAACTCAGAGGGATCCTCATCAGGCTTCTGCTGAATTCCCAGTACTGTATTTAAGGCTTTTCTACTTAGGAACCTCCATTTTTAGCCCTGCCAGGATGCACCTTCTGTAGTGTTCCAACCTAGCTCTTCCTGCCAATTCATTCGGCTCCCAGGCTGGCTCAGCAATAGGAACAGTGGCAGTGGCCTCTAAGGTGCCACCAGGGTCAGCTATATGGAGTCTGGTAGCTTCTTCCCTAGCTTTGTCTATCACCATCTGTTTTTAATCCCCTGTGAGGAGCGTGTTCATTGAAATATGTATATTTTCCCATGTGGGGTGATATGTGGAAAAGATAGAAGAAAAGAAGTCAGTCATCCTTTGGGGATCCTCACTGTATGGCTGATTATTATTTTTCCAATTAAAGAGGTGTGGGGTGGGAAAGGGAGAGTGCATCCAAACAAAGCCAGCTGGTTGCCCCTGTCCGTTTATGCCCATGGGATATTGCTGCAGCGGAAATTGCCCTCCTCCGAGAAAGGCCCCCTGGGAACCCAACTTGGGTTCCTTCCTGGGTTCAAGAGGGAGAGAGTCCCTCAGACATTTCCCCTCGTTGGAAATTTGGTCCTGGGGAAGGTGGGGGAAGAGGAGGAGGAACTGGGGGTGTTGTCGGAGGGTTTAGAGTCCACAGGACCATTAAATCCTCATCTTCCTTTTGCCCCTCCTGCATGACAGAAGGTCTTCGTACTATTAAGTGACTGCTTGGTTCATTCCTCCCTCCTCCCTGGTCTAGATATAGCAGCATAAAAGCTTAAACATAGGGGATTTCATCATCCTTTTCTTCCTTCTTGTAAAACAATTTTAGCCCCAAGATGGTATTATAATTGAGCGACCTGTTTAGGGGCCACTCTTCTCCTGAGCCCAGTGTATACTGGGACCAGGCTACATTACAGTAAAAGATCATCCTTTTCTTTGTCATGGGCTCATAACTGAAGTCAGCCCACTTGGCCAGCATGAACCCTATTGGGCTTTTTCTTGGAACGGACGGAGTGGTGCCCATGGTGATAAAGTTTGTGCCCGACAATTAATGGACCTGGAGAAGGGTGCAGGGCTCGACTCCGAGCATCCAGATAACTATAGGACTTTCCTAAATCCCACTCCGCCCAAGCACACAGTTCCTGCATCAGTGCTAAAGAAGCCAAAGAGACAAGAGGTAATGGCTTAAGGTGGGGTAAAGGTCTAATTTCCCAGCACTGGTGTAGGGGATCAGATGCCAGGCAGAATGTTTTTAAATCTTCTATTTTGCAGGAAATCCAGGTCCAGCTTACTTTAAGCCCAACCCTAACTTCCACACAATGACAACAGAGAAGATGCCGCACAAGACAGACAAAGAGGGGGAAAAGCTGGTCAGGCCATGCTCACACGGCTTGCTCCCAAGGATTATAAAGATATGGAACACACAAACAGCAGTGCCCACACTGAAGCGTGCAATCCTGGCTTGACACTCGACAGAAAAGGTTGCAAACTTCACGTCCTCACAGAGGATGTAACAGGCACTGAAAGTATGCTGTAGGATTCTGACACAGAGGAAAACTGGCACACAGACGCGTGGAATGACACACACTCAGGAGAGCAGACCATACAGGCGTGCGCACCACAGAAAAATCAGAAACTAGTCTTCCAGATAATATACTAGGCAGTCTCTACTTTCCTTTATCCCTAAATAATGGCGCCTAAACCAGATGGACCTTGGCCTGCCCAAGGCCCCCAGACAAGGAAAAGGGAATACGGTACCTGGGAGTGCACTCCAGACGACTCACCTAGCTGCAGACACAAGCTCGTCAGCAAGCGATCCAGTCCTTCTTTTCCAATCACTGAAGCGTCAGAGGCAGTCAGCAAGCGAGGAAGCCACAAAGAGAATTCCTCAGGTGGGGGAAAAAAAAAGCCTCCTAGCAGCTGCGGGGAAAAATCCCAAAACAGCTTCCTCCAAGTCGACTAGCCACCTGCAGAGGCTCGTCCCATCTGGGTCGCCAGAATTTGATACTGAGCAATGGGCTCACTCTGCTCGCTGCAATCTGAGCCAATTAACCACGAAGTTAGAGATTGAGAAACAAAGTTTAGTTAGATCAGCCGGGAAATCGGAAGACAGGTGACTAATGTCTTAAAGACCCATCTTCAAGCATTACAGAATTTTGAGGTAGTTTTATAGGAAAAATGGGCAGTAAGGAGGGGGTTCAGAAATGTACCTGACGCACTCCAGGATCTCTCATTGTTCTTTTCTTCTGTTGATGGTGATGAATACTCTACAGGTGCTCTTTCTTCCTGGAGGCGTTCTTATTCCCCAGGAAAATTCATTAAAATTGTTAAGAACAAAACTATCAGAGAACCTCAGCAGGGGTAGGTGCACAGGATCAGGGCCAGAAAGTCATGAGAGTGTGTAGTAATTTATAATGATCACATGCTAGAGAGATTTCAACTAAGAAAATGTTATTTAGTGTAACAAGATGGCCTCACTTATGTTCACTTACAAGATGGCCTTACTTATGTTCACTTACAACAGTAACCATGTGAGTTAGGTGTTATCATCTCCACTTTACAGATGAGGAAACTGAGGCTTGGAGGAGGAGTAACAGCAAGTAGGAGGCAGAGATGGGACTCAACCTTGTGCTTGTGCCAACTCCAAAATCATGAAACAGCCAAGTCTTTGTCAGCAGCCCACATTGACACTGAGAATTGCTTGTTTGGTTGGGTTTTGCTGTGTGTATTAGTCAGGGGTCTCCAGAGAAACAGAACAAATAGGATATATCTATATAGATATGCAGATATATCTGTATAGATATATAAAATTTTCTATATATATATATATACAGATATATCTGTACAGGTATATCTATATAGATACATTCTATTGATTCTGTTTGGTTCTATATAGAGACATCTAGACTATGTCTATATATGAGGAAATTTATTATAGGAATTGGCTCACATGATTATGGAGGCTGAGGGTCCCATGATCAGCCATCTACAAGCTGGAGAACCGGGAATGCCAGTGATGTATCAGTCTGAGTCTGAAGGTTGGAGAACCGGGAGAGCCAATGTCCGAGGGCAGGAGAAGATGGACATCTCAACTCAGGCAGAGAGAGCAAATTCACCTTTCTCCCACCTTTTTGTTCTACTCGGGTCTTCAAGGGATTGAATGATGCCCAGCAGCATTGGTAAGGCCGTCATCTTTACTCAGTGTACAGATTTAAATGCTAATCGATTTCTGGAAACACCCTCACAGACACACCGAGAATTAATGTTTTACCAGCTATCGGGGCATCCTTTAGCCTAGTCGAGACACATAAAACTAACCATTACAGTGTTGGTATTTTATTCTTTTTAATATGAGAATGTTAGCAGAGGAAGATGCATTTACTCTCATAAAGCAAGCCTACTTACATTGTGAAGTCCCTGTGTATCCATTCCCTGTTGACTGTTTCGAGTCCTCTGAGAAACCCAGCCTTGCGGTGAGATGACAAGATACAGTTCTTCTGGGGGAAAAAAATGAAGCTTGAAGATTTCAAAGTATACGATTAGAAAAAAATTCCACCTCTGCCAATAGTTTGAAACAAAGTAAAGTCTTTCCTGGTGTCAGAGGTGCCCAGGGGTGGCAGGGGCTGAACTGCTGGAGCTGTTTCCTCTTCCATCGTTCAGACTAACAAATTTACTGCACTGGTGATTCTAGCAATCAGTCAAGATTGGGTCAGATGCCAAGATAATTTTTCCTTGCCAAAGTGCTTTTTCCATTACAATTAGCCTTTTTTTTTTTAAATAATTTTATTTATTTATTTTTGCCCGCAAAGCCCCAGTAGATAGTTGTATGCCATAGCTGCATATCCTTCTAGTTGCTGTATGTGGGACGCGGCCTCAGCATGGCCGGAGAAGCGGTGCGTCGGTGTGCGCCTGGGATCCGAACCTGGGCCGCCAGCAGTGGAGTGCGCGCACTTAACCGCTAAGCCACGGGGCCGGCCCTGCAATTAGCCTTTTTAAGGACCTTACCAAACAACAAATGTGTATACAATTCCCATTCTCCTCCTCCAATTAAAACTCAGCTAAGAAGTTTTATCAGTAATAATTGTTAAAGATGAAAATACCACCCTCATCTACTCTATCACCAGTTTCTCTATGTTTTCTTAGATATCCTTGAAATCAGGTGTAGGATCAAGAAAGGTTTGATTTTTTCATAGTGTGTGTCATATAATCCAAAAATAAATTATTTAAACAAAAACAGTTTAGCTGTCTGGGTTGCCCTAGCTGGGATTGTTTTTTTTTTTTTTTTGTGAGGAAGATCGGCCCTGAACTAACATCTGCCAATCCTCCTCTTTTTTTGCTGAGGAAGACTGGCCCTGGGCTGACATCCATGCCCATCTTCCTCCACTTGATATGGGACGCCGCCACAGCATGGCTTAACAAGCGGTGCGTCGGTGCACGCCCGGGATCCAAACTAGCGAACCCGGCCGCCGCAGCAGAGCACACGCACTTAACCATTTGCGCCACCAGGCTGGCCCCTGGGATTCTTTGTAAAAACTCTGAGCTTGGCCAATACCTGTTTGTCCTCTAAAAGCATTTTGAAGTTGAGCCTGCTACTGCTCTCAGAAATCCATCTCCTCTTTTTTCCTGGGCACAAAGACTACATTTTCCAGCTTTTCTTGAGGTTAGGGGGAGCATGTGACTGATTTCTGGTCAAAGGAAGGTACACAAAAGTGCCAGACCCATGAAAAATCTCCCATGAGAGAGCCTCCATGTTCTTTCCTTCTCTGCCTCCTGGAGACGTCCATGCCCAGGCAAACTTGGCAGTCCTAGGTTGAAAATGGCAGAGCTTCTACCAGCCTGGTTCTGAAGGAACAGAGACTACCCTCCTCCATCCCCACCTCCCAGACCCTGGACCTACCTTCAGTTGTTTCTTGAGAAAAAATGAGCTGCTATTATATTAGAGCCGTTATAATCTAGGGGTTTATTTGTCTTAGCAGTTAGCCTGCCCTAACTGACGTTACTTGACCCAGCTACCTTTCCTCCTCCACCATGTTAGATGCTCCAGCCAAGCCTTCTCGTGGCACCTGATCATTGAACATCTCACTCTTTATCCTTATTGTTTATCTGTCTTCCTTCCCAGATGTACTCCCAAGCCCTGTGAGGGTGTGGACTACATTTCCCTCACTCACCATTATATCCCCAGTATCTAATAATAGTGCTTGGCACATAGTAGGTCCTTAAGAAATATTTGTTAAATTAATAAAATGTTGGATGCATAGACTTTGCCTTTCTCTGTGCTGGGTATGGTAAACTTGGATGCTGGGCAATCTTTAAGAATAATAACAATGGGGTGAAAAAGCTTGGACAGCTCGGAATTGCCTTACTCTTGAATTTTTCTATAAATCTGACATCTGGTGGATGACTACTGGTCTCCATCGCAAATCTCCTCGATGCTGATAATGATATATGTCTCTACATGAACAATGGACAAAAAAATATAGGAGTTTTTACTAACTTTGTTTATTTAATGGCATTCTCTTTCATAAAAACAAGTGTGATAGATTGAAGATGTCTGGACTTTCTTTGCTGTTTTTCCCATTGAGAGGTAGAGTATAATTCCCTGCTCTCTGAATCTAGGCTTGCTTCAACGACAGAATGCTGTGGAAGTTACATTCTGGGCCTTCAGGGGCTAAGTGATAAGACTTATAGCTTCTGCTTTGTTTCTTGGAACATTCGCTTTTGGAACCTTGAGCCTCCATATAAGATGTTTGACTTTCCTGAGACCACCATGATAAAGAGGCCACATCTAGGAGGTCTGGCTGACAACCCCAGCTGAGCGCTGCCTTCCAGCCATGCCTGCCAGGGCCTTAGACATGTGGGTGAAGCCATGCTGGACCCTCCAGACTAGGGCATTCACTAGCTAAATTCCACTGAGTGATCCCAGTCAATGCCACGTGGAACTGAAGAATCACTCAGCTGAGCCCTGCCCGAAGTCCTGATCTGCAAAGTCGTGAGATACAATAAAATGGTGGTTGTTTCAAGACACTAAATTTTAGGGTAGTTTGCTGTGCAGTAAATGATAATTGGAGAAACGAATGACTTCATTTCCTTATTTGTCCAATAATATTTGCTTTGAGACTTTTAATTTTGACAATTTTTGTTCATCATTTGCTGGCCACCAAGTAAATTTCAGTTCTTCTGTCTGTGTCTGTTCCTTGCAATTGAACAAGAAATGGTCAGGTCGCTGAAGGAAACAGGCTGTTAATTTTGGGCCATATTTAACCCTCCATAAAGCTTTTTAGTTTAAAATGGTAGTTGGTAATATGCATTGGCAGTATCGACTCGAATTAAAAAACACTCTTGGGATTCAGTGAGGTAAATTAAATTGGTTTAAAAATATATATCAATGGATGCCAAATTTTATTGTAACTTATGTTAGTAGCTATATTCCTCTGGGAAGCAGTCAATATGGCAAAAGATAAAATTATACATATGTGAAAAAAATTTTAGACTCAATTTTAAAGTGGCATTCACTGAAAAGTGATTAATAAAGGAAAGGAAACTAATTATTAGTGATGGCCTACTATGTGCTGAGTGCTTTTCATACATCTTCTCTTTTAAGCTCATGACAACACTATAAATAATTTTTAAATGGGAATAAAAATGACCTCAGGTCATTCAGCCCATAAGTGGTAGGGTGGATTCAACCCAAATATGACTCCAAAGCCTGAGTGTGTTCTTTCTCCTCTGTAGAGGCTATCCATCTGAGAGTCTAGGTCTCTGTGAAAGTGGCTCCCAAAGAACTAGGATGTAGTTATGGCACCCCTGCAGAGCTGGTTTGTTAACATGTTCATTTATGAAATATACCCCATTAACGAATTTTATCCATTTTTCCTGATCTTCAGAAGTTGTTTACTCAGTAAGGATCTGGGGATAGAGGAGGGAATAACCAACACCCTGGAGACGTGTTTCAGGAGTTCTGTAACTTGAAACATAGTTTATATAATGGATCTTTTTAAAAGCAAATACTTGCCATCACTGTGACCACCCCAATTTATCTCCTGCAAATTGCTGTTTCCATGCAGCTCCATTTTCTTAAAGGGAATATATCTACAACAGAGTGATGACTGGGGTGCAACGTTTTCTTTTAATTCATTTTTCCTAGTCGGGCTAAAAGTTCCCACCTTGTATTGTCCGTCTGAAATCTTCAAATATTTTAATAATAATAAGCACAACTGTTAAATACAACAAAACAACAACAAAAAACTGTTCAAAATACAACAGAAAAGTGGAGACTCCTCGTGAGGCCTGTGCCAGAATCTTGCTGATGCCCCCGCCATCGACAGGGAGAGTAGCCGTGATGGTGAGGTGGGGAGGGAATCGCCTTAAACACAATTCATCCCTCCCTCCCACCACACACGGCGTGTTCAAACACTGTGTGGTGGGGTGACTCTTCTTGTGCTTCTTATTTTCTGTTCTGAAGAGTCTGTGTGGGCTAGTGGTTTTAAAAGCTCAGATGGTGTCAAATCATCTGTGTTTAAATCTTGGCTCTGTCTCTTCCCAGCTGGGTGGACTACCCAGCTTGTGCCTCAATTTACTCATTTGTAACTTGGACCTCCAATCTGTTGTGAGGATTAAATGAGTCAATCAATGCATGTAATGTTCTCAGGACCATCCTTGGTGACAGTAAATGGAAAGTGCTATATAAACATTAGCTGCTAATCTTATGACTGTCGTCCTTGGGCATTTAATTGAAAGGCACTGGACAGGACAAAAAGAGTGAAAGAATTTGAAGCCACCGAGTAAGTGTTGCAACAAAAGGCTCATGCCCTCCCAATTGCAAGTGATAACCTATCTAGACAGAGAGCTGGGGCTTGTTGGAGGGAACTTCGTGAACATGCTGTTTATGAGGATGTCCTTAAAGTTAATGGTCTGGGTCAGGAGGCAATAATCCCTGATAACAAGCCAGTCATCACTATATGACGCCTGCTAGGTGCTGGGTATAGTGAACATAACCAAGGAAAGCCCCCGCCCTCACGGAGCTGACATTCCGGGGAAGAGAAGGATAATACATGAGATAAGCGTGATGCATATAGTCTATCAGTTGGTGATCAGTGCAAAGGAAGAAATAGAGCAGAACTAGAAGTGTTCTTGTGGTTGGTGGACTGGCTGTACTTTCAATTTGAATAGTCAGGGAAGGCTTTGCTGAGACAAGCACAAGCAGGTGGAGTAACTGCAATCTAGGAATATACCGCAAGCATATGGGGGCCCAGCGGAAAGCCCTGCCTCTTGCCTGGCCCTATTGAAGGCTGCAACGAAACTCAATACTCCTGAGTTCTCCTAGGGCAGAAACTTCATTTTCTCTGGTTCATTGCTCTCAGCCTAGCAGAGAGCACTGCTCAGAGAAGATAATCCATAATTGTAACTGAAAGGATGTAATGTTCAAGTCATTCAATAAGCAAGCAATTTTTAAGCACTAACTATGCTCAAATTCGCTCATTCGGCATTAACTGAGCACCTATTATGTGAGGGATCCCGCGCTCTGCCCTCAATATGAATTATTAATTAACCGTCAGGACTAAGTGTGGGCACAGTCACACCAAAAAATCCGGATACTTCCAGGCACGGGATCAGGGGATCTCACAGGCTAGAGTGGCCTCGGACTTCCCCAGTGGGACCGCGAAGCCACAGTGCCAGTCCACATCCCACTGATGGTGGCGGGTCCCGCCCACTTCGAGGAGCACCGCTTAAACCCCAGACGCTGGGGGCAGGAGGTGAGGCCTCTTCGAGGAAGGCTGAGCTCGCTCCTCCGGTGAGACCCCGACCTTTCCCCGGTGCGCCCCAGGCCGTGGATCCCGAAAAGTGCGCGGGGACTTTGGCCAAGCCGAGCCCTAGGCGTAAGCGACCCGCTCCGGGGGAGACACACGAAAAAAGCGCACCAGCTCACTCTGGGGCTCCGGCAGGTCTCGGGACAGCCAGCCGTGCTCGGGCCGCCCCAGCTGCAGCCGCGCCTGGCCGCCCCCGCCCCCGCCCCCGGGCCCCGCTCGCCGCCCGCGCCCGCGCGCGCCCCTCTCCTCCGGCCGCCTCGCCCCGCCTCCGCCGGGCGCGCCCGGTCCCGCAGTCCCGGCCGGCCCCCGCTCCTCCCTCCGAGCCCCCGCCCGGCCCGCGGGGCTCCTCCGACTCCGGCCGGCGCGGGGCGCGCGGCTGCGGGACTGAGGGGCCGGCGCGGGAGGTGAGTGCGGGCGGGCGCGGGCTCCGCTCCGGTCCTGCATGTACCCCGGCGGGCGTCCCGCCGTGGGGGCCGAGTCCGCGCGGCTCTCCCCTCTCTGGACACCCTCCCCTCTGTCCCCGCTAAGGGAGACGAATCGGTCCGCTGCCCGCAGCTGGACAGCTGGTCCCGTCGTCTCCCTCATCCCCAGTCCCCGACCCTAAGCTCACTCCCATCCCCTTCCCATCTCCTCTCCGGCTGCTGCAGGGCGGCTGGTACCTTCTGGCTCCCCCCCTCACCACCCCCTGCCCACTCCTTTCTTCTTTGTCTTCCGGTTGCTCTCTGGCTGTGCGCAGGCTTTCCCGGCGTGGGGGGCATGTGCGCGTGTGTGCGGGAGAGGAAGGCTCCAGCAGATGTGCGTCAGTCTCTCTGGATCGCAACGAGTCCCCATCGGCATGGGTCCGGGACCCTGGGCCCCGAGCTTGGGGAGGAGGCCAAGGCCCGTGGGTGTCCTCGGCCTGGGGTGGGATGACATCACAGGGGCTCGAGTGGCTTCCTTGGGCCTTAACGTGCGGACCCCAGACCCTATGGGGAGCCGGCTTCCCCTCTGCACCTGAGAGGGAAAGACAAGAGGGCAGCTCTTTCTTAGAAAGGCTTTTGCTGTAGAGAGTCTCCGTTCAAAGGAGTGCATAGGGTGGTGAAAGGGATGGATGTCTTGGGCTCGCTGCCCTCAAGAGGCAGATAGACAGACGGACAGAAGGCGGCGTCGGAGTGGAATGAAAGAAATGCTGTGAGGTCAGAGAAGTCGCTGAGTAAAACGTAGAGTCCATTAATCGTTTTCAAAATTAACCACGAAGGAGCTCTTCTTGTAAAGGAAAACAGCCGGGCGAAGTTGAGCCCAGGCAATTAGAGAGATCTGAGAAATGCGGCCCCTGCTCCAGGCTGCTGTCCCTTAGCTGGCCTGCTTCAAGAGGAAGCTTTGTATTTTCTAGAAGTGCTTTTCTTGTTGTTCTTTTTGAACCCTCAAGGGACCAGAGGGTTCTTCTCTGTTCTTAATCAGTTTCTCTAGTTATCCTCTCCACTTGCCAAAATCCCTTGCTGCCCCACCTGGACTCCTTTTTCAAGCTCATGCCTGTCTTGTGACCATCATTTGTTTTTTATTTCCCATACTGATTTTTCTTTTAGAAAGAAATGATAGAGTACCTTGTCTTTAATTTGTCTTCTTACTATAAAGATGAGCTGAAGTACTGGGCTGTAAGCACTGGAGGATGTAAAAGGGTGACACCTCTGTTTTAATTTAATCGACTCAATTTCAGTTTGTTATTTAGAAAACTAAAAATAATCCAAAATGTGCTGAAGTTGTTAACCATGAGACAAGTACAGCAATGTCTCACTTCCCTAGATAGTGAGGAAATAACGTGTTCCGTTGCCATGCTTTTCACTTCCACCATAACTGAAGTTGACTCTTTCGAGCACAATTTCTTACTTTACAAAACAAATCATATGTAGCCCAAATTAAAAAAAAAAGAAAACCTGACTGGGGAGTCAGCAGAACAGAGTGGTCAGGAGCTCAGGCTTGGAAGGCAGCTTGACCTCCGTTGGAATCTGGGCTCAGCACTAATTCTCTATGTGACATTCGGTGCCCTCCAGGCAAAGACCTCCAGGAACACACTTAATGTTGAACAAGTTGGGTTTGTTGCTTGTTGTGTGAAGGAGACCTCACACCATGGGGAACTGTGGTGTCTCAGTAAGTGGGTGTTATTTTTATTTATTTATTTTTTTTGTGAGGAAGATCAGCCCTGAGCTAACATCGGCCAATCCTCCTCTTTTTGCTGAGGAAGACTGGCCCTGGGCTAACATCCATGCCCATCTTCCTCTTCTTTATATGGGACGCCGCCACAGCATGGCCTGATAAGCTGTGCATTGGTGCTTGCCCGGGATCCGAACCGGCGAACCCCAGGCGCGCTGCAGGGGAGCACACGCACTTAACTGCTTGCACCACCGCGCCAGCCCCCAGTAAGTGGGTGTTAGAAAGGAGTTACAGGATTTGGCCTTGTAGGTGATTTTGGGGACAGTTTAGGGAAATAGGACTTTGCTCTGGATTGGATGCTATCAGAAAGTGGGGGAAATTCTATTGCGTATCCTCATAAATCTTGTTAAAAAGGAGAGAAGGCTAGAGTGAGGCTAAACCTGTGGTTGGCCAGCATGCACCAGTCACTCATTAGCCATGGTTGGTGGTGGTAGTTGGGGGTGTTTGGTCATTTTTGTGGTTTGGACCATGTTTCTTTTTTGTCTATGGTCAGACAAGGTTATGAGAGGTCTTGTTTTTGTCTTGATTTATCACGACCACAGATTGGTCTTGCCTGATGTTGATGTTCTGTGACATTCTTCATGTTCAACACGAGAACGCCAGGCCCGTGCCTAGCAACACCAGGGCTAGCTGATGGTACCAGGCCTACTCCCGGATGTCAAGGCTGCTTCTTTTTTTCTTGTGATCTTGGGCAAGTTACCTAACATCTTTGAACTTCAGTTTCCATGTCTGTAAAATGTGGACAATGCCTACTCTGGGTTGTTGTGAAGAGTAAATGAGGAAATGTGTAGAAAGGAGTTTTCCCAATGCCTGGCACACAGCAGGTACTCAGCGTACAGTTGCCCCTCTCTTTAGCTGGTGTATTTGGATGTTGAGGTTTCTCCCCTAGAACTATTCAAGCAGAGGCCCGGTGATCAACCAGAGCTGCTCCAGAGAAGAATCCTGAGTTGGCTATGAGGAAGAGCTGCGTCCTTTCCAACTCAAATATCCGATAATTCTCTAACTGAATCAGTCTTAAGAATGGACGCTAGTGATTGTAGTATCTTCTCATGCGATCATTACCTTGGCATCCATTTTTAGGATTCTTTGTTCCCAGGAGCCAGTGGCCCTAGTTGGCCATGTGCTTTTCTGACTTTTTGTTGTTGTCTTGCTTTCTTGGTCTCTTCCTTTGAAGTCTCTTGTCCAGGAGTCTGATTCAAGCTTGTACTCCTTATCACATTCGCTTTGGCTCTCTGAGTTCTAATCTACTTTGAGCTGGGAAGCCACATGGGCAGGTAAGTAGGGACTGTTTGTTAATAGAATTCTTAAGGCCCTGTGTGAGGGCCCAGGATCCATGGTACAGCTGTGAAATGCAGTGAGTTTTTAGGCCATGAGCATTTTGAACTAGATCTCATGTGGCCATTTTCATCTACTTCCAGGTTAGAGTGTTCTGGAAATTTGAATCTGAAGTCTGACTTCTGGTTAATTGAGACATTATAGTGCTTGTCTGTATTAGGCAACTTGGTTCTAGATCCTTTAGTTGGCCCTGGGCATATTATTTAATCTTTCCTGGCTAGACTTTAGTGACTTTAGGTGTTTGAGGATGGTATGACAGCTTATTGTCTCCTGATGCCACAACTCTATTGTATTAAATTTCTAGCCTATATTTTGGCTCATCTCTCTATTATATCAAAAGTTCCTAGGAATAAAGGAAAAAAAAAAAATGAAACAATAGAAAATGGGCCAAGGACACAAACAGTTAAGAGAAGAAATACAAAAAGACTTTAAACAAAACATGCTTGGTGGCACTTATATTAAATAACATAATCTAAAACTATACTGAGATACTGTTTCTCACCTATGAGACTGACAGAAATACAAAAGTTTGATAACACACTCTGTTGCTGAGCCTGATACTTTCATACCTTATTGGTGAGACTGCAAAATGGTACAACTTATAAATTATAGATGCTTTTACCTGTTGATCTAGTAATCCCTCTTCTAGCAATCTCCCTTCGGGTACTCTTGCCTGTGTGTGAAGAAGACATACAATCAGGAGTATTTAGTGTGGCATTTTTATAATAACAAAAATTTAGAAATAACCCAAGTGATCAGCATTATGAGACAGGTTAAATAAATGATGGTACATGATGGAGTGATGTACCATCATGATGGAGTATTATGCTGCTATAAAGAAGAAGGCCCTAACGTGGAAAGATCTCCAGGGTATATTGTTACAAGACAAAAAGCAAGGTGTAGAACAGTGTGCAGACTCCTGTTTACTTATATTTGTATCAGGAAATGTGAAGATAATATACCTGAAGGGGGGAGGGGTGAAAGGGTAGATGGGACCTGGATAGGAATGGGATTTCTTTTTTTTTTTTTTGTGAGGAAGCCCTGAGCTAACATCCCATGCCAATCCTCCCTGGAAGACCGACCCTGGGCTAACATCTGTGCCCGTCTTCCTCTACTTTACATGGGATGCCACCACAGCATGGCTTGACAAGCAGTGCGTTGGTGTACGCCCGGGATCTGGGAACCTGCGAACCCTGGGGCCACAGTGGTGCGTGTGCACTTAACTGCTGTGCCACCGGGCCGGCCCAGGAATGGGATTTCTTGGTGTATATCTTTTTACATAGTTTAGATATTTGAGCCATGTGAATGTATTATATATTCAAACATAATAATAATAAAGAAACCTCTAATTTTAACTTTACAAGGAGAATATTCTCAAAGAGTTCATCGATTAAATAAGCCTGATTTTAATAAAGACCTGCAAAGCAATGGCCACCTCCATTAACTCTTCCTAAAGCAACCTACATTGTCAAGGAGGCAAATTGACTGTGTTTGATGTTAGATTGAAAAAAAATTAAAAATTAATTTAGGCGTTTCCTTTTTTCATTCTCTAACCCCTTTGGGGAGGACTGATGTCATTACTAAGGCTGTGCTGCCCACAACAGATGGGTTTTTTTATGTTTTGTTTTGTTTTTTAATGGCCAGCCTGATTTGGCTTCTTTAGAAACCTGTTTGATCTGAAGGCAAGTTAGTGAATTCCCTTTCAGGCTGTCGCAGAAAAGAATAGAAACCATAAAAGTAGAGATCCTGACACCAAAGGTAAACTGAGGCAGATTCTGCTGCCGCTCTTCTCTTGGACAAGCAGGGTGAATTCCCACAGGTCGTTGGGGAGACTTTATTTTGTTCCAAGTTCTTTCCCTGTGTTTGGCGCAATAAATCTTGCACCTTATCCTGGATACATTCTCAGCAGTTACTCTCTTATTGTCCCCAGCAATCTGCTTCCTCCCGAATTCCCTCTTGGTAACTGGCATTTCCATCTCATCGGCCAACCCACACCTGAGATTCCTGGAGGCCATCTTAGGGAGTCTCCTCTGTTTCACCACCACCTTTACATCCAACCGGAGTTCTGAGGAAACCACCAAACCAGCATCTTTTCTATCCTTATGCCACCAACATAGTGCGGCAGCATCCTTTGTTGTCCATCTCTAATCTTGTTCCCTTCTAGCCAGTTTCCTATTTTGCTTCCAGAAGATCTTTCTAAGTGACCCCTCTGATCACATTGCTCCCTGTACAACCCCTCTGATGGCTCCTGCTGCCCTGGCCCCTAACGGGAGGCATGGGCTTCCAGGATCTGGACCGAGGCCTCCTCATCCTTGTCTTTTGCCCTTCCTCACTCTAGAACCCTGCACTCCGGTGCAGGAACCAATCCTGGAGCTTGAAAAGCAATTCCAGCTCTGTCAAAGAAGAGGCGACAGCATCTCAACACAAAACGATGTCTCCTGGACATCACGAGCTCGGTGGTCACAGATCTTGCCTTGCACAATCTTCCCTACCCGTCCACCACCTCCTGCAAATGCTGGGCTTTTATAATTGCTGCTTCTCTGCTAGAGCACTGTCACAGTGCTCCTTTGCCTGCTTACTTCTACTTGGCCCACAAAATGCAGTGTGGTTGCTGCCTACTTCCAAATGACTTCTCTGACCCTGTGCTTCTCTCCAGTTGATTTAGGTGTCTTTTACTTGGTTCCTTCCTTGTAGCAAACGGTGTCAATATCTAGCATAAAACTTAGCTGTTTATTTCTCCATCTAGTAGCTCATTAAGGAGAGAGACTACTTTTTGTCTCTGTATCCTAAGTGCTTAAACACGGTACCTGGGAATACTAGGTACTTAAGAGTAATTAATAAACAATGCAATAAATGTTTTGATAAATGGATAAATGAGTGCTCCATTGCATGCAAGATCCTTATGCTCAGTACAGTGAGAGATTAGTTAGAGATGAGAGCTTGAGTGTACTTAGTTTTCCTTCTTTGCAGTTCACTGTTTATCAGAGAGGAACTTTTTGCGTATTTTAGAATCCCTCCCTTAAATGTTCATTCTTTTTTTTTATTTTTATTTTTTTGGTGAGAGAGATTAGCCCTGAGATAACATCCATTGCCAATCTTCCTTCTTCTGCTGAGGAAGATTGGCCCTGAGCTAACATCTGTGCCTATCCTCCTCTATTTTGTATATAGGACACCGCCACAGCATGGCTTGATGAGTGGTGCCTAGGTCCGTGCCTGGGATCCAACCTGTGAACCCTGGGCTGCCAAAGCGGAGCACTCAAACTTAACCACTACACCACTGGGCCTGCCCCTAAATGTTCATTCTTATTGTTAATATACAAGGACAGGGTTAGGTAGCTACACAATAATCTAAGACAAGGTACTTTAGAGAAGATGGTGATAGGTAAGACAAATATTTTCTGATGCCCTAGAGGAGAGTCATGTTAAAGAAAGTAGGTTGAACTAGTTAACATATAGGGTTACTCCCAGCTCTCAAATTCTATGATTTTATGATCCATGTGACTGCCAGACACCAGGGTACAAATACAAACAAAACATAGTTCTTGTCCATTAGACATTTTAACCTTTGACTGTGGATAGTTTAAAAAAAATTTTATTTCTATTTGTGCTTTTTTTTTGAGTAATAATGATTATATGTGTGTGTTTGTGTGTACACATATGTATGTTCATGTATATATATATTTGGCTATGTGCAGTTTATGTATTGTGAATTGTTTATAACCTTTACCCATGTTTCTACCACAGTATTTTAAGAACTTGATTTGTTAAAGTTTTTTTTTTTGTGTGAGGAAGATTGGCCCTGAGCTAACATCTGCCAATCCTCCTCTTTTTTGCTGAGGAAGACTGGCCCTGGGCTAACATCCATGCCCATCTTCCTCCACTTTATATGGGACGTCACCACAGCATGGCTTGGCCAAGCGGTGCGTTGGTGCGTGCCCAGGACCTGAACCAGCGAACCCCGGGCTGCTGCAGCGGAGTGTGCGCACTTAACCACTTGCGCCACCAGGCCAGCCCCTGTTAGTTTTTTTATATATTAAGTATGCTGGTTCTTTGTTATAAATATTATAAGTATTTTCTCAATTTGGCATTTGCCTTCGTAAAAGCCTTTCTCATCCTACAATTGGACAAATATTTGTCTATTTTTTTCTAGTAATGTTATGGTTTAATTTTTCCTCGAAAACCCCTCTAATCCATTGAGAATTTGCTCTCATGTATGGCATGAGATAGAGATCTGACTTGAATTTTTCCACATGATTGGCCAGTTGTTCTAACACCATTTATTGAATAGTCTATACTTCTTCCACTGAATAGAGTACTTTTTTAAATTTTTTTTATTTTTTAATTTATTTTTTCCCCCAAAGCCCCAGTAGATAGTTGTATGTCATAGTTGCACATCCCTCTAGTTGCTGTATGTGGGACGCGGCCTCAGCATGGCTGGAGAAGCGGTGCGTCGGTGCGTGCCCGGGATCCGAACCCGGGCCGCCAGCAGCGGAGCACGCGCACTTAACCGCTAAGCCATGGGGCCGGCTCCCGAATACAGTACTTTTATATCCAGTGTGTCTCTTTCTTCTTTTTCCCTCCAGCTGATGAGTGACTGGCCTTCATTTCCGGGTTAAAAAGTAGTAGCTAGTTACTTTCCATTTATGAATAGGGGAAATAACACAGTGTAGGGAAAAATCATATTTGACCCTTCAGAGAAGTGGTCGTAAGATACAAATTGTGGTAGTCAGTGTGTTGTTCAACAAATATTCCTAGGCCTGTACCTTCCCGATACTTGGTAGGATTGTATTTCTTGACCATTATGATTGGCTGAGGCCATGTGACTAGTTCTGACAAATTGTGAGTGGACATGATGTTTGTCAGTTTTGGGCCAGAGCATTTAATTGTTGGTGTTAGACTTTCCAGAACTCTCTTTCCTGTTGGATGATGGCTGACAATGTTCAAGATGGTGGCTGCCCCTTCAGTCTGGATCCCTGAATGACTAAGATGAGCAAAGCTCTCCTGTCCTCCTGTATTGGCATGTAGTGTAATGAATAAATAAACTTTTTTTTTTTTTTTGTGAGGAAGATCAGCCCTAAGGTAACATCCATGCCAATCCTCCTCTTTTTGCTGAGGAAGACTGGCCCTGGGCTAACATCCATGCCCATCCTCCTCTACTTTATAAGGTACGCTGCCACAGCATGGCCTGACAAGCGGTGCATCGGTGCGCACCCAGGATCCGAACCCGGGCCGCCAGCAGCGGAGCGCGCGCACTTAACTGCTATGGCATGAGGCAGGCCCTGATAAATAAACTTTATTGTTATAAGCCACTGGGATTTGGAAGTTATTTGTTTCTGAAGCATAATCTAGACTATCCTGACTTATATTCTCTTTCAGTATTTCAGTGTGATTTCTTTGACATCAACTGAACTCAAACTAAAGGCTTTTCTAGGAAGGAGGTATTCTTTCATGTATACTGATTAATACTAGTGAGAAATAAGAATAATTTTAGAAAAAAGTCATGAAATAATAACTTCTTATTTAATTTTGGGGTAACTTTATTTTTTTTTTTCAGGTAATCTAGAGCTCTCAAAATGTTTGCCAAAGCAACAAGAAATTTTCTTAGAGAAGTCGATGCTGGTGGTGATCTGATTGCAGTATCAAACTTGAATGACTCTGATAAGTCACAACTTCTAAGTCTGGTGACAAAAAAAAAGAGATTCTGGTGCTGGCAGAGACCCAAGTACCAGTTTTTATCTGTCACCCTTGGAGATGTACTCACAGAAGACCAATTTCTGAGTCCAGGTATGTTTCTTTGGGTATATTCTACAATTAGTCCCACAACAAAAGGTGATTCTTCTTCTAGACACATGTTGTCTTGAGTGATTATAAGGTGATATCTTATAATGAATTCTCCTGTTTGTTTGCTTACTGTCTTATAAACATATCCTTTCTTAAAATGAACAAAATTCTGCAGGCCTAATATGAAAAGTTATAGCTTAATCTTTAATAAAATAATATTGCAGTTTTTGGTCTAAATGTAAGACATGCCCGTTGTAGGTGTTGTGTTTGGTCAGCGTAAGTGGGATGGATCTGCTACCAAAAATTGGTTCGATGTTGAGGTTGATGCCACATGTCCCTCAGGAGGGTGTGAAAAGTTTTATTACTTACATAAATGAAGCTTTCTGGGAAGAGCAGGGCAGCGTCCCAAGCTGGTCCAAAAATAGCTAAGGGAAGGAGGGAAAAGGAGATGGGTTCAGTTTTTATTGTGATTAGCAGGTAGGGTGAGCATTCTGCAATGTGGGCTGGGGCCTGCGAGGTTTGAACTTCCTGCTGGTGCCAGTGGAGGGAGCGCCTGGGTTTTCTTACCAGCTTGCCCAGATGTGTAACAGAAATGGAAGAGGGAGTGGTGGGCTTAAGCTGTCAGCAGTCAAACATCAAAAATGGAATCAGACTCATTATTGCAGAAGAGTATTTATAAAATATAGAAAGGCATGAAGAAAATAAATCAACAAAAATTCCACCAAGTGTTCCCATTAATACTTGGATGTAGTCTTTTTTCTCTGCATCTAATTTTTTAAAAACAAAATTGGAAACATACTATGTATAACTTTTCTATATTCCTTATTTATTTTTTATTTAACCTTGTATAAGTTTTTCTTCATAGGTTTAAATATTTTTATTTATTTATTTATTTATTTATTTATTTATTTTTGTGAGGAAGATCAGCCCTGAGCTAACATCCATGCTAATCCTCCTCTTTTTGCTGAGGAAGACCAGCTCTGAGCTAACATCTATTGCCAATCCTCCTCCTTTTTTTCCCCAAAGCCCCAGTAGATAGTTGTATGTCATAGTTGTACATCCTTCTAGTTGCTGTATGTGGGACGCGGCCTCAGCATGGCTGGAGAAGCAGTGCGTCGGTGCGCGCCCGGGATCCGAACCCGGGCCACCAGCAGCACAGCACGCACACTTAACTGCTAAGCCATGGGGCAGGCCCGGTTTAAATATTTTTTAATACTGTTTTCAACAAACACATAATATTCCTTTGTGTGTATGCACCTTAATTTGCTTAACCATTTCAATTTAGTACATAATAATTAAGGCTGCAATGAACATTTTTGTCTGAATTTTTATTGTTGTTTTTGTTTTTGCTTTAAGCCATTACTTCAGCACAGACTCTTAAAGATAGTCATACTGGACCAGAGGTGGGGAACTTTTTGAGGACTTTTGGTACTCATTCCTACACTACTTTTTGGAACATGGTGATATATGAAAGTATCATCAGCTCTTAATTATTGGACTAAATGATGTCTGAGTCCTCTTTCAGCTCTGAAGTTCTCTAATCTAGTGACTGCATCTCTATTAAAGGGGAAAAGAGATAGAGGAGATAATTTGAGTTTACAAATAGTTTCCAGACTGTCTTCCAGATCAGCATTCTAGCCTGTGCTTTCTTCAACCAAGCTCCTTATCAGGGCTGTCAAGCAATGGACAAATGAATTGATATTAATTTTATTTCATTTTTGTCCTGGATTTCTGGTAGAACTCCTATCGAGTGGTGAAATAACTAAATATGAGCAGGGGCAAGAGAAAAAAATGCACAGAATAGACCATGGACCCCTGAGTAAATGAATCCTCCCTGCTCTGTGCTGTTGAAGTGCCTCTTTTGTGGTGTCCTGAAAGATCACGAAGACTCGCATTAGATGGCTGAGGCCAGCTGTAGTCACTGCAGATGGAAAAGTCCCAGATATGCTAATCATCTGAGGCCAGAGCTCACCCCTGGTTCTGTGTCCTGTTGGTGTTAGGCTGTGATGAGGGGTGTCCTCTACTTTGTCTGCTGACCAGATTCAGGATACTTCACTTGTGTTATTTTTTTTGCCATTCGCAACAACACTGGTGTGTTTGCGTTGCCCAGGGATGCAAAGGTTGGAGGGGTGACTTGATGGCGACGGTCCCAGTGATCACCGGTTGGTTCCCTCACTTTCTCCCTTCCACCAGCAGCAGTTCATGATGCAGAAGTGTGCACAAATGACATCTTTTTTGGAGGTGTGTCTAGAGTGGCTTTTTGGAATATACAGACAGTGTTGATCGTCCCCACCTGCTATGGGGTCCAGTTTTTGGGACAGAGTTTCCAGGTGTGGTAATGAGCCTCATTAAGAACAGAACTGTGGGGGCCGGCCCCGTGGCATAGCGGTTAAGTACATGCCCCGCTGCTGTTGGCGGCCTGGGTTTGGACCCCGGGCGCCACTGACGCACTGCTTGTCAGGCCATGCTGTGGCGGTGTCCCACATAAAGTGGGGGAAGATCAGCACAGATGTTAGCCCAGGGCCAGTCTTCCTCAGCAAAAAGAGGAGGATTGGCATGGATGTTAGCTCAGGGCTGATCTTCCTCACCAAAAAAAAAAAAAAAAAAGAACAGAACTGTGACCTGAAGATAGAATTTCTGTGTAGCACTTTGTACAACCTAGGACTGACCTGTTTATCAGAAAATGCCGTTGCTCTGGGCCTAAACCCAGTGGATAGATTGAGCACTTGCTGTGTGCCAGGCTCTGTATTACATGCTGTACATAACATCAGCTTGTAACAGAACCCATCAGGTGGGTATTATTAATTATCTCCAAATTACATATGACAAGCCCGAGGTTCAGGGAGATGGATGTTACCTAAGTTCTTCCAACTAGGAATATTAGGTAGTGATAAAATCTTGAGCTCTTGACAACTGCTCTATGCTGCTTCCCAGAGCATTTCCCAGAGTGTTTGTATTCCATGAGATGTGACAGGAAAAGGCTTTAAAGTGGGGACATTTTCACAGCTTTCTCATTTTTGGTCGTGGTGGTAGAGATGATTTCCTGCTTTGTCAATTGCAAAGTTAATGACTGGTGGTTAGTTCTCATTAACCCTTGTAGAGGAATGGGTTTTCTAGACTGGAGTGAAAGAAATACAGGTGTTGGGAGCAGTGAGTGGATGGAAAGAAGCCTTCAGACTCCAGGTGGATTTGAATCCCTTATGAAGCACAACCAGGAACTCAGGAGAGTCTTGGGGCAGGGAAATGGAAAAGGCCAAGTGTGAAGTTCCTAAGAGACTCTAAATGTAGAGTGGTGTGATGATGACTGAGACTATTTTTATGGTGGTATTTGGTTGGATTAAAAGTGAGAATAGTAAGAATCTGGAGACATGAGAAGCTTGGCAGATCAGGTATGAGATCCTCAGATATTTATCTTTAGTGTTCAGATAAAAAGGGCAGATCTCGAAGACAATCTGATCGCAATCACCTGGATGTGACCAGATGAGGAACATGGCAATTCCCAGGGGACTTGATTGAAGCTGGGACACTGGGTAGGTGATGGCATCTTCCATAGTGTCTGGGAAGCCAGTAAAGAAGAATGGAGAATCTGGAGCTTGTGTGTTCCAGGATGGTATTTGAGGGAGGGAGGAAGGGCATGCCCACTGACTTTATCGGGAAGATAGAGCTAAGGAATTCTGTGATGAGGAATTGAATGCCTGGGTAGAGGTTAGGTATGAACAGATAAGTATGGGAAGGGAATTATTTGCACGGAGATGGTAAGAAGGTCAGGGGAATGGTGGGTGGGAAGGGAAGATGCCCAAGGACAGGGCCAGGTGGCCAACCTGCCAGATACCAAGGCAGGTCACTCGAGTGCGCATTCTGAGCATGGGCTGCTATTTACTCTCTGCTTAGGTGTCATCCTCATCTACTCCCTTTATAGTCTTCACCCTGGAAAAGCACACATTTAAAATATTCTGTTTCTTTACCTGGATAGTGGTTAAACAGATGTTTGCTTTAAAATTATTTGTTCAACTCTACAGATACTTTTTGTGCACTTGTCTATGTATGTATAAATTGGAATTGAAAGATGAAAAAGCTGAAAAGCACCCACGAGAGCCCCACCACCAGTTCACACCATGCTCTCAGTGAGCACCCAGTGTGCTGGCTCCATTTTCCTTTGCCCACACACACAGCATGGCTGCCAGCTTTCCATTCTAAGTGCAAGCCTCATGTTGCCCACGGATCTCCACAGGCTGAGAAAGCTAGGTGACCTAAGGCACAGAAACAGCTGTATCATCATCGGATTCCTTTGCATGTGTCATTCACTCCAGTGGTCGTGGAGTCGGACTTTGTGAAATACGAGGGCAAGTTTGAAAACCATGTGAGTGGGACCATCAAGACGGCACTGGGGAAGGTCAAGCTGAATGTTGGAGGCAAAGGCCTCAGGGAGAGTCAGTCTTCGTTTGGAACCCTGAGGAAGCAGGAGGTGGACTTGCAGCAGCTCATCAGAGATTCCGTGGAGAGGTAATCAGAATTCTATTTGGCATTTTGGATTTTGACACGTCTCACATTTAAAGGTTGTTCAGTTGGACCCCTGTTAAAAGAGTGACAGACAGGAATTTGGCCAATCAACAAACATTATTGAATGCCTGTTGTGCTGAAACTTTAGGAGGACTTCATCGTTTAGTCTGTAATTTCTTGACTGTTCTTAGCCTGAGAGTGGAGACTTGGGAAGCACTTTAAAAGGATGTTACTTCAGGCAACTATGTACTTTTTCTCAATCTTATGATTTATAAAATGCCAACAGTGAGAATGCTCTGTCCTACATTTTTGAATATTAATATCAGAAGTAGGAAAATCATAACCCCCGCTAGCCCTTAATAATTTTCTGTTTAGGAGAAGAGAGCAAGTGAGGGGCTTCGAGGGAAGAGCTGGTTTCCGGCTTGGAAGTCTTGAAGAAAACCCCACATTTGTTCATTGTTTAGCTTTCAGTAAATACATTTTACCCCCATATAACTTCTCATTATTTTTACCTTATGTTTATTCAACATTCAATGAATAGTTGTGTTGAGTGCCTACTATGTACCATGTCCTGTTCTACGTGCTGGGGATGCTACAGTGAACAAAATGCCAACATTTCTGCCCTATATTCTAGTGGGGAGAGACACAAAATGTACAATTAAGTAAAATATATAGTAGGTTGATGGGGATTGATGAAATGGAGAAAAATATAGCAGAGAGGGCAGTATAGGTCATGCCAGGAATGGGGATGATTTGAAAAAGTGGCCAGAGAAGGCATCCTGGAGAAGTTGGCACTGGAGCCAAGACCTGAAGTTGGGGAGAGAGCGAGCATAGGGGTGTCCTGGGCAAGAGTGTTGGAGGCAGAGGCCAGTGTGGCTGAAGCTGTGTAGGCTAGGCAAGAGGAGGTGACATCAGAGGGGCTAAAAGGAGTGGCAGGTCCTGTAGGACATTGTAGGCCACTGGAGAGACTTTAACTCTTACTTGGAGAGAGATGGGAAGCCATCAGAAGACTTTGAGCAAGGAAGTGCATGATCTGCCTTATGTTTTAGAATGATCATTCTGGCTGCTGGGTTGAGAAGAGACTGGGTTGGTGGAAGCGGAGGCCAATTGAGAGGTTATTGCAATAATCCTGACAAGAGATGGTATTTCAGTTTGTGCAGTAACGTCTGTGCATTTTCATGTGTAATTATATCACCTTTTTTCTTTTAAAACAGAAAATGCGAATCCAAATAAGTTGAGAGAAAACTCACTTGTGTTTAAGTATGGGTAGCTTATCTCCCCTTTTCCCATGTTCTTAGGATTATATGAAATATAAAATACGCTTGGTCATCGAACGAAATTATGTTTAAAAAATTATGAGTAAAAGATATCATAAAACTCATGTATCAAGCATTTGGAGGATGGATTTTGTATAAACATTGAGGATGCTTGGGCAACTGTAGTCTTCAAAACCCATTCACCTCTCTACTAACCTCTGATGCTTAATGGACTTGGAAGATCCTGGCTGTTATTTGACTATGGCCTTTTGGCACTCTCTTGGACTCCAGGACTCCAATGAGTTAGGACTCTGGCGGGAATTCCCTTTTGGTCAGAGAACTTTAAGCTCGTTATGGTGACACCAGGTGGAAGCGATAGCCACCTGTTTCTCTGAGAGTCATGATCTTAATTTTCCTTCCTCTACTGCTTTTCTTCTTTGCTAGAGAGGCATTTTCCTTCTCTACTGTAATACTTGAGACATATTAGACAAATATTTGTTGTCTATCTGAAAATAAAACTGAATTGGGTGTCCTGCATTTTTATTTGCTAAGTGTGGCAAATAAGGGGGAAGAGGGACAGGAGGGCTGGGAGTGTCCAGGGGCCTCTGTTCCCTCAGTCTTCAGACAGCCCTCTATAGCTTAGCCTTATTTTGCAATCTTGTTATTTCTATTTCAAGAACCACCGTTTGGCAATGCTCTGTAATCACATTTCTCGATATAAGATTTTCAAACACTCTTCATGATTCAGGTATAGAAGATAGTGCCAACAGGAAGCATATGGGGAGAAGTCAGTGAGCAGAGATGGGGGAAAACATTCTGAAGAGAAAGAAGCCAAGGCCGCAGTTATAAGTTGAGGAACAGGGAGAGAGGGAGAGGAAGGAAATGAACAGCCCCTGAGCACCTACTGTGTGTCAAACACTTTATAGACGTCATCTCATTTACTCTGCACGGCCGTCTCCTTTTACATTTGAGGAGCTAAGGCTCAGGGAGGAGAAGTGACTTGTTCTCAGTCCCAGAGCTCAATCTGGGTGCTGAAGCTGGGATTCAACCCAGTATCTTCTGGCGCCAAAGCTCCTGTTCTTTCCTCTAAATCATTCTTGAAGCAACTGTGAAGCAAAGAAACTGGCTGAGATAAAAGTAGTTAAAATTACAGAACAGAATGTAAAGGCAGAGCATGAATCTGGGTCCCCAGTGAGGGTACCCGGGGAGTGGACAGTGGACTAGGTGCTGCCCTGAGCAAGTGCACGTGAACAGCTAGGCCTGTCCACCTGGAGGGCCCCGCACACGGGGATGAGATCAGCTTGGGAGGGTATTCAGAAATCCTGTTCATTGTAGAGGTGATGGGGAAGGGATGGCCAGGCGAGGGGCAAGGGGGCTACCAGGAACATGATAAAGAACAAATTTAAAGTTTAGAAATGGAAAAGGTGTCTTATCCCAGAGCCATGTCTTCCTTGTTCTGTTGCTAAGAGTAAAGGTGAGCTATATGGGAGGGGAGGAAAGACTCTCTGATCACGGGATGGAGATCATGTAAAGCTAATGTTCTTGTTGTTTCACTCTGGAGTAATAAATTCTTATTGTCTGCCTGTCTTTGGTCTCCCACAACATCATCGGATTGATAAGATACTGTTTGATACACACATGGCCCGGGAGTAGTAATTAGTAATGCTTAAATACTGTGAATTCTTGAGGGCTTATTTGCAGTCAGTCATTTTTATTTCAGGTCATTTAAATAAGTTGTCATCTGTATACAAGTTATTTTAGCCTTCAGAATTCAGAGTATTACCTTTATTGTCCCCGAGATGTGTGCACATCTCAAAAACAAACTTCATCTATCCTTGAAAAAACAAGTGCCTGTATATGTAACATTTATCTAGCATTGTTGGTACGAAAGCGATCCACAGGAATAAACCTTTACACCTGGAGCTGACCCCTTCGAGTGAGAGCTCTATGTTTATCTTAAAACATTCTTGATGGAAACCATGCTAAGATATATCATGTACTTCTTTTTTTTTTTAATGGAGAAGAACACATTTGTTGATATCTTTTTATAATGACTGAGATTCATGTTTTATTATTCTTTTTTTGTGTGTGTGAGGAAGATCGGCCTTGAGCTAACATCTGCCAATCCTCCTCTTTTTGCTGAGGAAGACTGGCCCTGGGCTAACATCCATGCCCATCTTCCTCTACTTTATATGGGACGCCGCCACAGCATGGCTCGACAAGCTGTGTGTCGGTGCGCGCCCAGGATCCGAACCGGCAAACCCCGGGCCGCTGCAGCGGAGTACGCGCACTTAACTGCTTGCGCCACCGGGCTGGCCCCCTCATGTTTTATTCTTAAGAGCCAATATTATTTTGTAATAAACTCTTTAGTTTTTCTGCCTTGTCTTCCATTGTCAGCTGCCGTTTGTCACTGCCTTAAGTACAACTGCCACACCCCACCCCACCTCTGCCACTCATTTGTTGCTTCTAATCTCCTATGGTCAGGGAATTGTATTCCTGGTCAGTAGCTTCTGTAGATTTGGTATGTCACTTCTGCCCCTCGCCTCAGTTTCCTCAGCTGTAGGTAAAATAGGTGGACTAGATGATCTTCGAGGGTTTTCTCCTGGCTAAATGTGAGAAGTCAGAGGACTCCAGAATGCACGCATTGGCCCCTTCCCCTTGAGTTCAGGGCCTTGGTTTCAGCTGGTTCCAGAGATGGCGCCATTTTGTGCTTTCCTGGCTGTTCAGGCGTTGAAGTGGGTGTTACCATACAGGCAGATCCCATTGTCATTCTTTGTCATATTGTAAAGCAAATTTTGGTCAAATGGATTACCTTTTTCTATGCATACATGATAATTAGAAGTTTAGTTCTTCATTAAGAATTCCAACTTATAAATTATATGAAACTAATACATCATGCAAGCAATGGTATGGCAATGATAAACCTTCATAATTATTTAAAATATTTTAAAATTACGCCTGAAGTCTTATATCTAAATACTTCCAAAGTTTACAAGTTTTACATGCAAGAAAAACTTTTAAATGCTACTGTTTATTATGGCCCTCATTTGATCTCTCTAGAGTTACTGCAGTAGCTCTCATGAGTACTCTTTCAATGTGCCATCCACTCTTACTTTATTTAGTTGTTGTTTGAGGGGAGGGATTTGAGGGCCCATGTCTTTCTTAAAAAAGCCATGCAGCGAAGTTGGAACTGGTCTTGTTTTCTACTTGATAAATTTCCCTGTGGCCCGCAGAGGGTTTGAAAATCATTCCATTTGTCTTTGTGCTCGGCTCAGTGCTGGCCTCATTATTTTTAGTAAATAGAGTTTTTGCCTAACAATTTAAAGACCTCTGGCCACATGTTCTTGGAGAACAAGAGTTTCCTGAATCTGGTCCTTTTGTTTATTCTCTTTTTCCTTTGTGTCTCCTTTAGGGGCCGCCTTTAAGTAGTCAAAACAAACCAGGTGAAGGCATCCCCAGGTCTAGGGGTGGGAGCGGTCGGCAGCACATCTGCGTGCTCTTCTCTTGGTGTTGGTGGGTGACAGTATTTTTAGGCTGATTGCAGAGAGGTAAACTTCAGGCTCATTTTCCAAAATGAAAAAAATTGGTTGTGGAAACACAGAAGTATAAGGAGTAATATAACAAACACTAATATACCACCTCCCTCAACTGGGGCTTAAAATTCTTTTTCTTTAAACCAAGACATAGGAGTCATCTCTTTCTGCCTTCACCATCCAAGACTTCATTAATAAAATGGGATTAGCGTTCCCAAGGAGTTTCTGTGAGAATTAAATGAGAGAATATAAACAAAGCATGACACATGGCAAGTTATTAATTGCAGCTATTAGTGTGAACACTTCCATAATTATGGCTATTATTACTAGCCCCAAATAGAGCCTGGGAAAGGTCAGAGCTGTTGGAAGGAAAGGTGTGACTTAGCATTTGGTGACAGCGCCGGGAGACGCAGAGTTTCAGAAGAGGAATGAAGTAACGTCCTTGGAGTTTCTGGCGTGGAGCGTTTCTGACGCTCACTCCCTGGAGCCCTGGGCTCGCCCCTCGGTGGAGCAGCAGGCAGCGCCTCGTCTCCATCGTGAACCCACAGTGGAAGGACCACCTTCAGTGGAAGTCGGAGAGGCTCTGGTGCCAGCATGGAGCAACAGCCTGGCTTCTCCCAAAAGGAGTGTGGACACAGATGTGTAGCCATGCCATGGAAAAGTCTAGAAAGCACGCAGGCTGTTCTCTCAGAATGTTTTGTTTGTCACAGGAGGTGCTTGTTTAATTCTTGAATAACGATGTATGAAGCCCTTGAACAATATCAGTAAGATTTTTTTTTTGAGGACGATTGACCCTGAGCTAACATCTGTTGCCAGCCTTCCTCCTTTTTTCCTTTTTTTCTCCCCAAAGCCTGAGTAGATAGTTGTACACCCTTCTAGTTGCTCTATGTGGGACACCGCCTCAGCCTGGCTTGATGAGCAGTGCATAGGTCTGCGCCCAGGATCCAAACTTGTGAACCCTGGGTCACCGAAGCAGAGCGCGCAAACTTAACCACTATGCCGCCTCACCGGGCCGGCCCCTTCCAGCCAGAAGGTTTTTTTTTTTTTTTTTTTTTTAAAGATTTTATTTATTTATTTTTCCCCCAAAGCCCCAGTACATAGTTGTTTGTCATAGCTGCACATCCTTCTAGTTGCTGTATGTGGGACGCGGCCTCAGCATGGCTGGAGGAGTGGTGCCTCGGTGCGCACCCGGGATCCGAACCCGGGCCGCCGGCAGCGGAGCGCACGCACTTAACCACTAAGCCACGGGGCCGGCCCCAGCCAGAAGGTTTTAATGGGCCTTGTCTTTCACCATATTCTTTGCAGGATGAGCAGCAGTCAAGTTCTCAAGGCTCCACCAAATCTACTCTTTTTAAAAGATGTCTTCCCTAAGACCCCCAGGCCACACCTATCTCTGTGTTGTCTGAAATTTAGTTAATATATGGCCATTTTTCTCTAAATTATGCTATCTCTTGGTTTTGGTTTTAGTTTTTAGGATTGGGAGCTTCTGGAAGCTTGTTTGACCTTCTCTGACATTCTGTTGCTTTTATCTACGGTATAACATAGCCAGCTGATAACCCCTCATGCTGGAGAGAAGGGGGTTCTGGGGATTTTTTCCAGTATTTGATTCTGGGAGTGGTTTTTGTCTTTTTACAGAAATCATCCTGTCCTATGAGCTCTACTTTGAAAGGCTACTTGAGTCTTTTTTGGAAGTAGGTGGGATTCAAGTCCTAAGGAGAGGCATTCAAGTACTATTTTCTTCTATGATTGATAGACATCATCGTATTTCATCAAAATTCAGTATTTCATCCAAGATGCACCACTATTTTATGTACCACTAAGAAAGAACACTACCAATTAAACCATGTAACCCATCAATTTTAAAACATCTTGATTTCAGAGATAAGATGTGAAAAAAAAATGTATGTATTAAAATTGATGAGATGTAGTGTACAAAATTGGGTCGGCTGAAATGAGTCAGGAGTTAGAATTCAGGTGAGCAGACGTTTATTCCACCTGGGCTTTTCACAGTGTCTGACACATGGACTGTACCTGTCACCGAACTTGTCTTCTTTCTCTAAACCCGCTTCTCTGCCCAACTCCCTCCGAGTTGGTTGGTGAGGCATAAGTCCAGGTGTCTCAGCCAGAAATCTGAGTACCGACGTGGCTCCTTCCGCGCCTTCTCTCCCACACCTGGTCTCTCACTAGTTGATTCTACCTCTTAAATATCTGTCTTACCTGTTCCCGTTGCCCCAGCCTCACAGCCATGTCCCTGGTGCAGGCCTCCACTACCTCTTACCTGCATGTCTGAGGAGTCTCCCAGCTCATCTCTCTGCACCCAGTCTCACATATTCCAGGTGATTGTCTACATGGCAGCCACTCGGATCATGTCACTGCCTGGCTATGCCCGTCTGTGCTCTTCACTGTCCTAGGAGGACGTCCACACCCTCCTCTGGTTGGCAAGGCCCAGCTTTTACTCTTCAGCCTCATTTCTCACCATTCTCCCCTCACACCCTCCTCCCCGCATACCCTGCAGGCCAGTCCCCTGAATTTATTTCAGTTCCTGGGATGAATGCCCCAGGCTCTTTCTCACCTCCAAGCCTTGCCTGAAGGCTCCTTCACTCCTGTCCACAGACTCACCCCTCTGCTTCACCTGGCCAATTCCTCACATTAGCCCCAACTTGTCCAGCAGCCACATCACCCCCCCCCCCCGATTTCCCTACTGGGACACCATGCACGTTGTGTGGTAACGCACGTTGTAACCTTCTGATTCCATGTCTGTGTCCCTCCTGGAATGTCCCCTTTGGCCCTGCACGTGCCTGCAGCTTACTAAGCACTGTTTGGTTGAAAGAATAATTGGTTCATCTTCATTTTCCATCTGAGGACCCTGAAATGAAGAAGCTAATTAGTTTGCTTGGACTCAAAATTTAAGCCCAGGTCCACATAACACATGATTTTTCCAGTTCAGCTGCTGATGCACAGAGCTTGGAAAGAGAAAAATGTCCCGAAGGCGCCTGTGTGAATTTGCCTCTCTGCATCGGCTTCCTTTGGTTTATCATCTCAGACCTGCTGCATCTCATCAACTGGTGGCAGCCAATTAATTACTCCATCTGAAAGGTTCAAAGTCTGTAATTGCTCAGTCATTTTTTCCTCTTTCTCTCCCTGGTTGTATGTGAGTGAGATAAGGTATTATATTGGCTATAATGTGAACAGAGGTGGGGCAGTCACAGTGTGGGGGTGGCCTGGTCACTTTGGTAATAACGCGTGATTCGCACTGTGCTCCGATTTTGATTTTTTCAGGCAATTTACAATCCTGAAGTCGCAGCCATGTGAGAGAGAGAACATGGCTTTTCTCACTATATTGAAGTGGAGGCCCCAGGGCACAGTAGTTCAGGTTTCTAGAGATTTCTCTGGCTCTGGCTCTGTCTCTGGGTTGAGCATCTCCCGTGTGAGGGAAGTTTCTTTTATAGTTAAAATGGAGACTCTTGGTTGGTGGTAAGGAGCCAGCCAGTGGATGGCTGCTTTGGTTTCCGAGAGGATCTGCTGCTAGTCTGTGGGAAGCTCTTGCAGGAGGATTGAGCAGAAAGGCTGCTTGTTCGTTAACAAACATGTATTAAGTACCTTCTGTATGCAGGGCTCAGAGGAGGTCCAGGAGGGAGAGGGAAGATAGACACAGGGCTTCGGAGTTGGACATGCTCAGCTGCGTTCTCATGCTGGCCCTTATTAGCCATGCGCCTTTGAGTCACTGACTTAAGAGCTCTCTCAGGGCCGGCCCCATGGCGCAGCAGTTAAGTGCACGCGCTCCGTTGCTGGCGGCCTGGGTTCGGATCCCAGGCGCACACCGACGCACTGCTTGTCAGGCCATGCTGTGGCAGCATCCCATATAAAGTGGAGGAAGATGGGCACAGATGTCAGCCCAGGGCCAGTCTTGCTCAGCAAAAAGAGGAGGATTGGCATGGATGTTAGCTCAGGGCTGATCTTCCTCACACACACACAAAAATAAATAAATAAATAAATAAGAAAAAAAAAACAAGACTTAAGAGCTCTCTCTACTTGTCCCTCTGTAAAATAAGAGAGACAATAACTTCATGAACCAGTTAGAGTGTCTTTAATTGCGAAGAACATCTGTTAATACCTCACATACGAAAACATCCCCAGGTAGAGCGAGTCACCATTAACCTGTGGTTCCTGGTGGATGGTTAATTCAGCGGCTCCGTGGAGCCCCCCTGTGGCAGCCTCCGTGCATGGCTTGTCCCAGCAGCCTAGTTGTCCTCTTGGTCCCCAAATGGCCCCATTGCAGACAATAAGATCCAGAGGCAGAAAAGTGGTGTCTTTCTTGTGCCTCTTTTTAAGAGCAGGAAAAATCCTCCCAGGAACCCCCAATAGACTTTACCTCAGGTCTCAATGGTCAGAATTGCCACAGATGTCCCATCCTACCCCAATCCCCGCTAAGAACAATGGAGTTACCAGGAGTGGCGGAGAGACTCATCTGTGGGGCTGGGTGCCCCCCCCATCTCCTAGGACCAGGCTCCCAAACGTGAACACAGTTGGAATAGTCAGCTAGTTGTCACCACACTCATGGGGGACAGAGCCTTCCAGGCCCACCATGCTCAGTCAGTGCCTCCAGAAACAAAACAGGCACAGCTAGAGTGCTGCTTCCCTCCCTTCCCTCTCAAGGAGCATACAGACTGTAAAAGGGGGAAGGAGTGTCCCCCTGGAGGGGTACACAGGCAGATGAAAGCAGCAATAGTGTGCATATGTCAGGATTTTAGGAGGCGGTTACAGAAATTAAATTCTAGTCACGGGCTTTGTGGGGTGTTTTGCCACATCTGTAGACCGGAGGAGGTTGGCTATCAAAAGAGAAGCAGACGTCGCTGTTCAATGGAATGTCAGAAGAGCAAAACTAAGTATACAAGCAGCGTGCATGCATCTAATCTAAAGAGCCTTTCTAATTTTTCCACTATACAGCTGGTCTGTCAACACACACTTACTTCTTCTCTAACTGCGGTGTTAGCGAATAATCAAAACCCTTTGGAGAAATACCTAAATTACTAAAGCCTTAATCATCAGTATATATCTTCATTTCAGTGGGTTAGTAATTTTTTTTTAATTTATCATTATTTTTTTCCCCAAGGCCTCAGTAGATAGTTGTATGTCATAGCTGCACGTCCTTCTAGTTGCTGTATGTGGGATGCAGCCTCAGCATGGCCGGAGAAGTGGTGCGTCGGTGCGCGCCCGGGATCCGAACCCGGGCCGCCAGCAGCCGAGTGCGCACACTTAACCGCTAAGCCACGGGGCCGGCCCACGGGTTAGTAATTTTTGCTTAATACTCTCTAAAGGGCAGGCCGGCCACCATCTTCGGGCTCTTTTTAAAGTCCCAATCTCTGTTCCTGGGGAGCTCTTGAAACCCACCCCTACAGTCCTGCCCTGTTTCTTCAGACTGCATTTGTGCCCTTTGCTTCTTGCTGTCAGTGTTTAGAGCAGTGTAGTAGAAAGAGCAATGGTCCAAGAGTCAGATGTGTGTCCTGATTTTGGTTCTGCCACTAACATACCACGTGATTCAGGCGAATCTGTAACCTCTGAGGGGTGCGGTCTCCGTTTCTGAGCACAGGCGTCGGATTAGATCATGGTGATGAGGACCACCGCCCTCCCAGGCCCCTGAAGACATTGCAAATCAGTCAGCTTTCTTGCTCCTCACTGCCTCCCAGCCTCGACTCAGTCGTAGAATCCTTTTCTCTATATTTGGGCAGTGATCACTGATGGATTGGTCACAGGTAGTACTCAAGATGAAACTGGTTTTCCACCCCAGAACTAGGGCCCTTGTAGATTATAATTTCCCCACAGCAGATTGGATCAAAGCTGATGGCTCCCACTCTGTCCTGATGTACCTACTCTTGGGAGAACCTTATCAGAACTCTGTTGGAAATGCTATTCCTCTAGGACACATTATTATTATGAGCTGTTACACGGGAGGATTGTGGCAACAGTGACTGCCTTGGTCTTGTTCACTGAGGAATCTCCAGCATCTAGCCCAGTGCCCGGATCAGCGTAGGCCTCAGTTATTTGTGGGGTTGAATGAATGAGTTTGGTGTGGCGATCTGCATGGGAAAGCATGCCCTCCCTCACAGGGACTGCATTTATGCTTTGGAAAAGAAAGATACTTCCCTCTTTCTTTTGGATATTGTTAGAGTTGTAAACATCTTTGGGTTTCTTTGTGAATTTGCGTTTTGGCTTTCCAAGCTTTCAAAGTAGAGAGAATGGAAATTAAAGCTTCAGGCTGGGCGAGGAGGCAGCTTTATTGGGCTGAGCCTGGGGGCTTTTAGGTGCCTTAGGAGGGGAGCCTGTCTTCCTGCTGGCTGCTCTGGCCTACGGCCTGGTCTCCAGCAGCCACGCTGGGCTCTGAGCCATCTTCCCTACCGCCATCCCTGCCTGCTGCTTCCTAGTAGCGCCAGCCTGGTCTCTCCCTCAGCTGACTCCTGTCCTGTGTCTGGGTGGCGTTTTCTTAATTGCTGTCAGGGTCCACTCCCCGGCTTGAGGGCTCACCTCACGAAGCACCGAAGCACTGTGAAAATTGTGGCTATGTCTTTGACCAGCCTGGAAAGGGATCTTGATATGGTTTCCCAGCCAAGAGTAGAAGAAAAGAAACATTTTACAGAAGGGTACAGTGTGGGCCACTTTATGTAAGACCTCATTAAATATAAGCCTCAAAGCCAATTCTCGATTTACAGATGTGCAAACTGAGGCTCAGAGTCTGGAGGTAGTAACCCAGCGAGTAGGAGATAAAGCTGGGGACCACCTGAGGCTCAGTCCAGGTGTCTGTGTTACACAGAGCTGCTGGGTTCACAGAAGTGAGATGATCGCACAGGAGAATGGGGGCGAGAGGGGCTCAGCAAGTCCACGGGGTGAGGAAAGGGCTCTCCTCTCCCCGTTTAGTGTGTACCTCCTTCACTTGCCTCCAGATGCGTTCCTTTGAGTCCAGGCCTTTAAAACTGATTGTACTATGCCTCTGTCTCGGCCTCCCGTTCTTGCTTTCACATTGCCATCCTCCAGGAAGAGAGAGGCACCTTGGGCTGTCCTTAAAAATATATCTGAAGAAGATGAAGAACATGTGGCTGATCATTTTCTCCTGGGACAGCTTGGGCCCCATTTCTCCTGTCTATGGCATTGACCCCTGGATGGACTGGGGGAGAGACTTCTTCTTTTTTTGAAGTATAATTGATATATAACATATTAGTTCCAGGTGTACAACATAATGATTCAATATTTGTATACATTGTGAAATAATCACCACAATAAGTCTAGTTAACATCCGTCACCATATATAGTCACAAATATTTTTTTTCTTATGATGTGAACTTTTAAGATTTACTCTCCTAGCAACTTCCAAATATACGATACAGTAGTATTAACTATAGTCACCACGCTGAACAGTACCTCCCCATGACTTAAAAATAACTAGAAGATTGTACGTTTTGACCCCCTTCACCTATTTTGCCCACCCCTTACCCCATTGCCTCTGGCAAACACCAGTCTATTCTCTGTATCTATGAGTTCAGTTTTTTGTTTACTTTTGTAGATTCCACATATAAATGAGATCATATAGTCCTTGTCTTTCCCTGACTTATTTCACTTAACATAATGCCCTTGAGGTCCATCCATGTTGTCACAAATGGCATGATTTCAGTCTTTTTATGGTTGAATAATATTCCATTACATATATATACCACATTTTCCTTATCCATTCATCCATCAATGGACGCTTGGTTGTTTCCAAGTCTTAGGTACCGTAAATAATGCTGCAGTGAACATGGGGGTGTATATATCATTTTGAGTTAGCGTTTTCATTTTCCTCTGTTAAATTTGCAGAAGTGGAATTGCTGGATCATATAGTAGTTCTATTTCTAATTTTTTGACGAAGCTCCATACTGTTTTCCATAGTGGCTGCACCAGTGTACATTACCACCAACAGTGCGCAAGGGTTCCCTTTTTTCCACTTCCTCACCAACACTTGTTATTTCTTGTTGTTTTGAAAATAGTCATTCTTACTGGTGTGAAGTGATATCTCATTGTGGTTTTGATTTGCATTTCCATGATAATTAGTGATGTTGAGCACCTTTTCATGTACCTTTTGGCCGTTTATATGTTTTCTTTGGAAAAAATGTCTATTCAGATCTTCTGCCCATTTTTTAATTGGATTGTTTGTTTTTTTACTATTGAGTTGCATGAGTTCTTTATATATTTTGGATATTAACCCTTTATCAGACATATGATTTGCAAACATTTTCTCCCATTCACTAGGTTGCCTTTTCCTTTTGTTGATGGTTTCCTTTGCTGTGCAGAAGCTTTTTAGTTTTATGTAGTCCCACTTATTTTTGCTTTTCCTTTTGGTGTCAGATTCAAAATATCATTGCCAAGAATGATGTCAAAGAAATTACTGCTTACATTTTCTTCTAGGAGTTTTATGGTTTCAGGTCTCACTGGTTCAAGTCTTTAATCCATTTTGAGTTAATTTTTGTGTATGGTTTAAGACAGTGGTCCAGGTTCATTCTTTTGCATATGGCTGTCCAGTTTTCCCAACACCATTTATTGAAGAGACTGTCCTTTCCCCCACTGTATGCTCTTGGCTCCTTTGTCATAAATTAATTGACCATATATGTGAGGGTTTATTTTTGGGCTCTCTACTCTGTTCCATTGCTCTATGTGTCTGTTTTTATGCCAATACCATACTGTTTTGATTACTATAGCTTTATAATATAGTTAGAAATCAGGGAGTGTGATGCCTCCAGCTTTGTTCTGTCTCAATATTGCTTTGGTTATTTGGGGTCTTTTGTGGTTCATACAAATTTTAGGATTGTATCTGCTATTTCTGTGGAAAATGCCGTTGGAATTTTGATAGGGATCGAATGGAATCTGTAGATTACTTTGGGTAGTATGGACATTTTAATAGTGTTGATTCTTCCAATCAACGAGCATGAACTATCTTTCCATTTATTTGTATCTTCTTCAGTTTCTTTCATTAATGTCTTTTAGTTTTCAGCGTACAGGTCTTTCACCTCCTTGGTTAAATTTATTCCTAGGTATTTTATTCTTTTTGATGCAATTATAAGTGGGATTGTTTTCTTAGTTTCTCTTTCTGATTATTTGTTATTGATCTATAGAAATGTTACCAACTTTCTGTATATTGTTTTTGTATCCTGCAACTTTACTGAATTTGTTTATTAGTTCTAACAGTTTTTTGGTGGAGTCTTTAGGGTTTTATGTATATAATATCATGTCACCTGAAAATAGTGACAGTTTTACTTCTTCCTTTCCAATTTGTATGCCTTTTATTTCTTTTTCTTGTGTAATTGCTCTGGCTAGGACTACCAAATCTATATTGAATAAGGGTGGTGAGAGTAGACATCCTTGTCTTGTTCCTGATCTTAGAGGAAGAGCTTTCAGATTTTCACCATTGAATCTGATGTTAGCTGTGGGCTTGCTGTATATGGCTTTTATTACGTGGTGGTACATTCTCTCTATACCCACTTTGTTGAGAGTTTTTTTTTTTCTTTTCTTTGTTGAGAGTTTTTATCGTAAATAGTTGTTGAATTTTTTCAAATGCTTTTACTGCATCTATTGAGATGATCACACGATTTTTATCCTTCATTTTATAATATGGCATATCACATTGATTCATTTGCTGATGTTGAACCATCCTTGCATCCCTGGAATAAATCTCATTTGATCGTGATGTATGATTCTTTTAATGTATTGTTGAATTTTGTTTGTTAATATTTTGTTGAGGATTTTTGCATCTATGTTCATCAGGGATATTGGCCTATAATTTTCTTTTCTTGTGCTGTCTTCATCTGGTTTTGGTATCAGGGTAATGCTGGCCTCATAAAAGGAGTTTGGAAGCATTCCCTCCTCTTCCAATTTTTGGAAGAGTTTGAGAAGGATTGGTATTAATTATTTTTTGAATATTTGATAGAATTTACTGTGAAGCTGTCTGGTCCTGGACTTTTGTTTGTTAGGAGGTTTTTGATTTCTGATTCAATATCCTTACTAGTAATTCAGACTTCTATTTCTTCATGATTCGTGGTTTCCCCTTCATGATTGGTAGGGGAAAGAGTTTTATTCCAACTCTGCCCTTAAGGATTTATGTGATAAATTATTCATTTATCCACCAACCAGGTGGATAGCATAGGTCTAGGCACCAATAAAAGAAGCAGGGTACTCGGTTCTCCAGGAGCTTCCAGTCCAGAAGTCTTTTTTAATTAAAAAATTATTTTGAATAATTATTATGTTCACATGGTTTAAATGTCAAAAGGTCAAAAGACAAAAGGTGTAAAATCTCCTACCTCTGACCTCCCAGCCGTCTAGTTCCCCACTCATGAGGCAACCACTGGTAATAGTTTCTTCTACCTCTTTCTAAAGATGTTCTTTCTGTGTTGTTCAGTGGTTTGTAACAAGGCCCAGGAGAGATGGAGCTAATTGGGACCACCTAGGGAAGAATTTTCTAAAGGTACATGGCTGCAGCCATCAGGAGATGGGGTCAGGGAGGACAGGCAGGCATGGATATTCTGCCATGGCTGGATGGAGTTTTGTGAAAGGTTGCTATCTTCAGCCTCTCTGGGTCTCCTTGTTCCTCATTTATGAAACCCCTAATCTAGGGTTTTAAACTTTTTTGTTCGTTGAACCCCTTTAGCAATCTAAAGGAATCCATGGACCTCTTTAAATGCACACAATGAAATATATAGGATTATAAATGTAAGTCAATGTACATTGAAATATGCCTGTTTTCCCACTTGGTAGGCCCAGGGGAGTCCCATCACACAGTGATTCCTTCTCTGAGGAGGGCTGGAGCCAGCTGGTTCCCATGAGCTGTTTTGGTTCCTGGCACTGCTTGGGGGCCTGGTGATGTTGACTAGGAGAGGAGATGGGGAAGAATTCCCTCCAAGATTGCTTTGTAAAGAGTCAAATGAACAATCCATTTTCCCTGATCATTAGCTTCCCCTCTGCACCAGGTCTCCTCTCCTAACTGCAGATGCGTAAGTTTGTCCAGCATTTGGTTTCTAAAAGGTGGTAGCACTGTTCCGGGAAACAGAATCCCAGTGACCTGAGTGGGAAGTGGCTGCTAAGTAGATGGTGTCTGCCTGCCTCTCAGCCCTGCCCTCAGAGACCAGGGGAGCATTTCTCAGCTGGCCTGTGTGAGTTGTAGCTGTGTTACTCTCTCCTCCCCCGTCACTCGAATCTTAGCCTCAGAGATGGGCCCTGTCCCTGATCAAGCTTCTGTTTCTTGCCTGGTGGTGGGGTCGCCCACAGGGGCCATTCTGAGGGCAGTGAAACCTCATAGGTGCTTGGCTGGGCTGGCAAACATCTCAGAGCTGTCTTGCCATCAGATGCAAAAGGAAGTTACGTTCCTGCAATTGACTTCTTTCCCTCTTCCTTCTGGTGTTTGGGGTGGGGTGACATGGGGGTTCTGAAGGGAGGTGGGCATTTTAAGCAATGGAGTCTTGGGTGGTCTAGGCTATTTTTTCTTTTCAAACAATTTAACATTGGCTAAGACAACATCAAGCATTTTAGTGGATCTGTTTAAAACACGTAGCAGTGCAATGATTTCCAATGCGCCAGAGTCACTTCAGACTCCACACACAGGTGCATACATACTTGCACATTTACACCTTCATTAAGGCAAATAGATAAAGAGGAGAAAAGCCCACAAGTTTGTTTATCCATTTATTCCAAAAATATGTAATGAGCCCTTGCTATGCACTAGGCACTGTCCCGAGATGAGCAGTAATCAAGATGGGCACGGCCCCTGCTTCCGTGGAGTTTACAGTTTAGAGGGAGGAGATGGGCAACGAACAAATAAATGAATGACCTAGAAAAGTATCGTGTGGAAATATGCTCTCCAGAGAAGTGGGTTCAGGATGTGACAGTGCGACAGGGTCCCGCTCTACACAGGTGAGGAGGGAACACCCACCTCCTGAAGGATGTTTCTAGCGTCAGCGAGATGCAGGGGTCAGGGGGACATGGTGCCAAGGCCTTGGGGTGGGTATATGCCTAGTGTGTTTAAGGCACCGAGAGAAAGCTGGAAGTGGGGTCAACTGGGAGCAGGGGCCAGATCCAGAGGCCTCATAGTCTGGAGGGGGATTGAGATGCTATGTAACCTTTGAAGGTTTCTAAGCGAGTGAGTGGAGAGGTGCAGAGGTGGAGTAATTTCACTCAAGGTCACCCAGCTGGAGGGGCAGAACTGGGATTTGAACCCTAGCCGGGCGGGCTCCAAGCCTCTGCTGTGTGTGCCTTTCTGGAAGTGCAGTCCTGGGCAGCTTTTTTGTTGTTGTTATCAATTTACTTTTATTAATTTTTTAATATGTGTGAAACATTGTTATAATTTGCATTTCTTTGACCACTGAGACTGAACACTTTTTTTTTTTGTGTGTGGGAAAGATCAGCCCTGAGCTAACATCTGTGCTAATCCTCCTCTTTTTTTTTTTTTGCCGAGGAAGACTGGCTCTGAGCTAATATCTATTGTCAATCCTTCTCCTTTTTTTCCCCCCAAAGCCCCAGTAGATAGTTGTGTGTCACTGCTGCACATCCTTCTAGTTGCTGTATGTGGGACGCGGCCTCAGCATGGCCGGAGAAGCGGTGCGTCGGTGCGCGCCTGGGATCCAAACCCAGGCCGCCAGTAGCGGAGCACGCGCACTTAACCGCTAAGCCACAGGGCCGGCCCTGAACAGTTTTTTATATGTCTATACTTTTTTAATTGTGATAAAATATATATAACATAAAATTTGCCATTTTAACCATTTTTAAGTGCACAATTTAATAGCATTAAGTATATTTACACTGTTGTGCAGCCATCACCACTATCCCTTTCTAGAACTTTTTCATCACCCCAAACAGAAACTCTAGAGCCATCAAGCAAGAACTCCCCATTCTCCCTCCCCCAACCCCTGTTAACCTCAAACTACTTTCTATCACTATGAATTTGCCGAGTCTAGATATTTCGTATGAGTAGAATCATCCAATATTTGTCCTTTGCATCTGGCTTATTTCACTTACACAATGTCCTCAAGGTTTGTTCATGTGGTATCATGCATCAGAACTTTATTCCTTTCATGGTTGAATGATATCCCGTTGTATATATATGCCACATTTGTCTATCCATTCCTCCATTGATGGACACGTTGTTTCCACCCCAGGCAGTTTTCTATGTGGAGACAGGACCTTTCTAGCTACTCACTCCAGTTCTGGGGATACTTTCTGGAGCCTGGAGAATCTGCGTCTGCCTTGGGCGGGGGGCTGACTGACCCTCCACTATGTGTGGTTAGGATGGTGCTCAGCTGTTTCAGGTAACTAATCCTGGACTGTTTCAAAAGCCCAGGTGAGCACCGCTGTTGTTCTCGTGCTGACATCAACTCTAATTTGGTTCTTTTCCTGTCCTCTTCATGGACTCATAGACTCAGAGTCTCTAGAGAGGTTTTTTCGTCATTTGCTTCTAAGCATGAAATCACCTTCTGTAGTTGGAAATTTAGCTTGTTCTTGAAAGTCCCCAGAGTAGCCACATGTCTCTGCTGGGTGACCCAGGGCAGGCATGCCTAACTGGCCTCAGTTTTCTCATCTGTAAAATGCCGTAAAACCCCTTCTGAGAGATGACACATCCTTCCCAGACAGACAGGTCAAGAAGTTCCTTTTAATTCAAATCCAATTTCTTCCTTGCTACTTGTACTTTAAGCCTGTCCCCCTCTCTTCTCTGTGAGAAGCAACTGGTCACCATCCGCCCCACAGTAATCCTGTATTTCCTGGGCCACGGCTGTGATGTCTGTGGTGCCTCAGCCTCTGATGAAATGACGAAGCGGAATGCCCAGGGTCTAAGGCAGATGGATTGCAGCTCCCCCGCCCGTGGGGTTTCTTTTCTTCCTCCTTGACAACCAGCGCTGCTGTCTGACAGGAGCCCCCTTCCCTCTGCGTCCAGCCTCTCTTCGGAGGCCTGGCAGCTCCTCGGCGGCCTCAGGAGAGTTTGGTTTGTGCCTTTCCGGATGAAGTGCCCCCTCTCTCATTGCCAGGAAATAAATGATGCTGGTTGTCACCTGTTCACTCCTCAGCCACCAGCCATGTGAGAGGAGAAAATTCACACTGCATCAATCTCCCCTGAGGTACTAGGCCACTCACAGCGGTTTTTCTTTTTCAGAACAATAAATCTGAAAAATCCTGTGCTGCAGCAGGTGCTGGAGAGCGAGAATGAGGTCCTGTGCGTCCTGACACAGAAGATAGTGACAACGCAGAAATGTGTGATATCTGAGCACGTTCAGATTGAGGAGCAGTATGGCGGCATGATGGGAATCAAAACCAAGACCATGCAGGTGTGTGCGTCCAGGGGCTGGAAGCTGGGGTCAGAGGTCACAGCGGCCTCTCTGGTCCCAACCATGGAGGCCTTGGTCAGGGGCCTCTTTGGATGATGTCTTCATTCATCAGGACTCTTTCTGTAGTAGTGAGTTAACAGAAATCCAACTCGAATTGGTTTAAACAAGAAAGAATTTATTGGCTCGTGTAACTGAAACTTTTGGGGTATCTAGCTTCAGTCACAGCTGGATCCAGGACTTGGAGAACATTGTGAGCTGCCTTCCTTGGAGGTGGATTCCCTCTTAGGTGGACTCTCTCCTTGTGGTATGGGAGCTCCAGGCTTTCATCCCACCTGCTGCAGCTGCAGGGGAAGAGTGCCTCAGGGCTGGTGCTCTCTGGACCGTCCCGGGGTTGTGCCCATTCCTGAAGCAGACCCAAGGCCAGGGCAATGGGACACTTGGATTGGCCATGCAGGCTTGGGTCAGGCACATCCCCAAAGAAAGTGGGTCAATGAGCACTGGCCAGGCCAATGCATAGATAACTCCTTGAGCCCCTTGGAGCCAGGGGTCTCAAAATGATTACTTTGGGATTAGCTGCCTGAAGTCCTTTGTGTATTGAGTTAGGGAAAGTCGCGATCAGTACATGTGTCTATATATACATAAACAGATGCTTCTGGATTAAATTATAGGCAGTCTTACCAACCTGACCCTTGAGCCAGTATTACACTTCAGTTGAACAGGAGTCTGTCAGCCCCAAACAGTTTCCCCTCCAGCTTGCCGTGGTGCCTGATATTCTGTTCTTAGAGATTTGCTTCTGGGGCTAACTTTAGGCTTTTACAGAGGATCCAGGAAAGTTGTATTGGAAGAAGGTAGAGATACAGGTCTGGAGCCGGACTTTCCCTGGGGTGGGGAGGCTGGGCAGCTTGGACAGCAGCGATGAGGGAGGTGCCCCATGGGAGAATGCTTCGGCGGCCCTGCTGATGTTTCTGTCCGTGGTGACCCCACTGAAGGTCTGGAGCCTGCCTGGGAGTTGGGAGGCTGGCTGTTGTCATGCTCTAACCAAGATCAAGTTGCTGAAAAAGGTCTCTGATCTCCCATGTTTGGGTAACAAATAGATTCTCACCTTCCTTTCCCCAGGCCATTGTGGGCATGGGTCATATCTGTAACAGGAGAGGGCTCTGGCGCCTAACCGCTTGGCATTTCCTGCCCATCCTTCTCTCGTCCTTGCCTCTCCTCCCTCCAGCCTCTCTCCTGGTTTTGTCTAACAGCAGTGTGCCATCCACAGGAGTCTGGGATGACATGCTTGGGGGTTCTTGCTCTAAGCTAGGTTCTCCCAATCAGGCTTTGATATTGTTTTGTATTTTCATTAGGATTTCAAAGTGGTTTCCATAATCCTCCTTGAGAGAAATGGGAAGTTATCTTGTCTTATTTGTTATCTTTTATTTTTTTTTTGAGGAAGATTAGCCCTGAGCTAACATCCGTTGCCAATCTTCCCCTTTTTGCAGAGGAAGATTGGCCCTGGGATAACATCTGTGCCCATCTTCCTCTACTTTATATGGGACGCTGCCACAGCATGGCCTGACAAGTGGTGCGTTGGTCTGCACGCAGGATGAACCCCGGGCCGCCAAAGTGGACTGCGTGAACTTAACTGCTACGCCACTGGGCCAGCCCTGTTGTCTTTTTTATTCAGCACTGTAGATCTAACTTCACTGCATTCCAAACTCTAGAATTTGACTTTTGTGCCACCAGGTCAGGTTGGCCATTTTCTTGGGAATGTGTATACACGTCACGAGGCCAACAAGGATTAAATCCTTACCTCTGCTGGCTGCCTCCTCATGTCCACTCGGTTCTGTGGGCATTTTCTGGGCACTTATTGTGCACAAGGCACTAGGTTGGCCACAGTGGGGAGGCAAAGAGAAGCCTGAGCACACAGGTGGGAGCACGTGCTCTCGCCCACAGGTGTCAGTGACGAAGAATGGCAACATTTCCAAGAACACCAACGTGGCGCTGGAGATCCCGGCTCCCACCACCATTGCCTACAGTGTCATCGAGCTGTATGTGAAACTGGATGGCCAGTTCGGTGAGTGCCACCTCCTGCTCGGGGCTCTCAGAATGGTTGAGCCATCGCTGAGGGACACCCCATCTTCCCCTGAGGCACACACTTGTAGAGGCTCCCCTACCGCTTTGGGGATTGATAGGCAAGAGATACTGGAAGAGTTTGGGATATCCCATGATGAGTGAGATAAATGGGCTGCGTTGCTGAGGGATGCCCAGATGTCGGGTGGGGCAAGGTTTCACCCACACAGCACAGGATTAAGACCATGGGCTCTGTGATCAGACAGGCTGGGTGTCAATATCAGTGCCACAGTTTCCTGTGAGGTCTCAGGCAAGTGGTTGAATCTTGCTGAGCCTCACCCTTCTCTGGAAGGGGAAAGACATTCCATCAGAGGGCTGCGATGAGGATTAAATTAGATGAGGCGTGGGGCCGGCCCCGTGGCTTAGCGGTTAAGTGCGCACGCTCCGCTACTGGCGGCCTGGGTTCGACGCTGGGCGCGCACCGATGCACCGCTTCTCCGGCCATGCTGAGGCCACGTCCCACATACAGCAACTAGAAGGATGTGCAACTATGACATACAACTATCTACTGGGGCTTTGGGGGAAAAAAAAATTAGATGTGGTGTATGAATTGCCTGGCACAGCGGTCATTTATTGAGTACTCCACCTTAGCTATTAATAATACTATCATCATCATCATCAACTCCTTCCCTTCCCCCAATATGAAGCCAAAAATGCTGTATTTGATCTTGCTCTGCAGCAGATCACCAGTGTGTTCAAAGCTGGGAGGTCACTGCATCATTTAAAGAAAATAAGGGCTTTGGCTTAGCTAGTGTCTGCCGGTCTTAGGTGCTCACGGCCCCTCCCTCATGTTCTTCCTGAGAAGAAGTTGTGTTGAGCCCAAGAAAACCGTTTGACCACTTCTTGGGGATGTGAATCACGAAATGTAACATAATAAATTATTGTTAACCATTTTAGGTGTGGTAATGATATTATGGTTATGTTTATGAAAAAGAGTTACCTTATTTTTTAGAGATTTATACTGAACGTTTCACAGATGAAATGGTAATATGTCTGCGGTTTGCTTCAAAAATAATCTGGGTGGAGAGCAGGGTGTGTGTGTGTGGGGTGGGCAGAGAGAGAGCAATTGTCGAAGCTGGTCGATGGGTGTGTGGAGGTTCATTATGCTATTCTCTCTATTCTTGTGCACTTTCATATTTTCCATAATGACAAAGTTTTAAAAAGTGTGCCATAATAGACCATGCACGTGTCTACTGCCGTCTCCTGCTCTTTGCTATTTGTTTTCTGTCAAGTGGCGAGGACCAGGGTAGCGAGGAGGAAGTCTTGCGGGAGTCAGCCTTTTGCACTCACTTGGCCCACACGAGTTACCACACCATTCGGCTACAGCTATAGGCACTCAGCAGGCTGAGAGTCCTTATGGGACAAGCACATGGGCCTGTGAGGAGCTGGAGGAGAGTCAGCTGAGGCATGGATTGCAATCGCCAGGCCTCCCTCTTTCATTTCACGGGGAGGTGACAAAAAGTAAAGGTGTCAATTTTAAGAAGTTGGTCTAGATAGGTAGGTCATAAATACTAGGAGTACCAAGAATTGTCACCTACATCATTTAGGCCCATAGTTCCAAATTTGTGTCATCCTAGGCATTTTTATCATTATTTTATTCTTTCTCTTTGAAAGACCTTTGTCTACTGAACAAACTGCATTAAGATGATTAAGTTGTCCCTTTGGTTTTTATTAGTGTATGGTAAGCCATGTTACCACATGTGCTATTGTGATTCCACACAGGGTGCTTATGCCTTGGTTATCCTGTCCAGATGGATTGGCAGGCAAGGTGTCGCTTTTGTAAGGCCTTTTGAAAGCTTGGCCAACACCCGAGGATGCCCATGAGTGCTGTGAAGACCCTTCAGTGGCTGGGAGCCCCGCTGGGGCTGCCACTCCAGGCTGCGGGGCCTGCGGCAGGCCCTTCTGGTTTCTCTGAGGTGGCGGCGGCACCCTGCCCTGCCTGCAGCTCTGTTTGGGCGCCTGTCGCTCCCACAGGGGGCCCCTCTTTTCTCAGCTGGGGTTGGAAAGGCACAGCTTTGCCTGGTGTGGCTCTCCTGTTTGCATTTCAATTTCCAGCCTTTTATCTTGGCTTGCTTCCGCTGTCTTTGAAAATGAACTCGTCTTTGTGCTGCTGAGAAGAGGTGCCCTGCGGAATTTTCGAGGTTCCTTTGGCTGACTTCCCATCCCTTGCCCAGGAGGCCCCGCTCCATTGCCCCTTCCCACTGCGGGCTGCCATGGCTGTGTAGCTTGGTGGTCGGGCTGTCTTGTGTGTGACTCACTGCCTGATTTTTGAGCTAGTTCTGCTTTTATTCCCCATCTGTGTTTTCTGTCACTCTTGCCACAGAATATTCTGATCTGGCTTCATAAACATAGAACTGCAGGGGCCCGAAGCGCTCTTAAGGGGCTGCCTGATCTCCCCTCCCTCCTTCCCAGTGGGAAGACATTTGACAAGGATCCTGTTTGTCCTTTGAAACTTTGAGAGGAGGCCGACTCCCTCCGTGTCCCTTGGGGGAGGCTGAGCGGCCCATCCTTGCTGAGGGGTTCTCTCAGCCACGACCCCTTCCTGCACCCACAGCTCCCCTCATGGCCACTCGGAAGCGTCATTTTATCGTCTTGAACTTTAGCCTGTGTCCTTTCAGCCCAGCACCCTGTGGGTGTGAACCTGTGCGTCCCACCCTGCTGGGGGTCTGTGCGCGTCCATGTGTCCCGCCCTGCCGGGGTCTGTGCACGTCTCTGCAGGTCTACTGGCCACGACACCAACATTTCCCCGCCAGTTCCCACCAAGGACTCTTAATTGGCTCTTCTGCTTCTCTGAATCTTTCCCCGTCTGTTCCATCTTAGCAGTGTAGCCAGTGTGAGTATTTAAAAATAAAAATTTGGTCATTTTACTCACCCGCTCAAACAGCCTTCCAAGGCCCTCTCTGTCCCAAGATCAAGTCTGCCGCTTCCAGGCGCATTGTGGTCCCGCCCCTGCGTGTGTCCAGCCCTCCTTCTCATCTCCAGTGCCTCCAGATGCAGCCATCTGGTCCAAGTTAACCCACCACCTGGGAACGCTCCACTCTTGTCCTGGAGCCTTGTGACTGCTGCTCCTGTTTGGAGGTGGCTCTCTGCCTGGCTAATTCCTACCAAGCCTTCAGGAGGCTACTTAGACACTGCTTCATCCAAGAAACCTTTCTGGTTCTCTCTCCATACCCGTCACTCTGGCTTCAGTGACCTGCCCACGTCCTCCAGCACCACCCCACGTTACCCCTGTCCCCACTTGTACCATACTTATTGTCAAGGCCTGGGTTGTAGTCCTTTTGTGTCTCTGGCTTCTAGCACAGTGCCTGACACTGAAAAGAATGAAGGCATCTGCACTGCCCTTGGGGGTCTGTGCGTGTGTAAAGGCAAGAGTGGTGCTGGTGCCATAGGCTCCTAAAGTACCAATTGGGGGCCCACAGGACTCTTGGCAGGATTCGAGGCTGTGTTAATGGTCATGGTCCCTGTGCTTGTGGAGCAGAGTCCTTACTCACCTGGGGCCGATTCACACTTACCCACCTCAGTGCCTGGTGCCAAGGGTGGAGCGAGCTGGGGGGTGCCCAGTGAATGTGGGTCGTGGAGTGAGTAAAGGAAGGATTACTTCATTTGTCTTTAGACAGCTACGCTATCTTTATGAACGTCATTGGTGCCTACAAGCAAATGAAAATATATGCTAATACCCATGCCTTCCACATGTCACACAAGTACCAGGCTCAGCCACATGCTTATTCCATAGCCTGTGTTTAAGTACACAAATTATTAAATAGAAGCATGAAAAGAACCCTAATTCATGAGTTCACTTGTTGTTTTTGCTTAGCAAGGACACAATAACTGTTACATTTTTACCTACCACTTAGATACCTTAGTTGGGTTCTCAAGTAGGAAAGTATGTAAGGAACATTTTAAAAATTATTTTAAAAAACTTTTTATTATGGAAAATTACACACATGTTCAAAAGTAGAGATAATGTAATGAACCCCATGTACCTGGCACCCATCTTCAATAACTAGGACATTTCATGTGTCATCTATAACTTCACCACCTCCCTCCACCCTTACTCAATTGTTTTGAAGCAAATCCCAGGCATTATATTGTTTTGTCTATAAATATTTCAATCTCTAAAAGATAAGGCTTTTTAAAAAAAGATTAGTTTTGCCTTCATATCGATTCACATATATTCTTTTGTGTCTGGATTTTACACTCAACATGTTTGTGAGATTTGCTCATATAATTGCAGAAATCAGTAGTTCATTTTTCATTGCTGTGTATTATTCTATTTATCAGTGAAGAAAAGTTGACTCTTTTAGAACATAACCATATAAGATAATCATTTGTGTACCTAAATATATTCTCAATAAATCTGTCATATTATCAGTTTAGTCAAATTCAAATTTTCTTAGTTTCATATATGGTGAATTCTTTGTTTAGAGTTGGTTTGTTCAAACCAGGGTAAGGAAGTACTTCTGATGTTTGAGATTGCTTCCTGCCTGTTCAAAGAGGACACCCTGGAGAGATTTATGTTAACAGCAACCATTTCTCCTGAATTTGGAGGAAGGGGATGAGTTTTGGTCAAACAGCATAAAGTGTGTAGGAAGTGGGTTTATGGAGAAGAGGTGCCCCGCCCGAGTTAGGTGAAGCCACATCTAAGATGGGCCAACAAGGCCAGGCTGACTGTGTGCCTGACTTGCCCTTTTTCCTGTATTACAGAATTCTGCCTCCTACGAGGGAAGCAGGGGGGCTTTGAGCACCGGAGGAGAAGCGACATTATCTTCCTGGACCCCAGGCCCTTACAAGACATTGTGTGCTGGGACACGCCAGATGCTGGGCAGGGGCTGCCTACCCCGGATGGGCCGTTGAGTGTTTTAAAACAAGGTATTGCCAGCAGGGTGGGGCCTGGTGAGCTGATGGGTAATTGAGCGCTGTACCCCAAAAAGTAATGTGGCCTGCAGGAGTGGTGACTCCTTAATGACTCACGGAAAACATTTGAGAACAGAGAGGATGGTGCCTCTGAGCCAGTCCCAGTCCCCTCAGCAGGGTTCACCTGGGTCGGATCTTAGGGACCCTCAGGTCTTGGGTGCCATGTTTTGAGGAAGGGGTGGGAGACTGAGGAGTGTACGTCGGGGGCCCGGCATTTACTTTCATTTTAACTGCAGAGCCTTGCTGACTCCTAAGAATAGCCAGTCAGCAGCAAGGAGAGAGAACCCGAGTTCTGCATGTTTCATTATGTTCCAGGCTTCATTGCCAAGACAAGCAATGCTTTGTCAGCATTGCAAAATGCTCTCTTGGAGGCTTTCTCCACCTGACATGAAGCTGTATGGTGCCACGGCAACCAGCGAGGAGGAGGGGAGTACCTGTGACTTGCCTGCAGCAATTCCTTTTGCTCCCCACAGCGTTTTGGGTTTTAAAAAGTTGGTTTTTTGGGGGGAGGGGGAAGGGCGGGAATGCAGTATATAATAGAAGAGGAGATGGGCAAGGACAAGGAGACACAAATAATTAGGTAAGAGCTTAGTAAAAAGAGCCAGGAGCAGTTCAGAAGATGCTCTGGCTCGGAGGGTAAGAAGAGACTTATCTATGGGGCTTCAGTGAGTCCCAAACAGAAGATGCTTTTGGTTCTGTAGCAAAAATCTCAGGGTTGGAAGAAATAGCAGTGAAGGCCTGATCTTAAGATAAGGCTTTCTCGTCTTATGCAGGGCTGCAGGCCCCTCCTCTGCATCCTCAAGATTGATAATTGGGTGTGATTATCAGCTGCCACTTAAGCGCTGTTGATGTCACGGGTTAAAACCACAGCAGCAGTGGCCCTGCAGCCTTGAACTGTGCTACAGTGAAGTGACAAGACAGTCTGTGGGCTACAGCTTTCTTACAATTTCCTTTCCCACCAGTCCACCCTGTAAGTTGGCCATCTAGTCAGCCCAGGGTGGGGTGGGGAGGCTGGGCATGTTAGGCAAGAGTAGGGTGGGAGCCAGCCTGGCCTGTGTGCCCTTGGACCCTAGACCAACCAGGACAGCTCCTTTCCAGGCTGAGGTGGCAAAGACCTAGTTGTGTTTATAAGGCAGTTTTTGAATATGTCAGTTACTAATGTGACATGTTCCTCTCCATGGGGCTTTCTACAATTGTGTGCTGGAATTTGCCATCAGCAGAGGTGGTGCATTTATGTGTTAGCATGCTTCCCTGCATACAAAAGCTTTGGTTTATCAAATCTTGCTTTTAAATCTCCCTGGGCTTAATTTACTAGAAGCTTTTGACTATCTTAAAAAAAAAAAAAAGGAAGATTCTAAGGGGAGAGGCTTGAGCATTCTGCAGAGGATGTGAGTCACCCAGCTGGGTGGGGCTGTGCACTCATTCTCCAGGACGGGTGAAGAAGAATGAATGGCAAAGTGGAAGAGCTGTGTTTGCCGTGAAGATAGGGTGCCCGCCTCTTTGAAAAGCATGCATATTAAAGGATACAAAATCTGCCATGTATGAGAAGAAAGGACACGAAAAATAATGTATTTTGGAATTTGCATGGCTCCGAAGCATTGTAAAAGACTGATGTTTAGTAATTCAGCCTTGATAATTTATTTCTATAGAAATCATGCTAAACAGGAGTCTAAATGACTTTTACAGAAAATAATTTATTAGACTTAATGTTTAGTGGGTCATCAAAAAAGAGTACAGCCTGAAACAAAACTGGGTGGCCCTTTCTTTTCTGTCTTTCTGTCTTTTTCTGTCCTCCTCCCCTTCTTTCTTCTTGTGTTAGTTACTGGTTATTGACAAACACGCAGGGTGGTATTCAACTCGATGTCCTTTATTTCTGAGTTCCATGACTGACTGTGCAGCTGGAAGTGTCTATGAAAGAACTGAGGACAATTAGTTATAAAAAGCAAGAGCTGCTGTCCCTTGTTCTGAGACACGCATGGCAGTCATGAGAGTGAGTATGTGTTGCTGCTTTCACAGGGACTCTGCTCTTGGAGAAGTTCCATCCCTTTGTAGAGCTGCCGGAGCAGCAAAAGACAGCGCTGAGCAATGTCCTCCAGGCGGTCCTGTTTGATGAAGAATTACTCGTGGTCCTGGAACAAGTGGTAAGACCAGAGACGTCTCGAGGCACAGTGTGTCTCCACCTGGGTTTTCTGGAGATGTGGACAGGCTAGACCTCTTGGGATGAGGCTTGGAGCTGGAATAAAATTGTGTTTCAAATTTCCCCACCTCCTTTGAACCCTAAAGCTTCTTTTTTTCTTACTCTCAGCTCCTCAGTTTTCTAACTGCAGAAAGGGAGCTGATGTCAGGAATCCAAGGTTCTCCAGGGCTGCCGTAACAAATGACCACACACTTCGTGGCTTAAGACAACAGAAATTTATTCTCTTACAGTTCTGGAGGCCAGAAGTCTGAAGTCAAGGGGTCAGCCGGGCTATGCTTCCTCCAAAGGCTGCCCTTCCTTGCCTCCTCCAGCTTCTGGTAGCTCCTGGTGTTCCTGGGCTTGTGGCTGCATCGCTCCAGTCTCTCCTCTGTCTTCATATAACCTCCTCTGTGTCTGTGTGTCATCTCCTTTTCTGTCTCTTAAGAGACGCCACCATTGGATTTCAGGCCCACTCCAACCTCGGAGTGTCTCCTCTGGAGATCCTTACCTTAATTACATCTTCAAAGACTCTTATTCCAAATAAGGTCACATTCTGGAGTTCCAGGTGGACATATATTTTGGGGGCTGTTATTTAACCCACTACAAGGGGGCTATGTGGTAGAGTCCAACAAGTCAACCCATTCTATCTAGAACAGATTGAAAAGCAGGCTTCTGTATTTTTCTCTTTTGCAGCAGAAGGATTTTCTGGGGCAATCAAGTTCCTTAACTATTAGTTGTACAAATGGTGAGGGCACCCCCCGGCTGCCAACCTCCTGCCACCCAGACCTTGTGCTGTCCTTCTCTGAAGTAGGCCGGGTGATATAAACCTGATTTTTACTATGGTTGGTTGGTTTTTTTTTTTTTTGGTCTTTTTGTTTTTCTGTTATGCAGAGAGTTTGAACTCTGATTTTCTGATTTAATGCCTTATGGTTTCCAGGAGATCATTCATATTATTTTTCCCTCTTGAAGTTGCATTGTGCCAAAGAGCGTAGTTACCAGTGATAGAACCTGCAGTTGTTGAAAGAGTTCCACAGCCCAGGACATTCTGGAGGATGCGGAGCTCCCGGGGGGGTATGCTGGCCCTGGGGAGAACACAGATGTTTCAAAAAGTCCACTGACTTCTACTTCCTAAAATAGCTCCTTCCAAGAGGGAAATGTCAGGCCAGCACCCTATGGAAAGAGCATCGGCTGCCCTGTCAGGCGCTGGAGAGGCAAGCTGCCCGAGTGGCGGGGGCCGGTGGGCTCTCACATGAAAGCATCTGGACATGGAGGCCACAATGGAGCAGAACTGGCTGGGTGATGTGGGTTGGCGAGGGCAGCCCTCACTGGCAGGGCCTCCCAGCTCCCAGCAGGCCCCGTGAGGATGGATGAGGCTGCCCCGGGCCCAGCTGGGAATGTGGCTGGGGGCTGGAGTGCCCAGTTTAAGGCTCAGGACCACAATGGGACGATGCTATTGTGTTCCCCCCCTCAGCCTGCGTGTCATCACCTGTTCCTGGTACAACCTGACAGACGCTGCCCTGGAAGGTTCTACCCAATAGTTCCTGCACACCCCCTCCCCTCGCTGTGGAAGAACAGTACCCAGGCGAGGCTGTTTACTGTCTCCTTAGGAGGAAGTCTGACCTGGTAGATTAGTAATTTCAAAACATAGACGAGAGCTTCAGATCTTGCTTTACGTGGGAGGCGGTGAAGGACAAGGGGTTACGTCGTGGGGCAGAGGCTGGGTTGTGCCCAGCTTGGCCTCTAGCTTCATCACGTCTGTCTCTGTTCTCTCCCCCTGCAGTGTCATGACTTGGTCAGTGGCCTGTCGCCCCTATTGCCGACGTTGGGGGAGCTAAAGCCCCTGCAGCAGCAGGACCTCACGGCCTTCCTGCGGCTGGTGGGGTGCAGTGTGCAGGGTGGGTGTCCCGGCCTGGAAGATGCAGTCAGCAACCAGAAGCTCTTTTCTACGGCCTATTTCTTGGTCAGTGCACTAGCAGGTACGGAAAAAAGAAAGAAATGCTGTTGTTGCTTTGAAATTGCTTTGCTCACCATTGTGGAACATTTGGTAGATGTGGTCCCCTCCCTTTCAGCAGTACGGGGAGGACAAGAAGTGGAAGGCCGAGGAAGTTGACACGATTGCCAGGAAAGTCATAGACTTAAGCATGAAGGAGGCTCCACTGTCCACTGCCAGCCTCCTCACTCTTGCGGAGAGCCCTTCTCTTTCCTGCCCCAGCCAGGGCTGTCTGCGGGCACACCGACGCAGGCGAGCGTCTCCTCAAACACAGCCTGTGGTTCACACTGAGCGCTGGCAGTGCTGAGTGGCTTTCATCTGGCAACTGCTCTCTCCCCCCGTGTCTCGGTCCTTCTGATCCTCTTGTTCCTCTCGGCAAACCCGTCGCGCCACTCCCAGGGCAGCGTTGTGGCCATTGCGGCAGGGAGGCTGCAGAGAGCATCCCAGTGCAGCACCACAGCTTCCCTGCTGGTCCCGAAAGGGCGCTCCCAGGGCCGTGGACATCCCGTTATTGTCTAGCAGTGGACCCTGCTGTGCCCCTTCTCTCCCACTCCCATCCAGAACTTACCATGCCACAGGGTCTGGTATCACAAGGTGGTCATCCTGCGAGGAAGCTGGGCTTTCAGTTCCTTCTCAGAAAGGCAAGACTGACTTGGCAAAGCAGCTCAGTTTCCTAGACCCCACAACTTCCCTTCAAGGTCCTATTAGGCAGTTCTTGCTGCATTCAGGGTTCCTCCCCAGTACCACACAGGAACAGAAGTCCAGGAATCTTCAGTTTTTAAAGAATTAATCAGAGAGAATGCCTCTCCCAGCTCTGTATGCTGATGAATGTATGCTCTATGTCTTGTTCCAAGTCACGGATAAAAGTTTTGACTGGGACGGGACATAAGACAGGGCCCTGTGGAACTCCGCTAGAGGCCTTTCCCCAATGTTAACATCACTATATTAGACAGAGTCTTTAAATACAGGCATTCTATCAGGAGCTAATCCACAGGCCAGAGTTCTCCAGCTTGTAAGAGGCCTTTTCTTCACATACCCTATTACTGAAACATTTCTATCAACAGGCTAGATCAGTGATGTCAAATATGTAGCACGTGGCCGACATTGCGAATGCACCACAGTCCCCTTCTCTCTGACCCTGGACACAGCTGCAAATTCTCTGCAACCTTGCACACAGGCAGCCACTCCGAATTGACACATAACATGAGACTTACTTGTTGTTTCTGAGCTGGAAGCTTGGGGATAGTGAAATCTAAGTGCTCCTGAAAATATCTACAGCCAATTTCTAAACCAACGATGCCCTTCTGCATCTCTCTGAACTGAGATCTCATTTACATGTCAGTCACTGCGGAGGTCAGATCACTATAAAGCTTTTTCATTAGTGATCTTGTTAATCTTCAGCCCTTTTGAGTTGACCTTTTCCTCCTATGACAACAGTCTTATTTCCTTAGAATCTGGGGAAAGTGCTGGAATAGAAAATGGCCTTGAGTCCTATTTCCAGCTTTCTAAATAATAACCAGTTTTTGGCTTTATAGTGCTTAACTTTTTAATTGAGATATAATTAACATATGACATTAGTTTTAGGTGTACAACATAATGATTTGAGATGTGTGTATATTGCAAAATGATCACGACAATATGTCTAGTTAACATTCATCACCATACAGTTACAAAATTTATTTTTTCTTGTGTTAACTTGTAAGATTTATTCTCTTAGCAACTTTTAAATATACAATACAGTATTGTTAACTATAGTTACCATGCTGTACGTTTCATCCCCAAGACTTATTTATTTCGTAAGTGGAAGTTTGTGCTTTTTAACCACCTTCACCCATTTTCCTACCCCCTACCCCCCTGCCTCTGGCAACCACCAATCTATCCTCCATATCTATGAGCTGTTTTTTTTTTTTTTAAGATAACCTAAGTGAGATTATATAGTATTTGTCTTTCTCTGATTATTTCACTTAGCATAATGCCCTCAAGGTCCATCCATGTTGTCACAAATGGCAAGATTTCCTTCTTTTTTATGGCTGAATAATATTCCATTGTGTGTATATACACACACACCACATTTTCTTTATCCATTCATCCATTGATGGACACTTAGGCTGTTTTCATATCTTAGATATTTTAAGTGATGCTTAAATGCTTAGCTATTTTAAGTAATTTTAAGTAATGCACAGGGGGGTGCATGTATCTTTTTTGAGTTAATGTTTTTGTTTTCTTTGGATAAATATCCAGAAGTGGCATTAGTGGATCATATGGTAATTCTATTTTTAATTTTCTGAGGAATCTCCATACTGTTTTCCATAGTGGCTGCACCAATATACATTCCCAACAGCAGTGTACGAGGGTTTCCTTTTCTCCACATCCCCTCCAACACTTATTTCTTGTCTTTTTAGTAATAGCCATTCTGATGGGTGTGAGGTGACATCTCATTGTGGTTTTGATTTGCATTTCCCTGATGATTAGTGATGTTGAGCACATTTTCCTGTACCCATTAGCCACCTGTATGTCTTCTTCAGAAAAAATGTCTATTCAGATCCTCTGCCCATTTTTAATTGATTGTTTTTTTGCTATCGAGTTCTATGACTTCTTTATTTTGGATATTATCCCCTTATCAGATACATGATTTGCAAATACTTTTTTCCCATTCGGTAGGTTGCCATTTCATTTTGTTGATGGGTCATTTGCTGCGTGGAAGTTTTTTAGTTTGATGTAGTCCCACTTGTTTATTTTTGCTTTTGTTGCCTTTACTTTTGGTGTCAAATCCAAAAAAATCATCACCAAGACCAATGTCCAGGAGCTTACTGCCTATGTTTTCTTCTAGGAATTTTATGGTTTCAGGTCTTATGTTCAAATCTTTGATCCATTTTGAGTTAATTTTTGTGTATGGTGTAAGACAGTGGTCCAGTCTCATTCTTTTGCATGTGGCTGTCCAGTTTTCCCAACACGATTTATCGAAGACAATGTCTCTTCCCCACTGCATAGTTTTGGTTCCTTTGTTGTAAATGAATTGACCGTGTATGCATGTGTTAGCCAGCACTGGTGATCAAGTGGTTAAGATTCAGTGTTCTCACCGCTGCAGCCTGGGTTATTTTCCTGGTTAGGGAACCACACCACTCATCTGTCAGTTGTCGTATTGTGGCAGCTGCGTGTTGCCGTGAAGCTGAAAGCTATGTCACCAGTGTTTCAAATACCAGCAGGGTCACCCATGGTGGACAGGTTTCAGTGGAGCTTCCAGACTAAGACAGACTGGGCAAAAGAATGTGGCCACTTCCAAAAAAATTGGCCATGAAAACCCTATGAATAGCAGCAGACCATTGTCTGATATAGGTGAAAAGATGGCACAAAAATACTAGGCAAGGTTCCACTCTGCTGTACATAGGGTCTCTAGAAGTCAGAATCAACTTGATGGCACTAACAACAAATGCGTGGGTTTATTTCTGGGCTCTCTATTCTGTTCCATTGATCTGTGTGTCTGTTTTTATGACAATACCATACTGTTTGGATTACAATAGCTTTGTAATATAGTTTGAAATCACTGAGCGTGATGCCTCCAGCTTTGTTCTTCTTCCTCAAGATTGCCTTGGTTGGGCCGGCCCCATGGCTTAGCAGTTAAGTGTGTGCGTTCCGCTACTGGCGGCCCGGGTTCGGATCCCGGGCGCGCACCGACGCACCGCTTCTCTGGCCATGCTGAGGCCACGTCCCACATACAGCAACTAGAAGGATGTGCAACTATGACATACAACTATCTACTGGGGCTTTGGAGGAAAAAAAAAGAGGAGGATTGGCAATAGATGTTAGCTCAGAGCTGGTCTTCCTCAGCAAAAAGAGTAGGATTAGCACAGATGTTAGCTCAGGGCTGATCTTCCTCACAAAAAAAAAAAAAAAAAGATTGCCGTGGCTATTCAGGGTCTTTTATGTTCCATATAAATTTTAGGTTTGTTTGTTCTATTTCTGTGAAAAATGCCATTGGAATTTGGATAGGGATTGCATGGAATCTGCATATTCCTTTTGGTAATATGGACATTTTAACAATATTAATTCTTACAGTCCATGAGCACAGGGTATCTCTCCATTTATTTGTGTCATCTTCAACTTGTTTCATCAATGTCTTATGGTTTTCAGTGTACAGGTCTTTCACCTCCATGATTAAATTTATTCCTAGGTATTTTATTCTTTATGATGCAATTATAAGTGGGATTGGTTTTTTTTCTTTTTTTTTATGAGGAACATCAGCCCTGAGCTAACATCCATGCCAATCCTCTTTTTTTTTTTTTTTTTTTTTTGCTGAGGAAGACTGGCCCTGGGCTAATATATGTGCCCATCTTCCTCCACTTTATATGGGATGCTGCTACAGCATGGCTTGATAAGTGGTGCCTCAGTGCACGCCCGGGATCTGAACCCTGGGCCGCTGTAGCAGAGTGCGTGCACTTAACTGCTATGCCACGGGGCCAGCCCCTGGGATTGTTTTCTTAATTTCTCTTTCTGATAGTTCATTATTAGTGTATAGAAACACAACAGATCTTTGTATATTGATTTTGTATCCTGCAACTTTACTGAATTGTTACTGAATAGTTCCAACAGTTTTTTTGCGGAGTCTTTAGGGTTTTCTATACAGGCATACCTTGCTTTATTGTACTTTGCTTTATTCTGCTTCACAGATATTGCGTTTTTTACGAATTGAAGGTTTGTGGCAACCCTGCATCGAGCAAGTCTATCAATGCCATTTTTCCAACAGCATTTGCTCACTTTGTGCCTGTGTGTCACGTTTTGGTAATTCTCACAATATTTTAAACTTTTCCATTATTATTATATATGTTATGGTGGTCTGTGATCAGTGATCTTTGATGTTACTATTTTAATTGTTTTGGGGCACCACGAACTGTGGCCATATAAGTTGGCAAACTTAATTGATGAATGTTGTGTGTGTTCTGACTGCTCCACCGAGCAGCCATTCCCCAGTCTCTCTCCCTCTCTTCAGGCCTCCTTATTCCCTGAGACACAACAATATTGAAATTAAGCCAATTAATAACCCTACAATGGCCTCTAAGTGTTCAAGTGAAAGGAAGAGTCACACGAGTCTCACTTTAAATCAAAAGCTAGAAGTGATTAAGCTTAGTGAGGAAGGCATGTCGAAAGCCGAAATAGGCCGAAAGCTAGGCCTCTTGCACCAAACAGTTAGCCAAATTGTGAACGTGAAAGAAAAGTTCTTGAAGGAAACTAAAGGTGCTATTCCAGCGAACATATGAATGATAAGAAAGCAAAACAGCTTTACTGCTGACATGGAGAAAGTTTTAGTGGTCTGAATAGAAGGTCAAACCAGCCACAACATCCTCTTAAACCAAAGCCTAATCCAGAGCGAGGCCCTAACTCTCTTCAATTCTATGAAGACTGAGAGAGGTGAAGAAGCTGCAGAAGAAAAGTTTGAAGCTAGCAGAGGTTGATTCATGAGGTTTAAGGAAAGAAGCCGACTCCAGAACATACAAGTGCAAAGTGAGGCAGCAGTGCTAATGTAGAAGCTGCAGCAAGAAGATGTAGCTAAGATAATTCATGAAGGCATCTACACTAAACAGCAGATTTTCAGTGTAGAATAAACAGCCTTCTATTAGGAGAAGATGCCGTCTAGGACTGTCATGCCTAGAGAGGAGAAGTCAATGCCTGGCTTCAAAGGCCAGGCTGACTCTCTTGTTAGGGGCTGATGCAGCTGGTGACTTCAAGGTGAAGCCAATGCTCATTTACCACTCTGAAAATCCTGGGGCCTTTTATGCTCTGCTTGTGCTCTATAAATGGAAAAAAGCCAGGATCAGAGCACATCTGTTTACAACATGGTTTACTGAATATTTTAAGCGCACTGTTGAGACCTATTACTCAGAAAAAAAGATTCCTTTCCAAACATTACTCCTCATTGATAATGCACCTGGTCACCCAAGAGCTCTGATGGAGATGGACAATAATATTAATGTTGTTTTCATGCCTGCTAACACAACATCCATTCTGCAGCCCCTGGATCAAGGAGTCATCGTGACTTTCAAGTCTTATTATTTCTTTCTTTCTTTTTTTTTTTTTTTGTGAGGAAGACTGGCCCTGGGCTAACATCCATGCCCATCTTCCTCTACTTTATATGGGACGCCGCCACAGCATGGCTTGACAAGTGGTGTGTCCCTGCACTCCCGGGATCTGAACCGGCGAACCCTGGGCCGCCGCAGCAAAGCACACGCCCTTAACCGCTTGCGCCACGGGGCTGGCCCTCAAGTCTTATTATTTAAGAAATACATTTCATAAGGCTATAGCTGTCATAGATAGTTATTCCTCTGATGGATCTGGGCAAAGTAAATTGAAAACTTTCTGGAAAGGATTCACCATTCTAGATGCCATTAACAACATTTGTGATTCATAGGAAGAGGTCAAAATATCAACATCAACAGGAGTTTAGAGGAAGTTGATTCCAACCCTCAAGAATAACTTGGAGGAGTTCAAGATTTCAGTAGAGGAAGTAACCACAGATGTGGTGGAAATAGCAAAAGAAGAATAATTAGAAGTGGAGCATGAAGATCTGACTGAGTTGCTGCAATCTCATGATAAAACTTTTTTTTTTTTTTTTGTGAGGAAGATCAGCCCTGAGCTAACATCCACATCAATCCTCCTCTTTTTGCTGAGGAAGACTGGCCCTGGGCTAACATCTGTGCCCTTCTTCCTCCACTTTATATGGGACACCGCCACAGCATGGCCTGACAAGCGGTGCGTCGGTACATGCCCAGGATCTGAACCCGGAGTGCGCGCGGAGTGCGGAGTGCGCGCACTTAACTGCTACGCCACCGGGCCGACCCCCTCATGATAAAACTTTAATGGATGAGGAGTTGCTTCTCATGGATGAGCAAAGAAAGTGGTTTCTTGAGATGGAATCTATTCCTGGTGAAGACGCTGTGAAGATTGTTGAAATGACAACAAAGGACAGAATATTATATAAACTTAGTTGATAAAGCAGTGACAGAGTTTGAGAGGATTGACTCCAATTTTGAAAGAAGTTCTGTGAGTAAAATGCTATCAAACAGTGTTGCATACTACAGAGAAATTGTTCATAAAACGAAGAGTCAATCAATGTGGCAAACTTCATTGTTGTCTGTTTTAAGAAATTGCCACAGCCACCCCAGCCGTCAGCAACCACCACCCTGATCAGTCAGCAGCCATCAACATTGAGGCAAGACCCTCCACTAGCAAAAAGACTATGACTCGCTGAAGACTCAGGTGATGGTTAGCATTTTTTCATAATAAAGTACTTTTAATTAAGCTATGTACATTGTTTTTTTAGACATAATGCTATTGCACATTAATACACTACGGTATAGTGTAAACACAACATTTATATGCCCTTGGAAACCAAAGAATTCTTGTGACTCGCTTTATTGCAATATTCGCTTTATTGCAGTGGTCTGGAACCGAACCTGCAATATCGCCACGGTATGCCTGTATATAACATGCCATGTGCAAATAGTGACAGTTGTACTTCTTCCTTTCTGACTTGGATGTCTTTTATTTCCTTTTCTTGCCTAATTTCTCTGGCTAAGACTTCCAATACTGTGTTGAATACAAGTGGTGAGAGTGGGCTTCCTTGTCTTGTTTCTGATCTTAGAGTGAAGGCTCAGCTTTTCCCCATTGAGCATGATGTTTGTGGTGAGCTTGTCATATATGATCTTTATTCTGTTGAGGTGTGTTCCCTCTATACCCACTTTGTTGAGTGTTTTTATCATAAATGGATGTTGAATTCTGTCAGATGCTTTTTCTGCATCTACTGAGATGATCATATGATTTTTATCCTTCATTTTGTTAACATGGTGTATCATATTGATTGATTTGCAGATGCTGAAAACCATCTTTGCATCCCTGGAATAAATCCCACTTGATCATGGTGTGATCCTTTTCTTTCTTTCTTTTTGTGTTTGAGGAAGATTAGCCCTGGGCTAACATCCGTGCCCATCTTCCTCCACTTTATATGGGATGCTGCCACAGCATGGCCTGAGCGTCGGTGCGTGCTCAGGATCCGAACCTTGGGTCGCCAGCAGAGCACACGCAATTAACCGCTACGCCACCGGGCTGGCCCCGATCCTTTTCATGTATTGTTGAATTCAGTTTGCTACTATTTTGTTGAGGATTTTTGCATCTATGTTCATCAGGGATATTGGCCTGCAATTTTCTTTTCTTGTGGTGTCCTTGTCTGGTTTTGATATCAGGGTAATGATAGCCTTGTAAAATGAGTTTGGAAATGTTCCTTCTTTTTTTTTGGAAGACGTTGAGAAAGATTGGTATTAATTCTTGAAACATTTGGCAGAATTCACCAGTGAAACCTCTGGTCCTGGACTTCTGTTTGTTGGAAGGTTTTTGATTACTAGTAAGTAGACTGAATCAATAATCAGTGTGTTCAGATTTTCTGTTTCTTCCTGATTCAGTCTTGGTAGCTTGTATGTTTCTAAGAATTTATCCATTTCTTTTAGGTTGTCCAATTTGTTGGCGTATAATTGTTTATAGTAGTCTCTTATGATCCTTTGTATTTCTGTGGTATCAATTGTAACATCTCTTTCATTTCTGATTTTGAGTTCTCTCACTTTTTTTCTTGGTGGGTCTAGCTAAAGGTCTGTCAATTTTGTTTATCTTTTCGAAGAACCAGGTCTTAGTTTCATTGATGTTTTTAGTCTGTATTTCATTTACTTCCCTCTGATCTTTATTTCCTTCCTTCTAGTAACTTTGGGCTTTGTTTGTTCTTCTTTTTCTAGTTTCTTGAGGTGTCAAGTTAGGTCGTTTGAGATTTTTCTTATTTTTTGAGGTAGCCATTTATTGTTATGAACTTCTCTCTTAGAACTGCCTTTGCTGCATCTCTTAAGTTTTGGTATTTTGTATTTCCATTTTCATTTGTCTCAAGGTATTTTTTGATTTCTCTTTTGAATTCTTCTTTGACCCATTGGTTGGTCAGTAGCATGTTGTATAATGTTGTGAATTTTCCAGTTCTTTTCTTGTAATTGATTTTTAGTTTCATACCATTGTGGTTAGAAAAGATGCTTGATATGATTTCAATCTTCATAAATTTATTAAAACTTGTTTTGTGACCTAACATAGAATCTATCTTGGAGAATGTTCCATGTGCACTTGAGAATGTGTATTCTATTGCTTTTGGATGGAATGTTCTGTATGTATCTGTTAAATCTTCCTGATCTGGGGTAAGGGCCTCCTTGAGAATTTGTTGAAAACTGTGGACCCTCTCTTTAGGCAAATGCACACACGAGATTTATATGGAATTTTAGGATCATACCCCAGGGCTGCCCCAACCTCCTAGCAGCCTTCTTCTCTTGGGAATGGGCCATGTTTCATTGTACTTTGCTGGATCACAGCCTCAGCAACACACTACCACTTATAAATAAGGCTGCTAATAAATTCAGGAGAGGGAGTGAGTTCATAAGTGGTCCCTGGGCCAAATGATTCAGCAGGTGACTCTTTTTTCTCTTTTGCCTTTTCAGCTCAAAGCTTGTAGCCTGAGGGACTGGGTACTTTTAGGACTTGCATCTCTTTTACCCTAGGAGATATTTAAAATCCACTTTGAATAACACTGACCTGGATTTCCTTTTCCTGGGGCTTTGCAGGGCCCTCTGGCCACTGGTGCCCTTGTGTCAAGCTAGCAGTGGGCCGGGGGCCCTGCACAGTCCTGTGCTCAGAGGTCTGCTGTGCCACCCCTTGATCAGGCCACATTGCATTTTTCTCCCCAAAATGACTAGTGACCCGGGTAGAATCCTTTATAGTTTACTCAGTTCTCTGATATATGCAAAAAAAAAAAAAAAAAATCTATGGTCAGTGAAATGAAGAAACATACTCACAGAGGTATACCCAAGGTCACACACCAAGTATGTAGTGGGGCTCAAACATAGCTCTTGTCACCAAATCCCAAGTTCTTTCTACTTTTCCATGCTGATTCACTTTTCCCTTAGTCTGTACAGTTCCTCCTCGTTGGCAAATTGAATGTGAAGGAATATCCTCTGGTGAACACAGAGCTGGTTACCTGGTTCCAGCAGCTATTTTCTAAACGCCCTTTGCTGCCTGTTTAGCATCATTCATTCGTTTATTCAACAATCACGAGCATATCCTCTGCCCGGCTGATGGAAGAGTGCCCAAGCATAAATTAGGTACAATCCCGGGGCTGGCTCAGTTCCCACGGATGTTTTTTTTGACCATGATTTTTGTCTCCTGCAGAAATGCCAGATAACGCAGCAGCTCTGCTGGGCACTTGCTGTAAGCTCCAGATTATTCCTATGCTGTGCCACTTGGTAAGGAACCTCCCACATGACACCTGGGGATGGGCAGGAATGGGGAGATGATGAGGAGATGGACACCTAACAGCTGATAAGACACCTCTAGGCTTTCTCATCCTCAACAGCCATTCAAAATAAGTTAAACAGATATTATTATTAACCCCACTTTTTTTACACTCCACCCACACCACACACCCCAGGAAGACTGAGGCCCAGAAGGGGGAAAGGATTTGTTTGAAGAACTTACTAACAGGGCTAGGACTCCAACCTTGTCTTTACACTCTAAATCTCATGCTTTTCCCATTGTTTGGAGAGAATTTTTGCCAAGGCTTGGTGAAATGTTGCAGGGAAGAGGCCTGGCACCATATCATTTGCAGTGGCAGTTCTGTGGCTGGACCAGTTTGATTCAGCTCTGCATCTAATTCACCAGGGAGGTATTCAAGAGGACTGCTTTGTCTCAGGGAGACATTTCATTCTCTTAGGAATGTCATTAGCTTTGTGCCCTCTGGAAATGTCATGGTAAGAGCAAGAGTTAGGTAATGATGAACTTAGCCCCCTGAGAGTCAAGGTTAAGCTTTCCTGTTTAAATTACAAATTGGGTCATTACTAGAAGGAACCATCAATAGGCTGCCCAGAAACCACTCTAATTGACAGCTCCTCTAATGTAGCCTCTGCAGGTGCTGCTCAGCCTGGGGCAGAGTAGCAGAGCCTACCTGGCTGGATTATTTTAAGGTCTGGTTATTAAGGGCCAAGGCCAGCCTCAAGCTCATGTAGCCTCAAAGGACCAAAGCTCAGAGCCCTGCTCCCCGATCTGGGAAGCAGGTATTGGGGTAGACTGCCTAGATAGGACCCTCAAATTTGTTAAGTGTCTACTTTAGGAACTTCCAGCACTATGGTTAGTGCCTTTCGTACTTCTTTGCATAGCAAAGACACGTACAGCAAGGCATCAATTCCGAGGGGCAATTTAGATGTCATGCACGACTGAAAGCAGATTCTACCCGCCCAGAGAATGCTGCGTCCTTCTGCTTTGACCACAGAAATGGAACTACTCGAAAACATGCCAGCATGTGTGTCCTGAGGCCAGCTGGGGGTAAAGGCTGGTGGAATAGTTTGGTTATGGAAACAATACGTATCATTATCTAATTGTCTGCAATGATGAGCATGACAGTTCATCATAGCTGGGCTATGACAGTTTCATAGCCCCGCTTCCTTTTGCAGCAACTGAGTGCTTAGCATTTCCCAAGTTAGAGCCTTACCATGTATTGATAAAGTCATCAACTGCATTCAGGAAGCATATAAAAAAATACTGCGAAGACCATATTAGCTAACTCCCTCTCCCAACAAACTCACACTGAGCTGTCATCTTCCTTGCAGATCAGCTCGAGGATTTGATCTTTGTGTTGCTTCCAAGTTCTGCTCTGTTAGTGTTCTAAGAGTAGCCATTAGGACACACCTGAAGTTCTAGCATGGCTGGTATTCTACTTTGGTACAAAACTACCCACCCATAGAGACATTTGTTTGCCTTTGTGGGGCTGCTCCACATATGTAAAGAAATAATTTCTCTTTAAAGACCTTTCTGGGTGTCTTCACACAACCTTCCCTAGATATTGCAACAACTCTTCTTAAGACAGCGAGGCTCCTGCCCCCTGAATTGAGTATCATGTATTTCTTACAGGAATTTACTTAGAACAGGGTACAAAAATCTACCTGCATTCCTGTCTTTTCTTGTCTGGTGACCAGAGTAACCTTGAGAGGCTTTCTGAAGGGCTTTTGAGAGAACAGTGTCAGATACACTAACACATTTGTCATCCGGGTGAGAGAACTGGTAAGAAGGTGAGTTAAAATCATCAACAGAGAATGTTAATTCACCCCCCCACCCTGTGGGTGACTGTAGTCTCTTTTATACCTAGAAGTGCCTCTGGGCACTTGGGGTTGGCAGATATTCAGAGAAGGAGGCTGGATGTTGCTCAGCACTTCTCCTCCAGGCCCAGAACGCAGAGCCAGCGGTGCTGTTGGCAGTCTGCAGCCTGTGCTGGTGGAGCGCACTCTTAAATTGCTGGGAGGGATGTGGTGCTCGTGGCCTAATCCACTCTCTACAGCATAATCCACAGTTCACGGTCTGGGCCAAATGGTAACGTTAAGCCTGCAGTTACACTGCATGAGTTGTATTTGGCGAATCTACAAGCTGTAGATTTGTAAGATCAATTTTGATAATAGACACACAAGTACTTTTATATTCAAATGAGTGCTGCCCTTCAGCCATGGGGCAAGCTGTGTATTACTTTCGGTAAGGTTACCCCTGTTCAGAACATTTCTGGAATTCTTTTGGATTCCCTTCAGATTCAGTTAAAATTCACACATACTTTATAGGCTTACTTCATTTTTAAAAATTTTACGCTCCACATTATTAATCTGATCTGGTTCTGAATGCCTGTTTAAAAATCAAATCTACTGGAAAATTTGTAATTACTGAAGATTAAAACACAGTAAGTGTCACAGGCACTGATCAAGATCCTAAAAGCTAAGTTTCAAACGTTCTGAGCAGTCGCAATTAGAGCAGCATCCGAAGTGACCTCTCTGAAGAACTTTCATTCCACACATTGAGGGTCTATGTTCTAGGCAGGAAAAGGTGAACATGACAAACCAGGTCCCTTCTCTCCTAAGCAGCTTAGGTTTTAGTAAACAGACTGAAGAGTTGAATATCAAGAAGATAATTTCAGGTAGAGTAAGCATATGAAGACAATATAGTAATGTAATAGTGGCTGGGATATGGGGCAGGGAGTGGATCAATAGAGAGGGGATTAGGAAGGCCCTTCTGCCATGGCATTTCCACTGACAACTGAGAGATGAGGAGGAAAGGTCTGTGTGGCTCCCTGGAGGGAGAGTATGCCAGGTAAAGGAATAGCAAGGACAAAGGTTCCTGAGGCAGGAAGCAGGACTAACTAAACTACAGAACCGACCCCTTTGAGGAGTTCATGCAAAGATGTAAGAAATTCTATCTTCATTAAGATAAAAATTCAGACCAATCTTACATACTGTGTGCATGAGCAAGTTACATTCTGAAATTTCTAATCTACTGGAGGTAATGGATCTACTAGAAGGTAGAGTTCAGAGAGGGGGGATTCAGATAGAGGACTCCAGGCAAACTGGAAAAATCAAGCCTGAGATCCTGGCCTGGGTCAAATATGTCTTGTTACATCTTAAGGGGTTTCCTGCTCCTAAAAAAACACACTTTTTTTTCATAATTAGCTAGAAGTGCATTACTATTCAACTATTTGGATTTTCTATAACATTTTTAAGTGAATTTGTGTAAATGTGTCATTTCAGCTCCGTGCTCTGTCTGAGGATGGAGTATCTGATCTTGAAGACCCAGCCTTGGCTCCTCTGAAAGATACAGAAAGGTTTGGGATTGTGCAGCGTCTGTTTGCCTCAGCCGACATCAACGTGGAGAGACAGCAGTCGTCCGTGAAAGCCGTCACCCCGAAGGACCCTAACGTTTTCCCACTAATTCTTTACATAAGCCTGAATGGACTCTGCGCTTTAGGTGGAGCACATTAATAATGTCATATAGCGAATTACAAATACATGTCATCGGCCAAGGCTGAGTATTGTTAAGATACACTTTGGGGATTAGGTCAGATCTACGTTAAAAGTTGATCAAGGAAATGAATTTACAAAACAGTTTAAGAAGTGGTGACTTTTTGCACTATGAATCACCTCGAGTTTAGCCATCTGTAAAGTCTCTTTTTCATAAGGGCTCTCCTGTGCTGGTGACACAGTGTCCAAGTTAGACTCCAGCACCTGGAGAGTTGGAGGAGGGTTGGAAATTCTAAGCTACTATACATTCAGACCTTTTTTCTGCAGAAAAATAGGTCCATCTATCACTTTCTTATATTTCCCACTTTCTTTCTGTTATACAAAAACTGATGAGTCTGATGCTTTGATCCCAAATTTCGTTTTAAACTGTGAATGCTATGGGAAGGCAATTTCTCTTTCTAAAGAGGCTATGTTTTGGATGTGCTGTATGCCATGTGGTAAATGCCACTAGAGTACATATATTCTTCTGCTAAACAAAATTAGACTAAAATAATCTAACAGCAGGATACTCTTCCTTAGGGGTCTAGCTATATGCCTTTTATTTGACTTTGCCATGCTTTCCTGGACATACTAATTCTATGTCTAGAACAACGTGCTGATTTCCCATGCATTCTGGATGTTTAATTTGTAAAATACTACATATTGTATCAAAGGAAACTTTGAATTGTGTATATTTTGCTTTTTATTCTGTTTTGATATCCTTCTACTATAAATAGCTTGGACTGTCTCCCTAGTGCCCCCGATTCCATTGCTAATATCCACTGGGGACCTGAAGCTCCTTCTGCTTTCCCTTAGCAAAAAGTAGCTAGCCTTACCGCTAGAATTTGTCTTGCTTTAGAGCAGGGAGGCAGTGGGGATGAGGAGGAGCAGTTGATGGAGACAAATGTTACTCAGCATGTGTTTTTTACCTCAACGTCATCTGCTTACTCCCTCCTGCCCTTCAGATTTTAATGAGCACTAACAAGGAAGAAATGAAGCAAACAACCCTTTTATCACTTCTATTAAAAATGAGACTGAACCTTATGCAAATACTTATGATACATGAGAAAAAAAGGATACAGAGTTGTATGCTGTGGTAGCAACATAAAAAATAAGCACCTTATACACAAATTGGAAAAGAATATGCAAAAGTGAAAACAGTTGTGCTAAAATGGTGGCAGTATACATGCCTTTTTGTCTGGTTTTCTGAAATAAAGAACTGCAGACAGACTGTGTCATATGAATCTACTCGTGTAAAAACGAGATATACAAGTATCACAATGCATGGGAAACCTTGTTTAAGAGTTCATCAGAAACCCAAGAGTGGCTCCTTTGGGGAGAGGATTTAGAGGTTGGGATAAGAGGCAGAGGGGTGGTGGGTCACCTTTCTAGTCTTTTTAGAATTTTGTATGTATTATCCTCTAAATTTAAAACAAAACACTGGGGGCCAGCCTGGTGGTGTGTAGTGGTTAAGTTCGCATGCCCTGTTTCAGTGGCCCGGGGTTCACAGGTTCGGATCCCTGGCATGGACCTATGCACCGTTTATCATGCCATACTGCGGCAGGCGTCCCACATATAAAGTAGAGGAAGATGGGCACAGATGTTAGCCCAGGGCCTATCTTCCTCAGCAAAAAGAGGAGGATTGGCAACGGATGTTAGCTCAGGGCTAATCTTCCTCACCAAAAAAATAAATAAAACAAAACACCAAAAACTAAAGACAGACTTCAGGCAGAAAGAAAAGATGCCACTGCACAAGTGCCGAAAGTTTGGGTTACATCAACCAGGCAACCAAAGCATTTGGCTGTTTCCACAGTTGCCCTAAGACTGGCCAGTTATCCTGCTGGATTGTGTTGTAAAAATTAGCTGTTGAAGAGGACAGAGCCTTATACTGCTACAGGGGTTCCCAGCCCCCCAGTGACTGCTGCGCTTCTTAGCAGACCCCCCACTGGGATGTGGTGGGCAAAGAAATGATTAAGTGCCTGGCATGCTTGAGTGAGGGTGAGATTGGGCCTACAAAAGGTTCTTATAACTGGTAACGTCATCATTACCTATTATTATTAATTTTCAATGTACCTTTATTTACTGCTTGAGATCAAGAACCGTACTTTTAAAAATAGATTTGGAATAATTAGTTCCGGTAGCCCAGGATCACCCAGAAAACAGTAAATAGAATAATATTTCCTGGAACAGAACAGGACAGCCACCTTAAGTCAATGTTTCCGCGACCACTTCCTTTTCATAAAAGGCTCCAGGAAGAAACACTGACATTAGCTAGTGTGGTATGGCCTGATAATGGCCCCTCAAAGGTGTCCAGGACCTAATAATCCTGGAACCTATGAATATGTTGCCTTATGTGGCAAAAGGGGACTGCACAGGTGTTTTTAAGGTGATGGACCTTGAGATAAACGAATTATCCTGGATTATCTGGGTGGGCCCTTAAAAAAGAGAAGGCAGAGGGTCAGTGAGAGAGACTTGGCCAAGGAAAATGCAGGCAAGATGAGGCGTGAGAAGGATTGAGTGCAGTTGCTGGCTCGGAAGACAGAAGAGGTCAGTTCAAGGACGAGAGGGCAGTCCATCCGACAGCCAGTAAGGAAGCAGGGACTTCAGGTCTACAACTGCACGGAACTGTAGTCTGCTAACAGCCCGCAAGAGCCTGGAAGCAGATTCTCCTCCAGACCTCCACATGAGCCAGAGCAGGCCCTGGGAGACATCTTGATTTTAGCCTGGTGAGACCTGTGTTGGATTTCAGACCTACAGAACTGAGATAAGTTTGTGTTTAAGCAGCTAAATTTGTGGTAATTTGTTACTGCCGGGATAGAAAACTGACAGGTAGCATAAGATGAAAGAATGATATTTATATGAAACCTAATTCTCTTGCAGACATCAGAAATACAGTGGACTAGCAATTTCTGACGTACGAGGTATGGAATCCCAGAAACTAGCTTGGGAAAGAGTTGCAAAGTACCTTCTCTGGAAGCCGTCTTCCTGCACTCACCCAGTGACGCCTCCATCTCTGGCCAGCCTGGTGGGTCCACCTCTCTTTGCCCTGCAGGCCCCAGGGCTGAGCTGTGTGCCACAGCAGGCGTTGTCTTCCCCACCAGGGTTTCTCTTTCTTGGCTGGCTGGGAAATGGTCCTGCATCACATGCCATCTAACCACAGGGCCTTTTCTCGATCCTTTATTTTAATCTTCCCTGTCTCTGAAACTCTTTCCTTGAGTATGTTGTCTTTGAAAGGCACCGAATCGTTTGGGCTGGGACAGAGGAAACAACAGTTAGAGTTTCCTTGTTAAAGAAGAGAGGCAGGTGAAAAATTTATATATTCATTTTGGTGGGAAAAACTAAATGCCATGAGGCTATTTACAAAGACTATTAGCATTTAAAAGAAATTACCAAGCTAATTTGATATCCTCTGTATTGTATTATCTCTAAACCTTAGTTCTACCTATAAATGAAACACATTTTTTCCAATATTAAATATTTATTTTTTTTATATATACAAAAATATTTTACCAAGAGTATGCAATGTCACAGATGGAACACTTCAATAATTTTTGTTTTGGACAGCATATGGAAATATGTGAAAAGAAATTTATAGGGACAGTTTCTGAAAAATCAATAATTATACTGCAGGAAAAATTTATACAAGGACAGCAGTAATGTTTCTTTTATATAGTTCTAGTAATAAGATTACTTGGAAAGCAGTAGCAACTAAGTTTTACTTTTAAACTTTTTCATCAGAAACTTACTTTAGCAGCTATTCAGCTTGGGTTTTTAGGTTGCTAACAAGCATTTCGCCCTCCATTAAAAAACAATTCTCTTCTACAATCACGTCAAAGACTGGAGGTTAAAAAGAGCATGCATTTGTGTTCAAAATAAAGATATACCAAAATGAAACAGAAAAAAATATCCCCCAAAGCAAGGTTTTCACATCCAATACTCATCATGGGCTCTAACAGAGCCCAACGTCAACAGGTAGAAAATTACACTTGGTGCTGGACCCTAACACTCATCCTTCTACAGCGAATTCTTCTACCACTTCCTTAAAAACCAATGTTACCAAAGAAATGGGAGTCAGTTCTTTTACAGAGGACACACAGCCAAAAGAAACACTTATCTTGTATTTCAATTACCGATGGAGATGAGCTATTCCTCAAATCTGGCTCTACCTGAAAAGACTAAGGCATTTCTCACTTGGACCATGTTTACCAGAACAAGGCTCATGTCTTCAAAGCAATGTTACTTACACTACTGTCTGCCTCTCCTATTTAAGAATAAGATGAAAAGCATTGGTAATGACTTTTGGTTTAATGTAGGTAATTTACAGCTGAGGAGTTTTTAACGCTATGCTTTTCTCCTTTTCTTTGAAGCTCCCAGGCTTCTTGACTGATACGAGGAAAGCCAAATTTCAGGATGGCTTGTCATATTTATAGGTTTCAACCCCTGGCTTGCCGAAGTGCGATAAAGACATCTATTTCCAACTTTCAAAATAAGACCTTTTGGCTTCTGCTTTGTGGTAGTGACAATACATGTTCAGTGGGACTCAAGACAGGTTTACAAGCATTGAATCACTTTATCTCCCAAGTTGTAAGTGGCATTTATGTTAACCATAGACCTGTTCATTCAGTTTGTGCTGGAGATTAGAAAACAGTAAAAGTTAGTAGGAAAAAAAAAATGAATTGTCACTTCTGACTTTGGTGTCTGGAGGCAAGTTAGATTTATGATGGCACTACATTATCAGCTGATGGCTGTGAAGCAATTAGAAAGAATGTAACAAAAAATGCATTCATGTCTGATTTGAGGTCCACTAACTGGACCTAATTGAATGTTTCTCCCTATAAACAAACAGATGCCTTTTAAACTTAATACTATGGGTTAAACAACAGGGCTGCACTGATAAATTTCAGCCATAAGAATAAGCTAAGGAAGCTTTTAGGGGCAAAAGATCAGTGTCTTCAGATTTGAGAGAGTACTGGATTGCTTACTTAAATTTTGTTTGATTTGTGAGTGGTTTGGTTGGCAGCAAGGATTTGCTAAAGGTTTGGACTTAGAATGGTATTCTGAACTAAAATGGCCCTCTTGACCAGGGGCACTAGAGAGCAGAGCAGACCCTCCTCCAGGCGGAACTACACCCTTGCTGCTGTTTTAACACTGGAGGTAGGATTCTTGAATGGTGTGCACCATTCACTATGTTACCTCCGAAAGAGGTACACTTTTATAAAAGAACTGAAAGATAAGCAACCTCAATATAAGCGAAAAGTCACCCAATAAGGATTTTCCCGTTTAGCAATTGCTATTAATACAATTATTTCTTGTAATTTATGGTGAAGACAGACATTAAGTTAGCCTTACTTAAACAAGTGGAATACTAAAAGTACAGAGAGAGAGAAATTTTATCAAAGGTTGCATGGTCATGACTCAGAATTAAGATCTCAGCCAGAAGTACACCATCTCTATTTTTATCAGAAGAGACTATTTTAAAGAAATTAGTGCAATGTATTGCAGAATTGGTGCAAATCATACTTTTAAATTCTTACCTTAGAAATGAGATATCATCATTCCTTCACTTTTAGTGTTTAAGGAATCATTTTTGATCCTGTGCACTAAATCATTCCCGGAACACGAAAAGTAACATGATGAATTGTGGGAAATATTTAAAAAGGAGTAAAACTTAAAGCTAACAAAAATGCAATTTAACAATAATCTTACCTTAAAAAATTACAGAATTGAAATCTTCCTCAAATATACAATGTATACTCACATAAAAGTGATATGATGCTGAATCATTAGTGAATTGTATTCTTAAAAGTTTGTGAATATTCATTGTACTATAAAAATAATCCTATTATTTAAAGTACTGAATTTCTCCCAAGAACTCAAAATACATTACAGATGTTATTACATGAATTCTCACAGCAAATCCATTGGAACAAGAGGAGGGCGGGTACCATAATCTCAGCCTGAACCACATCACAAATTCATTCGAAGAGGCTTCCATTTAGGACTCTGTGCTTTTTCCTTAAGGAAATTAGGATATAATGATCATTTTCTGAGCTTAATTCCTCATATATTTTCCAGAAAAGAGATTAGTATCTGCCTCAAGATAAAACAAGAGCCTTTTAAAACAATGTGAAAAAAGTTTCAGAATGTCTAAGAACTTCGAAGGAAAAATTAAGAACACTAGTTATAATTACATGGGAGAACAAATTTAGTTTTATTATTCATGTATTTTGGGAGAGTTTTACATATTATACACATAGCTGTATATATATATATATTATATACACGGTGACTCAAACATTTAAAAAATGGGACCTGCTATCTATATACATAAAACTTCAGGAGTGCTTTTTCCATATTTAGTATAAAGATTCATTACTACAAAATTATAGGCTCTCTAGCCTGTGATCTTCAGAAGTCGTAAAAGTACAATGTTAAGTAGATCACTATTTTGATCAATTTTCAAAACTTTTATGTTCAATGTTTACCAACTCAAAATAATTGTACCTAACTCCATGGCTATCCATCTCGAAAATCAACCTCAATCACTGGATCATGGCACGTGTTGTTATATATAAAAATAAATAACAATTTAATGAATTTTTAAAGCAAAGATCATCTTTTATTGTCATTGGGATATTATGGTCAAAGCAGTTAGTATCTGGCCATAATCTATAATGCTACACTATTGTATTTTATTGCTAATTTGCATTATTTTCTAAATTTCTATTAATAACCAATTTTCTCTTTTAAAGAAAACTTGTCCTTATGAGCTATTATAAATAAATTTACTAAATTCTAGATTCTAGGGTTCAGGCTACTATTTCTGTAGTCATACTGGGTTATGATATGATTTCTATTTTAGAAGGCTACGTTCAGCAATTGTATAGTTAGAGTTCGCAAAAGTAAACAAAGTCCTGATGTACTGGATATTTGATATTATCCAAATATCAAACAGAAATTGAGACTGCATAATCAAGGCGTGGCTGTAATAAAAGTGAAATTCTTACTTGTAGTGTATCATACATATTCCACTAGTTACAGTTAAGTGACTTATCCAGGACATCACCTCCATGGGTATTTGTACATTTGAAAATGAAAAGTACATATATAATATTTAGTTGTATATAGTCATGCCCTATTCATGAATGCTGAATGTGGATACTCACCTGTCCACAAGGAATCCTCAGATGCTTTAATGTATTGGCACATCATGTTTCCTAAAGCATATGCACGTGCATGTGTATTTTAACTACTACCAATTGTTCAACATCACTTTAAATCTTTTTCTCTTTGGTAAAGCTAATTGTCTTGGACCTTCCCGCAAGAGAGGTTCACATTTCCTTGATCACAACTATACTCTCATTGCCCTGGGAGAATCCTGGGGCCTCTGGGACTGCTTGCCCCAGCAGAGCTGCGCGGGTTCCTGCAGACTCAGATGGGACTTGAGTTTCAAGTTCAATGACTCTTTACTGAGATACAATGAACTTTTCTGAATTTATTCTCTTCAGCTCTGGCATCTAGACTGAGATGAACTCAACTGCATCATTTTATTTTATATTAGGAGGGATCTGGTGTGTATTAACTAAGTAGTTCGCGATGAATACTATTTACATTAGAAATAATTCCTTTAAGTGTAGACTATTTTCTAAATGATATGCATTTTATACCATATAAGGCTGAAAATATATATGATGTAAAAATCGCCCCTCTTGTGTCTAGATGGTTGAAATACTTCTTGTGCCGCTATAATGATCCCAAAGCCGTTCAGAGGCTCCACGCAGCAGTATGAAGGCGTATCACAGAAGACAGCACATTTACTGAGGATGTGGAAATGAAATTTCTCTTAAAATTTACAGTGTGTTGAAACACTGAGTCATAAGACATCATCTTGACACTGTGCTTGGATGCATGTTGCTTTGAGAAGCCAAGAATTTGATGTAAATATATGTGGTTTAAAAGTTACCAAAGTTATGGAGCTGGCCCCGTGGCTTAGTGGTTAAGCACGTGTGCTCAGCTACTGGCGGCCCGGGTTCGGATGCCGGGCGCGCACCAACACACTGCTTGTCGGGCCATGCTGAGGCAGCATCCCACATACAGCAACAAGAAGGATGTGCAACTATAACATAGAACTATCTACTGGGGCTTTGGGGAAAAAAAGGAGGAGCACTGGCAATAGATGTTAGCTCAGGGCCGGTCTTCCTCAGCAAAAAGAGGAGGACTGGTATGGATGTTAGCTCAGGGCTGATGTTCCTCACCAAAAAAAAAAAAAAGTTACCAAAGTTATTAAAAGAGTATGAGCCATTTTGCCACCAATTTCTTAACAAAGAACATGACTTTGTGTTCTGGATATGAAATTCTGTAATAAAAAAAAAACCTATAGATTTCTAATCTTAACAACTCAGCAACTTGGGTGTTTTGTTTCACTGTGAAAAAGATTTATGACAACGTGTGCCTGCTGCGTATGGCCATGTGTCTTCTCTTCCCTCCAAGTCCTCCCAGCTGGCGTGCTAGGTGACAGCTTCGGTGAGGCGAAAAGAGATCCAGTAGCAAGGTGTCTGGTGCCCACCACCAGACAAAAATGACCACCAAGAGTTAAGCACCTAACCCTCTAAGTGTGAACACTGTTCACATGAAAAGCCAGCAGCAATATTGAGACATGGCTAATGAAGTTTAATGACGAGCTGCGTCTCTGAATACGTTTTAGGAAGAATTTATACCACCCAAGAATCCTAACGGAAGATATTAACTGAGATGAATTTTGGAAATTTGTACATGTTAATGCATCTCAAGGAGAAGAACTGTTTTCCTAATCATTAAACAAAAAAGTGCATTTCCTAACAGAAATGTAAAAAAAACCCAACATTATTTAATATATATTATATAATACATACAATGTACATATTATATAATGTATATATTATATATATATAGATAAAACAGCTGACAGTTATTTCCAAATTTCATAAATTGTTCAATGGATTTGGTTTTCAGCACAACAAATCGAACAAACACCCTCATGATCACATCACACTTCAGAAAGCACACCAGTTGTTCACAAAACCCCCCAACTGCCACCTGGGAGGCATTCTTTTCAGCGTCACAGACATTTGCAGAGGCAGGATACATTTGCTGACCATATCCTAATAAAAAACTGTATAAAGCAGTAGGTTCATTTTTGTCAGTTAAACTTTTACATGTGAAAATAAATCCACGTTGAGTGTCATTTTGCTGTCAGGTTGTACAGGATAAGGCACTCTCTCAGCCTGCGTGGTCTTGCCTGCTGTGCACACATTAACTCAGCATCAGCCTGTCACTATAGCAAACGAGAGTGCAAGGTATTGCTCTTCATTTTTTCACTCAAGATAGAAACGAAGGGAAAAAACCAACCTATCTGTAGAAATTAGAAATGGATAGCCATACATCTCTGAAATAACTAAACCATGGAGCACTGAGCAGACTTCTGATGTCAGACTGGATGGGAGTAGACAAGCGATAGCACTGACATCCAAGTTCTGCTTCTGTAACCAATCACATTAGGAAAGAAGGCCAATATCTACTATTTTCTCCTAATAAGAGTAACTGACCCTTCACTAAATACTGAACTAAACGACAGCTTTACAAAACGATTTCAAGTATTCATTATCACAGTGAAAATGTGAGACCAATGTTCGAGTGAGTGATCTGAAAATTCCTGTGATGAAAAAGGCAAGGGTACTAAATCAAAACATATACAAAATGCTTCAACGCATTTCTTCATGTGATATGAATAGAAAGATTGTCCATAAAAAGTTAGAAAAATTAAGATAAATTATATATTAGTACACCTTCCCAACCACACTTCATATAAAAATTCAGAATAGTGTACTGGTATTTCAATCTACACAATAAAAATGCCTGGGCTTGGCAGGTATCTTCTATCTGTGCATGTATTTTCTTAGTAGAAGGTTTATTTGTTGCAGTCACTTTTAAAAGTTTTATTAATTGTGAACCTTATCGAATCATCAGTAAACCCAGCTGATTGGGACCCACTGTGGCTCCATTCTCAATTTCTCTATGGCAGTCTGTAGTTTCTCAAAGGCTTTGTCTAGATTGTCGTTTACGATGATCAAATCAAAATAGTGGTTGTACGCTCTTTGAATCCGTGCACTTTCATCCACTGTTTTCTTCAAGTCCGAGTCCTGTCGAAGAGTTTTAAAAGGAAATGTTTATATCACAGTAGATATTTACTCGCTCAAACACCAACTCAAAGTGAACATAAGAAATAAGTAGGTTGGATATTTGTTTATTGTGGTTCTGACATTAATCCTTGAAACCTAATCTATAGAGAGTGTTATACCATCTGCTCATATTCTAGTCTTTCCAGCCGTGTTCATGTTTGCATTTATGAGTATTTTGTATCTTCTGTTTCATTGATATTAGGATAAGATTCCTGACTTTTGCTTTTCCTGATTATTGCTGACAATAATCTAAAGGTGAAATCTAAGGTAAGAAAAGAATTATTGCAGGTGACTGGTTTCTAGCCCAGCTATATCATCCTTTTCAAAAGATTTTTATCTTACGGACTCTGTAAATCATGGAAGCCAATTTGCAGTGGCTATTAAGCTCAAAGCCAAATTTGCTGCCCCCTAAGAAAGAGGATCTTAGAATTGTATTTTGAAGACTAACTCTACATGCTTCCCATCCCCACCAATTCACACGCACACTTTTATTTATTTAGCTAGCATTGTTTATATTTCATAAAATATTTCCAGTTGTTTTGCAGTGATGTGGGGGAATAAATATGAAATGGGTTCTGCATGCAAGTAAAGGTTTTCATTAAATTCCAAGTGTTTTGAAATTTCACAATACTTCTACATGTTCTTCAAATATTTGAGTTCCTATTAAAGTGTCTACTATGTTTCATAATCTGTGGCTATAACAATGAATAAGACAGAATGGGTTCCTATCCTCTAGTGGAGGAGACAGATAAAGGACAAATAAACACAAGAACTTGCAAATCGTAATAAGTACTATAAAAGCAAATCAACCAGGAATAAAGAATTTTGAGAGATCTAACTTTAGAGCAAGTAATTACCAAGACACTGAGTAAATGACATTTAAACTAAGAACTACAGTGGGAGAAAGAGCATTCCAGGCAGAGGAAACAGCAATGCAAAATCCAGGAGGGAAATGACCCTGATGTGTTTAAGATATTGAAAGAAGACCAGGATGGACGGAGGGTTGGCGCAGGGGTAGTGAGTTGAGACGAGCATGGGCTAGGTCACGGAGGACCTAGATACAATGGAAAGACATCTCTGGATTATGATGGTGGCAGAGGTGATGGAAAGAGACTGGAAATATATTTTGGTGATAAAATCATTAGGATTAGCTGATGGGCTGGATGTGAAGAGTGAGGAAAATGAATCAATCAAGGATAGCTCTTGAGTTTCTGGCTTGAGTAAATGGGTGGTTGTACAAGATGCAGAGTTGGGGGGTAGGGAGAATATGATTTTGGGGGAAAAATGGTCTACTTTGTACATGTTAAGTTGAAGATGTCTGTGAGACATCCAAGTGGAGATGTAAAGAAATAGGCAACTGGTTATGCAAGTTGGAGCTCTGAGGTCTGGGTTACCTATACTGTATATAAATTAGGAATCATCAGTATAACAACAGCATACAAGTTAATGAATTTGGTGAAAACACCTACAGGAAAAGTGTAGAGAGAGAAACAGGTTCCCAACTAGGCCTGAGGGACACTAATACATTTTAGTTAATACTTTCACTGAGATTTCTAAATAAGTTTGAAACAATTAAAATATATTTTATTATAGAAGAGGAAACAGGCCAAAATTCAATGTGAAAACAATTCTTAACTATTACAGTCATTAGCAATCTGGCTTGTTAAAAAAAAAAAAAACAACAGTTTTTTTTTTTTTTGACAATAATAGTTTCTAACCATAATGGAATAACCAAACAGATGAAAAAAAGGATAAAGAATCTCTCTCTATGGCTATAGAGTGATCCCCAAAATATATTGTTAAGTGAAAAATGCAGGCAGACTATTGTATATAATAAGCTACCTTTTATGTAAGAAATGGGGGAGGGAGGATATACATACATACTTGCTTATATTAAAAAAAAAGAGTGAAAATGGCTACCTATGTGGGTGGGAGGGAAAAGAGTGGAAAGGACAGAGAAAAGCCAGATTTTTTTGTTTTGAAGATTTACTTTGGAACTATGAAAATGTATAAAATTATACAAGGAAATTAAATTCAAATAAAAAAAGAGCAATACCTAAAAATCAAAAGCAAAATGAAATAAACCCATGTTTCAAGTTGATGACTTAACCACGCAGAAAGGAATTATTTCAGTGACTTTAAAATAAAATAACTTAACACCCAGTGGGATATATAGATATAAGAACAATTTCTTTTAAAAGTCTTAAAACTTTTCAATAATCATATTGTTAATATTGATATTGTTATTCAGAAATTATACATATAGTGTGTGCTTGGTTTTTATATGTAAAGTAAGGAATTATGTTAATGTCATCAGGAACCAAGATTTTCAGCTAAGAGGAAAAAAGTTAAATATAAAGTCAAAGAAGTGAAGTAAAAATAATGTAAAATTTGAATTGGAACAATTAAATTGAACTAATGATATATGTTTTCTAAAAAATGAAAATGTATTTCCTACCTCTGGTCACTGAAAAGGCCTAGAAACAATGATCAACTAAGTTAAATGCACACCTTTAACACCTATATTATCTCTAGATACCATTTCCCACTAAAAGGAACCAGGGCTGTTGGATGGCTGGTTCCAGGTCTGGGCCAAGAAATTGGTAAAGATAACCTGGAACAGCCTATCCTTAAGGGAAGCAAAGACTCATTAAAGATTATTGGGATTGTGTTAAAAAGACTCAGAAGACAAGTTGAATGGCTCCTCCCAGCTGAAGATAGGACAATTTAAACATCAAAAGAGTAATAACAGACCTAAGTACACAGAGAGGAAGTATTCCAAGTGATTTTTATACAGCGATTTGACTGTATATACTTAGTGGGATAAACCCTAAGGACAAAAAAAACACGAGGAAGAAAACAGTACACCGTAATCACACCTAGCAGTGTTGGTGTACTTACTCTCATGTTGTGTGTGTGCTGTGGGATAAAGCAAAGGAGCAATTATGTGATATTCTAACATTCCCAGTGTTTTTGAGAACTGAGATACTCAACACAGGAGAATGGAGTTATAACATACAAGAGGTTAAATAAAAACCCTGTAATCCTAAATTTGATTGGGAAATTATCAGTATGAATTCATTATACAGTTCCTTCAAACATATAAAGAGAAAAGCATATATCTTTGTGCTCTGTTTACCTAAAAGGTGTAGCTAGAAACAATAACCAATCTTGGGACAAAGTATTACTGTCTTAAAATACCATTTATCCTAAAAGGAACCAGAGCTTCTTGAAAAAATAGCTGATTCCTGGCCTGGAATAGGAAATGTACAAAACAAGCCAGGAACACTGGTCATACCAGATAGTAAGGGAGCTATCCGAGACCATTAGGCTCATGAAATAAGCTCTCAAGGGCCAACTTGAATAAGCTCCTATTGGTCAAAAATGGGACAATTTGAGCATCAATAAGAATAATAACTGCAATAGAGTAAAACTAAGTAAGTTTAAATCTATGTGTTCATGATGAAACCAAAAAACAATGAAAACAATCCTTATGTGGTCACTGTCACCTCTGGAGGCTCTTAGGGAACAAACCCATTATTCTGAAAACTGACCCATAAAGGGGAAGTATCAAGCATGTATCCTGACTTTCCTATATGAACTCTACTTCAGAGTAATCAACTAGTTGATAAAGAAAAGTTATTTTTTAGAAGAAATCTAGTTTATAAACACAGAAACAATCACAAACTTAGAATATTACCACTTTACAATCCCTAAAAAAAACAACTGATCCAGGCAAAGATCAATACAATTTGCTAAAATCATGAGGTGAAAAGCTACTGGGGAACTTTACAGATCAGGCTAACATCATCTGAACCCACTGATTCATCTTATTACAAAAAGAGAGACAGCCTTTCATATGCCTCATAATGTAACAAAACAAGAAGTACTACTTATTATTCTTGAAAAAAAACTGAACCTGTATCTGATCAAGCCTCTATCAGTTCACAGGAAATACAAGGAATAGAGGAAAATGACAGAATTGGTAAAATCCAGACAAGGAACATTCTATAGGATAAATGACCCAATTTTTTGAACAAATAAATTAGAAGGTTAAAAGAGAGAGGAGGGAGGGAGGCAGTGAGAACCTACCAGAGTGAAAGAGACTAAAGAGATGTCTGCTTCCAGATAAGATGTAGTAACAGGAATCAGACTAACCCTCCCGCCTGACAACTAAAGCAGACAAATGTACAGAACAATTGGTTTTCAGACATCGTACATCAGGCAACGAAAGACAGAGACCTGAGAGAGACAGGAAACAAATGAAGTGAGCCCCATGATTACCCCAGCTTACTGGTTTCAAACAGTTTCTAGGCTGCAGCACAGCAAGGCAGAGCCCAGGAGGAGCCCAGCAAACTCTTTAAGTCAGGAGAGAGTTGAGAGTCCAGGGAGACCAAGGCAGCAAGAATTCGCAGGACAGAGTACCGGAATGGAAAAGCAGCACAGTGAGAGAACTTTGGAGCCTTGCAGGAGGTCCCCTTCCAGCATTCAGCTGAGTACCAATCAGTGCATGTGTACAACTAACCGAGGCCACCAAAGAACCACCAGAAAGGATGAGGGGTATTCTTCCCGAGCCAGGAGCAGTACCTATTTGCACCAGGCAGAACAGAACCTCATGATGCACAGGTCATTTGGGAGGGTACTCAAATGGTCTTGCTTCCATAGTGGAGAATAATTGCCCCTAGAATGAGAACAGCTCTGGTCCTTCCTAACAAATTTTAAAAGCAAGACCAGAAAGGAACAAACTATTTCCAAATAACTGCATCCCAGAACAAAGCTCACAATGTCTGGCATCCAGTAAAAAAATTACCCAGGATTGCCAAGAAGCAGGAAAATACGACTCATAATGAGGAGCAAAGTCATTCAATGAAAACCGATCCAGAACTGACACAAATGTTAGAATTAGTAGATGATGACATGAAAATACTTATTATAACTATATTTCAGATATTCAAAAAGTTAAGTAGAGGGCTGGCTCCGTGGCTTAGCATTCGGGTGCGCGCGCTCCGCTGCTGGCGGCTGGGGTTCAGATCCCGGGCATGCACCAACACACCGCTTCTCCGGCCAGGCTGGGGCCACGTCCCACATACAGCAACTGGAAGGATGTGCAACTATGACATACAACTATCTACTGGGGCTTTGGGGAAAAAAAAAAAGGAGGAGGATTGGCAATAGATGTTAGCTCAGAGCCGGTCTTCCTCAGTAAAAAGAGGAGGATTAGCACGGATGTTAGCTCAGGGCTGATCTTCCTCACAAAATAAATAAATAAATAAATAAAAGTTAAGTAGAGATAGGGAGCAACCACAAAAAGAACAAAGACGACTAACACTACTTGGTTTCAAGGCTTATGAGGTACAGGGTGGGAGGAGGTGGAAGCAGCAGGAGCGGGGGATTCTGAACGGGCACAAGGAAACTTTCTGAGGTGACAGGCAGGTCTGCTATCTTGACTGCGATGCCTTCACGGCCGTATACATATGCCCAAACCAACTTATCAAGTTGCACACTTTCAATATGTACAGTTTATTGTATGTCAATTACATCTCAATTAAGCTGGGGCAAAAAATTTAGAAGACATCAAGTAAATGCAATGTGTTAATCTTGTTTGGATTCTGATTTGAACAAATCAACTGTAAAAAAAAAAGATAAATCTTGGGGAAACTCAAATATAGACTGAATATTGATGATATTAAGCAGTTGCTCATTAATTTTTTATGTGTTAATGGTGTTATGGTTATGTTTAAAAAGTTTTTATCTTTTAGAGACAAATACCTAAGTATTTATGGTTGATATGAATCAAAGATTTGCTTCAAAATAATTCAAGGTAAGAGAGGGAGTGAGGAGAGGTTGAACTGAAACAAAAATGGCCACGTGTTACTGAAGCTAGGTGATGAGCACATGGGAGCTCATCTTTTTCCTCTTTTGTGTATATTTTAAATTTTCCATAATATGAAAAAAGAGAGAGGGAGAATAAGAGAAAACATGTAACAGAAACTAAAAGGCAGAGCACCTAACTCTACTGGTAGTAAACCATACGACGAACATGCTTGTTAATGGTCTTGGGGCCCAGATTCCTCATTAGTAAAATGTGGGGGTTGGATTAATATGCATATTTTAATACTGGCCCATTTCACTTACATAGGGGGAGTAAACTTTTGTTTTAAAATAAAGTGAACAATGATTTTTAAGTAAAAGCAATACTGTTCCAAATCCTAACTACATCTAGTAAATAATTTTTTACTCTAGAATACCTTATATAGTATATTTATTTCATAAATATGATTAGATAGAGTTAAACGTGCCCAAAGGAAAAGGAAAAATTTCAGGAGGAAAATAATATTGTTAGCCTGAGAAGAGCTGCTCACCGTCAAAAGCTTGGTAGTAATGCCAGCATCCACCACAGCCTTGTGCATGGCACGTAATGTCTCTAGTTCCGGAGCAGCAATAAATACAACATAGGGCATGAACTCGGATGTCCTCAGCACTTTCAGGGCCTGTGTAGAGAACAATTACAAACCAATTTATATAGGATTAGAATTTGAATTATGTAACCCTTTAATTTGTATTAAATACTAAATAATCAAAGTTTATCTGCCCTCTTCCTAAGTACTAAGGATTTAATTTAATACTTGCCCCCCTTCTAACCTTTTGATTCCATACAATACTTTCCTAAAATAATGATCCATTAATTGTGTTCTGACCTCAGTTTCACTACTCTTTGATCCTCTTGAATAAAGGAAAGTATTAAACTTAATGATCCAAAAATCATCAAGAATGACATAAACACTTTCTATGTTAATCGTAGAATTCTGTTAATACTGAAAAAGCAGAAATAATAATCTCAGTGCCTATTAATTAGAGAGTGGTTATATAAATTAATACACATCTGTACTATGAAATACTATACAGCAATTATAAAGAAAAAAAAGCTCTATGGTAACTGACATGAAAAGATCTTTAAGAAATACCGTTTAATGAAAAAGAGCTAAAGAATCTGTGTAGAATTTTTCCACTTATGTAAAAAAGAAACAACGACAAAAATAGAAAACCCATTACATTTTTTATATGTATTTGTATTTAAGGCATACTAAAATAAAGCAAGATACAGACCAAACACCAAAATAATAATATTTATCTCTGAGTAGGGAAGTGAGGTTGGGTTGAGTATAGAGGGGTGGAAGGGGTCAGTGAGAAAGACATGGAATGAGAATGAAATGAACTGTGTTTGTGTGTCTTGGGTGGGAAGGGGTGTGACTTCAATGTTTTATTCTTTATGTTGCAGTGCTGTTTAAATTTTAAATTTAACATTTTCTAACACATGCGTTTATATATTATTTGAGCAAGTACATAAATAACTAAACTTTTATCAAGTTTCTATTGCTATCCAAGCCTCTGTTGGCTAGTTGATCAGAGATTTATTTAACTAGCTGTAGATGCATAATAAGGTTCTCTACCAACAGGGAAATAGGGAAAGAGCCACCTTCACAATCTGAAAACAAAATAAAACAAAAACCCCACATGAAATAAAATTTAAAAAACAGGTTTGGAATCCATGCAGCTTACTTGTGGGTTGACATCCAAAATGCAAGTTCGCCCAGTCTGGACAACTTCAAGGATAGAATCAATCTTGGTTCCATAGAGATTTCCTTCATATTCCCCATGTTCCAAATATTTTCCAGCTTTAATATCTGCTTCCATTTCAGATCGTGACACAAATTTATATGCCTGGCCATCTTTTTCATCTTCCCTTGGTTTCCGTGAAGTAACTAAATAAAATAATGTTGAGAATTTGTATAAAGAGAATGCAGGGTATTAAAAAACAGACTAAAATGCAGAGGGTAGCTTGAGATTTTTCCACTTAGTGCAGGGGTTGGCAAACTATGGCCTATGGTCAAATCTGGTCTGCTTCCTATCTTGGTAAATAAAATTTTATTGGCCCACAGCTATGCTCGTTTTATCATCTATGGTTGCATTCATTTACAATGGTGGAGTAGTTGCAATAGAGACCAGATGGCCTGCAAAGCCTAAAATATTTACTATGTGGCTCTTGAATTAAAAAGTTTGCTGACCCTTCATCTATAGGAATGTTTTAAGAGGTAGTCCCCAATATACAATTTGTATCGAAAAATGTGCTTTATAAAGTCAGTCTAAAACTCAAAATACATTTACCTAGAAACAGAGCCCTAAATTTAAATTCTCAACTATGGCAAATCCTAATAAGTATGAGGTATGTTGTAAGTGAACATCTTTTCCAGTCGACCAGCACTCCCCTTCTCCTTAAGGAATATCAATTTTATCCTTTCTTTACACTTTAACATTTCCTAGTTGAGTGCCCGACAAGTGAGCAAAGTTCTCCTATTCTTAGTTGGTATTATCAATTTTCTAAAGTGTAGTTTTACCCACAAATTATCTATCCTTTGTCTTGCCTCAACACCAATTCTTTCTTTTAACTTCCTGCTTGTTGATATTCCCAAACGTTAACTTCTATTTTGAACCTCAGTGGTGGATCTAGCCACCTCTATGTTATTATGGTTTACTATTAAACATCATCTATTCTGACCTAATGTATTCTTTCCGAGAAAATGAGAGTGAATAGATCAGGTCAAAATTTAGAAGTTCCTTTTGTCTGTTATTTTAGAACTCTGAATCCTTTCAGAGATATCCAACTCCTTTGCAACTTGGGCCATGCTAGTTATGGACTATTACCATCACCTTTCAAACTGTTGCAAAGGTGTAGAGTTGGGTACTCTCTGCCAATTTGTTAACACTAGCTTGGAAGAAGAGAAGTAATTCGTGTGTGTGTGTGTGTGTATGTTATTTCCAAGTTTAGCCTTAATTTGAGTTTGGCTGGAGCAGATATATAAAAGTATTCTAATTCTACTAATCAAGTACTTATAGATGCAGAATACCTGATGAAATCATTAAGCACATGCAATTAAAATTAGAAAGTAATCTAGATCAAAAGTTGACAGTATTTTGACTATTTGTAATAAGCATAATACATCAAGAAAACCTTTATAAGAACAAAATGAACGTCAAATTCAAGCTCAATAATAAGGGTCTAATACATAAATGAGATCATTATGTACAACAGGACTCCCTTTTTTCCCTTGTTTTCTGGCTCATCCTTGAGGGTGATCAATCCCAGACCACTGTGGAGAGCATTTATAAAGTAACTTAAAGATCTTCAAGATGCCAAGGTGGCTTTTCATATTCAAAAATGTGTGATCTCTAAGGTTTCTGCAATTATTCACCAAAGGTTGTATGATAAAACTTCTAATGCAATTTTAAACTCCCCAAATAAGTACATATGAGGACTTGGCTCAATATCTGTGATTATAATTTTAGAAAAGCACTATCTTTTGGTGAAGCTCTACAGTGAAACTATATATGGGAATGTGCTGCTTGAAATAAATATGTATAGGCACACACATTGCCCCCATCATCACCTCCAACATGTTGAGGGAATCTTAATTCTTGGAGAAATGTTTCTAGTTTACAAGTGAATTTTAACTACAATCTCATTCTCCAGTGAACACTCAAAAAAAAAAAAAAAATCTATATTGCCACATACTTAAGCCCCTTTCCATTCCTAGAACAGAGAAATTAGGATAGGGTAGCTTGACTACAACTGATTCCTTAGGCTAATATGCTAAACAACTACGTAATGTGATTTCTTAGAATTTTGTTTTTGTGATTGATAGGCAAAATTCTAAATTTTAGCAGCACTTCAAATAATGAGGAATCACTCAAGGTAACATTTTATTTGTTAACTAAGTTCAAGATGTCCATGTTAAAGACGTCATAAGGTAGCTTGTCCCCCTGGATTAACAGTTTTTTCTATTTTATTTTAGGATCATTTTATGACATAAAGAAAATTAAATCAATTTACTATAATGCTAGCATTTACCTCCTTCCCTATTGGACTTCCCCATCCACTGCACCTGACAGTTAAAAGCACCTGACAATGTGCAGCACAATATTGTGCATCAGAAATTAGGCAAACTTGTCACATTTTATCAGTGTTTCTTTTTTGTGTTGATTCTGAGGCTTAAGAAAAAGCTAGATGCTATAAGTATAAAGGTGAATGATTTAAAGAGAAATAAAATACACCTACATTATATAAAGAAGTGAGAGCTGATTTGATGTATGTATAAACATAAATATTCCTGTATAAAAATTCAGATTTGAATCTTTACTAAAAATAAAGATCTGTTGAAAGGTAAAAGAATATATCTTTCTGGAAATTAATTTGGCACTAAGAAATTGAAACATTTATATAGATCCTTTGATCTAATAATTTTACATCTGAGATTTATGTATATACACTTTACCATCTCTTTACTTGTAACAAAAATAACCACTCAAACCACATAAATGTGCCATAACAGTAATGGTTATATAAAGCATAGTATACTTACATGCTGGAATATTAAGAAGCGATTAATTTTTTTAGTTTTTTTTATCATGGTAAAACATACACAACATAAAATTTATCATTTTAACCATGTTTAAGTGTACAATTCAGTGGCATTAAGTAAGTATACATTGTTGTTCAACCATTCCCAATATCTATCTCCAGAACCTCTTCAGCATCCTAAACTGAAACTCTGTACCCATTAAACAATGACTATCCAAGGCCCTGGTAATCACTACTCCACTTTCTGACTCTATGAATTTGACTATTCTAGGTACCTCATATAAATGGAATCATACAATATTTGTCCTCGTGTCTGGCTTATTTCATGCAGCATAACATTTTCAAAGTTCATCCATGTTACAGCATGGATTAGAATTTCATTCTTTTTTAAGGCTGAATAATATCCCATTGTATGTACATATCACATTTAGTTTATCCATTCATCCACTGATTGACATCTGAGCTGTTTCCGCTTTTTAGCTGTTGTGAATAATTTGTACTCATGCACTAAAATTTGCACTCGTATACATATCTGAGTCCCTGCTATCAATTCTTGTGGGTATATACCTAGAAGGTGAATTTCTGGAACATATGGTAACTCTTTAATTTTTTGAGAAACTGCTATACTGTTTTCCACAGCGATTGCATAATTTTACATTCCCACCAGTCATATACAAGGGTTCTAATATCTCCACATCTTTGCCAATACTTGTTTTCTGTTTTTTTTAAATATATAACAACATCCTAATGGGTATGAAGTGGTGTATCATTTAGGTTTTGATTTGCATTTCCCTAATGATCAGTGATGTTCAGCATCTTTTCATGTGCCTATTGGCCATCTGTATCTTCCTTGGAGAGGATACTATTCAAGTTCTTTGCCCATTTTTGAATCGAGTTTTTTTTTTTTTTTTGGTTGAGTTGTAGGATTAATATTTACAAAAAAACGTAATGACTTGCGAGAAAAAGCTCATGATATAATGTTCCTTCATTCATTCATCAGATAGTTATCAGGTATATGCTATATGCCAGATCCTGTTCTAGATGCTGGGTCTATAGAAGTGAAAACGACAGACAAACTCTCTGTTTTCATGGGACATATTCTTAAACGTGGAGATACGTGAGTAGTCAAATAACAAATAAGAATTTAAGTTGCCACACTTGCCAAAACACAACCACTAGGTACCGAGGAAGCTACTTTAGATTGAATGGTCAGTGAAGGCCTCGGAGAAGATGAGACCTGAACAGAAAGTAAAATTCGTGCATGTGATGATCTGGAAGGCAGAGTGTTCCAGGATGAGGGACCAACAAGAACAAAAAGGTGTGAAGGATAACTCTGAGGAGTTTGAAGAAAAGGAAGATCAGTGTGTTAAATAGGGAAAAAAGTATGTAAATTTTAAATGAGTAATATGATTGTAATTCTGTGATTAGAAATTATTTTAATTGTTTTCTTTGTATTTATAAACAGAATGTTAAATGAGACTTTTCTTGCAGTCTCACAATTTCCTTCAAGTCCTAAGTAGGTGCTAGAATGCCAAAGATCTACAGCTTTCTCTTTCAGAGTTTACCAAAAAGTGGCTGACTTGGTCCTAGAATCATCTATCTACCTATCTCCATCTTATGTACACTCAGAAAGGAGTCACTGAGGTAATGAGTCATAGGTTCGGGGGGAAATGGTTTATTTTCTTCTTTCCTTACCCCATGGTAAAATGACTCTCCCTGGAGAATTCTGAAAGCCCATGATGGCATGTCAGTGGGGTGATTTGTACTCCCAACTGTTTAGCAAAGCAAGAATGAGCTTCCAGTGGGCTGTGTGTATGTGTGTGTTCAAAAGGTAGCCTGGCTTGAACTATTTTGAAGGAATCCTGCACAGAAAGACAGGATGAAGGGTAGAGAACCAAGCAAAAGAGAGTATGAGCTATGTGATTGGAGCTTGGGGTAGGTCTCAAGGAGACACCTGGAGATCTTAATACCCTTGCCAGGGAATTGCAAAGTATGGAGGTCTCTACAGAATTGCCAAAGAACCTGCAAAGAGGCCTCATTGAAGAGACAGTATTTGGACATTTGTGACATAAAGGACTCCATTCTCCACCAGACAAGATTTTACGTGACAGCACTTTAATCCCTTTCCCTTGAGTCCTCACTTCTTCCTGCCCTGACTTTGAGAAACCAGCAGAGCAGAACGTGAAGGGAGAGTAATAAAACAAACTATACCTTTCCCTTTACAATGCAGGTCCTAAGCCGCGGGTCAGGAGTGAGCTGTGAGGAAGGGAGAAAAAGTGAATTGGATGCAACACTCAAGTTTTGAATTGGACTAGCCTTTTTAAAAAAAAATACCTGAGGGCCGGCCCGGTGGCGCAAGCGGTTGGGTGCGTGCGCTCTGCTGCGGTGGCCCGGGGTTTGCCAGTTTGGATCCCGGGTGCACACAGACGCACCACTTGTCAGTCCATGCTGTGGCAGCATCCCGTATAAAGTGGAGGAACATGGGCATGGATGTTAGCCCAGGGCCAGTCTTCCTCAGCAAAAAAAAAAAAAAAAAAAAAAAGAGGAGGATTGGCAGATGTTAGCTCAGGGCTGATCTTCCTCACACAAAAAAATTAAATAAATAAAAATAAAAAAAAATACCTGAAAGTTAGTCTTATTTAACAAAATGACATAGTTCTTATAACTGAAAGTAACCAGAAAGTTATAGACTCTTCTAGGGGGCTGAAGGAAAAGGAGAGGGAGAGAAGATCTAACAGAACATGTATAAAGTCAGTGGCTGGATAAAAATAGAGATCTTTCCTGTTGGTAGCTCAAAGAGCTCAGCCATTCAACAAACTAGTTACTTACATACTTGGCAGAAACGACTTAGTCAAGTGACTACACCTAACTGCAAGGATACTAGGAAATGGATCCATGTATTCAAACAAAATGAGAAGGGATTTTAGTAGAATGATAGCTGTTTCCCCAAACTTAGGGAAAGATTTTAAATTAATGAATTACTGATGGATGCTAAAACCACTGGGTGCAAGTTTGCTAAGAAGCAGAATATTTACACAGTTTCAAAATATCTTTGAACAGATTGCTTATTAATGACAAATGGAAGGAAAGTTACCATTTACAATGGAGAAACTTATCAGACATCACCTAAATCAATAATCAAAGTTATCATCATCAGCAATGGGACAAATTGACAAGATGGAGCTCCTGATGTAACGTTCAGAGAAGGATAAAACATGATTTATGTCTTTCCAATAATGCACACCCCAAACCTAATCATGAGGAAACAATTAGGTGAACTCATATTGAGACACATTTACATTATCAGTGATTACATTAAATGGATAAAAGACTCCAATTAAAAGGCAGAGACTGGCAGAATGGATTTTAAAAAACATGATCCAGCTATATGCTATCTACAAAAGATACACTTAGATTCAAAGACACAAAAAAAGTTGAAAGTAAAAGGATGAAAAAGATACACCACACAAACAGTAAGCCAAATAGAGCTGGAATGGCTATACGCATATCAGACAAAGTAGACTTTAAGACAAAAACTGTTATTAGAGATAAATAATTTTATAATGATAAAAGGGTCAATCCATCAAGAAGATAAAACAATTATAAACATACACATCTAACAACAGAACCCCAAAATACATGAAGCAAAAACTGACAGAATTGAAGGGAGAAATAGATAAGTCAACAATAATATTTGAAGACTTCAATTCCCCACCTTCAATAATGGATAGAACAAATAGGCAGAAGATCAACGAGGAAACAGAAAGCTTGAACAACATTATCAATCCACTAGACCTAACAGACATCTATAGAACATTCCACCCCACAACAGCAGAATACACATTCTCCCCAAGTGTACCTGGAACACTCTCCAGGGGAGACCATACCTGGGGTCACAGAGTAAGTCTCAATGAATTTAAAAGGAGCAAAATCATACAATGTTCTCTGGCCACAAATGGAATGAACTGGAAATCAATACCAGAAGAAATGTGGGAAATTCAAAAACATGTGGAAATTAAACAATACACTCCTAAATAACCAATGGGTCAAATAAGGAATCACAAGTGTAATTAGAAAATACTTTGAGATGAATGAAAACAAAAACACAATAACAAAAATTATGAGATGCCGCTAAGCAGTACTTATAGGGAACTTTATAGCTATAAATGCCCATGTGAAAAAAGATCTCAAACCAATAACCTAACCTTCCATCTAAAGAAAAGGGAAAAATAGCAAATGAAACCCAAAGTAAGAAGAAAGAAGAAAATAATAAGGATTATAGCAGAAATTAATGAAATAGAATACAAAAACAATATAGAAAATCAACAAAAGCAAAAGTTAGTTCTTTGAAAAGATCAACAAAATTGACAAACCTGGTAGACGGAACAAGAAAAGAAGAGAGAAGACTCAAATTATGAAAATCAGGAATGAAAGAGGGAATATTACTATGGAACCTGCAGAAATTCTGAAACGGATTAAAAAGAAATAGAAAATCTCAGTAGATCTATAACAAGTAAAGAGACTGAATTAGTAATCAAAACTTCCTACAAAGAAAATCCGAGTTAGATGGCTTCATGGGTAAATTCTAGGAAACATCTGAAGAAGAATTAACACCAATCTAACAAACTCTTCCAAAAAAAGAGGAGAGGAAGGAACACTTCCCAACTCATTCTGTGAGTCCAGTATTACAATATCAAAATTAACCAACATCACAAGAAATGAAAACTCTAGACCAATATCTCTTATGAATATAGATGAATAAATCCTCAACAAAACACTAGCACACTGAATCTAGAAGCATATAAAAAGGAATACACACCATGGCCAAATGGGATTTACCACAGGAACGCAATTAATATAAAAGAAGAAAAAACAAAAACCATAAAGTCATCTCAATAGATTAAAAAAAAACATTTGACAAAATCCAACATCCTTTCATGATAAAAAGTCAACCAACTAGGAATAGAAGAGAATTCCTCCAGCTTGATGAAGGGTATCTACCAAAAAACTAAAGCTACAACCATACTTAGTGATGGAAGACTGAATATTGTCTCTCTAAGATCATGGAAGAGATGAGGATGCCCACTTTTGCCACTTCTATTCCACATTGCACACGAGATTCTAATAAGGGCAATGAGGAAAAATAAATAAATGACATCCAGATTGGAAGGAATAAGAAAAACTATCTCTATGTGCAGATGACATGATTTTGTATATAAAAAATCCTAGAAATTTACAAAAAATTAGAATGAGTTCTAATTTATAAAAGAATACAACACTAACATACAAAACCTGGTTGTATTTCTATACATTTGCAATGAACAATCTGAAAAGGAAATTGGGTAAATAATACCTTTTATCATAGCATCAAAAAGATTAAAATACTTAGGAATAAGTTTGACAAAAGAAGCATAAGACTTGTATGCCGAAAACTACAAATAGCATTGAAAGAAATTAAAGACCTAAATAAATGAAAAGATACCCCATTTCATGGGTCAGAAGACTTAATATTGTTAAGCTGGCAATACTCCCTAAGTTGATCTACAGACTCAACACAATTCTTGTCAAAATCCCCGCTGCCTTTTCTTTTCAGGAATGGAAAGCTTATCCTATAATTTACATGGAGATGCCACGGACTCAGAATAGTCGAACCAATTTTGAAAAAGAACAAACTTGAAGGAGTCAGGATTCCTGATTTCAAAACTTACTACAAAAAACAGTAATCAAGGCAATGTGTGTCTGGCATAGGGATAGACATATAGGTTAATAAAATAAGATTGAGAGTCCATAAATAAACCTTCACGTTTATAATCAATTGATTTTCGACAACAGTGGCAAGGCAAGTCAACGGAGGAAAGAACAGTCTGTCAACAAACTATGCTGGGACAACTGGGTATTCTGCAAGCAAAAGAATGAAGCTTCCTCACATTTCATGCAAAAATTTACTCAAAATTGATCATAGATGTAAATGTAGGAGCTAGTACTATAAAACTCTTAGAAGAAAGCATAAAAGCGTACAATTTTGTGACCTTGGGTTAGGCAAAGCCTTCTTAGATATGATCCCAAAAGCATGAGCAACAAAAGAAAACGATCTATAATATTGGACTTCATCGAAATGAAAAAGTTTTGTGCAAAGGACACCATCAAGAAAATGAAAAAATCCCCACAGAATGGGAGACAATATTTGCAATCATATTTCCGATAAGGGATTTGTATCCAGAATATAAACAAGAATTCCTCTTAACAAGAAAAAGACAATTCAATTGAAAAATGGACAGATAATCTGAATAGACATTTCTCCAAAGAAGATCAACAAATGGCCAATAAGTATATAAAAAATTGCCCAACTTTAATAGCCATTAGGGAAATGCAAATTAGAACCATGAGACACAATTTCATATCCACTAGCCTAACTATAATCAAGTAAGATGAAAATGTTGTTGAGCATGCAGAGAAATCAGAACCTTCATACATTGCTGGGAGTGTAAAATGGTACAGCCATTGTGGAAAACAACGTGGCAGTTTCTCAAAAGGTTAAACACAGAGTCACTATATGACCCACCAATTCCATTCCTAGGTATATAGCCAAGAGAGTTAAATGTATGTCTACACAAAAACCTGTACACAAATGTTAATAGCAGCATTATTCATAATAGCTAAAAAATAGAGCAATCCAAATGTCCATCAACTAATGAACAGATAAGTAAAATGTAGTATAGCCATAAAATGGAATATCACTTAGCAATAAAAAGAAACCAAGTACTGATACCTGCTACAACATGGATGAACCTTGAAAACCTTATGTTAAGTCAAGCAGCCTGTCACAAAAGACCACATACTGTGTAATTACATTTCCACAAAATATCCACATAGGCAAATCTATTGTGACAGAAAGTGGATTAGTGGTTGCCAGTGGCTACAAGGGGAAAGGGGTGGTGGGAAACAGTTACAGGGTTCCTTTCTGGAGTGATAAAAATATTTTAAAATTGACTGTGGTAATGCTTGTACAACTCTGTGAATATAGTAAAAACCACTTTAGTGTACAAAATGGATGAATTATATGGTATATGAATTATACATCAAAGCTGTTAAAAAGAAAATAAATAGCATTTTGGAAAACAACAACAAAAAACATAACCATGTGGTAAAAGGATGAAGAAAGGTAAAGGAATGATTAATGCACAGTTCTAAGTAGTTACCGCCTTTGAGTGGCTGTGCAATTGAAAGCATACAAATGAGCTTCAGAGAGACTGAGAATTTTGGGGCCTGAGAATATATGTATTTTATTATTATTATTATTTTTAAATCAGCTTTGTTATATATGACAAATTTAATTTTAAAAAGATGGAAAAATTTCAAAGGAAAACATTTTAAAACTAAAATGAAATCAATACCAAGAAAAAAAGGAAATCCTAGGATACCATAAGCCAGACCATATTAAAACTAACTTCAGGTAATGATAATGCAGGGCAGAAGCTACAAACTAAAGTGTTAGAGAGGGGGTTAAGGATGAGAATGGGACTGCTTTATCCTACAGAGCCTTGAAGAGACTTGGGATGTTAAAGCAAGAAGCTAAAAATTGGTATGGGGGGATAATTATGCATATGGAGCAGGTTAATTCACATCTCCTCCCTCCTTTACCTTGATTAGAGAATACTCTCAGCAGGGGGATATCTGAAGACTTTTCTCCGGAGAACTCTAACAGCTCCCCCCAAAAACCTTCTTATACCAACATTTTGGGCTCCCCCAACAAAACAGCTGGCTCTTTGCCCACTTCATAAAATAAAGCTCTATCAGTTGCCAAGTACACAGTATACCGAGTCCTGTGTACACAGAGCTCCCCACCAGTTGTAACACTTTAAAGTATGGATGTACAAACAAGGATCAGTACATAAAAGAAAAAAAATCCTCCAGCATAAAAGAAAACATACACAGATATACCATAAACAGAAAAAGTAATTCAGAGGAAAGTAAGGATAATTTACTGAAAAAAACCAAAACACACACAAAAAAACAGCCAACCAAACAAAAACAAAATAAAACAAACAAAAGATCCCAAAAGAAAAATCAAGTCATGTATGAAAGAACAAGAATTAGAATGGCTTTGGACTTCTTAACGGAACTGGATTCAAAAGTAACATCTTTTGAGTTTTATAATCTAGAATTTCTATTCTCAGCTAAATAAATCAACCAAATGTAAGGCAGAAAATATACATCTTCAAATATAAAGATGCAGAAATTACATCCCATACACCATTTCTTGCAAAATTACAAGACAATGTGCCCCAGCAAAACAAGGCAATAAAATAAGAAGGAAAAAGAATGGGATCCAGGAACAACAGCTTCAACCAAGGACAGCAGCAAAGGGAAACACTCCTGTGTTAACAGTGGGGCAGCTGGAATGGAGAGTGCGGAGTCCTCATTAAAGCAAGAAGGCAGGGTTTTGAGACAGAGGTCTCTAAGGAAAAAACATGACTTATTGGATAAGTGAGTCTTTGGTTTAAAACAAATTATACACACATACACATAAAATCAAGGTAAAGACGGGAAGGAAAAAAGAACTCTTAGCAATTGCTGGGTGGGGGGAGAGGGAGAGGCTGTTCAAGAAAATAAAATTGAATTAACTGAAACTAGAGCTATCTTCATATTTGGAGGACAGTCAGCAAGTCAATAGACAAGACCTAAGCTGGATAAAACAAGAAATAGCAGAGGGAAGACATTATTAAGAAATATGGAATACTACCAAAGAAACAGCAAAAAGAATGAAAAGTGACTGTTTCTGGTAAGCAGGCCAGAGGTGGGGTAGTGGAAGACAGGAGGTTATTTTTTCCATTATATATCTTTAAGAACTACTTGATTAAAATACTGTACCTGTATTAATTTGATAAAAATGTAAAATAAAATACTTAGAACACAGTGAAGTTTTTATTTTGTTAACTACTCAACTAGGATGTGTCTGAATTGAGTGATTTACAGTGCCTACAATGGACTCCAAAGCCTCACCCTGAAGGGATAACAAACAGCACATAGGGGCAATAACAAGGTTACTCCCCCAATCAAGCCCTAAGAATGTTAGCGCTAAGATTACTTACTGAGAATTAAACCTCAAAATATACTGCATGAAAGCAGAGAAACTCTAAAATTCATCTAAAAGAGATGGAATGACATTAGGCTAAGATTTGACTCAGAATAGCTCAAAGGCATTAATATATCTAAAGAAATGCTGTTAATCAAAACAGGGCTTGGTCAGCATTAGATGCAAAGAAAGAGTAGTTGTAAAGGCAACACTGGCTTGTCTCCTGCATTGTTCAGGGGAGGGAGCACCTAAGTTCCCACAAGTAAAGACTCACCCATCTCCAAAATAAAGACGAATGTATATTAGTCCTTATAATAAGTCAGTGATACCATCTAACTCCTTGATCTAATTCCATTCTCATCAAGCATACTTCTGACATCATTATTTAACTTTCCGTGTAAATACGTAAATAGGGAAAGAATGCAAGGATCATAAAATGAGCGTTTGGTTCACTTCATGGTTATACTTCCGCTCAGTATTATTTCATTTTATATAGCAATCTTTGAGACCTTAATGCTCTGGAAGATGAATCGCTCTTGATGTGCTATCAAAAATCAGGTTTATGACCTTGCTGGACTGAGAGCTATAAACTGATCACACAAATTCACAAAGGGATTGCCAGGCTGGCAGTGTCTGAGGATCCAGCAGGTTTCCTCCTTTGCCTTACGCTAAAATGGGTGAAATATACAGCTTTTCAGATAGACAGGAGTTGAACAAGAAAATTCAAAGTTAACGCTGATTTTACCACAACTGTTAACACTTGCATTTAACTAAAATTTCTGGACTGAAGAGTCTGGAGAAGTGATTGCCGCCAGTCGACCGGGCCATAGTGCTATTTCAAGACAGCTATGGAGCCACTGAGTTTTCCAGTATCTTCTCCTTGTTCGTTTTCACTGGCATAATCAAATATTATTTCGGAATAAAAATAATAATAGTCTGCCCCCGCCCCCCTTGACGCTTTCCTGCCAAATGAAAAGCAAACTTACATGGCACTGTAGTTCCAAATCGAGTGGGATTCAATACTATGAACCTGTTTTTCAAGCTTCTTCGTCCCACACCTTGGGCTCCTATCAACACTAATGTCTTTCTCTGGAAGGGAGGCATTTTGGCTACCTCCTCATATATCTGGATTTCATGACGATCAAATTCTAAATGTAAAAGGAAATAAGAAAACATCATATTCAGTTATCTTCTATATGGATGAAAAACCTCTGCTATTCTGTTCAGTAATGGCTTAGTTGTCTTGAGAGTTAAATATCACTTCAATTGTACTCATTTAGTACAGATTTGTTTTTACAAATTTGGTCAAGTACAATAAATTATTTTATATCTTGATTTCAACATCTGCTTCCACCCATTCGCCCTTAAAAATTTGTCTAACCAAGTTAGAAAAATGCCTATGCTTTATCCTTATCAGATATTCTATCCATTAAAACCTCTTTCTTACCAATTCATCAGTAGAAATAACTCCTTTAATATAAATAAATTGAAAATTAGTTTATATAATTTATTCAGCTAAAGCATATCAAATACGGAGGACAGCAGTACACCTAGTGTGCCTGCTTAAATAAGTTCCATAGAATGAATGCGCCCTTCCAATGATATAAATGAACAAATATTACGTGGTGACTCTGCACATACCAGTTAGATTAATAAAGTGCAAACAGACAACATACTGACATTTAAATATTAAGATTCTGAATTTGCATATAAAACAAAACGTTGGATCAAAACTATTTCAAGTAGAAACACATTCCAAAATTACAACCTTAGTCAATGGGAAAATTACAAATTTTCTATTTTGCAAGAAAGCTTTAAATAGTTAATGAATAATAAGGCCAAAGTGGATTTGAAATATTACCTATTATTACGGCTACAAATCTCAATCTGTAGCAACAACACTTCTTCCTTAGCTTATTATCTTAACAGCAATTCTTTCTTTGCACAATTTCTCCACAGTAGATTAAACCAATATTAAGGGAGAATCTATTTCTTCTTCTTCTTATTATATTATTATATTATTGTACTATTTTCTTTATAGTGTGCTATTTAGTTTATTATCAGTATAGGAGGAGCTCTGAAATCAAGAAAGTACTTTAAAACTGTCAATTCCTTTGAGTAAGCCCCCAGAGCCTTGTGATTCAGAGAGCTGCATTTCACTCCTATCAACCTCCATAACCGAAAAGAATAACTATTGTAGGTGTCATATTTATCTTCTTTAAGTCTAAAAGATTTAAGAAAGAATCCTACTAGATTAGACTAAGATTTATTTGGTCCAGTACTATTTTCCCAAAAGTATCATGGACAATCTTATGGCAGAATATAGTTGCCCTTAATCATAACTCTTTTAATATCTTTATAAAGGCATTTGTTCTTTAGAAATGATCAAAGTTCTCTGAACAAAGAGTTTCAATTATAACATTGCTTCTTCATTAATACAAGCATAAATCCCAACCAATTCATTTTATTATAAACTATACTCATAAAATAAAGCACACTTGTGATAGTATAAGTATATATAATACCAGGTTTAAATAATGTCTTTACATTAAATTGTACCATGTGTGCACATGTCAGCCCCTTGCAATTGGGTACTAATCTGAATTACATTCACTTAAAATTATACATTTAGACTTTATGCCACATCGATTAATGTTATAAAGCTATTTCACTCAGACTTCTCGAAATGTATTTAAAACATACCTGCATTTCTGGTTGTGAGATACATCATCTTTTTCTTTTTTTTGCTACTTATGGTTCCACAAAAAGGTCCTGAAGGATGACAAGACAAATGTAACTTAAACATTATGTGAGAATATGATCAAGTTGCCCTGTGGTGTTCTACAGGGGCGGGAGAATTATCTTCCCCGTGTTGCATCCTACAAAGCAGAAGGGGGCAGGGGTGAGTTGAGCCCCTGAATTCTGATACTATACCAGCAGGTGGCAGAAAGGGATCAAAAAGTTGACTTTTGAGAGAGATACAATAAGGCAGATGGGAGGGATTAATTCTAGATATATTTTAAATAAATTCATTTGCTAATTCAGATGAAGGAGGCAAAAAAAGGTGGCCACAAAGGACTACTTGTCACTTATGACGCGGAGTGCATCACCTGAATTGTCCCAGTCTCTTCTAACAAACGCCTTTCTCTTCTCTTCCAGGAACTGGCTTGGAATGAGACCAGCGCTTCCTCCCTCTTTTACATGGCTAGCCTAGAATCAAATTAATGAATTGTATATCTCAGTGACCAAAACTTGAGGCCATATTCTAACACGTAGGACAAGCAGTAGTCAGTAAAAAACAAGCAAACAAACAAAAAAACACATTTGCTCTGAAAAACTGACCTTGAAACTTAAATCCAAGGCATTGTCAGTTAAGATATTTAAATCCTTGAGCACTAAGGAATCAACTGGCACCTAATCAATCTGCCATCTGGTAGTGAAGATTTGGGACCATAATACAAAGGTATACAGGCTCTTTAAATTACTAAAACTTTTTATTTATGATACTAAGTTAGTCAAAGAACGGAAAAGAATGAATTCTATTCTACGTGTTAACGGGACATTTCATCTAGCACCCTTCAGTAAGGTATTTACTATCAACTATAATCCTACTACGTTGGTAATTCCTGAGGCAAAATCAATGAAAAAAAGCCAATATTGGGAAAAGAGTGGACAGTTTAATTCATGCTACCAGGAATCTAAATATCCTGAGAGGTAGTAAGTTTAAGATAAGGTAAAACTTCACCTACTGTCAAGAAGCTAACTTTTAAAATAAAATCCAAAGAAGTGCTATTTTAAGATAGTGGCTGGAGAACTGGCGGCTACTGATTTATTCCACAAGGTTAGTGCCTTTATCATTACAACTAGCAAAGAAAAATCTGGTACCATTTTTAGCAATTAAAATCTTGAAAAATAGAATTAAAATGCAAGATGAGATTAAGATAATGGTGGCTGGATTTGAAGAGATGGCATTCACAGAAAGGGGAAAACAGAGAAAACTAGCAAAGTTCAATAAAGGAAACAGCCACAGAAAGCAGATTTTTTAGATGTGAGTTCTAAGAAATTCAGTTGAAATGTCTTGAAATCATGGATTCTGTTTAATTTACTTAGTTCTCTCACCACATAGTGCATTTGTACATAATAATTTATTGTCTTAATTTAAGGACACACTAGTAAGGTTGTTCTCATTCTTGTAATTCATTCCCCCTTAGAAGTCAACGTAACTTATGAGAGCTAACGTGACTCATATCTCAGTCCAATTTAGAGTTTAGTGTTAGGTTCTGGGTCCTTTGCTCTCACACCTTGTTCTTTAATGAGACTCTCACTTGTTCTGACAGTTTAAGGTATTCTAGACTTTCTGATTTGTCAGTTTCCATAGTTCTGGATACTGCAGTTGTCAACTGATGTAAACAATTACAAAAACAGACTTACTGCTGTTAGAGATTTCTGAAAGCTGTATCAGGGGAAAGGAAAAAACACACCATTACACAGATCTTCTGGAAAATGGACGGGTGTGTGTGTGTGTGTGTGTGTGTAAAGTGATAACACGCACTCCTTTCCATATATACAGATTTCAATCCAAGACCAAACAATACTGATGATAAAGCAAACATTCATTTCTCAGTAACTGAGAAGAGGAGGGCAAACAGATTTAAGAGCTTAAGAAACTATGTTCTATTTGTCGTGAATGTACACAGAGGGAGAGGAGACAAGAGAAAGACTACTATACCCATAGTAAAAGACTCCTAGTTAAAATAAACAAGCAAAAACATTGCAAAGGGATGACCTCAAGTAAGTTCTTCTTGCCCAATACCATATTTTGCTGCAAACGCCCATGTAGAAGAACCAATTGGTCTAATTCCTAAACCAATGGGATCATACCACAGGCTAGTTAATTCTGCATTTATTAACAGCTACTCACAAATTCCCTCTCAATTTGGTCTTCTGTCCACAAAATTAGCAGCCATGAAGCAGGAGCTGTTCATGCAGGAAAAACCATTGGAACAAAAGCTAATACCTTCTTCCTGAATATTCAGATATTGGCCAGATCTAAGATTGAAAACACAAAAGCAGTTGAGGGAATTTTGAGAAGCGTACTAACCTGCCACCAGTTTGGATCTTCTCTGTTTACAATCTGAAGAATTTCTCCTTTTGAAAACTTCAATCCTGCTTCTTTGCAGGGTATCAGGTTATCATTGTACGGATTATAATCAAAATGACATTTCACAAATACCTAAAACACATAGCACAATTAAAAATACTATAGATGCATCATTTGTCACTGGATTTTTGAAATCTTTTTGAAACCACTGTGATTTACTTGTAATTGACAATGTATTTAGTACTTCAACTAAGGAACTTCTCTCTATATAAAATCAAATTATTAGAACAGTAATAATTTTGTATCAGAAAAGAAATAAACATTGGTACTACATTAAAATTTTATTTCTATTTTAACTTCTAATTTTAAACCAACAAAAAGTTTGACAATCATTTTATCCCACCATTCTTATACCTTCCCCCACTCTTTTCACATTATTTTCCAATCAATACTGCATAATTTTTATGCAAGTAAATGCTACTTTCTAATTAACATCCTGAAACAATATATACAGTTAATTTAAGGCATATAGTTCAGATATATTAAGACTGACTTTTTGAAAGGGCCCTGAAACCAAAATTAAATAATAAAAGTTCCTGTTGAAGTCAGACCTGAAATATATTTAGTAACCTTAAAAAAAATTAAAAACCCAATTTTCATCACGGGTAATAATATTTTTTTAATCACATATATTGACACTGGTCAAAACTAGCGTGGAAAATACTTCTTTGGAATCATCTTGCTCTGATTTAAATGATCAGCATTAAATTAATTGTAAGACGAATACTGAAAAGGCCTTGAAACTATTTTCCAATTTAAATCCTTTGAACTATACAAATTTCTTTTAAATCTGTATTATTAATAAAAGTATGTCAGTTACCACTGTTAGTTATGATCTCCAATACCTGGAATATTTTGCTTATTCACTTTAATTTGAATTCTAATTAAGTTAAGCATTTTCAGTATTTGATAGCAAGTTCAGACTGATTACTTTCTTAAAACTTTTTTCACGCATATTTTTAGAAACTCACATTTTATCTTCTAAAGAATTGACTTAGCATTAATCAGTAGGTAAACTTGAACAAGCAGGAAAGCACACGATTAGTCAAAATAACAATGTTATTTTTTCTATTTGTATCATAATTCTATAAATATAACCAAATAAGATATTCAAAAAACATAAGTAGATACATTATATTATTAGTGTGGTAAAATGTAATGTGATGGATGCATATTAAAATAACTTAAAAATAACTAAATTTGGGAACATATGACAAAATTTTAGTTATTTACAATTAGATGATTTTGATAGAAAGCATTCAGAACATTTTCAATAACTTTGGAAAGGCTAAACATTAATGCCTAAAAAAAGCAGTAAGCCAATAATTTTTTCCTGATAAACAATTTTAGAAATATCTATAAAGCAAGCATACAAACAATATTAAGATTGCTAAAATGTGACAACTGGCTAACTTGACAACGGCATGCAGCTCAATGTTTTCGGCAATGGAAAAAACTCAAAATGATTAAGTTTAACTAAGGTAAATTTAGCTGGCTGATAAGGTAGAAAAACGGAGTACCAGAGAATGTCCTGGAATGACACCATACCTGACGGACGTGTGCTGGATGTCTCTCCACATTGATGCAATTCTAAAAATATATTTTTCATTGCATAAATAAAGCCAGACTTTAAATGATAATAAATTAACAAAATATAAACAAACTACTGGCCCATTTTATTATTTCACTAATTTGGTAAAGCAACTACTTCCCTAATTAATTGTCCATAGGGTATAATACCTGAAAATTGTAAGTGACAGAAACAAAAAGCTAGAGGTGTTTGAGATGAGGCAGAGAAAAAGGATGGGTATGCAGAGTTGTAAAAAAAAAAACTTGGAATACTCTTTACTTCTTAAGAAAGTCGCTCTGAATGAACAGTAAGAGCATACTGCCACCCATCCATGAATGTGTTTATCATTCTTATCTGTGGGACAGAATGTATTTTGCAACCATAAAGCTTAGACTTTTCAAGTTAGTCCAAACTTCAAATATTCATTCTCCTACTCCCATCAAATTGTTCTGGAAATGTCATTATTTGTGGGACAAACCACGTCTCTCAAATGTAAAAGATTTCTAGAAGAAATAAATCTTATTTTTTCATTATCGAATTAATTTTGGAACACTACTCTTATGCTCAAAAACTCAGATTAAATTGGTTTTACCTTGAACTTTGAAAATTTGTCTGAAAAATCAATTAACCCAACCTTTGATCTACACATTTTGTAATGACCTTAAAATTAAGAGAGATTTGACTAGATCTAGTATAATTATATTTTATTAAGTACATTTTAAAGTGTTTCACTAACAGACTATAGATGTTAACTGTTCATTTGTTATTAAGAAGTTACTAAACACAACCTACTAAAATATTTCAATCTCATATTTTTATTAGTAAAAGAACTGAATGACCAACAATCTAAAGTAAATGGAAGAGATAAAAAGAAGTACACATGGCTTTTAAACACAGAAGACGATGTTCAACCTCACTCAGAGTAGAAATACAAATTAAAACTATATTATGAAAACATTTTCTTCCTGTTAGATCAGCAGAAATCCAAATATTTGACAACATTCTGTAGATAGGACTATGGGACAATAGGCATTTTCCTAACAGGTTGGTGGAAGAACTGGTTCAATCCCTTGAGAGGACAATTTGGCAATAGCTATCAAAATTATGAATGCAAAAACCCTTTGACGTAGCAATCCACCTCCGGGAATGTATTGAACCACAGTGTTTCTCAGACATAGGCATAATGACTTTTGAAGAAGATAATCAACTACTGAATTATGTCTAATCACAAAAGATTGGAAGCAACCTAATTGTTTAACAATAGGGAACTGGTTAAACAAATCATGGTAAATCTATGTAATATAACACTATATAGCTGTTAAAAAAAAAAACGGGGGTGGAATGTATGTCAAGAGGCAGTCTATGTATCAATAAGGAAAGATCCTCAAGATACACGGTTAAGTGAAAAAACCAAGGTTCAGAATAGTGTGCATAGTATGTAACCTTTTCTTGAAAAAGGAGGTGGAAGAGGAATAAGAATATATAATTTTTACTTACTTGTATATGGATAAAGAAACTCTGGAAGGATAAACTAATAGCACAGTTTCTTATGGGGGAGTGAGGACTAGATTGGTAGTGGATTAGGAGGATTAGGAGGGAGATTTCAACTGAATATATATTTATATTTCTTGAATTCTGAACCATGGGAATGACTCACCTATTCAAAAATTAAATTCTTATAGTAATGAAAGTAAAGATAAAATGACTCCCACTTCTGACTAAGATGAAGTAACAAGGACCCTCCAACCTGAAACAACTAAAATATTGAACAAAATATATGGAACGTTTTTCAAGTCATCAGACTACGAAAACAGTGATCCCTAAGAAATGGAAACAAATAAGATAAGCTATACAATTGCCCCAGCTAACCATACAGAGAAAGTTTCCAGGTGCAACTCAGGAAAGAAGAATCTAGGTAGAGCCTGGCAGTCTCCAAGTTGAAGAGATGAACTGGGAGACCAGGGAGATCAAGGTGGTTACAGTGCACAGAACCAAGCAATTACAGAGGAGAGGGTTGCACAGAGAAAGTGCTCAAGAACTGCAGAGGACTCCCTCTGATCTTCAGCTGGGCGCTGATCATTGCATGTGTATGAGGACATTACCCAAGGCCAGGTAAAGAACCAGCATTACAGGGAACAATATCAGGAGGTCATACGGAGTCAGGAATAGTTACTGTTCTCACCAGGGTGAGTGGAAAAACCTCATAATTCATGAGGCATTGAGTATTCAGAAGGGTTATGCCCTAGACTTAATCCTGCTCTGGTTGCAACTAACAAAACTTAAAAAGCAAGATCTGATTGGATCAAACTGCTCCAAAGTAACTTAAGTATCCTAAAACAAAGCTTAAGAATATTTCTAAGAATACAAAAATATCCAGCACTCAATAAGGTAAAATTCATGATGGCTGGCAGCCAATCAAAAATAACCAGGGATGCAAATAAGCAGGAAAATATAACCTAAAATGTGGAGAAAAATCAATCAATTTAAGATTGATTCAGAAATCACCAATGTGACTGAATTAATAGACAAGGACATTAAAATAGTTATTTTTAACTTTACATATTGTACTCATATGTTCAAAAAGCTAAAGGAAAGATTGGGCATGCTAGGTGGAAACATGGCAGGTATAAAAAAAGGATTCAATTTGAATATCTAGAGATGAAAACCAAAATATCTGAGATGAAAAGCACACTAGATGTGATTAACAGCAGATTAGACATTGCAGAAGAAAATATTAGTAAACCTGAAGACATAGCAATAGAAACTATCCAACATGAAAAACTAGGAGAAAACAAGACTGAAATAAATGAGCAGAGTATCAGTGAGCTATGGGACAACTTCAAGGAGCCTAATATATGTGTAAGTGGTGTCACCAAATGACAGGAGAAACAGAGGAATAGAAAAAATATTTGAAGAAGTAACAGTCAAAAATTTTCCAAATTTGATGAAAGAAATAATCTTTCAACAAATGGAGCTAGAAAAACTGGTTATCTATATGACACCCCATCTACTTTGATCCATCTCTAACACCTTATACAAAAACTCACAAGAGTAAATAGATCATAGAGCTAGATATAAAGGATACAACCATAAAACTTTTAGAAGAAAATCTTTATAACTTTGGGTTATGCAAAGATTTTTTTTACTCAGAACAACAAAAGCATGGTCGGTAAAAGAAAAAAATGGACAAATTGGACCTCATCAAAATTAAGAACTTCTGCTCTTTCTATTACACGGTTAACAGAATGAAAAGATAAGCCTTTTCACTGGGAGAAAATCTTTGTAAATTATAATTCTGATAAAGTACTTGTATCCAGAAGACATAAAGAACTCCAAGACTAAATAAAACAACTCAATAAAAAATGGACATGATTTGAAGACATCACCAAAGTAGACATAAGGTTGGCAAAGAAGCACATGAAAAGATGTTCAATATTAGTAGTCATTAGGGAAAGGCAAATTAAAATCATGATGAGATACTACTATACATGTATTAGAATGGCTAAAATTATAAAGACTGACCATACCAAATGTTGGTGAAGATGTGCAGTAACTAAAACTCTCATATAATTCTGGTGGGAATGTAAATTGGTACAATCACTTCTGAAAACAGTTTGGCCATGTCTTTAAAAGTTCAACATATACCTACCATATGACCCAATCCTTCAATTCCTAGGTATTTACCCAAGGGACTTACATGTAAATGTCCATAGCACCTCTAGTTATAATAAATATTTTTTAATACCATATTATAATACAGTATTAATATTTATAATTAATAATATATTATAATATTTATAATAGCCCCAAACTGGAAACAACAAAAATGTTCATCAGTTAACAGATAAACCATGGTATAGCCATGCAATGGAATACTACTAGTCAATAAAAAAGAAGCATCTACGGATACATATAAAAACATGGATGAATCCCAAAATAATTATACTGAGTGAAACAAGCCAGATTAAAAAAAAACAAAGTCAAAGAAAGGATTCATGTTGTATGATTTCATTATATAAAAATATGGAAAACGTAAACTAATCTATAGTGACAGAAAGAAGAGCAGTACAGTCATGTGCCGCATTTAATGACGTTTTCGTCAACAATGGACTGCATATACGACAGAGCTCCCATAAGATTAGTACCATATAGCCTAGGTGTGTAGTAGGCTGTATCATCTAGGTTTGTGTAAGTACACTCTATGATGTTCACACAATGATGAAATCGTCTAATGCCACATTTTTCAGAATGTATCCCCATGGTTAAGTGACACAGGACTGTACTTGCTTGGAATAAGGATGGGGGAAGGGAGCGGGAGGGCAGCATTACAAATGGACACAAGGAAACATCTGGGACTGATGATGTTCACTGCCTCAATTGTGTTGATGGTTTCACAGGTGCATATATATGTCCACACTTACCAAACTGTACACTTTAAATATATGCTACTTCTATAAACTTCACCTCAAAGATATTTTTAAAAAGATAAGAATAGTAAAAGTACTGAGAAAATAAAATATTGCACAAGAACATGCTCTGCCTATGCAAAGGACAATAGTTAGTAGGAGAAAAAAAATCAAATGGATGAAATGGCTAGAGAAACAGCTCGACCACGACCCTCATGTTAAATCAGAAGGTGGCCGGTAATTTGTTGGGGAACGTGTGGACTGAACACGGTGCAAGCGTTGCTTACACACCCTCAGTCGCAAACCACAGGTTCAAGTCCCCCTGAGTTTGCACATCAGAGTGAGTGACAAGGTAGTGAACACACCGATCATAGTTCCTAAGAAGTTCTCTATGACAACAGCAGAGATAATCAAGGAGGGATGCTATTTTTTCTGAAGATTTTCAAAGCATATGAACTCAACCTAGTCAGTTAAATGCAGACACACACATTTTGAGATCAGCAAGGAGACTAGAATATATATTTGGTGAAAAAAGCTTTGAGGGGCAACTGATACTCCTGTTTGGTAAGTAACCATCTGTGGGCCACAAATTTAAGCTTCTGTTAGTCAAAAAAAAGCTTATTAAAGAAATCTATTAACCTAGGCTGCTCAAAATTATACTAATAATAATTCTTAATTTACATCATACTTGAATCATTGGTCCACGCAAGGCCTGCTTTTATTTATTTTGTTAGTTTTAATAATATAATAAACAGCCATGAGCTTGCCACCCAAAACAGAGGCTAGAAACCTACATAGTCCTCCTGCCCATATTTCATTCCATCCCATCACTCTGGTTTCCCCAGCCAAGGAAAACCTCATCATGAATCTCGTGTTCACGAATTCCTTGCTTTCCTTTTTGTACTGTTTTAATGCACCTACATGTATTCTTTAAAAGTAGGTATTTAGTTACTTTAAACTTAAAAAAATAGTATCATGTACTATATGCATGTACTTTTTTGGAATTTACATGCTTGTTAACATGCTTCCAGCCATATGTATATAAGAATCGCTCCAGGAAATTACTGTGTCTTGATATATGTGAACATTCAACTCTGATAACGCTAAACTTTTTTCCTCCCAGCGTGGCTACACCAATTTACACTGCCACCAGCAATGCAGAAGCGATACTGTAGATTCACATCTATAATTCTTGCCAACTGAACATTATAGAATGGTTATCTCACATTGTGATTTTTAATGTCTTCATATGTTTACTAACTGTGTGTCAGCTTTTACTTGATTTGTGTATACAGAAAGAAACAACAACACAATTTCATATATTATCCCTAAGAATAAGCAATTTCATTCACTGAATAGTCTCCTTTTCTCACTGAAAGACATATCATCTCTGTCATATACCAAAGTAATGTGTGTAGATCTCTTTCTGAATTCTTTACGTCATTGATCATTCTGTCTATTCCTATGCCAATATCAATACCACAGTACCTTAATTCCTACACATTAATAATAATCTGCTATTCCTGCTTTTCTGCCTCAAAAGTGTCTTGGCTATTTATCTTATCAAATACCATGAAAAACCCTACTGGAAGTTTTACTGAAATTTCATTGAATCTACAAGTCAGTTTGGAAAACTAACCTCTTTACAATATTATCTTCCTGTCCATGAACATGATCTACCTCTCTATTTAGATCTTCATAATATTTTTTTGGTGTGTATAGAGGTTTTGAATATTTATGTGACATTCTCTGACTCTATTGTAAATGATGTCTGTCTTAGTTGTATTTCTAGATGTTTGCTGATAACATATGGAAATACAACTGACTTATTTGTATACAGTTAGCCCTCCATACCCATGGGTTCCAGCATCCATGGATTCAACCAGCCGTGGATGGAAAGGCCTACGATGATTGTGTCTGTACTGAATGTGTACAAACTTTTTCTTGTCATTATTCCCTAAACAATACAGTATAATAGCTATTTACACAGCATTTACATTGTATTAGTTACTATAAATAATCAACAGATGATTTAAAGTACATGGGACAATGTGCATAAGTTATATGTAAATACTGTACTATTTTACATAAGGAACTTGAATATCTGCAGATTTTGGTATCCATGGGGGATGGGAAAGTCCTGGAGATCCTGGAACCAATCCCCCGAAGACACGGAGGGATGACTGTGTTAATCTTATTTTCAGGTATCCTGCTAAACTCTATTATTTCTAATAATTTATAGTATTAGGGGGGACTTCTACGCAAAAAATCATATTATTTAAAAATAAGTTTTATTTTCTCCTTTCCAAATCTTTTGCTTCTACAATTTATTTTTGTCTTCTTGTGCCCACAGAACTTTCAATAAAACACCAAATATAAGTGGTGCTAGTGAACATCTTTCTCTAGTTCTTCATTTTTGCTTAACTAGGCAAAGATTGTATTAAACCTTGTTTTAAACTTTATGTTCTGGCTTCTTTGGCTTAATTAACTGTGAACAAATAATTGTATGTAAATAAGAATTTAAAAAGCAGCAGGGCCCAAGGGCCTCAGAATTTAAAATATTACAGGTTTCTGCATTTCATTACATTCTAAACAAAATTTTTTAAAGTAGTAAAAAGTCTTGAAGTTTTATTACTTTTTTACAAGTTGGGTCAATTCCATTCGCCTCACTGTTGGAAGACTCATCAAAATTCTGAACAAGAGCAAGTGGTGCTTTTCCATTTAGCTTCTGCCAGTGTCCTTAAGCTTATTGACACCAAGCTGGTCTAAGATGCTGGGTGGCACTTCTATCAGCTGCTTTGTCTCAGCACGGCTGGTAATGGGGAGAGTATTTGCTGCCAGAGATATGTGAGCATCAGGGCTATTAAAGCGGATCACCATTCCCTGGTGTGCAAACATACTTACCTTTTTAATATCTGTTTATGCCTAGTTTCTTGAAGGAGAACTAAAGATTTTTATCATGCGTTATAACAGATATTTGTTAAATCATCTGTTACTCTATATATCATCTGAGGGTAGTCCCTTTTTACCAATGCACGATTACGCCTGAAGTTTGGCAAGCTTCTCTTGGTTTATGATGGGTTCTTTCATCTTGTTGGAGTAGAAATGGGGCTTCACAGGGGACTGGGGTTGGCACTCAAGTGGTCTCAGGCAGACCAGCTGAGAGTCCAGTTACTGATTTTAAAGAGAATGCTTCTAACAGTCAACTATTCAGAATTATGTTTGTTCTAGTTTTTTTTTTTTTAAATAAGATTAAGAAGTTTTTTTCCTGTTCCTAATTTACTAATCTTTTAAAAAAAATCATGAATAGGCATTAAATTTTATCAAATTCTCTATTGAGGTTTTTTCTTTTAATATGTTAATGTGTTTGGTTACATACATGGATTTTTAATATGAAACCATCCTAGCATACATGGGAAACATCCAACTTAGACATGTTGTATTATCTTTTTAATACATCATTAAATTTCATTTGCTAATATTTTGTTGAGAATTTTTACATGTGTATCCTTGAGTGAAATGGAAATGTAACTTCTTTTCTTATAATATTTTTGGTACCTGGGTCATGCTGGCCTTAAAGAATGAGTAAGAGAGAATTCCCATCAGTTTGGTCTTAATGAACAAATGGAATTATTAACAGCCTTTGGGAACCCAACCTACATATAAGTTGAAGAACTTCAGAATTAGCTATAACTTCTAACTCACCCTGGTCTTCAAATTTAAAATATACATCCTTAGGTCTCATGAAAGATTTTTGATTTTTAGTAAGCATCTCGAATGATACTGATAAAGATGATCTACTGACCACGCTTTGAAAAACACTACCCTGGCAGGGAGAGCTCCTGGCTTCCACCTGCTCTCATGGCAATCCAGAGGAAGAGTTGAGACAGGTCCAACAGGACTACACGGTGGAGCTTCTAGTGAAAGAGTTGAAGAGGCTAAATGCCCTTGCTTCCCCCTAGTGTCTCTTAGTAAGATGACCATTGTTTGCTCAGGACAGTCCTTGTTTATGCCTATTGTTCCAGCATAATTAGTAATCGTTCCCTCTTTTACTTTAAAAAATGTCCCAGTTTGGATATGTTTTAGCTCTCCGATTGGAAGCCTCCACGTTATAGTCTCTTTTCTTTTTTACAGTAGGATAGGCCCGAGACTGACTCAGGCTTGGATGACATCTCCTTCCCCATTTCAATCCCCTCTCCCAGTTCCAAAGGCTTAAATAAAAACCAGAGTTTGAGAAAGCATGAGACGGGGAAAAATTTATGTCTAGGACAGGGCTAAATGTCCTTGTATTTCATGTCATTCAGACCAGTTCACCAGGTGCTGAAACCACGAAGGAATTTGGACAAAGCCCTGGCTGTTAATATGAAAATTTATTTTTCCTGTAAAAATCCATTATAGCCATGGTGAGCAGAAAAGAATTCTGGAGTTTGGACCACAGGAAAAAAGAAATCTTCCAGACTATCATAACTAACACATAATTTTAATATATAAATAAATCTTAGGTTTTACTTTTCCAATCTACTCAGGTCCAAAGGGAAATGTGTCAATGGAGGAATAAAGGTAGTCTGAGAGGTACTAGTGATATGAAATGCCTAATTTCTAATACCACTTCTTTCATGATTCTTTCCTTGAAGACAAGGTCTCTTCCTTCATTTCAACTGAAGTTCATTATAATCCTATATATTTCCATAAGTTCAATTTACATATTTAAATTCATGACTAAATATTCTATCCTAACCTCCAAAGAACAATATAAAACAGGTATTCAACACATGACAACACATGTCAAAGAACTGTATGGAAACCTAAAAACTAGGCTTTTAAATTCTCACATTAACAATAGGAAAATAAGATCACTGGCAGTATCTTATGTAAAAAACTTATAATTTCACTCACACATGAAACAATAAATTTCTGGAATAAACCTGAACAATTAGAGGCATCTAAAACACTGATAGATATTGTAGAATTAACATTATCTAGGCCTGAAAACCCTCTCCTCAGTTCCAACACTCCTATCATAATTGTCAATTCTTTCTTTGTCTTACTTTATTACTTTTTCTTTCTTGACAGCTCTGTCACACACCACTACCTCATCACCACGATCACAACAGCAGCAGCTACTTGCTGAACACTCAGTACGTGCCAGGTGCTGCTATGACAGCTTTACGTGAATTAACTCATTGAATCCTCATAACAATCTTTTGAGAAAAGAAATATTATCCCTAACTATATAGATGAGAAAATGAAGCATACAGAGGATAAGCTAGTCAGTAACAGCGTCGGTATTTGAACCCAAGCAACACCTTAACCTTTCATTAGAGTTGTCTTTCAAAATCACCTCACACCTTCAAAAATCTGCTTCCTGGTTACACAATTTCATCTCTCTTTTTTCTGAAATTCACTCAACATAATGAGGCCAGATAGTCATTAAAACATTCTCCTGTTCAATAATCCATTTTACCTAAAAATTAGTTACAAAATACAGATCAAATGTGTCCAAACCAGGTGTTCAAGATTCTTTTTTTTTTTTTTTTTATAATTTTATTTATTTATTTTTTTCTCCCAAAGCCCCAGTAGATAGCTGTATGTCATCGTTGCACATCCTTCTAGTTGCTGTATGTGGGACGTGGCCTCAGCATGGCCGGAGAAGCAGTGCGTGGGTGCGAGCCCGGGATCCGAACCCGGGCTGCCAGCAGCGGAGCACGTGCACTTAACCGCTAAGCCACGGGGCTGGCCCTCAAGATTCTTTTCAATCTGGACCCATCCTCTCTTTCTGGCCTCATTCTCCACTTAGCCCATCACAGGAACACTAAGCTGGAGGTGATCAGGACTGCATTCTAATTCTCTCACAGGGCCTGGAACATAACAGGTATCAAAAATGTTTGCTAGATTAATGACTAAAAGGTTTTATGGTTTTTCTGATACCCAGCTGTAGCTTACTGAAATGTCAGGGCTCACGGTGTTCACAGAGAGATTTCCCTACTAATTTCTTTATAACAGTAGACAATGTTAATTGTTCAAAAATTCACCCATGACAAAATAAGGCAATTCAGAACGATTATATCAGACAGATTTTTTCCTCTTTTGTTTAACAAGAGTAGCAACTGGTGGTTATAGCCAACAGTGTGATTAAAGAAATAAAAGTATTTTTAATATTGCCAAGAATTTTATTACTAACCTGTTGAGGAGTAATGGTATCTCTATAGCTTGGTAAAATTTTTAGGGTGACACTTCCACTAATATTTTTCAGTAATTCTTGTAATTCCTTTGGATTGTTTCCAACTTCATGGCCATTGACTTCTTTAATGATATCTCCCACATGGAGCAGACCTTGTCGATCTATCATTCCTCCATGAAGGATTCGGGCAATTACCAGATCATTATTTTCAACCCTAAATGTTACACCCTAAAGGAAATAAGGAACAGAATTATCATTGATTTTAGATTATTAGGAACAAATCTTAAATCCTCATGAACATGTATATATAAGAAAATAATTCTAAAAGTAGGTAAGTGAATCATTCCTACTTTTCTTTTGTTCTCTCCTGTCTCAATATTCCAATCTCATTAAACCACGTGCAACTGTGACAACATACATCACCCCTTAAAAAGGAACTTCCATGGTAAGGTTAACCTTAAAAATGAAACATATATTAGGCTGCATTCCATAGGATAAAAGGAAGCTCAAAGGAGTAAGAAAAGGTATTTGTGCATTCTGATGGTCTTGTTCCCTGCTTTTCTTTTTTTCCACTTCACTGTTGTATAGTCAGGACCCAGAAATAATAATTTTAGCAGTAAATTATAAACTTCACTACTTAGAGAGTCCTACCATGTCTTCAATTTTCAATAATAACTTTCTTTTGTGTTTTGATATTGTCATTAGCAAGCAACCTAAGTTCATTTCTTCAAAGGGTGTAGAAAAAATAATGAAGTAGTTATCACTGAAATTTTTGTTACCCACTGGAAAACTTCTTCTGGCCTTTATTTCAGTTTAACTTTTTAGCTTGGTTTAATTTTGTATGCTACATCAAGTTGAGAGAGCATCAGCTGTATATTTTATACACAGGCCAAAAAAGACTGATAAAACAAATATGAATAAAGTTTTCATAATGATACAAATTATGAAGAAGAAAAAAAGAGATAGAGTAGTAACTGAGCCACAAGTACGTCCGATTTCAGATTTAAGAAGGTATTGATTTATTTACTTACCAATGGTTCCCCAGCTCTTTTGTGAATACCAAGAATACGAATAGCATCAACTGGTAATAACTGATTATTGACAGAAGAATTATTCATTTCTGGGCTTGATGGAGGTGAATCATAACACTTGGATGCCACTATATCATGGGCCTCCAAGAGTGACTATAAGGATTCAAAATAGCCTTTGGTTATTAATTATTGATGGAATAAGTTATTAAAAATAACTTAGTTCATTATCCCAGTGGAGTACTAAAAATTTCCAAGGCACACATTATTAAATTCCCAAGTATGAGTTAAATCAAATGTATAGAGAATCTTTTAAAGAAATATAAGCATATATAGTTTTACTTGTTGTCAAACAATAGCATAGTCCTTGTTTTAAAAAATTTGAAGAGACTGATAGTTTGTGACTTCTTAAGTGAGATGTTCAATGGAAACTGTACCTAGATTTCCAAGTGTGGTGCCATGGAGGCACTGGATTTCATTGCCACCATTGTCATCACCATCATCATCATTCAATATTTATCATCATTCCCTATTTATTAGTTATCATACAAACTCAAATGGCAGGGACCCTAATTTTTACCCTAAAGCTGTTATGTTAGCAACATGTATTTTTTACATGTACAAAACTTGTCTGTTAAAAAGACGTCCAACAGAAAATGAATAAATGTCAGCATCTTATATCAGTGATAGGAAATTTTATACTACAAATAAAGGTTTTAGTCTATAAAAGATAAATTTTGGGGGGGAAAAAAACAATGAACCAGTAATGATCCTGAATATAATATACTTTTACCTTCCACATTTACTATATATGTGCTATCATCATGGATGACTTTGATCCAGCTTTCTAGGAATTTCTTACAATTTTTTTTGTATATTTATTTTTATTTTTTGTTTATACTATAATTGCATATACCCAACATAAAGCTAAGTTAAAAAAATTTTTTTTGAGTGGATGGAATGCAAGTTCAAAAACAATAAATCATTGGGCCAGCCCTGGTAGCCTAGTGGTTAAGTTTGGTGCACTCTGCTTCAGCAGCCCGGGTTCGATTCCTGGGCGCAGACCTATACCACTCATCTGGTAGTGGCCATGCTGTGGTCGTAGCTCACATACAAAAAGAGGGAGATTGACAGTGGATGTTAGCTCAGGGCAAATCTTCCTCAGCAAAAACAAAAACAAGAACAATAAATCAAAATAGGAAGAAGGGAGCAAATGTCACTAGGTTCAGAATAGAAACAATCAGCATATGGGCTTAATTGGTAATTTCTGGTCATTTCATGAAAACACGTGTATGAGACTGAAGAAAAACTCCAAAAAGAAAAAAAATTCACAAATTCATATGTAAAGATTATTCGTATAAATGCTAGAAGTCACTCAAATCTCTAACCCGGGCTGCCTAGTTTTCATCCTATATAGTACTCTCTTCTTAGGCAGATTTATCCACTCCCGTGTCTTGAACCACTACTTATACATTGATAACTCCCAATTTTATATCTTTGGTTCAATACTCTCATGAGCTTCAGATTCATATACTAAAAATCTGCCCACAACTGGCCAAAGTCATGATAATTTGAAAACCAAAAAAAGCTTAAGGATTGTAAAGGATTGACACATACTGAATTAATGAAAAATTCATAATCTACAATGCTATTTAAAAAACAGAAGGACTGAAAAAACTCATTTGTTATCATTTGAGTTTGCTATTTTAAACAATTACTTTGAAAATTGGTAAAAAAAAAAAAAAAAAAATGCCCAGTACCACACTGCCTTAATTACAGGTCTGTAAGCAATCTCCCCCACCACTTTCTCTCCTGAAACTGATTCTTCTTTGTTAAACTCATTAACTCTGCACTGATATAGACCAATGCTTAAATTGCACTTACTTTTTGTACCTATGGAAAGTATGTCATGTACCAGTTTCTATCCTCACACAGCTTTCCTTTGTTCCAAGGTCATCGACTGCACCCCAGTCTTAGAAGCAATACTGAAAATGTGTAAGACTGGTCACAAGGAGGCCTGGGAAACAGTGGTAGTGAGGAAGAAAATTCCACTAACACAGGAAGAAACCGTCTCTAGCATGTGGTCTGATGGTGAAATTACACAAAGGAAAATCCATTCTGCTGCATATCTGTGACAGACACTATACATTTATGTAGTGTGTATTAGTCATGTGTGTCTGTTTATATATTCTCAGTATATCAGGATATTCAAATACCTAAGTTAGAATTTACATATTTACAAAATATGGCCCTACATAATCTTAAAAAAATCACTTTAAACTGTAACTTGACTAACGGAGAATACTTTGGGAATACAGGGAATTTCAGAGAAGAGTGACAGGGACAGTTTACCTGGAAGTGGGGTTCTTTGAGTATACCAACCAGTTCTGCCACATTTTCATCCACATTTATTAGAGGAGTGATATCTTCAAGAATCTCATTGACTAATTCCAAGTTATTGTCACTCACAGCTTCTAGTTTTGAATCTTCTAGCCTCTCATGAGCCTGAAAAGACAACAGTATACTAAAGTAATAACACAGTGTTTTGCTCCAGACTGTGGTTTTCTCCTTGATTTGTTTCTTTTTCATAAAGAAGTTTTAAAAGATATTACTTAAAGGTTTGAGTCCTTGAAACTAAATTTAATATTTCAATCAGAGGCAATATATGGATTTTACAGTAAATGCTGTCATGCACTATAATAAATCTTGGCCCCTATTCCTATCCTAAAAGTCACGGAAAACTCATTTTTTTTTTTTTTTTTGTGAGGAAGATCTGCCCTGAGCTAACATCTGTGCTAATCCTCCTCTTTTTGCTGAGGAAGACTGGCTCTGAGCTAACATCTGTTGCCAATCCTCCTCCTTTTTTTCCCCCCAGAGCCCCAGTAGATAGTTGTATGTTATAGTTGTACATCCTTCTAGTTGCTGTATGTGGGATGCAGCCTCAGCATGGCCGGAGAAGCAGTGCGTCGGTGCGCGCCCGGGATCCGAACCCGGGCCGCCAGTAGCGGAGTGCGCACACTTAACCGCTAAGCCACAGGGTCAGTCCGCAGAAAACTCATTTTTATAATTAAACCATGAAAAAAACTGAAAAGGCCAGATGACAACGTAAAAAATGTATTATATTTCCTACCCAACAGAATTTTCTAATGAGTTTCTAATGTAGGCTCAAACTCTAGATGATACTGTTTATGATTTATTAAAATAAATGATTAAGAATAAAAATAAAGAAGAGGAACATAATCATTATATGGATACCATTTAAAAAATAATAAAAATCATTTGGGGAACCCTAGAATCCTAAAGCTGCCATTTTCCAGTTTTGAAAATAAGCACAAAAAAGAAGTCAATTCAGGGAAAGTGGCTCTTGCACTGGACCTTGAACGACTGCATGATCATTCCCCTAATGTCTCTGCATCTTAAGCTTTTTTTTTTTAAATCTCACAATCTTTTCCACGGGAAGTGGACCATGAATCATACTGTCACAGGAAATAAGTAGTCCTAATTATCCTTTAATAGTAGGAGTAAAGCAGTGTTTTAAATTCAAACTGAGAAGGAACACTAGGCAGGCTCCACCTTTTACGTGTCTTTGTTTTTCTGACAGATGGTTGCTGTCTGGGTTTGAAGACAGGCAAAGCATAATTATTAAGATTAAATTTATAAATGAAACAATGTAAGATGAGAAATCTTATACTTAATATTTTAAGATTCACTTCTGTAAGTGCTGAAGAAAAATCCAAATTTCAAGTGGCAATAGTATCAACTAAACTTTCTCTGATACCTATATGCTTTAGATGCTATTTCTACCATATCGAGTGGATCCTTCAGAGTCCAAACACATATTCTAATTTTAAAAATGCAATTTTTTCATTTAATTGTGTTTTTTCTAGGTGATTCACAAGAGTGAAATAAGTTTATAAGTGGAAAATGGGGCCACATATTAAGCAACATTTTTAAGAAACACCTCAGAAGAAAAAATTTTAAGTCATGAAATAAATTGATAAAGAAGAAATTATAACTGTTATTAAGCAAAGAAAAATGTCAAAGACCAAATGTAATTTAAACAGAGAAAGAGTTTCTATCAGATTTAGATATGAAGAAAATTAAGAAGACTAGAAAATGCCATAAAGAATGAGAATAGGTAAATTTGTAATTTTCTGAAAGTATAATACATGCCTGATAAGGTTAGGATGATGAGGACACTCAACATATATCATGGAATGATTATTAACACTGGGAAAAAAACTAAAATAATGTACATAATTAGTTAACTCTCACAAAACAAGCTAGAATTGCTAATTGTTTTAATACAAATTTGCTGTTAACAAATATCTAATTTAGCATCGTTAGCAAGTAATACTCTAATACCCTTATGGTAGTATAAGAAAGTTTAAGAAAAAAAAGGAAGGAAAGAATCTTAACATTTATTAAGGGCTTTTTTTTGTGCCAGGAACTATATTTTCAGTGCAGTGTGAGTGTGTGTGGATGAGTATTCAGCAAAGGTAGGTATGTTATTATCATCCTCACCTTATAGACATAGACACTGATGCAAAATGAAATCAAGTAATTTGCAGAGTCAGGTAGCCTAATATCAAGGCCTGAGCTCTTACCTACTAAAGCTTATTCGACTTTATCACTATAAATTATTCAATCTAATATATGATGCATTATTCTCACTCATTCAAATGTGTGAGATATGCTCTCATTGACGGCTAGTTGAATTGTTGCTTCTTAGCAGGGCTCTTCCAGTCCAGACGTGTTAAGCTAACTCTTTTCCACCATATCTATCCCCATAGTTATTTTATACTCCTATGGTTCAGAAGACCATCCACCCCTACAACCTTCACTCCTTTGCTCTAAGTAAGAGCTATAAAGACCACCTGTTTCTCCAGGGAACAGATAATGACTGGCTTATAATTTTCAGGTACTATGTCATTATATTTTCTATAATATCCTATGTTACATGATTTGCATATGGTAACAACACTTTAGACACTGGGAGATTTTGGTTTGATTCAAGACTTTGGGACAAGTAAAGGAACAGAAAAGATCACTGACTTGAAAACTCTGATATATCCCTTCCTTTCTATGTTCATCCACTTTATTTCTCCCAAATTGGGTGAGGACAGTGGGCAATATGGAAAGACTAATGGCAAAAGAGAAAGATGAAGTCAAGTAGGAGGACAGAATTATGTTACAAAAACAAACAAAGATACATGAAGGTCTTTTCACATCAACTGCACAGATTGGTTCTATGGTAGGAAAGACTCGCACTACACAATACAGAAATTCTCAGAGGAAGAAAAAGTTTTTTAGTAAAACTGCAGCTGTAATTATATTAATATGGAACACCAATTTCTGAAATATAGTTGAGTTCAATCAAGATCAATTTTAATTTTCCCAAGGAAGCAAATGCAGATTCATATTTGTTAATATGTAGCTTTTTAAGTTCTAAGATATTGTGAAAGAAATTGGGACCTCTATTCACTTAAAAGTTAGAATTTATTTAGTAGCTTTAAGAGGCAGTTATCAACTTGAATTTAACGAATCAAACCAAAACAAGCCAAAAGAAACACTGAAAACTGACCAGAGGGACAGACGAATCATATGCTATTTGAATAAATGGTTCTTGTTTCCTTTAAGAAAAAGCATTATTAGCAAGTTCTCATAACTCAATAAAAACATATTTCACCTGCCACAAGTGGTTGGAAGAACATGCCATGACTGGCTTTGTAGAACATTTGGAGCTGATACAAATATGGCCTAGCCTTCTTCTATGTCCACTTCTGAGAATCCTATTCACCACAGCACCTCAGAAAAATGAACTGCAGAGAAGAAAAAGTTCTTCACAACTTCTGGGTATTTTACCCAAGCACAGTCCAACCATGTTTGCAAACAAAAAAAAATTTTAAACAACAGTTGTGACAAATCTAAAGTGACAAATACTATTATCTAGTAATAACAATAGTATTATTATTATGTGTATTGCCTTTCTCTCTTAAAAGGAAGAATCAAAATACGATAAATTTTTTTTCTATCTTCTTAGAACATGGCTAAGCATGTAGTAATTGCTCATCAACTATTTCTTGAGAAAGCTAAGTAAAGGGGAAATAGGTTTGAGCGTGGTCAAGAGTCATCCTCTTCTTTTATTCTAGAGACTTTAGAACAAGAAAGATCAAGAGAAGTCCACAAATAGTCAAAAACAAATAAGAATTTGAGCAAAAAGTAGAAATAAGAGAAGGAATGGAGAAAATTTTTATTTTGCTTCTGCATACATTATATCAAAAAGGATGAGATAGAATTGAATTCTCTAATGAGTAAAGAACTTGTTAGAAATCAGTTAACCTAGGGGCCAGCCCGGTGGCGCAAGCGGTTAAGTGCGTGCGCTCCACTGCGACGGCCCGGGGTTCGCCGGTTCGGATCCCTGGCGCACAGCGACGCACTGCTTGGCAGGCCATGCTGTAGCGGCGTCCCATATAAAGTGGAGAAAGATGGGCACGGATGTTAGCCCAGGGCCAGTCTTCCTCAGCAAAAAAAGAGGAGGAGTGGCAGTTGTTAGCACAGGGCTGATCTCCTCACAAAAAAAAAAAAAAAAAAAAAAGAAATCAGTTAACCAAAAGGAGTTCAAATCCTTGGATTAGATAAATTATATCTCAAGGTACTCAGAGAGCTGAGCTGCTCTTAGAGATACCTGTACAATTAGGAGAACCACACAGATGTCAAAAAACTAGAAATGGGGGCTGGCCCCGTGGCTTAGCGGTTAAGTGTGCGCACTCCGCTGCTGGCGGCCCGGGTTCGGATCCTGGGAGCGCACTGATGCACCGCTTCTTCGGCCGTGCTGAGGCCACGTCCCACGTGCAGCAACTGGAAGGATGTGCAGCTGTGACATACAACTATCTCCTGGGGCTTTGGGGGAAATAAATAAATTAAAAAAAAAAAAAACTAGAAATGGGAATCTTATACTTTTTAAAAGGAGAAAGAATATTTTTAGTATTTAATCATATTGGCTTTAATAGTATTCAGAGAAAATATAAAAGAATCTTTTTATAATCTTTGAGCTGGAAAGACTTTTCTGACTATGATGCAAAATCTGAAAGCTATAAATTAACAAACTAACAAAAAGCCCAATAAAATTAACTACATGAACATTTAAAATTCCTTCTTGTCAAAAATCAGCAGAGTTAAAACACAAATGACAAACTAGGGTCAAAATACTTACAAATCATATTACAGCCAAAAGGCTAATTTCCCTACCTATAGAAGACTTGCACAAACCAACAAGAAAAAGATCAACAACACATTAAGAGAAATGGGCAAAGAAATGAACAAAAACTCAGAGAAAAGCAAATCTAAATGCCTCTTAAACATGTGAAAAGATACACAACCTCATTGATGATAAGAGTTGTGCAGACTACAACTATAATGAAATACTCTTTTTTTCCTTATCAGATTGGCAAGGATAAAAATTCTGATAACATATGTTGGTGAGAATATGGCAGAAGACAGGTACACACACATTTTTTTCTGGTGGGAACACGCTAGCAAGTAATTTGACCATATCTACCAAAACAACAATGATTCTTTTAAGTTTTACCCTAAAGATATACATACATGTGCAAAGTAACATGTAGCAAGACTACACATTCCAGTACAATTTGTAAGAGAAAGAGTCATCCAAATATCTATCAGAAGGTTGACTAAAAAATTTTGGTATTTTCATACAACGGAAAATCATGCTACTTTTACAAAGAATGAGGGTGCTTTATAGTACTGATATGGAATCAAATGCAAAAAATCAAGATTTAGAACAGACCATATTTAACAGTACTATTATATTTAATAGACGCTTTCCCCCAAGACTGGGAACAAGATAAGGATGTCCTGCTATCACCATTCTATTTGACATCTGTACTGGAGGTTCTAGCCAGGACAGTTAGTCAAGGGGAAAAAAGAGGCATCCAGATTGGAAAGAAAGAGGAAAAATTATCTTTACTCATAGATTTGTATTTAGAAAATCCTGAGGAATCCACTTAAAAACTATTAGCGGGCCGGCCCCATGGCTTAGTGATTAAGTGTGTGAGCTCCGCTACTGGCGGCCCGGGTTCAGATCCGGGCGCGCACCGATGCACCGCTTGTCCGGCCATGCTGAGGCCTCGTCCCACATACAGCAACTAGAAGGATGTGCAACTATGACATACAACTATCTACTGGGGCTTTGGGGAGAAAAAGGTAAAAAAAAAAGGAGGATTGGCAATAGATGTTAGCTCAGGGCCAGTCTTCCTCAGCAAGAAGGGGAGGATTGGCAAGGATGTTAGCTCAGGGCTGATCTTCCTCACACACACACAAAAAAACTATTAGAACCAATAAACAAGTTCAGCAAGGTTACAGGATACAAGATCAATGTACAAAAGTCAATTGTACTTCTGTACACTAGGAATGAACAATATGAAAATGAAATGAAGAAAATAATTCCATTCACAATAGCATTGAAAGAATAAAGCAAATTTAACAAATGCGCAAAACATATACTCCGAAAACTACAAAACGTTGTTGAAAGAAACTAACAAAGATTTAAATAAATGGAAAATCATTTCACGTTCATGGATCTGAAGACTTCACATCGTTAAGATGTCAATACTCTCCAAAACAATCTACAGGTTGAATACAATGCCTATTAGAATCCCAGCAAAGTTCTTTGTAGAAACTGACAAGCTGATTCTAAAATTTGTATGGAATTGCAAGGGACCCAGAACAGCCAAAACAATCCTGAAAAAGAACAATGTAGGAGGACCCACGTTTCCTGATGTCAAAACTTACTATAAAGCTACAGTAATCAAAACAGTGTGGTACTTGCATAAAGGCAAACGTACAGACCAACGGAATAGAGAGGTCAGAAATAAATCCTCACATATATGATCAAAAAATTTTTGATGAGGGTGTTAAGACTACTCAATGGGGAAAGAACAGTTTTTTTCAACAAATGGTGCTGGGAAAACTGGATATCCACATGCAAAAGGATGAAGTTGGACTCTTACCTAACCTTATATAAAAAAATTAACTCAAAATGTGAGACTTTTAGGTCTTTACATTTTCTATAAAACTATTAGAAGAAAACAGAGGGCAAAAGCTTCACAGCATTGGATTTGGCAGATTTCTTGGATATGACACCAAAGGCACAAGGCAACAAAAGAAAAAACAGGTAAATTAGATTTCATGAAAATTTAAAAATTTTGTGCACCAAAAGACAATATCAAGAGTAAAAAGGCAACCAACAGAATAGGAGAAATATTTGCAAATCATACATCTGATAAGAGATTAATATCTAGGGGCCGGCCCCATGGCTTAGCGGTTAAGTGCGCGCACTCCGCTACTGGCGGCCTGGGTTCAGACCTGGGCAGGCACCGACCACAGCTTGTCCGGCCATGCTGAGGCGGCGTCCCACGTATAGCAACTAGAAGGATGTGCAACTATGACATACAACTATCTACTGGGGCTTTGTGGAGAAAACGGGAAAAAAAGGAGAAAAAAAAAAATCTAGAATATACAGAGAACTCCTAACATTCAACACCACCAGCCCTAGTGGTCTAGTGGTTAAGATTTGGTGCTCTCACTGCCATGGCTCACGTTCATTTCCTGGTCAGGGAATCATACTATCCATCTGCCGATTGTCATACGGCAGCTTCATGTTGCTGTGATGTTGAAGAGCTGTGCCACCAGTATTTCAAATACCAGGAGGGTCACCCACGGTGGACAGGTTTCAGTGGAGCTTCCAGACTGCGACAGACTAAGAAGAAGGACCTGCCCACCCACTTCGGAAAAAAATGGCCATGAAAACTCTACAAATAGCAGTGGAGCATTGTCTGATATAGCTGGAAGGTAAGAGGATGGTGCAAAAAAAAAAAAGACCAGGCAGGGTTCTACTCTGCTGTACACAGGGTCACTAGGAGTCCGAATCAACTTAACGGCACTAGCAACGAAACATTCAACAGAAAAACAACAACTTGATTCAAAAATGGGCAAAAGATTTAAATAGACATTTCTCCAGAGATATACAAATGGCTAATAAGCACATGAAAAAGAATCAGTGAGCCAGAGGATATGTCAGTAGAAACCTCCCATATCGAAAATCAAAGAGAAAAAGGAATCAAATAAATGGAACAGAATATCTAAGTACTGTGGGACAATTACAAAAGGTGCAACATACACATAATGGGAATACCAGAAGGAGAAGAAAGAGAGAAAGGAACAGAAAAAATATTTGAGGCAATAATGACTGAGAAGTTTTCAAAATTAATGATAGACACCAAACCACAGACCCAGCAATCTCAGAGAACACCAAAAAACCTATACCTAGTCACATCACATTCAAACTGCAGGAAATCAAAGACAAAAAGAAAATCTTTAAAGAAGACAGAGGGAAAAAACATCTTACCTATAGAGAAGCAAGGATAAGAATTACATTGGACTTCTTTTCAGAAACCATGCAAGCAAGAAGAAAAGTGGAGGGAAATATTAAAATTGTTGTAAGAAAAAAACTACCAACCTAGAATTAGCTATCCAGTGAAATTATCCTTCAAAAGTGAAGGAGAAATAAAGACTTTGTTAAACAAACAAAAATTGAGGGAATTTGTCACTAGTACATCTGCCTTGCAAACAATACTAAAAAAAAGTTCTTCAGGAACAGGAAAATGATATTGGTCCAAAACTCAGATATCCATAAAGAAAAGAACATTAGAAAAAAATAATACGGGCCCAGCACGGTGGCGCAAGCGGTTAAGTGCACGCGCTCTGCTGCGGCAGCCCGGGGTTCGCCAGTTCAGGTCCCGGGCACGCACCGACGCACTGCTTGGCAAGCCACGCTGTGGCGGCGTCCCATATAAAGTGGAGGAAGATGGGCATGGATGTTAGCCCAGGGCCAGTCTTCCTCAGCAAAAAAAGAGGAGGATTGGCAGATGTTAGCACAGGGCTGATCTCACAAAAAAAAAAAAAAGAAAAAAAAAGAAAAAAATAATAACTGTAAAATAAAATCTTTTAAAAAATTCTTAATTGATCTAATGGATAACGGTTTGCTCAAAAAATAATAGCAGCAATGTATTTGGTGATTATAGCTTACGGATAAATGAAATGACTGACTGAAATGTTATAAGGGATAGGAGGGAGACATTGGAAATACTGTTATTAGGTACTTGCACTACCTGTGAAGGAATATAGTGTTATCTGAAAGTGGACTTAGATTAGCTGTAAATGTATATTGCAAAATCAAGGGAAACCACTAAAAAAATTTTAAAAATAAGTACAACTGATAGGCCAAGAGAGGAGAAAAAAATGAAATCATATATAATGCTCAATTAAAATGGAGATGGCAGAAAACAAGTGGAAGACCAATCAAACAAAAAAGAAACACAGAACAAGGGTAACAAATAAAAAAGAGTAAAAACATGTTAGAGATCTGACATCAATAATTGCTTTAAACATCAATGGTCTAAATACGCGAATTAAAAGATACTGTCTTTTAAAGATTTTATTTATTCATTTTTTTCCCCCCAAAGCCCCAGCAGATAGTTGTATGTCATAGGTTCACATCCTTCTAGTTGCTGTACGTGGGACTCAGCCCCGGGTTGGACGGAGAAGCGGTGCCTTGGGGCGCGCCGGGGATCCGAACCCGGGCCGCCAGCATCAGAGCGCACGCACTTAACCGCTAAGCCACGGAGCCGGCCCAATACTGTCTTTTAATAAGACTTTAAAAAAGATAAGAAAAACCTGAATTTTTATTAAAGTCTTTTAATAAGGTAAGAAAATAAGACAAGTATATGTTGTTTACAAAAAATCTACTCTAAATACAAAGATACAGGTAGATTAAAAGTAAAGGTATGGAGGAAGACATATCATGCTAACATTAACCAAAAGAAAGCTGGAGTAGCTATATTAATTTCAGACAGAGCAGTAATTTTTTTTGTGTGTGTGAGGAAGACTGGCCCTGAGCTAACATCTATTGCTAATCGTCCTCCTTTTTTTTTTTTTCCCCTTTTTTTCCCCAAAGCCCCAGTAGATAGTTGTATGTTGTAGGTGCACATCCTTCTAGCTGCTGTATGTGGGACGCTGCCTCAGCATGGCCGGACAAGCGGTGCATTGGTGCACGCCCGGGATCTGAACCCGGGCTGCCAGTAGTGGAGCACGCGCACTTAACCACTAAGCCACAGGGCCGGCCCCAGAGCAGTCTTCAGAGTAAGGAAAATTATCAGGAACAAAGAGAGGCATTACATAATGATAAAGGGTTCAATTCTCCAAGAAGACATAACAGGCCATAATGTATATGCTCCTAACAACAGAGCATCAAAATACATGAAGCAAAGTTTGATAGAACCTGAAGGAGAAACAGATTAATCCACTACTGTAGTTTGAGGCTTCAGCATCCCTCTATCAGTAATCGATATTCCAGTAGACAGAAAACCAGTAATGACAAAGTTGAACTGAACAGCACCATCAATCAACTGGATCTAATTAACATCTTTAGAACACGTCATCTAGCAACAGCAGAGTGCACATTCTTCTCAAGCTCACGTGGAACATTCACCAAGACAGACCACAGTATGGGCCATAAAACATACCTTAAGAAGTTTATAAGAATAAAAGTCATATAATGCATGGTCTCAGACCATAATGGAATTAAACTAAGAAATAAATTATATTAAAAAAAAATCAATAAGAGAAAGATAGCTGAAAAATCCCAAAATACTTGAAACAAAACAACATACTTCTAAATAACACATGGGTCAAAGAAGAAGTCTGAAGAGAAATTAAAAAATATGTGAACAAAATGAAAATACAACTTATCAAATTTTGTGGGATGCAGTGAAAACAGTATTTAAAGGGAAATTTATAGCACTTGATGCATATTTAGAAAAGAAAGATCTAAAATCAATAATCTAAACTTCCAAAACTTAGGAAACTCAAGAAAGAAGAGCAAATTAAATCCAAATTAAGTAGAAAAAAGAAATAATAAAATTTAGAGCAGAAATTAATGATACTGAAAACACTAAACTAATAGACAAAAAATCAATGCAACCATAAGCTGGTTCTTTGAACACATCAATACAATTGATAAACTTCTTACTAGCTTAATCAAGGAAAAAAAGACACAAATTTACTAATATCAGAAATAAAATATAATGATGTACACCTGAAATTTATATAATGTTATAAACCAATGTTACCACAATAACCAAAAAAAAAAGAAATGAAAGAGAGGCCATCACTACCGATGCCATGGACAATAAAGGAATACTACGAACAATTCTATGCCCACAAATTTGATAACCTAGATGAAATGGATCAGCTCCTTGAAAGACACAATCCACCAAAACTCGCAAAAAGAGATATAGATAATCTGAGTAGTCCTATATCTGTCACAGAAATTAAATCAATAATTAATAACCTTCCAAAACAGAAAGCACCACAACCAAATAGGTTCACTGGTAAATTCTACCAAACATTTAGGAAGCAATTATACCAATTCTCTACAGTCTCTTCCAGAAGGCAGAACACTTCCTAACCCATTCTATAAGGTCAGCATTACTCTAATACCAAAACTAGACAAAGACACTACATGTCATCATACATTTGTCAAAACTCATAGAATATACAACACAAAGAGTGAATCCTAATGTAAATTTAGATTTATAGAAAAATTGAGCAGGAAGTACAGAGAATTCCCATATATCTGCCCTGTTTCCCTTATTCATATCTTGCATTAGTGTGATACATTTGTTATAATTAATGAGCCAATATTGATACACTATTATTAACTAAAGCCTATAGTTTACATTAGTGTCCACTCTTTGTGTTGTACAGTTCCATGGGTCTTGACAAATGCATAATGTCATCTATCCACCTTTACAGTATCATACAGAATAGTTTCATTGCCCTAAAAATGCCCTGTGCTCCATCTATTCACCCCTCCCCTGCACTCTCCAAAACCCTGGCAACTACTGATTTTTTGGTACTGTCTCTATAGTTTTTGCTTTTTCCAGAATGTCATATAGCTGGAATCCTACAGCATGTAGCCTTTTCAGACTGGCTTCTTTCACTTAGCAATATGTATTTAAGGTTCTTCCATGTCTTTTCATGGCTTGATAGCTCATTTCTTTTTATCACTGAATAATATTCCACTGTATATCTACACTTTGTCCATGAACCTACTGATGGACATCTTGGTTGCTTCCAAGTTTTGGCAATTATGAATAAAGCTGTTTATGTGTAGGTTTCTGTCTGGACATAATTTATTCATGTGTAGGTTTCTGTCTGGACATAATTTATCAACTCACTTGGGTGAGTTGCTGGATTGTATGGTAACTCTATGTTTAGCTTCGTAAGAAACTGCCAGACTGTCTTCCAAAGTAGTTGAACCATTTTGTATTGCTACCAGCAATGAATGAGCAGCTTCCTTTCTAGGACATATGTTTTGCAAATATTTTCTCCTAGTCTGTACCTTGTCCTTTTACTTTCTTAATGGTGTCTTTTGAAGAGGAAAAGTTTTTAATTTTGATAAAATCTAATTAATCAAAATTTTCATTATGCTTCATGGTTTTTATCTTATCTTAAAGTCTTTCTCTAATCCAAAGTCACAAAGAGGTTTTCCCTGTGGTTCTTTTAGAAGTTTTATAGTCTTAGCTCTTACATTTAGATCTATGATCTATTTTGAGCTAATTTTTGCATTTGGGTGAGGAAAAAGATGCTAAATTTTTGGATATCAATATTCAATTGTTCAAGCAATATTTATTGAAAAGGCTACTTCTTCATTGAATTACTATGGCACTATTAACAAAAATCAGTTGACCATATATGTGTTAGTCTCTTTCTGGACTCTCTTCTGCGCCACTGATTTATCTGCCAGTAACCACATTGTCTTCATTACTGCAGGATCATAGTAATCCTTGAAATCAGGTTGTGGAAGACATCAATTTTGTCCTTTTTCAAAATTGTTTTGGCTAGCCTAGGTCCTTTATAAATTTCAATATCATCTTGTCAGCCTGAAATTTTGACTGGGATTATACTGAATCTACAGCTCAGTTTGTGGAGAATTAACATCTTAAGAGTACTGAGCCTTCCAATCCCTTCATTTATATGTCTTTAATTTCAGCCAGGTTTTTAAATTTTCAGTCTATAGGTCTTGCACATATTTTGTTAAATTTATCCCTATTCCTTTAAATTACAACATCCAATTGCTCCTTGTTAGTACATAAAAATACAATTGATTTATGTAGTTGATCTTGTATTCTGTGATCATGCTAAACTTATTATTTCTAGAATTCTTTTTCCTTTTGGTGGATTCTTAGGATTTTCAACATAGATGATAATGTCATCCCTGAATAAAGACAGTTTACTTTTCCTCTTCAATCTGTATGCCTTTTATTTACCTATTTTTCCTCACCTTTTTGCACTGGCTACGACCCCCAGTATGAAGTTTAAGAAAATTGATGAAAGTTGAATAGAAGTGATCTTAGAAGGAAAGCATTCTATCTTCCACCATGAATTACAATGTTAACTGTGGTTTGTTTTTTTTTTTAATAGATGCCCTTCATCAGGTTGAGATAATTTGCTTCTACGTTTGCTGAGTTTCTATCAGGAATGGATGTGCAATTTTGTAAAACGCTTTTCCTGCAACTATTAACACGATCATATGATTTTTCTTATCATGTCATTAAAATGGTGACAAATATTAATTGGTTTTCAAATGTTAAGACAGCCTTGCATTTTTGAGACAAAACTCACTTGGTAATGGGTGTTACCCTTTCTATATGTTGCTGGATTTGATTTGGTAATATTTTCTAAAGAACTTGATGCCTATGTTCATGAGGGATACCATTCTGTAATTTTCTTGAAATGTCTTTAGCTGGTTTTGATCTTAGGGTGACACTAACTTTCATAAAACAACACAGGCAATGTTCCCCTCTCTTCTTTTTTTTCTGGAAGATCTCATGTAGAATTGGTATTATTTCTTTATTAAATGTTTGACAGAATTTTCTTGTGAAGACCATCTAGGCTGGAGCTTCTTTTGCAGGCAAGTTTTAAACTGCAAGTATTCAATTCAAAAAAACGGATATAGGGCTATTCAGGTTATCTATTCTTACGTAGGTTTTAGTAGTTTGTGTCTTTCCAGGAATTAGTCAATTTCATCTAAGTTGTCATATTTATTGCCATAAAATTGTTCATAATATTTCTTATTCTTACAATGTCTGTTGGATTTGTAGTGATGTCTTCTCTTTTATTCTTGATACTGGTAATTTGTGTCTAGCTAGAGGTTTATTAATTTTACCGACACATTCAAAGCTATATTGATTTTTTTCTACTTTTGTCTTTTTTAAGTTCACTATTATTTACTCTTTTCTGCTTATTTTGAGTTTAATTTGCTCTTCTTTTTCTATTTTCTCAAGGTGCACACTTAGATCATTGATTTATATATTGTTCTTTTCTAATATAGGCATTTTCCTCTAAGCATTGCTTTGTTGCATGCCACATGTTCTGACATGTTATTTTCATTTTCATTCATTTCAAAATATTTTTTATGTTTCTTTGTGATTTCTTCTTTGACCCATGGCTATTTAGAAGTATGTTGCTTAATTCCCAGATATTTGGGGATTTTTCAGATAACTTTGTTACTGATTTTTAGTTTAATTCTGCTAAGGTTTGTATTAGTTAGTTTCCTAGGTCTGCTACAACAAACTTGGTGTGAATTCTGCCCAATGTCCTGTGTATTATGAGGACTCTCCATGAGGCTGGTGGGAATGCAAACTATTCACCATCCTTTGTGAGCTCTGGAAATTGTTTGGCCTGTGGTGCGTTCCAGTCGATCCTTCCTTGGACTCTAGAAGCTTACCTCACATATGTACAGGTCAGTACTCAGCCAAAGATTTGAGGGCATCCCTCTGCAGAGTTCCAGAGCTCTTTCTGTGTTCAGCTTCCTGCTCCTTGACATGCTGCCACATAAACGAGTCACCTCCATCTCCCGAAATTCCAAGGTCCACTAAGACTGCTGGGCTGTTTGCATTTCCTCTTCCTGCACTGTGGCCTGGAAACTATCCTCAGGTAGTTTCATAATGCTCATCTCATTTGTTTCCTTTCTCTCAGGGGTCTCAGTCCTGTGCTGCCTGTTGTCCCATGTCTGAAGACAGTCCTCCTCTGTCCCCATATTTTGCTAACTTCTCTAGTTGTTTCTGGAATGAAGTAATTCAAGACTGTTTTTTCTCCCTTATGGCTTGGGTGGAATTTATTCAATCTTGTAACTTTACTTTTGGTGGTTACTCTAGAGATTTCAATATGCATCCCTGACTTTTTACACTCCACCTTAAGCCATTACTTTTACCACTTCCTGCACAATGAAAGAATCTTACAATTGTCTGACTCATTAAGTCTCTCCCTTCTTTTGGGCTATCATCTTCACATATGTCACTTATATACATGTTATAAATGCCACAAGACATTATTACTATTCCATCTTAAAAATCAGTATTATTTTATATTTACCCATTAATATCCACTTTCCTTTGTCATTCTGTCAGAAGAACTTTCTTCTGCATTTCTTGTAGAGTAAATGGAGATTATTTTTCTCAGATTTTGTTTGTCTAAAAAAAATGTTTATTTTGCTTTCATCTTTGAAGGTTGCTTTTGTGGAAAGGGTATTCAAGGTTGCTAGTGTTTTTCTTTCCACACCTGAACGATCTCAATCCATTATGTTATCATGGTTCCTGTTTTACTGCTAACCATTAGCCTTACTGTTTCTCTTTAAAGGTAATGTGTGTTTCCTCTCTGGTTGGTTTACAAATTTTCATTGTCTTTAATTTTCAGGAGTTTGACTACGATGTTCCGAAGAATGTTTTTCTTTATACCTCCTGCTAGAGTGTTCAGATGGCTTCTTGAATCTATCAGTTGATGTTGTTCATTAGTTTTGAAAATTCTTGGCCATTGTACTTTCAACTGTCTTCTGTCCTATTCCCCCTCACCGTTCTTTCTGTGATACTAATTACATGTGTATCAGATCTTTTTCTTTTTTTCTTTTGTGAGGAAAATCAGCCCTCTGCTAACATCTGCCAATCCTCCTCTTTTTTTTTTTGCTGAGGAAGACTGGCCCTGGGCTAACATCCATGCCCATCTCCCTCCACTTTATATGGGATGCCGCCACAGCATGGCCTGCCAAGCGACGCATCGGTGTGCGCCCAGGATCCGAACCGGCAAACCCCGGGCCGCTGCAGTGGAGCGCATGCACTTAACCCCCTGCGCCACCAGGCCGGCCCTTTGTATCAGATCTTTTGATAGTCTCTGTTCTGTTTTTCCCATACTTACTACTCTATGAGTTTCAGTTTGGATGTTTTCTATTGACCTGTCTTTAAATTCACTAGTCCCCTTTTCTGCTGTGTTTAGTCTTCTATCAAACCTATCAAATGAGCTCTTAATTTCAGATACTGTATTTTTGAGTCCTTGAACGTCCATTTGATTGTTTCTGATCCCTATTTTCTAGTAATATTTTAAATGTCTTCATTTTTTTCTATTAAAAATATATTAATAAGTTATTTAAAAATGCTTATAAACTCTAATAAAAAGACCATCTATGGCATTGCTTCTGTTGTTTTTCTCATGATTATTAGTCTATGTTCCTGCCTCTCCACATGTCTAGCAACATATGCCTCTCAGTTTCCTCAACAATTTATGCATTTTTCCCCCTATTTGTTGCACTGGAAGTGTTGGCCTGCTATAACTTAACATCTCTTTCTTGAAAGTAGAAGTCCTCCCTTCCTTCTGGGATTTCTTTACTTTCATTGTAGGAATACTGACCTACCATTGCTTCTATTTATTAAGAAACTGCTGGAATGTTGGATACTATTGAGTGATTCTGTTCTTAATTTCATTTTTTTCAAAAGATTACACAGTAGCACCTTAGCTGCTAAAAGTCATGCAGCCATTTCACCTGTTAAGAATGATGAACAAGATGATCTTCCGAAAGGCCAATATCAATAGCACAAAAGCCAACAAAATTTTACTCACAGAAATTCTTAAGAACACACACACACACACACAGCCTGTGCTGTAGCAGAAAGAGAACAAAATTTAAAGAAAGAAGACCTGATCTAAACCTCATCTCTGTCATTTACTAGCAAAGTGACGTCAGGCAAATAATTTTTCTTTTTTCTTTTTTTTTTTTTTTTAAATTTTTTGTTTATTGCAGTAACATTGGTTTATAACATTGTAAAAATTTCAGGTGTACATCATTGTACTTCTATTTCTGCATAGATTACATCATGTTCACCACCAAAATACTAATTACAACCCAACACCACACACATGTACCCAATTATCCCTTTCACCCTCCTCCCTCCCCCCCTTCCCCTCTGGTAACCACCAATCCAATCTCTGTCCCTATGTGTTTGTTTATTGTTGTTATTATCTACTTTTTTTCTACTTTGTGTCTTAGTTTTCAATTCATAAAGTTGTTGCGAAGACAAAACAGTATATTTTAAAGACCTTTGTAAACTATAAGCACGTTGTAAGACACCTTATAAAATATCATCTAATTTCTAAATCTACAGATATCTAAAAATAACTCTAGTGGAAGATATCTAAAAATAACTCTAGTGGAAGATGTTCAAACCTGTACAAAGAAACCTAAAAATATTACTGAGAATGAACAAAGAATTCATATTTGAATAGGAATTTTATGACAATCCAAGAAAAAACAAGATTTCAAAAAGTACTAGATATAGGAAGTCAAGAACTGAAATGAAAAACAGGTACATGGTCTAATGTAAAGGAAGAAAATCATCAGTACCTTGCTGCTGTTGAAAACAGAAATAGGATCTTTTTTCACAGGCCCTGTTATAACATAACTGTTCAGTTATGATTTCCCAAAAACTTGAAATGTATTAGGTGAAAACTAAGAGTCATTTCATCCTGTGTGTATTTATAGGCAGCTTGGAAGAGGCAAAAGTGGTCTAATTTTTGTGTACAGTTAAGATTTCATTATGTGGTAAGTGTTATTTGCTAACTAAGCCTAAGTAAGGCATATCAATCAAGTTCTAAAACTAATATCTGAGAGGATCTCTGTTAAAACAACTTTAAAAATAATTTAGTAATCTTATAAATAAACCAATATACCTTAGCAAGTGATTTTACAATAGGATTCTCCATAATCCCCTTGAGGAAAATGAGGTCTATTTCCTCTGCTCCCGTAGATGAGGGTAGCTCCGTAAGGTTATCCAACACTTGCTGCATTGCTGCTGAGATAAAAGCAATAAAAAAAAAATAAAAACCTTAAATTCCAAGCCATTATGAAATATGATCATAAAATAATTAAAACAAAGACATTAACAATTAACTTTTGAAAAATCACATTTTAAAAACTGAATTGTTAAATAGTATAATTTCAAATTGACTTCCCATGAATTAATAGCAGGACAGGTTTTTATACGCAATTTTGGCTTTAACAGACTACCTTATATATACTTCAACCTTACACTTACTTTATATTTTTCAAATTTAAAAACATTATTTAAGAAGAAATATAAAATTTTAATAGGCCCATTAATAAAGAGATTCAATTAGTAATCAAGAAACTTCCCACAAGCTCAGAACCAGATGGCTTCATTGGTGAATTCTATCAAACATTAAAGAATTAAAACCAATACTTCACAAACTCTTCCAAAAAAAATAGAAGAGGAAGGCACACTTCCAAACTATTCTGTGAGATTCTGATACTAAATCCAGACAAAGATATCACAAGAAAATTACAGCCAATATCCTTTATAAATATAGCTGCAAAAAGAAAACACTAGCAAACTGAAGCCAGCAACACATGAAAAGGACTGTGTACACAATGACCAAGTACAATTTATCCTCAGAAAGCCAGGGTGGTTCATCAACATATGAAAATCAATCAATGTAATACACTGTACTAAGAGAACAAAAATAGATGATATCTCAATAGGCAGAGAGAGAGAATTTGACAAAATCCAATACCTTTCATGATGAAAAACATTCAACAAACTAGGAATAGAAGGGAAATTCCTCAACTTCATGAAGGGCATCTATGAAAACTCCATAGCTAACATCACATGTAATGGTGAAAGACTAGATGCTTTCCCATAAGATCAGGAACAAGGCAAGGATGTCTCATTTGCCACTTCTATTCAACACTGCACTGGAGGTTCTAGCCAGGGCAGTTAGGTAAGAAAAAGAAATAAAAGGCATCCAGATTGGAAAGAAATAAGTAACACTATCTCTTTTTGCAGATGACATAATCTTGTATATAGAAAATGCTTAGGAATATACAAAAAAATTTATTAGAACTAATAAAAGAGTTCAGCAAGGTTGTAGAACATAAGATCAAAATACAAAAATCAATTGTATTTCTGCATGCTAGCAATGAACAATCTGAAAATGAAATTAAGAAAACTATTTCTTTTACAATGGTATCAAAAGCAATAAAATAATCAGAAACAAATGTAACAGAAGTGCAAGATTTGTACACTCAAACTATACAACATCATTGAAAGAATTAAAGAAGACAAATAGAAAGCAATCCCATATTCATGGATTGGAAGCCTTAATATTGTTAAGATAGCAGTATTCCCCAAATTTATCTACAGATTTAATGCAATCCCTATCAAAATCTCAGCTGTCCCCCCACCTTTTACTTGCAGAAATTAATAAGCTGGTCCTAAAATTCATATGGGAAACGCAATGGACCAAGAAAAGCCAAACAATCTTCAAAAAGAACACAGCTGGAAGACTTACACTTAAGTTCAAAGCTGACTAAAAAGCTACAGTAATCAAGACTGTGTGGTACCAGCATAAAGATAGACATATAACTAAATGAGAGTCTAGAAATAAATCCATAAATTTATGGTCAATTGATTCTTGGCTAGGGTGGCAAGACAATTCAGTGGAGGTAAAGAACAGTCTTTTCAACAAATGGTACCAGGACAACTGGATACGCACACGCCAGAGAGTGAAGCTAGACCCCTACTTCATTCAGTATCACAATCTTAATTTTATCTGGATTAACTTTATTAATTTTACCTCCTTGATGTTTCCTTAGAATAAGTCTACTAATACTGCAGTTGTTTGTTTTTAATATTTTTTATTTTTATTAAAATAAAACACAAACATTGTTAAAAGTCAGATTGTACTATTAAGTAGCTTCAACAGTTCTCTGTTCCATGCTGTTTGTCTCCCTCCCAATTTACCCTACTCTCCAGAAGTAACTACTTTGAATTCGTTAACAGTGTCTTTTAATCACATATATATTTCTGGGTAATATGCTAATATTGCTACTTTTTGATTTACCCATTTTAGACATTATCTATTTATTTTTTGTTAGAATACTAGAGGGTTAAATTAAGCTTTGACTTTCCCCTATCTCCAGACTGGTAATTTTTTATAAAATCAACAGTTAATGCTTTTCATATGGGACTCTCATAAGTTTTTTCCAAATGTTCCAAAAAATTTTTCCATTTCTATCAGTAATTTTTCCAAATGCTCAAATATTTTTCTAATACTCTATCAGACCTATTCCCTGATTTCTACCCCTGAACTCACTCCCAAAGTATTTTTCTCTTGTACTTTAATCTGGACAGGTCCATCTCTAGGTCTTCTACTCAGTATGTGTAAATGAGTGACAACTTTGGAAATAAAAGAGGTGAACAGGAGAAAAATGCGCACTTAAAACAAGGAGAAGGAAAACCAGTACTGGGCTAAGACGAAGAAAGAAGACACTAGGAAATAAAGAATGTAAACAAAGGCTACTTCATAATTTTGCTTGAGGTCCAATGTACACCTTTAAGCGGGCAGGGAACAACAGAATCAAAAATCTTTAGAAGTATTTTTACCCTGTGACTATAAATGTAGTTAGCTCTACTTCTCATGATTACTTTTTTTTCTTTCCTTTGACATTCTATATTCATCTTTATTTTTAACTCTTATAATGGAACATTTCAAACATATACAAAAGGAGACAAAATAATATAATGAACCCAATAATCATCAGCTCCAATAATTAGCAACTCATGGCCAATCTTGTTTCCTACCCCTATCTACCTTCTATCCAATGTAACTGTGAAGTAAATCCCAGACTTCAGTGTATGTCTAAAAGATCAGGATTCTTTTTAAACAATGTAACCAAAATACTGTTAGCATACCTAACAAAATAACAATAATTCCTTAATATCATCAAATATCTAGCTATTGTTCAGATTTCTAATTGTACTAAAGATTTTTTTAAAAATGTATCTTCTATATTGGTTCTTGAGGTGCTTAAATTTTTATACTGGTGCTTAATTAATTAATTGGGAAGAAAAGTGAAATATACCTTTGGTTATTTTGAAGATCTTCATAAGTTGTTACTGATTCTTGATTATATGAAATTTAACTAAAAAACTAATAAGTCTGTCAACATCCCATGTCCTGGAAAGGGAATCTTGAATATTATAAAGTTGCCAAACATTCCCAAACTAATTTGTACATTTAATAGAGTTCCAGTCAAAACACAACAGACTCCCCACATAGCCATGTTTTCAGGCCAGGTCTGGCTTGGCCTTCCCTGTAAGGAAACGACAGAGGAGCTCCAGGGAACTGGGGCTGACGAGGCAGGGTGGTGGGGTAAACTGATGCAGTTCTGCACGGGTTGTGGAGGCCATGGCGTCTGGCAGTAACTAGCTGTTCAGAGTAAATGTTGTGCTGGCCAAAGTCTACAAGAACCTGATATTTGTACTGCTACTTATTTTGGGGAAGAAGTAAACCATGTGCTTTGCAATGGAAATTGTGAAGGGGCCCTCATCTCCCCGTGGGACACATGCCCCAAAGACTTGAAAGAGACTGATATTCAACTATCTAGGCTTCAGGATATCAAGTATGAACCCCAGCTCCTGGAGGATGATGATGCAACAATACTACAGTTGGAAACCCAGGGAAAACAGAATTGCTACTACTATCTGTACAGGATGAAAGCTCTGGAAGCCATCATGCCTCTGAGATCCCATTTCAAGCTGAAGGCCAGCATCCCCAGTCTTTAATGCACAAGAATTCCTGCGCCTACCAGCTAGGTCTTGGAAACACTAGTACTCCTTTCAAGGGTGTGCACAGGGCCCTCACTGATACCCTGCTGGATGGCTGAGACGGCCCACCATGGGACACGGGTCTGTGGCCAGAGAGAGCACCTGTGCTATCGGGAGGCCCCGACTGCGCTGGCCATCATGGTCAAAGCACAACTTGGGAGCTCTCAACAACACCAGTCAGCAGCCAAAGACCTAACCCAGTGTCTGAAATCTCCCCAACAACCATCGGGTGATGTACCTCCCCTCTTGTCAGAAGAGTAAACACACCAAGTACTTACTGGAATGGAAGAGCTTTAAGGACAATTGACACACTAGGGAGTACTTGGTAATGGAGCTGAAGGGCTCTGGCTGCAGTGTGCTTGCCGGGCAGCCCCAGGTCATCCGGCTCAAAAGCCCCTGACTGGACCAGCCGAAGTCCTGCTGAGTCCAGAGCTCTTAGAGCGCCTGCCTAGAGGATCACTTTCCAGCCCTTTCGTAGGGGCAGTTTCAGATCATCCGCTAAGACTTTATTTTCCCCTGGTAGCACTTTTTTCTAGAGTTGAATTCAGATGTTATTCTTAATGCCCCTGTCAAAGTTTACTTAAAAATCCTCACTTGGTCTTGATCATAGTTCACCTGCCCTGTTCCAGGCCATTTAATCCCAAAGATGAGAATTGGGGTAAGGGGACTTAGTGTCTTCTCCTTGGTATATGGCTGAATGGGAACTACTTGGGTTTGGGCCATCTCAGGGTTGACTGGTGGGAAAGGCAGACAGGAACTGGTGGTGAGGTTAGGTGAGGTGGCAGGTGTGGGTGGAACGACTTACCCTGGTGTTCCAGTTAAACCAGGATGTTAAAACATTAACATAACTTTCCTGACGTGCAAGGATCTACCCTAACACTTTTTTTTTTTTAATATAATTTTCTTTCTTTCTTTCTTTTTCCCCAAAGCCCCAGTAGATAGTTGTATGTCATAGTTGCACATCCTTCTAGTTGCTGTATGTGGGACGCGGCCTCAGCATGGCTGGAGAAGCAGTGCGTCAATGCGTGCCCGGGATCCGAACCCGGGCTGCCAGCAGTGGAGCGCGCGCACTTAACCACTAAGACACGGGGCCAGCCCTACCCTAACACTTTCATTCTGTACCCTGTCATGAATAAAACGAATAATGTTCTAACACCAGGCACAGTCCCATTCCCCCTCATTTATTGGGATGCTATGGGAGAGTGTGAAGGAATGGTTTCCCCTAACAACCCAATTCACTGGTCTGACTTTATAAATTAGCTATCTAATAACATGAAATTTAAAAAAAAAATACAATAGTTCTTTTTAACTAAATTATCCTTAAAGCATATGAAAAAATAAATGAGAAAATATCTGAGAAAATTACAACAAAGAGTAATATTAAACATTAAAATATTAAAACATAAACTAAATCTATAATAATTACTCAGACATGAATAACCACAAGGCAACTCTAGTGTACACAGAAGCTTAATATATGGACTAGGAAGCTCCCTGTAGTGGGAATCTTGCAAAGTTGTGTGGGAGCCAGAGAATTAGGGAAGTGTCCCAATTTACTCAGAGATTCCAGGAAAAAAGGCAAGTCCCAAAACTCAGAAGGTAAGTTTCCTGCAAGTTCCACTCCTCCTCTGTAATCACTAGAGGATGGACCCTTTAATCAGAAGCTAGATTCAGTGACATATAACTGGGATTCTTATTTGAGCAAGAGAAAAATTAATTTATTTAACCTAGACCCTTCAATTACAAATATGAACAAATCAAGAATCACCAAACACTTAGGAAAACTAGCAGCATGAATGTGACTCACCAAATTCAACAGGAGCATTAACCGCTAGCTAAAGAAAAAGATTACTGAGGTGGGGGGAGGGGAAGGAGGAAAAGAGCAAAAGAGAGAAAGAAGAAAGATTAAATTATAACATACAGGATGATCAAACTGAAGAATTCTCCCACTAGAAAAGGGCAATGAGAGGGAAAATATGAGAAAACTGCTATGGATCATGAAAGACCAAAATTTACAAGGTAATGAGAAATTCAGAAACAGAAAGGTATTAATAAAAGGGAAAAGTAGAAATAAAAAAAAAAGAACCATAGATTTGATTAATAAGCTGGCTCTTTCAAACGACCAATAAAAATAGACAAATGCTTGGCTAGTCTGAGTAAGAAAAAAGAAGACAAACAACATTAGCAATGCAATGAGAAAATAACTGCAGGCATAAAGAAGATTAAAAAGGGAATACAATGAACAACTTTATTTTAAAATCTAGTCAAATAGATTTTCTAGGAAAATGTCAATTATTGAAGTCTAGGAGAAAGAGGTAAAAATGGAAAGAGATCGTAACAAAAGAAATTGAAAAGGTTTTCAGAGATCTACCCTTTTAAAGACATTAGGCCTGGAAAGATTTAAGAATAAATTCTATCAAAACTTCAAGAAAGAGATAATTCATGTTTTTAAAAGAAAACAGAGAAAAGATCAAAAGCTTTCCAACTTCTATTTGGATTTTAAAACAAAAAAAAATTATATACTAAACTTACTTATGAGGATATATGCAAATATCTTAACATATTAGCAAATTGAATCTAACAACGTCTTAAAAAAGAACAATTAATAGCCAAGCACAGTTTATCCTAGTAATGTAAAGATGGTGCAACATTAAGAAATATATAATTTCATATATTATCACAGTATAAGGGAAAAAACCCACAATCATCTCAATGCTTCAAATACATCAAATTCTTACCATAGTAAGAACAGAAGAAAACTAGAGTAATTTTATACCAGAATCTAAATGAAGCATCATACTTAATGGAGAATTGTCAGAAGCTTTACCATTAAAATCAGGGACAAGACAAGAATGCCCATTAAGATCATTACTTTTCAAACCTTTACTGAGAGTTTTAATCAATGTAGTAAGACATGACATTTAAAAAAAAAATGCAGATGATAACTATCTACTTAGAAAAGTCTCAAGGCATCAGTTGAAAAATTATTGAAGTTAGTTACAAGAGTTTGGCTAAGTGACTAGACATAAGAGCAATACAGGAAAATCAAAAGTTTTCCTAAATAATAGTAATAACCAACTAGAAAACATCACTGGGGGAAAAAAGAGATCCCATTCACAATAACAACAAAATCTATAAATAAGGAATAAGCCTAAAATAAAAATGTTCAGACAGATATGAGGAAAATTATAAAATATATGAAAGGACATTTAAAATAAATAGAGACCATGTTATGGGATAGGAAGATTCAGTACTATAAAAATGTCAATTCTCTCCAAATTATTCTTTAAAGAAAAAAAATCGTCATCAAATAAAATTCAAAACCCAATCCTAATGGAAAATCTTACCATAGTAAGAATAGAAGAAAACAATCCCAACAGGATTTTTTTGGTAAAGTTATTCCAAAATTTACTTGAAAGATAAAATATGTAAGACTAGCCAATATATTTGGGAAAAAAGCATAAATGTAAAGGAAGCACCTGTGCTATCAAGTAAAAAAACACTGTAAATCAAAATGGTGCAGTACTGCCACAGTAACAGACAAATCTTGAAACAGAGGAGATAAATAGAATTTAATACATGCTAAAGGTGACATTTCAAATCAGTGGGGGAGAGGGGTTCAGTTAAATTTGGTAGGTAGATTGACTACTTGAGTTTATATTCTTTCCCCTCAGAATCTCTATCAAAACAGCAGAAAAGTATTAATAAAGGTAAAAAAACCCCCACAAGAATAAAGAGAATGGCTAAAGAGAAAAAAATTGGACAAAAAACCCAGCAAAAATATTTGCAAGTTCGAAAGTGGTAGGAACAGTAACTTAGAGCAAAGGAAGCAGTAGATTCTACTTCCTAAATATCTGTGGAATCCAACAATTTTTTCCATCCACCCCCATGAATCCTAGCCATCTTCATTTCTTGCCCAGACTACCACAATAGCCTCCTGTATCTACCTACCTACCTACCTACCTACCTATCTACCTATCTATCTACCTATCTATCTACCTATCTATCTATCCATCCATCCATCCATCCATCCATCCATCCATCTATGGGAGGCTATAGCTCACCCATAAGGAATTAACTAAAATGTAAATTTTATGGCCTATAAGCCTTTAATACGTGGCTAGATTCAATCTGCACCACCCCTTGTAGCTTTGGCCATACCAATCTTTCCCTTGTCCTGATGCTAAGTCCTCACCTCACTCACCACCACATATGTACAACCACCCTGTGTACCTAGTTCATACTCATCCTTTAGGAGCAAAATTTCCATATCCCTGGCTGCTTCAACTAGGATAAATTCTCTTAACATATATTTCCATAGTATTCTATACTTCATAACTCTGATAAACCTATAATTAAATATTTTGGTAAGTATTCGCTTAATGCATAATTTCCTTTTTCAACTCTAAGTCTGATGAGCACAGAAATCATATCCGTCTTGTTCAAGCCTATATTCCCAGCAACTAGCCCACAGTCTGGTACATCATAAGTTCTCAATAACATAGTTTCAGCCACAAAAAAGTAATATTTTCCTATCACCAAAATCAAGAATAGTTTTTAAATTATATATGGTTATTTATAAATAAAATGTCTGTATAATACTTGGAATTAGCAAAATGTGGTGTAGTTTACAAAGCAGTAATCTTAAAGCTATCAACTTTCCACAAACTGATTAACAGCCATAAGGATAGAAGTGGTACCTTTCAACGCTTAGTCTACTAAAAGGGCAAGTTTTTATAGGAATACTTCTTATGTATAAATATATTTCTAACTTTCAATAATATAGTTTGGTTTTAAGGTAAATTTAATAAAATGAATGGTATTTACCCACCTATATTCTGTTCCCAAAGCTTTCTAGTATGTTTACAAAAGCATTTCTACCCAGTTTTAGAACTATAAGTAGTTAAATGAACTATTCTTAATAAATTAGGACTAGAGCCTATTTTAATATTAAAAATCCTTTTGTAACCATATTTGGTGGTATAGTTCACTCCCACTCAATTCAACAAACTGAATTCCCCATTGAAAATGACAGGTAAATTAAGTTCTCATAAGATATTAAAATTATTTATGCTCTTATATTTTATAGACAAAATAACAATTATTTCACCAGAACCATGCTGCATAATTTACAGAATCCAGAAAATGAAAAACAAAATCTCATACTATGTGCATTTGAAAAGATTTAACCATAATTTTAAAGGAGGTACCTAAAAATCATTTAGACTACTTCTAATGTATTTGCAATAGAGCAGTCAAATTCTTTTTCAAAACACATTTCCAAGAAATGATAAAGAACCTACTGAAATTTGGATCAAGTCAGGTATCTTTAATTAAATTTTGACACAACTATTTTCACACAACTAATTTGACCATGAGAGCAGAGTTCATCTAAACCATTAGTAAATAAAAGCAATTGTTTTTCTATAAAATGACAATATGCTGCCGATACCTTAGCTCTCAAACTAATATCTTGAAATTCTAATTTAGTTATATTAAATCAAAGAAGAAAACTAAAACTTTGAATGTGCTCAGCATTTAATCAACATTAACTGAGGTGAGCGCTTATAGGCCAGGCAGGATGTCAGACGTTGAAGAGAAAAGAGACACACCATCTCTCCTCCTAATACTCAATCTAGTAGAGTAGATCAAAATGTGTAAATATGCATATAAAGCACGATGATAAGAACACTATGAAGGAATCCCAGAGTTGGGTGATACAACATAGTGGTTAAGAGCCAGGACTCTACCTCTTAACTAGTCCTGAAAATCTGAGTAAATGGCTTAACTTCCCCAAGTCAGTTTCTCTCATCTGTTAAGTGGGGAATGACACTAGTATCTATCTCACAGGGTTGTTGCTGCTAAACAATACATGGAAAACTCCTAGAACAATACCTCCGAGTGCATTATTAACACTGAGGGAGTACAGGAAAGGAGTAAAATGTTAACTCTGTCTTTGATGGGGGTGGTGGGATGATAAGATGATGACAAACTAGGGAGATACCAGTGGAAGGCATCCTAGTGGAAATAACCAAACTGAGTTCACCCTACTGACAATCTTGAATTTATGATCAATACTTAAAGCCTTAAAACAAAATGTGGAGCTGTATTTCCCAAAGCATTCCTAGAGAAAATTTAAGCCTGGAGTCAACAAGAGAAAAGGTCAGGCACAGTGAAGGGGCCGCCCATTAATGAACCCCACACACAAGAGCACACTTTTTGGCCTAAGGACCACAAACTTCTCTCCAGAGACAGTGGCTGTTTGTTCTGCGCGGGAAGGGTTCCTAACATGGATGTTGGGGCCTAAACAAAGGAGCGCAGAGGCTGAAGTAAATCTGGTTCTTCCTAGCAGATACTACAGGAGGAGGGGGGGAGGAAAGGAGACTGTACAGGAGGGAATACGCTAAAGCAGTGTTTCTCAAACAGAAACTATCGGCATTTGGGGAGTAAAAATTCCCTGTTGCACAGGATTCTTCTCCACCAAATGCCTGTAGTGTTCCACATTTCGTAACACTTCCAGGGGTGGTACCACCTTCTCCCCTTCTGTTCTTCCAACTGAAAGCCTTGCACTAATCTGTTCTATCTCCACAGTAAATTCCTTCTTCTTAATTTAGCTATTTTGATGGTTCCCAGCTTGCTCACCTGCTCTTTACCTACAAAGCCAAAGGAGAAGCCTGCCAGATGATAGGCCAACCACTTACTCAGCGCCTACTCACGCCCTCCCATTCCAGAGAGAGGGCTGGCGGGTGGGCGGACAGCCTACACAACTACAGAGGAAATCCTCGTCAGGTATAGATTCTGGATTAGTCCACCTAGTCCTTCATTTATAAATATATAAACCAACCATTATAGATCGCCAGACACAGGAAGAAAACAGCAGTGACAGTGGACAATGCTGACTGAACAAACTAAACTAGAGGGGAAACAGATGGTGCTGGGAACAGAACTTAAAAATTTTATTTTTATTAGCATTCTCAGAGATACATGAGAGGCTACTGCATTCACAAAGGAACAGGCTGCTAGAGGGGAGAAAATGGAGCAACCCAAGAATAAGGAAAAGGTCCTGACAATTAAAAATACTGTCAAATTAAAAAAAATCCAACAGCAGACTAAATGACAGAATGATAAGGTTGAAACTGCTAACCTGGAAAATCAAGTCAAGGTAAACTCCCAAATGCAGAACAAAGAGGAAAAGATGGAAAATAGGAGAAAACTTAAAACACATAAGCAAGTCCACAGTGCCTATCAGGAGTTTCATAAGACCAGATCAGAGAAAAGGAGGGCGAGGAAAAAGCTGAAGAAATAAGAGAAGAAAATGTCTCTGAGTTTAAATGACATACAACACTTCAAGATCAAAGGCTTTCCAAGTGCAGACTGAATGAAAAAAGACCCAGATCTGGCCACATCTAAGCGAAACTTCAAAATGTTGAGGATGAAAAGGGGGGAAAAGTAGAGATTTCCAGAAAGGAAAGGGTTATGAAAAAGGAACAATAATCACACTTCCATGCCATTTATTACTGGTAACGCTGAATACCAGAAGATAATGGAGTAAAAATGTCAAAGTTTTGATGAAAAATGAGTTTAAAAACTTTACATGTTATTTTTTTGTGTGAGGAAGATCAGCCCTGAGCTAACACCTGTTGCCAATCCTCCTCTTTTTTGCTGAGGAAGACTGGCCCTGGGCTAACATCCATGCCCATCTTCCTCTACTTTATATGTGGGACACTTGCCCCCAGCGTGGCTTGACAAGCGAGGCATAGGTCTGTGCCCGGGATCCAAACCTGCGAACCCTGGGCCACCAGAAGCGGAGTGCCCGAACTTAAGCACTACGCTACTGGGCCAGCCCCTACATTTGTTATTTTTTAAAAGCCATTATACACTGACACACATACATACATACAAATACGTGTATGTGTTTGTATATACACACACATGTGATTAAAAAAAGTCTAAATATATTGAAATATTTAAAAATAAACACAAAAATTGATCTCCTCCTCCAAAGAGATTTTCTAGCCTTTCAGACAAAATTTATGCCTGTATTTGAATATATCCTTTCTTAATTTACATGAACTCCAACTGCTTTGTTTATTAATAAAATATCTTAGTGATCTTCCATATTGGAGCTCATTCAATATCTCTAGTACTTCACCACATGGACACATCAAAATTTATTTAGGCTGTCCTCTACTGAAGGATACACAGGCTGCTTCCATTTTTTGCAGTATAATCAGTGTTACAATCGGCATCTATCTATCTCTATCCATACACATATATATTGACGTGTGCATCATTAGTAAACACTAAGAGTAGAATTGCTGAGTCAAAGGATATGTGATTTTTCAGTTGTCTGATATTGTCAAACTGTCCTTTAAACAGGTTGTACCAACTACAGTTCCATCAAGAGGTCCTCACTTCATTATTTGTTATCATAATAATGAAGAATCTCATAAAGACATACCAATATAAATGCTGAGAACATGTGCTGCAAAAGGAGTGATTGAAATAGAGAACTAAATTCTGAATTCTAATCTCATTTTCTCCAATATAGCATTTAAAAAAATCTAACCACACATTTCCTTATCTGTAAAATATAAATGACACTGATACAACTCATAAGGTTCTACAATTAAATGGCTAATCTACTAAAAACATGTAAATGTTAAATATTCTGATTTATCTAATATTCTGCAATTCATAATCTCTTCAACCACCTTACTGTGACTATTGCTAATTATTCAAAGCGTCAATGAAAAATGAATCTCAATAACAGCAATTTAATAACAATTTTTTCCTGCCTTAAAAACAATGTTGTTTTTTAATTAAAATAGTTGTTTTTTTCCTAATTTCATCATCTTAACTGACCACTTTGCACCTTGTCATCTTCTGATGACAAGTTTAATTTGGAAAGGAAACTGAACTGCCATTTTTCATGATAGGAATAGGAATAGGAATAGGAATATCAATATTCCTATTATAAACCAAGTGCTTGGCAAAAGCAGCTGGTGTCGCTTTCTGGCAATCTTCTTAGAAACAATTTTTTATTACGTGCAATGCGTTTTAGAAAGCAGTACTCTCAAAAAAACAAAAAACAAAACAGACAGGTTCTGGAGAATATTTTCACTAGGTAAAGAATTCTGGATTGACGCCTCCCCACCCCCCCAGCATGTTTAAAACAGTGTTTCCTTACTTCTGGCCTCTACCTCTCTGAAGAGAAATTCACATTCATTGAAATAGTTCCCCATTAGTGTGTTTTTGTTTTTTGCTTTTAGTATTTTTTTTTTTGTCTTGTTTTCAGCAGTTTGATTATGACGTGGTTGGGCATGGATTTCATTGGGCTTATCCCAATTTGAGGTTCACTCAACCTCTTGAGTCTACAGGTTTATATGTCTTTCACCAAATTTGGTAAATTTTCAGCCACTATTTCTTCAAATATTTCTTTCTGCACCATATTCTTTCTTCTTTCCTTCTGAGTGTTTGATGAAACAAAATGTTAGACCTTCTAGTATTATCCCATAGGTCCCTGAAGCTCTGCTCATTATTTTTTTCAATCTTTTTCCTGTTATTCAATTTGGATAAATTTCTATTGATTTATCTTCAAGTTCATGACTCTTTGTTATCTCCATTCTGCTATTGTGCTTGTCCAATGAGTTTTTTTTATTGCATTTTTCAGTTCCAAATTTTCCATTTGACTTTTCTTTTTCTATTTCTTTATTGAGACATTCTATATTCCCATTCATTTCAAGACAGCTCATCCTTACTTATTGTAGCATATTTATAATAGCTGCTCTAAATCTCTCAAATGATTCCCACACCTGTCATCTCAGTGTTGGTGTCTGTTTTGCCCACGTGAGTTGAGATTTTCTCAGCTCTTCATATGCCAAGCAATTTTGGATTGTATGCTGTATATTTTTAATATTATGAGACTCTATGTCTTACTGAAATTTTATGGAGTGTTGACATTTTTGTTTTAGCAAGCAATTGACTGAGTTGAGTTCAGGCCTTAAATTCTGATCTTCTGATGTACCAATGTCATTTTAGTGTAGTCTTTCATGCTTATCTGCACTCTTTTTGTGAACTTACATTTTCATTTCTCTTGGATAAATACCTAGGAATGGTATTGCTGGGTCACGTGATAAGTATATGTTGAACTTTATAAGAAACTACTAAACCTTTCAAAACTTTCACAATGTTATTTGAATCTATTCCACATATGCGCCACCCACTAGCTAGTCTGGGACTTAGGTGGTGGTCTATCGGTATTTCATTACTCAACATCTATGTATGTAGGATCAGATCCACACATGCACAGCTCAAGGGTGCGCCCAGGAGTGCATCAACAACTTTTAAGGAGTCTCCTTCCAGACCTCCTCCCTCTCCAGAATCTGCCTAGTACTTCTTCTTCTCTGGGATGCTCTTTACAGATCCTCCAGCCAGAAATCTGCGGCTTTGTTTAACCCACTCTGTGTAATTCCTATAGCTGTGCTCATGACCTGGTTCAGTGGCCAGAGAACATAGAAAGGAAAAAACAACAGGGACCACAACTCCTCCAATTGAAGAAGAACGTTTCCTCCCTTGGAGTTTTAGTTAGGGTCCTCCTGGCTCTTGCAGCTGCTTCTACACTGCTGCCAGAGGACTTCCTGAGGGCTGGGGTGCAAGAGAACACAGAAAACAAACAACAGAGATTTCTGTACTCTTGCTGAGCATCTTGCTCTTTAAGCCAGAACTAGAGGGTTTCTGGAGTTTTCTCGGTTCCCTCATGCCCACTTTTGGGTTTTGGGCTAGGTAAGGGGATACCAAAGAGGAAGAAAAAAAAAAAACGGCAACTCACCATTGACTCGGTGGTACTTAAATTTCTGGTCTTCCCCAACCTACCTGCTACTATTGACTCTTCAGAGTCTGCAAATAGCTACTCCAGTATTCTGTCCAGTTTTTATAGCTGCATTCAGTGGGAGAGACAGGCTGTAGTATGCTTACTCCATCTTACTGGAACGCTTTGTAAGTTATATTTTCCACCAAATTTGGGGTGGTTTCGTGCTATTATTTCTTCAAATATTTTTCCTGTCCTTTTGTCTCCTTTTCTGTCAGGAACTCTCATTACATGTCTGTTGAAATGCCTGACATTGTCCCACAGGTCTCCGAGGCTCTGTTTACTTTTCTTAACATCTTTTTCTCTCTCTTCTTTGGATTGAATATTTTGTTGATCTTCACGTTTTCTCTGCCACCTCAAATCTGCTGTTGAGCCTATCCAATGAATTTTTCATTTCAATTATTGTACTTTTCAAATCTAAAATTTCTACTTGGTTCTTCTTTTCTAATTTCTCTATTTGTTGAGTGTTTTTAACATATCGTCCTTTAATTCTTTGAAACTATTTAAAATAGCCAATTTGAAGTCTTTGTTAAATCCAACATCAAGCCCACTTAGTTTCCATTGGCTGTTTTCCTAAGTATGGGTCACACTTTCCTGGTTTTTCTTTTCTTTTTTTCATGTCCACCAGTTTTTGGTTGAAAACTGAACTTTAATATATTACAGTAACTCTGGATTCATTTTATTTTTCAGAGTTGTTGGGTCCTGTTTAGTAATTCATCTGAAACTGCGGAATCTGTTTCCCTCCATGGTATGCAGTTGGGACATCTCTGTTCAGTTTTTTAATTCTTATTTTTATATTTTAGCCTGTCTCCCTGGGGGTTGTGCCCATGTCTGTGTAGCTTAATGGTCAGCCAATGACCTGGGCAAAGGTTGTGCTCAAACATCTCAAGCTTGTAAGACTTCCACCCTCCGCCAGTTGATCTGTGTATAGACTGGGGAATGCTTTCGAAGTTGCAGCCAGTTCTCCAGTCTCCTTTAGTTTGAACTTTTTGCCAGGCTCCCTCAGGTCTCGCCTCCACATATGTAGTTTCTTAGTCAACCAGAGCTGTGTGGAGAGCTTATCTCAGCCCTTCCATGGCTCTCTCATTTCTAGGATTTCCCTATTAAATTTCTATTGGTCCACTGCTCATGCCAAACCAGGTCCACGACCTTGAGCTAGCAAAGCAGCAGGTTTCCTCCATCTGTTTCCAAAGAAATCCACCACTTTTCCCTAGCAAAGTGACAGGTTTTTGTGTCCCCTCTCACTCCTCCCTTCCCTCAATCAAGTTACCCCAACTCTTTGGCAGCAAAGTTGCTGGTTTTCGCAGTCAGTCCTAAGCTGGTAAAACTGCATTTCTCACCAGTGAAGTGGGGGAGGCGGTGGAAGCGTCTGGCAAGAAGGCCACAGGCTCACACTGTTCTCACCCCAAGCCGTAACAGTTGTGCAAGATCCATTTTTAACTCCCTTTGGTCAATTTCCAGTGCCCCAAAATGGCTGCTTTGACAATTTTGTCTAGTTTTATATTCACTTTTTGCAGAGGAGAACTGTCACCTCTTTATTACCAGAATTCATGTAATGTTTTTAATAACAGATTTTCATAGTTTTAACAGTACTAAACCTTCATCATTACGACTTATTATCAAGTGAAAGGGATCATGACAATTGGTAATATTGCTTTTAAAGAGGCAATTTTTTAGGATGCTCTTTGTGACATTATTGGAAAACATGAGAAAAAACAGAAACAATCTCAATGTTTCACAATAGGGAAATGGCTAAATGTCCATCCTATGAATAATCTGCAACAGTTAAAAGAATAACAAGGTTTTATATTTGTACTATGATGAAAAAGCTCTCTAAACCACATTTTTCTGTGGAAAAAGTCAAGTGTCATAAAGGTAGTGTTGTGTGATATTTATAGAAATGAAGCACACAATACAATTATTTATATTTTCCACAAGAACAAATATGCAAATATACAGGAATAGGTCTGAAAAGATAGAAAACAAAGTATTAACAGGTAATACCCCTGGGGAAGGAGCAGAGATTGAAAGAAGGGTTAGTGAAAAAGGCTCTTGGCTCTATCTGGTAGTATCTTAAAATTGTTACAAAAGTAATATATTTATGTATAACTGAGTAACAAAACAATAACTTAACACATGGGCTGCTCAAGCTATGAACTGTATATTTGGAGAGTCAATACCATGAGGGTTCCTAGAGATTTGTATACACATTCAAAAGGATTAAAGAAAACCACTTTATCTAATAAAATTAAGTACCCTTATATGCAAGATTTTACTAGCCAAAAATGCTTATCCTCATTTCTCAAGTCACGGATTTGTCTTTCCAAAGATAATCTCCTTATATAGAACACTTCATCCCTTAAATATGCCATGCCTTACGGATTAGTCTGTACTCTTTATCATGGATTTCTTTCCTAGTAAGCCATTTCTGTCCATGTCACATTAAATAAAACCTTTTAATAACTTTAACAGGTGCTCTTTAAGTTACAAGACTTCCTTAAAGCCTATAGTTAAGAATTGCAATCAATGAAACTCATTAACAAACTCTTAATTCTTTAAATTTTCATCCTACAAATCAGATTTTTTTTCCCAAACATTTTTACCCTAATCACCACCTTTATATATTTCAAAAAGAAAACAGAGCCTTCAAGACACTGTGCAAATAAATGTAAAAAAACTTACCTTCCACTTTTAGCCACAAACACACAGAATGAAAATCACACTGCACTGTACAGGCAGCTCCTGGGTATTTGGTTTGAGATTACTAAGAATTAAGTTCTATATTGATTCTTGATAAATATTTAGCAGGCCAAAAGACTTTTCTTACTCCCCTATAATACTATATTACTCTCGCACAATTGTAAGATGATAAAATAGACAATCTTCTCTATTTATACTTAGTGACTGAGCAAGAATTTCTTACTATTGTTGCTTTAAGGAGCCTCTTTTTAAGAGTTCTTTTAGACTTTTTGGCTAATATAAACACACACCTACACACGCTAATTTAACCAAAAGCCATCAAGTAGTAGAAGTCTTAACAATCCTTAATTCTTTACAACTCTTCCATTATTGAATCATGCCTGCATACCACTGCAGATATACAGACTATCTTATTTTAATTTCATTTTTAGGTCAGTTGTCCACTGCCTCCCACTCAGTCACTTCAATATTCATCTTTGCGTTTTTCCCTAACTTAGTGAATCCTAAGTGTTGCTCTAAGTCACTGCTTGAGTTCAAATAATAACCACCTTGTATGCAGATTATTACCTTTTCCTACATTTTCTATCCCATTTTAGTCTCAAAAAAATGCTGTAAGCTGGATGGGATAGGTATTATCTCCATTTTATAGATGAGAAAAATGAGGCCCCAAAAGTTTAAGGGACTTGCCAGAGGTGGGTCAATAGGAGGAAAAAAAAAATATCAAGGATTCAGTTCAACTGACTGGCCCCCAAGATGCTCATGTTTTTCAGCTGTAATCACAGATTATAAGCAGCATTTCCTATACATGATCCCTCTACAAAGCAATCTCAATATTTTCCCTAAATGGAAAGAAGGAAAATGTCCAAGAGACTGGAAAGATAACAAATCAGGACACTTTGTAAGGGACTGGCCAAGAGTATAGGAATATGATGAGCTTGGTTCTGTCACTGAGGGCTTGTATTTCAAGAAGTAGCAGATATGAAGAAAAAGCATGAAACAATCTATTTTGGTCAGTGGAGAGAGCACTGGGCATGAGAAAATGCAGTTTCTAGTCCTAGTCTTGCCACTATGCAGTTTGACTTGATTATGATTTTAGCTCTGTAGGAGTAGACACACCAATTTCTACGGGTCAACACAAGCCATCTCTCATCATTCCTACTGCCATGCCAAGTCTTTGAACACAGTAGTGGAATCAGAAATATCCTTGAGAAACTTGGAAGCAGTTGCAAAGTTCAGTAAGACAGAAGAAAATGAGTTGCCAATAATAACATGCTCAGGAGCGGCAGATGTCTGAAATAAATGCTTGCAAGAACAATAGATGACTGAGATAAAAGCAAAATTAATAGTCAGAAGAGGCCATTAGAAACTATTAGCAGTCAGAAGGTCCAGAGGTGTTGGATGCTACAGACTAACAGTGGGTTAGGATATTTCTCACCACTCTCTTTTATTATCTCGGTCTCCCTGAATTGTGAAAGGTAAATACTTATTGAATCAAGTGTATCTACTGAAATCTGAAAGGAAAGAAGTATTAAATATAAAACTTTTCACTTTTTTTCAAATTACCTATCTTTTTCCCTCTCATATCCTTTGCTTAATCTTTTAGAGTTCAAAGCAATTATAAAGATGCGAGAAATGCTGAAGCAAGAGTGATAACAGATACAGATTTTAATTATGTCACTGTACATTATATAATTCCAAAAACAGACTATCAAAATGGTTAATAAACGAAGCCAAGATTCAGAGGGAATATATATATATATATATTCATAATATCTTTTCCCATTTCCCCAACTGTTTTTAGATACAAATATCTGGTAAAACAAGGGGCAAGAATGGTTTTCCAACATTTACTAGGTGTTTTACATATGCTCCCTGTTTCTCTTTATTAAACTATAACCTCTTAAAGAACAAGAGCTTTCTCTTCTATTATAGCTCCTACTATAGTGTCCTGTATACAATACGTACTCAACAAATGCTTAGTAAACGCTTAACTAAATGCTCTGAATTATTTTTCCTTTTTATTATCTTGCTTTCAGCTCAAATTGGAGACAAAATTTTGTATAATCAACTGCTGATACACACCAAAGTAAAATATAAAGTCACTTGGGATTAGCTTGAGTTTGTAGTAGCACTACTATGCCAGAGGAGCCAATTAATTTCTTGTGTTAACACTCAAGACGTCTAAAGAAAAACTCCAATTGAAGCAAAGCATGGATGGTTGTAGTGGCTCTTAGAGGCAACAACCTTGTTCTGGAAGGGAAAGCTGAAGCGGGCTCTTCATCACAGATCCTTTAACCCACGGCACAATTAAAAATGAAAATTAAGCATGTTTTTCTAACATAAACTCTTCCCTCAGACAGGCTCCAAAATTTTGGTATGCTTCGATTTGACAAAACCAAGTGTCAAGCTTGAAAGGAAAGTAAATGGAAATACAAAAGTAAAATGAATATTTTTATTCAAGAGGACAAATATCAATATTTCTAGGTAAAGACAAATGGAACTCATCTAATTTTGCTCTCACCTAAAACCCCTCTAAAATGTAATAAAGATGTAATTTTATTTTATTTTTAAAGGTCAATTTTATTTTAAAGGTAGTTTACAGAGGTAAGTTTACAAAGATGGGGAGAATGAGAGAAAAGTTGACTTTGGAAGCTGACAAAGGAGTGACTGATTTAGCATACCCAAAGAGGCCCAACTCTAAACTCGCCTTGGGGAAAGCAGAAAATCATTTCATTTACACACAAAATCTTCCAAAGGCTCAGGAATTATCTGCACAAGGTACTTGAGGTGAGGGAGACTACAAGAAGGAAACTCGGATAATATTAGGTCAGTATTTATTAGCTGATCCATTAGGAAACTATAGTTACCTTTCTCCATTCCTGTATTTTTATTTTCTTGGAGTTAATATTTACTTACTTAGTTTTGCATAAATACTACTTATCAACAATTCAACCCCACCCTCCCTGCAGGACAACTGCCTACACCCTCCACCATGCAGGTCCAAAAACTAGAGGTTTATTTTCTGGAGAGAGTAAGGTAAGAAGAGTCTCTGGACAAAGGACAATGAAATCACACGGAAAACGGGATTACTGAATGCTGAGACAACCCCTCCACCTGCTTCCCCTTTAGCCTGGTCTTCACCTCTCGGGCAGATGTGAAGAGTCTTCTGTAGAGAATATGCCCAGCCTGCGAGGAAAGACATCAAGATCAGGTATCACCACCAAATGATGCAGTCACAGAATAGCTACAGAGAAGCTCAACATGTGAACAGAGCTTCGTGTTCTTAGTTCTCCATTCTTAACAATGAGCTAATAACCTTGGGATATTAGATGCTGAGGAAAGCTTATAATGTGAAAGACAGAGAGCAGAATGAACAAACAGGTAAAAATCTACCTGGAATAATGAAACTATTCAGGGTGAAGAAAATAAAGTCATTAAAAGTCTCAGAGAAATAAGAGAATACTGTATTCATGAAACTAGAATAAGATCGCTATAGGAGAGGAACATCCAGGGGACACAAAAGACCTCTTAGAAAATAAAAATGCAAAAGCCGAAATAAAAAATTCAATAGAAATCATGGAAGATAAATTTTGGGAAATACCAAAACAAGTAGAAAAGCACAGAGGTAAAAAATAGAGAAAGAAATTAGAGGACCTGCTAGAGGACATCTAAGTAACAGGAGTTACAGGAAAAAGAACAGACAAAATGGAGGGGAGGAAACATTAATGAGATACTTAATATTTTCCAGAACCAAAAGCTATAAGTTGCTAGACTAAATGGGGCATGGAGTACCCAGTGAAATAGATTAAAATAGACTCATACCAAGACAAATCATCGTGAAATTTCAGAACACTAGAGACAAAGGAAAAAAACACACACATCAAGAATCAGGAATCAAATGCTTTTGAACTTTTCAATGATGACATCTAAAGATAGATGATGATGAAATGATGAATTTAAAAATGTCTCCACCCTAAAGTTTTTACCCTGCCAAACTACCAAGTGTGAGGATAGTTAAAAATAATTTTCAGACTTGCTTATAAGGTTTCATGAAACTAATCTACCACAGACACTTTTTCTTAGAAAGATAAAAAAAAAGACATGCTGCCCTCTGAGCATGAAACACAGGGGCAAAACAGAAAAAGGGAAAATATGAGATATAGGAACTAGAAGACCCAACCCAGGAGAAAGGCGAAGATGATTCTCAGGAAGATGGTGACAAGTGTGTATCAGGTATGGAGAATAATGAGTCCATGGTGGACTGGTCAGAAGGCTCCAGGACAGACATCTTCAAGAAAATGAAGTTGATAAATTTGAATAAACATATTGAAAGCTGATTTAGAAAACTAGCAGAGATTCTGGGGTTGAATTATTGATAAGTAGTATATATGGGAAAATAATTATTAACTCCAAGAAAATAAAAGAATGGAAAAAGGTAACTACAGTTTACTGATGGATCAGTTAACAAATACTGATCTAATTAAAATTACCAATATAATTATGTTGGAAGAATTGAGGGATCAGAAGTGTATATGACACCTATATATGGTAGAGTGGAGAAAGAGCTAAATCTTCATCTTCCACAATGGTTAAAACCAAAAAATCAAGAATCATCAAAATCAAAAATGCTATTTACCGATATGGAGCTAAGTGCCAAAAGAATCAGCTAAAAAGTTCAAAGTAGTAGCCTCTGGGCAGAAAGAAATAGAGAGAAGTGGGGAGCACTGTTGGTCTTTCATCTACACATGCTTAACAATTTTAATAAAATAATCTTTAAAAAGTACATAAAATACAAAAAATACATCTCCCATGGGTAAACAGTAACCAGTTTGCAGAAAAATCGAAGAAGTGTAACCATTTTTCTAGAGTTAAAAACAAACAGGACTTTTTGAAGGCAAAAGCCTGGGGAAGACCAAGTTGTCTTTGGATGATATGCTTCATTCAATTCTTCTTTGTATACATTATGACATGAAATATATTTTAGTAAAATATTCCACTAAAATATAACACATAAAATCAATATTTAAAAACCTATAAAGAATATTTTCAATTTTCAAAAGCTATGTATGTTCTCTACATTCATAGGTGAAAAGATTTAACTTAAAAGGAAACTTTTTAGTCAGTCTTATTTAATTCATCATAAAACTGCTTCTACTTAACTGCTATGTTTATCTAGTGTCAACTCAAATCATTTTCCTTAACTCACACACTACCAATTCCACTCTAACAAAGAACTCAGGCTCAAAAATTGATCTGTAGTCAAATATATTCAGATGATAGTATTATGTTCAACTACAATGACACAGATCTATGTAAAACTATTTTATAAGCCACTAGAATTAGCTATCGATTTGGAATATTTTATTCTTATCTCATTCAACACTCAGACTGTTGTTCACTTCTACTTATACCAGCCTTGAAAGCACTGAACAAAACATTACATAAAAGTACGTACAAGGCACTGCATTAAAAATAAGCACAAAAATATATTTTTGATGGTGAAAAAGAGGTGGGAAATATTCTCTTCTCCAAGGTACAATGCCTCTCACTCATTCCTGATGGGCAGGAATGCTCAGGTAAAAAGATGGGGGAACACACGCTCCCCACGCAGGGAGCCCTTGCACGCAATGTCAAAACACAGTCCAAATATCAGAAAACTTCGATTCTATGTGTCCAGATGAAGACCCTGCTTAGAATAGCCTTACTAACTATTTAACAAAGTTTTAGGAATTTAGCAAGTCCAAAGAGGTTTTACCTCAGTGAGAGCAGCAAATTACATCCTATCCAAAACAGAGATTATTTTAGGCTTTAACCTCACATTTCTTTATCTGGAAGATTTTCTGGTTGTAAGAAACTGAAGGAATATGTAACGTTCAAAGCGGTGAAACAGCACTCTAAACGGATGAAATGACAATTGAACATTGGTACTATTTTAATCTTTTTCTCACTGCAAATTTCCCTGTGGCAAGCATAAACACCAGACACAACCAGATATCCTCGGCAGCCCTTCACTTCTTTTTTTTTTTTTTTTTTTTAATTTATTTTATTTTTTCCCCCCAAAGCCCCAGCGGATAGTTGTATGTCGTAGCTGCACATCCTTCTAGTTGCTGTATGTGGGACTCGGCCCCAGGATGAACGGAGAAGCGGTGCCTCGATGTGCACCCGGGATCCGAACCCGGGCCGCCAGCATCGCAGCGCGTGCACTTAAACACCAAGCCACAGGGCCGGGCCGGCCCAGCCCTTCACTTCTAGCAGTTAAAGACTGAGTTGGATACCATGTTTTGAGAATACTGGTGACAAAATGAACTAAAAATACGGTAATTTGTCTCCTTCATAAATTTTTAAAAGGTTACATAAGATATTGTTTCAAATATTGCAGAATGTTTATAAGTCCTCTTCTATAATGATAGTTTTCTGCTTGAACAGAACTTCCTTCATGTGCTTCAGTTTGATAAAATGGCATTAATAGTGTAGATGGCATTCAGACTTGGTGAAAAGATTCACCCAGTGGCTTGGCTATAGCTTGCCTGCACTCATTTCAATACAGGTAGACCTAGACAAAATCATCAGGGAATCAAGTTTGTCTTCATCTCGCCTCACCTCTGATTTCCAGAGCTCTTTCCTCCATTTCGGTGCCTTCCTTCCTATTCTCCCAGGTTTTTCAATATGCTCAAACTTCCCTGGTTCTCCAAAAATCAGCAAGGTCCCAAATATTGCTGCACAATTCTATTACTTACCCCTTCCTGGGTTCTCTCATATTCCCTATTTGAAATATTTACTATACTAATTTGTCAGCAGACGATTTTGTCAGAAGGAAAAGGAAAAAACAGGCCATCATTTATAACAGTGAAATTCCCCTCCACTTGTAGAATCAAATATATCAGCACCAATCCTTACCTCTTTTCCTCAAATCAGAAAAAAAATATGCCCTCCTCCTCTAAAGGCTGCTGCCTGTGCAATCAAGTCCCTCCCACCCACTGTGAGACCACGATCCATGGATTATCCCCCTCCTATAACTCCAATATTTTTTCTTCATTTGGTACTTCCGCATTTATAAATGTGCTAACATGTTCCTCACCCTTCAGTAATAATTTTTATTTTTATTTATTTTTTTTTTGTGAGGAAGATCAGCCCTGAGCTAACATCCACGCTAATCCTCCTCTTTTTGCTGAGGAAGACCGGCTCTGAGCTAATATCTATTGCCAATCCTCCTCCTTCCCCCACCCCCCGCAAAGCCCCAGTAGATAGTTGTACGTCATAGTTGCACGTCCTTCTAGTTGCTGTATGTGGGACGCAGCCTCAGCATGGCCGGAGAAGTGGTGCGTCGGTGCGCGCCCGGGATCCGAACCCGGGCCGCCAGCAGCGGAGCGCGGGCACTTAATCGCTAAGCCACGGGGCCGCCCCGATAATAATTTTTAAAAACGCCTATTCTGAACCTCACTTTCCTTCCACCACACCAAGCTTCTCTAAAGAGCAGTTCACGCTGGGCATCATTTCTTCAGTTCTCCATGCTTCCCATTCAGCTACTGCTCTCCTCAAACTGATTTTATGAACCACCTGAGAAATCAATCACAGTCTGTCCTCACTGCTGCTGTTGGCGTCCCTCAGGTTTTCATTCTTTTTTTGAGCGATCTCATTCACTTTTAGGGCTTCAACTGGTTTCTATATGAATATGATTTCTAAATCTTAGTTACAGCACTCACCTTTCTCCAACTGCCTTCTTACTGTACCTCCCCTGGGAGTCCCAAAGATGGTGCCTTTAATTGATCATTTTCAAAACTGCTCACTTGCCCTAACCAAGCCTATTCCTCCTCCTATAGGTTCTAACTCTCATTATTATGACATCACTATCCACCCATCCTCCAAAGCTTAAAATCTCAGAATCATCTGATTTTTTCTTCTCCCTAACTTCCAGACATCTAATTCTCCTCCAAGTCCTTTCTTTCTGCTTCATAAAAGTTTCAAACTCATCTTTATCGCAATTTCCACTCCCCAACCTTTAGTTTAGAGTTATCTTCTCTTGCCTAGACCATTTTAAAAGTCTCTTAACTGGTCTACTAAATCCAATCTCCCGACCGTAGTCCCTGCTCCATACTACATTCAGAGGTATCCTGGTTAAAGTGCAGACCTCAGCCAGAGAAGAGCTAGATCTACCGAGATTCTTTTTTTTTTTTTGTGAGGAAGATCGGCCCTGAGCTAACATCTGCCAATCCTCCTCTTTTTTGCTGAGGAAGACTGGCCCTGGGCTAACATCCATGCCCATCTTCCTCCACTTTTCATGGGGCGCTGCCACAGCATGGCCTGACAAGCGGTGTGTCAGTGCACGCCCGGAATCCGAATCGGTGAACCCCGGGCCGCCACAGGGAAGCGCGCACACTTAACCACTTGCACCACCGGGCCAGCCCCTACAGAGATTCTTTTTTTCCAATTAATTTATTTATTTTCTTTGTGTGAGGAAGATCGGCCCTGAGCTAACATTTGCAATCCTCCTCTTTTTTTTCCTGCTGAGGAAGACTGGCCCTGGGCTAACATCCATGCCCATCTTCCTCTACTTCCTCTACTTTATATGGGACGCCGCCACAGCATGGCTTGACAAGTGGTGCGTCAGTGCGTGCCCAGGATCCGAACCGTCGAACCCCCAGCCGTCTCAGCGGAGTGCGCGCACTTAACCACTTGCGCCACTGGGCCGGTCCCCAGAGATTCTTTTTTAACAGCTCAAATAAGTAGTGCTATTCCCAATTTGCTCTCACAATGTAGTAGCCCTGCTTTGAATAGATTTTTATTGACCTAACCACTAATTAACAAAGCAGGCCAAAGCTTCAATAGTTTACTATAAGAAAATATGTAGTATTATAACTGAACCAGCATAACTGTCTGAAAGTGTTTTTACACAACTAATAAGTGCTAATAAAAATGAAATATGACTACAGGATCACTGCTAGATTGTATTAAATATGCAAATTTGAATTTTTTAGTATCTCAAAATTAGATTATTTTAGAACAATAAATGTCACTGATAGTTTCTTTTTCCAAAATTTACATTTATTTTATATATGCACTTACAAAAATACCTAGAATTCATAACAGATTCGGTGATAAACTGGCTCTTAAATTCAGCCATCACGGAAGTGACTGAAGAAAACTAATCTTAAGGAACTGACTCAAAATCTGACTCTCACCCCTCCCCTGCTATTATTTTACTCTAAGCCATCATCATTTCTTGCCCATTTACTGCACTAGTCACTCAACTGGTCCCCTACTTTCACTCTAGTTCTCAACAATATTCTCCAGAGTGGCTAGAGCCATCATTTTAAAACATAAAACAGATTTTGCTACTCTTCAGTTAAAACTGTCCAAAGGCTTCCCACTGCTCCTAGAAAAATATCCCAACTCTTGACCATGGCCTACAAGAGTTGTCATGATTTGGTGCCCTGCGTACACCTCTGAGTTCATCTTCTACAGCTCTCTCCCCCTTGTCTGCTTGTCTCCAGTCCCAGTGGCCTTCCTTGTGTTCTTCAAACATGCCCAGTTTATTTCCCATCTTTACCAGTTTCTCTTCTCTCCACTTGAAATGATCTTCCCCGATTTCCACACGCATATCCTTATTCTCTTCACTTTTGTCTCAGTATAAATGTCACCTCCCCAGAAGGTGAACCCAAACACCCAATCTAAGCTAGCTCCCCTCCCTCACGCACACCCTCATCACTCTCCCTCCTATGAGTTTCATTTTCATCATAGTATTTATCTGAAACTATCTTTGCTTATCGTCTGTCTCCCCTCACCAGAAACTCATCATTGTTCTATCTCCCCCAGCAGAGGACAGTGCCCTGACACGCAGTAGGCATTCAGATATTCATCAACCAATTAATAAATACATGCTAATGTCTCTCAAAGCTGTATGTCCTGAGCTTCAGACTCCTATTTCCTTGCCTAGTCTCTGCAAAGGTGTCCCATGGGTACCATAAACTCAACATGTCCAAAACATATTGCATTGCTTCCTGCATCTGGTCTGCCTCCAGCATTCCCTACCTCAATCAGCGACACCCAGGCATACCTGTTCAACCTCCCTTATTCTCTCTACCCAATCTGCCACCAGGACCTTTCAATTTGCTATCTTGCATATCGTTCAAATACATCCCTTTTTCTTTATCTCCACTGTCACTGCCTTAGTTCATATTCTCATCATCTCTCACCTTAACTTTTAAAACCTTCTATTTTCCTTACTTCATCCAACCCCAATACCACCATCAGAGTGAGCTTTCCAAAATACAAAATATAACCATGTTTCTCTCCTGGTTAAAATCATTCACTGGTGGATTCCCCATCACCTATAAAATCCAAATTCCTTAATATGGCATAAGGGTCTCACATCTCCCCCTTAACTGTTCAAACATCCTCTCTTGCTCCTCCTTAGAGAGGCTCTTTTAATTCCAGCCACACTGGGCCATTTGCTACTCCCTATATCCATTGCCTCATGCTGCTACGACTTCAAAGGAAGCCTTTCAAATGAAGCCTTTCCTGATCCATCCTAGCAGATTTAGAATATACAGCACTTATTGCATAGTACAGTTGATCCTCATTATTCATGGATTCTGTATTTGTGAATTTGCCTACTTGTTAAAATTTACATTTAACCCCAAAGTCAATACTCACAGTGCTTTTGTGGTCATTTGCAGACAGGCACAGAGAGCAAAAAACATGCCCAACGTGTCTGTGCCCCCAGTCTGGGGCCAGCAAGGCAACGCTCTGCCTTCTTCTTTCCGCTTTGACACTAAAAACAAGTATCCTTTTCATGGTCTATTTATTGTCATGTTTTTCACATTTTGTGCTTTTTTGTGGTGATTTCGCTGTCTAAAATTCCCCCAAGCACAGTGCTTAAGTCCTGTTTAGTGTTCCTGAGAATAAGAAGGCGGGCGATGAGCCTTAGGGAGAAAATATATGTTTGATGAGCTTCCTTCAGGCATGAGTTATAGTGCTGTTGGCCATTCAATGTTAATGAATCAAGAAAAATATATTAAGGTGTCTTTTTATATATATATATATAATATATATATAATAAATATATAACACACATAAAACAAGGTTATGTTTTATATGTATAAAACAGGTGTGTATAAAAAAAATAAATATATAATATATAAAAACACACATAAAACAAGGTTATGTATTCACTAGTTAATAAAAATGTGATCAGAGGCTGGCAGGAACCTAACCCCGTATTTCCTCTAGAAACAGTGGCTCAGTATTCGCTAATTCAGTGCTCCCAGAGAATTTATAGAACATAACTACCAGGAACAACGAATAACGAGAATTGACTGTATTTTCATTTACGTGTCTGTCTCCACCACAAAATTAGTGGGCTCTCTAAGGGCAGAAATGGCATCTTATTTATCTTTGAACTGTAATTCTTACTATTATGCGAAACACACTGCAGTTAATATTTACTGCATGTAATTTTAAAAATTGTGGATCTTCACTGTTGTAATGTGATTTGTCCTATATACTTAGATTCTATGGCAAGATTCCCATAATACTCCCAATCCCAGCGAGGCCTTGCTCAATTGCACAATTAATGGCCTGAACTTCATCCTCCATCCCTGCACTTTCACCTCTTTTATCATGTTCAAAGATCATGTTCTTTAAGTTCAAACTTAAAAATCACGGTTAGGGGCCAGCCCGGTGGCGTAGAGGCTAAGTTCGCATACTCCGCTTCAGCGGCCTGGGGGTCACAGGTTTGGATTCCGGCGCGCCCCGACATACCACTTATGAAAACCATGCTGTGGCGGCATCCCATATAAAGTAGAGGAAGATGGGCATGGATGTTAGCCCAGGGCCAGTCATCCTCAGCAAAAAGAGGAAGACTGGCAACAGACGTTAGCTCAGGGCTAATCTTCCTCCAAAAAAAAAAAAATCATAGTTAAATGAAAAGGCATTTACAGAGACTTACTTTTCAGCAGGTCAGTTAGCCCTAACTGGCTTAGATCTAAACACTATCAGAGAAGTTTCTAGACAAAATGGAAGAGTGAGCACAGATGCCTCCATTTCCTCCCTCCTGAGGTCCCACTGAAATGACAGGAAAGATATGTTTTAAAAAGAACAAAATGCCAACAACTCTGGAGCTGAGAGAGAAATGAAACAGAAAGAGATTAGCAAACCAGAAATTTGAGGACATTCTAGAAGTTAGAAAGCAGATGAATGAGGCTTATATGTCCAGCAAAAAGACAGACTTGATAATCTGAAAGTAATTCTCTCACTTACAAAATACCTAGAAATGCTAACTAAAATACCAAAAACATCCTCTCAAATACAAAAACAAGTCCCCAAGAAAACCCCATGGGCCAAGATGAAGAGGCTAACAACAAACTGGCAAGCAGGTGCTGAAGTCATGGCTGCTCTGGGGTGTTTACAGATTTCAGTACCTGGAAGTTCAGAGGCAGTAGTTTAGGCCTTGGTCTGTTCAAGATGGGGAATTGCAACTTAGACTCCTCCATATAAAGCTGCGACCTTACAGGACTAACCCCCACCTGTAAAAGAATGGCCTGGCAAAGATGTGCCTATGGGCCAAGGAAGACAACAAGGAAATTAGCCTGTCTCAGGTTGGACTCCACATTAGAGGGAAACTGTAGAATCTGCAACCACAGATTACTCTCAAGGATTCAGGGCTCCAATACACCTACGTAGTTCAGAAAACCCCAAGAAGAGAAATTACAAAGGTGCCAAAGAAAAGCCTTAGCAAATCTTCCCTGGAGGAATGTGCCCTCTAACTAGGCTGCACAGAATCCCTTGAATAAAACTTGGCCAAGCACGAGCTGAGCTCACAATTCAAAAGTCACAAAAAACACTCAAGGAAAAAAAAAGACTGGTAATTGAGAACACAAGAAAATAATGCTGTCATCAAGGAAAGCAGATAAGATTGAATAAACATTGTAATCTGAGACATTAGAGTAAGTACAATTCTTCCCAAGTGGATTTTCTCTGGGCCTCTCTTGAGAAGTACATGTGTGCTCAAATATTCTTCTTTTATAGTACAGTCAATAGTTAACTGTGTAAAGCTGAAAAAACAGACACGTTTTCTAAGACACATGGTATAACTTAAAAAATCACACTACCCTCACCCAGGGTAAGTACACTCCCTCCCCAAGGAGCATTCAGAAATGCGCAAGGGCATTTCTGATGCCCCAGCAGCTGTGTTAGAGAACAGGGGCACAAAACACTAAATAGCGTTCAGGACAATCGCACACAACAAAGTATGGTACTGCCAGAAACGCCAATTACGAAGTGAGAAACACTTTACTAATATAACTAAATCTGAAACTGTTATCAATGATTAACTTTATGAAGTCAGACTGGGAACAGAAAGGTTTAACTTTCATTGTACATTCATCCGTCTGTACTATTTTAACTGTTTACCATGTAATGTTAAGATTTTAAAAAATTCAATTAAAAATAAATTTACATAAATAAGCAATAGGAGGGAGGGCTGTCCTGCTCATTAGTCAACATAAATCCCTCCCTTCAGATAACCTGGGTTATTCAGAGCACCAAGCATGAAAGCACAGCATCTACTTTCCTAGACTCACAAAGAGTAGTCCCTTCAAACACTGAAATACTTCTTAGCTAAAATATCTCCAGAATTAAAACAGGCTTACTGATGCAGATTGTGTGCTCGTGTAGTGAGGGCCTGATAACTCTTCTGTGAGGCAGCAGCTGCCACACCAATGCTCTCACGGCTTACAGAAGACCAAGGAAGGAGTCAAGACTCAAAACAATAACCACACACGTTTGAAGTGGTGGGGTAGGATGGTCCTGTGCACAGTTCAAGAATACATCACTTAGTAAACTAACGAAAGCCTGTTCTTAACAACTGATCTATCAAGGAGCCAGGTCAGTTTTAGATCGCTGGAAGGCCAATTAATGAAACATTTGCACAGATAAAAAACGGAAGCTTAACATATAATTGATACGTAGTAGAAGTAGACTGAAAATATATTTAAAAAAATTTTATTTTATTTTATTTTTTTATTTTTTGTGAGGAAGACCAGCCCTGAGCTAACATCCATGCCAATCCTCCTCTTTTTTGCTGAGGAAGACTGGCCCTGGGCTAACATCTGTGCCCATCTTCCTCCACTTTATATGGGACACCGCCACAGCATGGCCTGACAAGTAGTGCGTCGGTGCGCGCCTGGGATCTGAACTGGCGAACCCCGGGCCGCCGCAGCGGAGTGCGCGCACTTAACCGCTTGTGCCACCGGGCCGGCCCCTGAAAATATTTACTAAAAAGAAAACCAACACTTACTCCAGAACTTTGCCTCCCAAACATAACAAATTCTCCACACACACACACACACAGACTTTGGATCCACCACATCCTGACTACCACAGAAGCATTTCCCTCTATACATTTGCTTTCCCTCCCTATTCCTTTACTGTACACAGAGTAGCTGTTATACACAGGCATCCTGCCCCTATATTTTAATAAAGGGCCAATGTGTTTAGATCAACATGAAATTGAGGTAGGCTAAGGAAAAAATAAGCTAGTTCTTTGAAAACATTCCCCTTTTGCCATTAGAGATATGTTCGTTCAGTTTTTACCTTTATATTCTAAGTTCTGAGTTATTTTGCTGTTTAATAATAACAATAAAACCAAACAAAAATCTTTGCATTCCTTGTTTTATTCTAGAATTTCAATGTTTTTCACTTATCATTATGAAACCACTATAAAATCTTTTTGTATGTAGTTGTTATATGTAGGACAATCTTTATCTATGTATGGATAAAATTATTCTAAAAGAAATAACTCCTAGATGGTTTTTCCTTTAAGTTAAGCATTTTATTTAAATAAACTTCTTGTATACAGAAAGATTAGAACAGTTTCACACACTGTCAGAAAAAAATTCTTACATAAAAAAATTAGAACAGATTCAAACACTATCAGAAAAAAACCAGGACTCAAGAACTAGCTCAACCCAGACCTGAGACTTGAAGCACATGGAAAGCCTTCTTGCAAAAGAAAGTACTTAAGAAATCACATCAAAAGGCCCTCAGAACTCAGAAATAGGGTGATCCCACAAGAACTGAATTTGTAAAAGGAAACATAAGATACATAAACATAGCAGAAAAAAGCCACCCTAAGAGAAGATGCGTAGAAGTATTTAAAAATATTTGTCCAATCAAAGTGTCTAAGATATACCCTTAGGATAAGAAGACAATAAAGAAAACAGTGACAATCAAGTGTATTGTAAGCTGTTGGAAGAAAGTGTGTTAACAGAAGGACAGTATCTGGTCAAGCCCAGAAAAAAAGAAAGAAGAAATTGACCCAGGTCTCAAAAATCGCCCAGGGGAGAGCTTGTCTACTCTATATTCCGGAGTCTCTCAATCTTGGCACTGCTGACATCTTGGGCCAGATGATTCCTTGCTATGGAGGGGGAGGGGGCTGTCCAATGAGCTGTTTAGTCGCATCCCTGGCCTCTACCCACTAGATGCTGGTAAGCACCCCCATCACCACCCCAGCTGTGACATCCAAAAATATCTTCAGATATTACCAAATGTCCTGGGAGGCAAAACTGCCCCCTTAAAGAATCACTGGTATACTCTAAATAATGCAAATAGATGCATCAAGCTAATATAGTTTGATGTTTCCAGCATCAAAATCACTCCACTTTTCTTGCTGACTTAGTAAATGTCTCATAATAATTTAGTTTTCTAGAGAAAGTGTGGTCATGGTTGCAAGAGGTATTTGCTATACAGTTCTTTGGTGAAATTAAAAAAAACTGTCAGAACTATAGCTATCACTGATGTATGACATATAGAAAAGGTGCTAAGAGAGTACATCCTAGGACTTCTCACCACAAGGAGAAAATTTTTTTCCTTTTTTCTTGTCTTTTTATTGTATCTATATGAGAAGACCGACATTAGCTGAACCTATTGTGGTAAGCATTTCACAATATATATAAATCAAACCATCATGCTGTACATCTTAAACTTATACAGTGATGTCAATTATTTCTCAATAAAACCGGAAAAAAATTTTTTTAATTGTCAGAGAGGAAGGCCCATGATCATACTTTATATGCTTTCTGATAATAAAAATCAAGTCACATACTTCTCCTATCTCCCCACAACTTCTAAGATTGTTTTAAGTACATGTCAGGCATTCAAATGCTTTTAAAATTTGTTTCAATATTCCTTGTTTAATATTCTTATCATCTTCCTTACTATCAGTATCTTGATTTTCTAAGTTTCTCTTTTTCCTGATTTTTACAGTTCCTCTGCTCCTCCCCCCAACAACACCCACTCATCCACCCAGCTCATCCATCATCATTACTGTAAATATCCTTCCTTTGAAAGTAATGGTATATCATGCAGGGATAAATGAAATTTGACTTACTAATTAATACCCAGGCAAGTGGTCTCAAAAGAACTCTTCTATCCTTTAATAATAATAAAAGGGGTCAAATGTAGTTGAGAATAACCTGCTTAAATCTAGAGAATATAATAAAACTTTTAGAATCAAAGTGTTAGAGCTAAAAAGGCTCTAGGACTCATCTCAATTAATTCAATCAAATGAGTACCAAGTCCCTCCCTACAGACAAGAATTTCTTTTCCTAAACTCTTTCAGAACTTACAGTCTACTGCACATGATAAAACATTATTTATATGCTAATTTGTGTTGTTTCCCAATTTGTTCAATAATAAATACTAAGCATTGCCTATGATCATGGGACAATGCTTAGCTGAGGGGATACAAAGACAGTCTTTTCCCTCAAACTATATAAAGTAATCCTTTTATTATGTGAAAGTCCAGTATGTACATACATAGATTTACTTTTGGTGAAAATATCTGTGTCAGTGTAACAAATTCTAGGTTGCTCTTTTTGGAGATATTTTGGGAAAGAGAGAACGGCAGGTTTGGAAGATAAAAGAGAAGGGAAATAAGGAGATGGCAGAGTAGGAGTAAGAGGTATTTGCAGTGCACTCTTAGAAGAGAGAGAAGGAGAGGCAAAACAAATTTCCAGCCTTCCATCTAGAATCACAGTCTGTCGGAAAGGAGATGAGAATGAGAAGGACAGACAGAGCCAAGTCAGTGTTCCATTATGTCATGTTCTGATGAGTGCTGGCATGAAATTATCATGGGTGGAAGAGAACTATAAATACCCACTGGGCTATAGCAAGCCGAGTGAGTTAAATAAAGGTTAGTAAAAGCTTATTTTTTATCTCAAACATCCAAGTTATGCTGTCTCTAGAACAACAGCTGGAATCAGAAGTTGGAGTTAGTAACTTCTAAGTGAAAATAAGACAGGCTCTGAATAAGACACCCTAAAAAATGCTTCTTATGCTTCATGAGCACTTCCCCTCCCCCAGACTGGAAATCCTGAAAAGTTTCTTTCAAGCAACTAGTGGTAAATGGAAACTGATTGTATAGCACCTGGTATTTCCAAATTGAATTACATAAAATACTGTTGATAATCTATTTGATATATTTTATTTCATGTTTTAATTGGGTGAACATTAAAAGTTTATAAAGATATTTATGGGTTCATTCATTCACAATCTCAGACTCAACCTTATTTCTCCCATAACATCTTAAACTCCTTCAGGAAAATTTTCTCTACCTTGGGGTTTTCAAGAACCTAATGCTAAGGAAGGAGAGGTCATACTGTGACAGCTTTGCCTATTTGCCTCACAAGGTGTTCCAACTTTCTTAAAAACGTGGTTTAAATTTTTTTCACTTATCCCCTATTCCAAAAGATTACTAGTTTAAAAAAGAAAATGAAAAATACCTGAATTAATTCATATAAAAATATTCATGACCATCATTTAATTTCTAAAACAAGCAACTTCAATGAATTAAACTTCTTTAACTCAGTTACTCAAGTTCCTTATACCAAAGTCTCAGGTAGAAGGATATTTAATAGATGAATAAAAAGGCAAATATTTTTATTTATGTTAAATTTTCCATAAAACATTTTATTATATGTATATGGACATACATAGTCTAGATAAAATTAAAAGACAAATCAACTTGAAGACAGTCACATTCATTCAAAATACTCAAGAATTCCTGCTATATGATAATGGACCATTATGAACATATTATAAGTATGGTCATTTTCTTCATTCAAAACAAAATGTTGCATTATCAAACCCTGCTTACTTCTGTAGACTTTTAGGGGGAAATCATGAGGAAAAATCAGGATCGTGTGAATTTTATAAAATCTTTAGATTATGTTGGAAGGAATCTGAGGTCACATAGTCATCTTTCCACCCAATACTTAATTTGCCTTTATAAACACACTGAAATGTCAGGTAAAAATAATACTTGCCAACTTTAGTCAACTCATAATTTATTGGACTACTTAAAAAGCAAAGTTCTTTTAAAAAATATTTTCTAAACAAGACATAGTTATTACACTGGAGAGAAAAAAAAGCAAAGTAATAAACCAAGCAAAGGCATCTGAAAACATGTTTACTCAACAAATATTATCCATTGTACACGGAACACTGTACCAGATGGTAACAGAAGGAAAGGATACTGACATTTACTAACATTTAACACGTACCAGACTCTGTGCTAGACACTTAATATACATATTATCCAATAAAAACGTTACACCAACCTTACAAAGTAAACATTATCATCCCTATTTTAGAGATGAGATATACTGAATTCAGTGGGGACCCCAGATGCATCTGCCAGCAAGCTTACTGTTTGTACCGAATAAAGCTGTGTGTCCCGAACAAAATAAAAGAGCTGAGAGTTAGAAAAACTGGGATTCCAACCCATGTCTCTTACTCTCCTGCCATGCTGAGTAAGAAAATAATAAAATAAAGTACCTACTTTCAAGGAATTGTATGACTTACTATAAAAGAAGCAGTGAAAATGTTTTGCTACTAAGCAAAACCCTAAATAATGTTTATTATAGTTAATGAAAAGCCAATGCTTCCTTTAGTAGAAAAGTAATTCAAGCATTAAGCTGGTAATTGCAATAAAATATTTATGGTAATATCCTACAGATAATTTATAAACTCTGTCATTAGAGTATTAAAACAAAATTTTCTAAAATATCCCAAAATTTGGAAGCAACTGTGACATTAGCTCTCACTAGATCACCAGATTAGAAGCTATTCAAATGAGTGGCAACTGTGAGTAGTATTCCCAATATCTTAGAGAGCCACTGTTTTTGTACAAAAAAGGATTTCTTCTTCTTTATATGTCTATACATACTATATTGTATTTGATAAGAGACCATGGGAGGTCTATTGTTCTTTATATGAAAACCATGTGAACACTTTGGAAAGACTCAAAGAAAGCAAGTGACAAAACAGGAAAACAAAGAGCCAAACTGCTGTATAATCAAGCATGAGCAAGACAACTATAAACAACTGAGAAGTCATAAAAAACTAGATCCTACACTCAGATTCCTTCAGAAACCATTGAGCTCTTGCTCCAAAGCTAGGAACCGGTGATAACACACTAGTTTAGATAAGAATGGTGACCCAGAGCTCCAGGCAAAAGATACATACTCAAAGAAAAGACCGACACATGAATGTCTATTTATATTTTTTAAGTAAAAATACATTTTTTAAGGTATGTGTGAATCATTTTTTATGGCTCCTCATCTAAATCAACTTTCAATCAACCAAAAACTACCAGCAGTCATCATCAAATCAAATTAGAGGATTTTACTCACGGTGTGTGCTGATATAGGCATACAATTTTTTTCACGAATGATACACAAGAAGCTACTGGCAATAGTCACCTCTAGAACAGTGTTTCTCAACATCAGCACTACGACATTTTGGGCTAGATAATTCTTGGTTGTGGGGGTCCGTCCTGTCCGTTGTTTGTAGCATCCTTGGACTCTTATCTGATAGATGCTAATAGCAATCCTATGACAGCCAATGTCCCTGAGGGAGTGAGGGGAGGGCAGCAAAACTGTGCCTGGCTAAGAAACACTGAATTAGAAAGAGAGGGACAAGGATGTGGCAAAAAAAGTTTTACCAGCTCTCCTTTTCTGGACCATTTGGACTATCATGCTGGTAGGCTGAATACTGGTCCCCCAAAAGATATCCATGTCTTAGTCCCTGGAACCTGTGAACACTGCCTTATTTGGAAAAAGGGTCTTTGCAGACATGATTAAGTTAAGGATCTCGTGATGGGGAGATTATCCTAGATATGAGGTGGGCCCTAAATGCCATAATATGTGTGCTTATAAGAGAGAGGCAGAGGGAAATATTTCTCTCTCTCTCTCTCTCTCTCTCTCTCTCTCTCACACACACACACACACACGAAGGCAATGAGAAGAACAGAGTTGAGAGATTTGAAACCTTGGCCTTGAAGATTGGAGTAATGCAACCACAAGCTAAGGAATGCTGGCAGCCACCACAAACTGTGGAAGAGGCAAGGAAGAGGTTCTCCTCTTGAGTCTTTGGAGGGAGCATGGCCCTGCTGACACCTTGATTTGGCCTCAACGATACTGATTTCAGATGTCTGGCCTCCAGAATTGTGAGAGAATCAATTTCTGTTGTTTTAAGCCACCAAGTTTGTGGCAATTTGTTACAGCAGCCACAGGAAACCAAAACAATCATGTAAGGGTTTTATTTTGATTTAAAAAGTTGTTGGTGAGCAAATGAGATAAGGAAACATAGTAAGCATTCAATAATACTGTTGATGTCACTATCAACACTAAGCCAACTATGACTAAGCTCTAAGCTCTTGATAGTGCGAGTTAAAAACAAGGACATTCCAACAGTAAAAACCAGGCATATATGTGCAAGGCTAATATGAGTGAAAACACATGAATCAGCCACTGATATGATGCGTACTTGCCAGTTATGTAAGTGTTGTTATAATTTGTCCTGTACTGAAAAGATAAATTGTGGATGAGGCCAGCCAATGAGAGCTTCTTGGGGGAAGCAAGCTCGAACATTTATTAGTAGAGAAGAAACAAGGCAGCAAAGAAGGGAAGAGTGTGAAAGTGAGCAAAGCAATGGAAATCAATTAGATGCTTGTAGAGGTATCAATACGGCTAAAGTAGAGACCACGGTGAGACAGACCAAGTTCTAGGGTTCGAGTTACCTAAATCGTATAGGACCCTGAAAGCTATGCTGACTAATAGATTTGGTTATAATTTATAGGATGTATTGTTTTACAAATATTAGCCCTTGGGGACTTTAAAAATATAAACATGCTCTGGCCCCACACCAGACCTACTAATTTAGAGTTTTCCGGTGTAAGATAAGTCTAAAGGATTCTGATGCCCACTTAGGTGGTACCCCTGTACCAGAGTCAATTCATGGTAAAAATGACCTACAGAATAAAAATATCATAAACTATAAATTATTTCCTCAAAGTATGCATTCAACTAAATCAGCTTAGCATTATCCTAGGTTAAAACTCCTCCCAAGATGTAGCCCCTCTGGGTTCTACCACAGACTTGCTCTAAATGAATCCCTCACTCTTCACTTTTCCTTTCTTAAGCAGATGGCCCTTGATTGGCTCAGAGTCATTTTCCTCACACTTGCTCAAAAATTTTTCTAGAAAAGTTCCATGTATCTTCAGCTGCCCTCCCCCACCTTTTCAGAACATTTACCTAACCCAACTAAGATCTTACAATGTTTACAGAACAAAGGAACCATGTAAAAGTAAAGTTCCATTAACATATCATATAATAAACAATTTATAAAACTGCTCTACTGACCATTTACTGTAATAAAATCCTAAATACATTTATCATGTGAAATTCTAAATCACTTTTTATGAAAGAGTTCCAAAAGCATAAAATTATGAACTGGCTCTATAAAAAGCTAATAAGCTAAGCTGGTTCACTTCAATCTTTACTTAAGTGCTACTAAGTAGTCAACCAAGTGCTAGGCTCTGAAAGATACAAAGTATATGGAAATCTCAGTGATTTAGAAACAAACTTCACCAGTACTAGAGTAGAAGACCATGTGATCTGGGAAGGGGAACTAAATATAACCCTAAAAGAGATGTCCTTTGGGTAAGGTGGGGGGTGGGGGACTGACACAGAAGGACAGACGGATGACGGATCTTGCTGGCTTTACCCTAGCCTGGGTTTGTTTCATGACTAAAGCCAAAAAGAAAGCAACACAAGTTAGTGTCCAGATAGATAAGTTGTACCTTAGCTCTTTCCTCTCCCACCAACAATGACATCAATTTATACATATTCCTAGGTATTTCTATCTACCTTAGTACTCTTCAGAAATTCCAATCACATCTAATTCTATTGAAATATATTTCTACCAGCAATGTGAGAGAGCACCTGCTGGTCTCCATCCTCTTCAAAAGCACTATCAAACATTTTTTTTTGTTTTGTTTTTTTGGTGAGGAGGACTAGCCCTGAGCTAACATCTAATGCCAATCCTCCCCTTTTTTCTTGAGGAAGATTGGCCCTGGGCTAGCATCTGTGCTCATCCTCCTCTACTTTATATGGGACGCCGCCACAGCATGGCTTAGCAAGTGGTGTGTCAGTGCGTGCCTGGGATCCGAACCTGCGAACCCAGGGCCGCCGCAGCAGAGCACACGCACTTAACCACTGCGCCACCGGGCTGGCCCCTATCAAACTTTTTTGATCTGTCAATCTAATAGATGAAAATGGGATCTCAGCTTTAATTTATGATACTTATATCATAAAGCTTATGTATATAATAAATGATATCATAAATATAGTATATCATAAATGAAGTTTAATATCTTTATCTATGCTTAACAACCATTTGGATTTCCTTTTCTGTGAACTATCTATTCACGATCTTTGCCCACTTCATGGTTGGTCCTTTTCTTATTAATTTGCAGGTACGCTTTATATATTTAGGAAGTTAGCCTTTTGTCTGTAATATAAGTCGCAAATATTTTTCTCAGTTCTTGTATTATCACCATGCTATTTTTATTGATTGTTTCTTTCCTTCATGTATATATTTCATCGTCCTCAACCAAACTATAAATTCCTTCCACGAAAGAAAGGATATTTCTTTTGTATATCCCCAGAAGAGTGCTTTTCAAATCTTTCAATGTCATATACTAGCAAAATTTAAAAGAGGGGAAACCAGCCTTTTGGGGGTGGTCAACATTAATGTGAACATTAATTATCCCTGGGGCATCTACATGGGTTGTCTCTCCAATCCCATTGCACATGGGTACAGCAAGTACAACCAAGTTCTAATAATACACACAGTTTGTTGAACAGGGGAGGGATGGGTGCTAGATGAACCTGTTTCCTGTTATCTGGGCTGGTACTGGGAAAACTTAGGAGCTGCTGGTGGCCACATTGTCCACTAAGAGGACTAGGAATTGGTCCTCTGCAGCAAGAGAAGAGATGAAACAAATGCACAGTGAGGAATAAAGAGAAGAGATGAAGTGCACCGTGCTGGCACTGGAGTCTCTGAGGCCCAACCTTTGGATTCCATCAGACACTCCCTGCATCTTCACAATAAATCTCACCTCTTGCTTATACCAGCTAGATGGATTTCTATTACAGCCAAAAATGGCCTGCTTATTACAATTACTGTCTACCCATATCATTTCACACAGGGACATTTTAACACCAAAACCTCAGGAAGAACAGAACCTCAGGTTTTTAAAAAAGGAATATTTATTTAATGACAGCTGTGTGCCAGGAACAGGTCTAAATCCTTGAAACAGTGTTAAACAAGAGAGACAAAATCACTGTTCTCACGGGGCTTACAATCTAGTGAGATTATACAGATGATAAAATAATATAAAAATACAATTTCAGATACTGATAAGTGGTTTGTAGAAATTTTTTTTTAAAAAAAAGGCAATGAGATAGAGGGAAATGAGGATAGTATCATTCCAAAAGGGTAGTTAGATGATACTGCTTGTCTGAGAAGGTAATATTTGAACTGAAACCTAAAATGATGAAAAGGAGTCACTCGTAATGTTTTAGGAAGAGAATTCCAGGCAGAGGGAATAGTCCTAAGTCAGGAACAAGCCATGACATTTCTGAAGGACAAAAAGAAAAGCAGTGTAGATGGAATACAGCAAACAGGGAGATCAGGGAAATGTTCGAGTAGTGATAAAGGGGTAACAGATCTAAGACGAAAAGACGTAAGTTGGTGAAGTAAGTAGAGATCATATCATGTATGGGAACTAGTAGGCAGTGGGAAGGATCTGAAAATAACTTGAGCTTTATGAAAAACTCCATATATTATCTTTAATTCTCATTCTGCCTTGCAACAGTGATAACTTTGACAGCCTTTTAGAAATTACCATCCCCAAGTATCTGACACAACCCTGACGCTAGCTAGGAATGGACATTTCCTAAGCAGAAAATATCTCTTCTGGTATACTATGAATATTAAAAAAAAAAAAAAGTAAAGTCATCGTAATGGAAAGAAGAATCTAGGATGCTAAGATGATGGAAACTATTCCAAATTCTACCCTGTTTATTATACTGTGAGTGAATCTACTATGATCAAGACTGTACAAAGGTCTTAGTTAAGGAAGAACATAAAAACTTAAGTTCTTTCTAAGCTACTGTAAATGTAACATCCTCTGTTTTACTGAGTTTCACTATGATTGAATTGGACATTAACAAGGTTAAATACTGTGAGAAGAGAAACAGTGGAAACCAGATTTCTGACTTTATTGTACCTGCTAAGAACAGCCACAGCTTAATGGCCAAGAAAGTTGTGAGTTTTAATCTTATCTCTATTACTGTGATAAAGGAAGAACTTCCTCTATGTGGTGAAATCTGGATGCTTCAATATCTCCTCCTCCGAAAAGCTTATTAAAATAGGAGACCAATCTATTTAAAGAGTTTTAGACATAGCACACCTCACGGAAGAGTGATGTTCTCTCCCAATCTTTCGACAATATCTGTGTACACTAAGCAACTAATTAAACCTACATTGCTTCTAAGATTAATGTCAGTAAAGTCAGATCTCTGAAAGCTCTAATGTATTCATGGATCTCACCTTTCACGATGTTAGATATTTAGTTAGCCCATTTAACAGCAGACCAAAAAGTAGACTGTTAATAACACAACCTATAAAGAGAGGTACTTTGTGAGTGTGGTGTGAGCTCAAGAAACAAAAGTCATTAGACACCTTAATCAAGACTTGATTCTGAGTACATCCTTCTCAACACATTTCCAGCAGTTTGGCAAAGTGCCAGGGATGATTAGCAGCTGGAGTATGTGAAGGAGGGATATGGTTAAACTAAAATGTAAAGTCTCCCCCCAGTGGTCACACACAAATAACAGCATGACGGGAAATCACTGCAGCTTCTGTGAGACTGACCAAAAATACTGTAAGCAGAACCTAGTCCCCTCAACGAAGAAATAAAATCTTGACTTCAATACTAGCACCATATCATTGTGCTTATCTGTTCTTACGACGTTCCTAAACGCGAAGACTATTTTTGGAAGGAAAGAACCTACAGGCAAAACAAAACTAGCATAAATTTTTCTCAGTAAAATTTTTAAGGAATAACTTAACAATATCCTCAAACAGCCCAGTATTTGCTTAATCTAATTGGCAGGTTCATTCTTCCTGAAATAAATACAGGGACCCCCCCTTGCAAATTAACTACGTTTACCTGAAGTAGAGTTCTGACACAAATCTAGTCACTTACCAAATGAATCACCTTGGAAAAGAAAATTATTAGTGTTATATACCTAATGTCTAATTTGCAAAATACTCTTTTTCAAAAACCACCTAAAACTAGGTAATTTATAACACAGTAAGTGATGTCAAAGGTACAAATGGGTCCTCTTGCCTCTTTCGATATTTATTTCCTTAGTGTTTTTTTTTTTGTTTTTTTTGTTTTTTTTTTTTTTCCTGTTTTAATTTTTTGTTTATTGCAGTAACATTGGTTTATAACATTGGATAAATTTCAGGTGTACATCATTGTACTTCTATTTCTGCATAGATTACATCATGTTCACCACCACCTTAGTGTTTTTGTAATTTCACAGCCTTTGGCTAGCACTAACCCTGTATTATTTGCAACTCTCAGCAATAATTTGCTGATATTACTACTTTTAACAAAGCTTGGATGTCAAAAATGTGAAAGGCATTTAATTAAAACATCTGTTGTCTTCTGCTAACCATCCATTATTAAACGGTAAAGTATATAAAGAGATGGTAAGTAAACAAACAACTTCGATTTAAAAACAGCTTTTTAAAAGGTAACATATACAGTCTCACGATTCTGATTTTCTTGGTTATCCCAAGCAAAAAGAGGGAAAGGAACGAGAGAAGTAGGCTGTGTATTCTTCTGGAACAATTTCAGCCTGAAATGAGACTCAGAAAAAAAGCAAACTGCTCCCTCAAATGTTTAAGAAAAATATGATTCATTTAAAAAAATCCAACAGTTGGCCTAGAGAACAGCAAAAAACGATCTTGTCTTATATAGAGCTACCAGACTTGCTTAAGCATCTTAATTTTCCAGTGTTTATTTAATCTAGAATGTAAAATAATTCATTTTGAAATTCCAGATGGAAAAAGAATTGAGTGGCACCAATTAAAAAAGCACACACACACCCCCCTGAATGTTTTTCCATAAAGATATTTAGTGTGCAATCTCTATAGGATAAAACAGAGGAATTAAAAGTCTTACCTTCTGTATATTATGTAACCCCAGTCTAAAATTAAAAAAACATGGACCTTAAAAAGTAACAACACATTGTGCAAACATATGTTTAAACATGTATTTAAATACACGTTAGATTTAAGAAACAAATGACCTCAAAATGACACAACCTACAAAAGTTCTTTGTTTACTGTACCTAAGGCCTCAGAAGACATGATTATAATCAGGCCTGATACCTTATCATAATTGCACAGTAGATGCCTAAAATAAGCAATATTACGTGAGGTCCGTTATACCTATGCACCCAACTATCTCCGCATTGATAACACTGTGTTACCTCGCCTAATATATTCGACACACATAAGTTTCCCAACGACCATTTGAAAGATTTAACTGGAAGAAATGGCTGCTAAATCATACTCCAATTGAAGAGCATTTTAACGCACCTCAAATGTTCCGAGCTATACTACAAGACCACCAATTCAGGAAGCATAAAGTAAAATTCCAACAAGCCCCAAAGGCGTAGGAAAGAGTAAAACGTGGCTAGCTAGACCTTAACAGGCTGTTTATAAGTAATGCGGAGAATTTTCTGAGCTTCCCCATCAGCCTTCAATTCCTTTCCTCGCCTGCCGCCAATCCCCCTTACACAAATACATGCCCCTGCTGATGGAAGTTTAATGGATGTAATCTCGAGCTGTAATCCCAGGAGGTGGTGAGATTGAGATTAAACTCCCAATAAAGTGTTAAAAAGTCCTTCTGCAAAAAATACCCACCAACCAATCCACATCCTGTCATCATACCGACCATATGATCTCTCAATCGACTCTCCCCTGGCCCTCCACCCCGCCAGAAAGAAAAAGGCCCCAGCACCTTTCTGGTTCCAGATAAATGTACCCAGGATCGGCAAGCACTGCCTCAGGAGCGAACGCCTCCGGAGCAGCGTGTGCTCGGCCCACAAGCACTCTGGCCAAACAACTGGAGTCTCGTGCCTGGGAAGTAGCAGCAGTAGTTGCAAAAAGCCTCTTCCTCCAAGAACTCGGAGCTCGGGAGCAAGCCAGAAGCTGGCGGCATCGCCCCCTCTCGGGACTGACCCCGAAGGTGTCAGCCACAGCAACGACCATCCCCGGCGCGGCTCTCCATTCATGCTTTAACACCACTCCCGCCGCATAGGGTGTCCGCGCCGGCGCACCGCGCCCGGAGGGGGCCCCGCGCGCCCCCAGCCCCAGCCCTGTCCCAGCCGGGGCCGCGCCGGGGAGCGCGTGGGGAGCGCGGGGCGCGGCGCGGCGGCCAGCAGCATGGGCCAGACACGTTGCCGCGCTCCGGCCCGCCCGCCTGCAGCTCGGGAGCCAGGCACCCGGGAAAGCGCGTCCCTTCCGCGCGGGCCGGGCCGGGCCGGGCCAGGCGCGCCGAGCAGCCCTCCCCACCCGCGCCGCCTCCGCCACCCCGGCCCCCCGCCCGCCGGAGCCCAGGTGCCGAGGGGGCGGGGCGGGCCGGGGTCCCCGCGTGGCGCGCGGCGACGAGCAACAGGGCGTCCTCCGGCCGGCCCCGGCGTGCGGCGAGACCGTTACCCGAGCGGCGTGGGGGCCCCGGGAACTCACCGGCTCGCACCTCGGTCGCCTCCGCCGCTCTCCTACGCCCGCCGCTGCTGCTCTCGCTCAGCCGCAGGCGCCGCCGAGCAGCCCCATTTACAAACTCGGGGCTCGTAGTTGGGAACTGGAAATGCGGCTCTCGCTCCCCTCCGCCTCTCTCCCCCTCCGCCCACTCCCTTGCTCCCCACTCCGCCCGGCTCCGGTCGCCGGCGCCGCCACCGCCGCCGCCGCCGCCACCACCGCGCGCGCGGCCAGCCTCCCTTCGGCCGCCCTCCTCCTCTTCTTCCCCCTCCTCCTCCTCCCACCGCCGCTGCCGCCGGGGCGCGCTCCCGCCCGGCCTTGCGCGTGCGCCGGACGCCGGGGAGCGCGCGCTCGGGCGCGAGGAGGCGCCACCGCCTCCGGGAAGCCGGGCCCCGCCCCTCTGGCCGCGGCGCGGCAGCCAGGTGGAGCCCCCTCCGAGCGCCCGCAGACGGCGCCCGCGGCGCCCGGGCCTGAGCCTGCGCCGGGCGGCCTCTCCCAGGGCTCCCCGGTCCTGGCCCCGCGCCGCGCCCGCGAGCGGTCTGTCAGACCTGGTCCGCGCTGGGTCTTCCAGGCCGAAATTGCCGCTGTCATTCGGCATTTACTGATGGGCAAGACACTCTACGGGGCATAAAAGAAACTCCTCTCTGCCCTTTCCACGAGTTTACATTCAAAGAACCCAGTCATAGGGCACAAAGGATAAGTAGACCTCGAAGAAAAGCCTCTGGAAAATCTCTTCCCTCCCCCTTCACCCACTCCCCTGGTGTATTTGGCAGGTTCTACAGCGCTGACTGTGTCCTTCATGAATTTTCTCCCACAGGCCCACGGAGAGTGTGATTCACACCCGAGGAAATGGACGGACACTAGCTCTTTTCATAGCATCGAGGACTCCCAGAGCCGGCTTTGCCGGACACTCCCAGGACACCAGTTGTTCAGCTTCTCCCAAACATCTGGCTTTCCCAGACCTCGGAAGGAGGGACTACGCCGTCATTTCCACCTTGACTCTGCGTAGAGTATGGTGAACTGTGATGAGTGTCCGGATGTGCAGATGACACATTTTGACAGGAGCACAGGTTTAATTTTTAAGTTGAAAGGAACTGAGCTATGCAGTGCAGCACAGGCTCTGGCTAGAAAAACACAGCAAGGCAATCAGAGAACTTCCGATTCCCCTAACACCTACCTAATCCCAAAAGATCTGTGTGAACCCTCAGAGCTGTGATGGGGGCTTTTGGAACAGCTGCTGTGTTCTTCCAAAATTTGAAGAAACTCTGAAGGTGTTATTTAAATTTTACAAAACATTTATTGCAGTCCTTCAAACCATGAATGTAGAGAGTGCAAGTAAAACTTGACATGGGAGGAACATCCCATGGGGAGCCTCCTCTATGCAGCCTTTCCTGGCTTCTCTTGGGCATATGCACAGCCCTGCACAAAGCAGGCATTTGCTAAATGCTTGCAGAATGAGTGAGTGTGTCATGGCCCTTTGGATTCAGAAATGGAGATTCAAGCTGCACTGTCCCCCCTCTTTGTGAGTGTGGTTAGCATGGGAGAGCGAGAGAATACTATGGATGAGGTGTGTTAAGAAGGCCCAGCCTCCGAAAAAGGGGTTTTCCTCCTTAGCCTCAACCAAGCATCAAAAATTAATTTACTTTTCCATTAGGATCATTACTTTTGCAAACCAACATGCAAGAGGAGTGTGTAAAGTATTAATTTAGAACTTTCTTTCCTGGAACAGCAAACCTGAGGGAGGGAAATGGGAAGCATTTAGGGAGACCTGAGTGTACGAAGGGGTACAGAGTAACTTTGGGCACATGTTGCGCCCCCCTCTCTGCAGTAAGGCTGGGAGGATGAAATGGAATAGAGCAGGCCGTGTGCCCAGAGTGAGGCAGGGCGGAGGCAGAATGGAAGAATGAGGTTTCTCTTCTCAGACAATCAGCAGACCTTTCAGGTATGCTTTTTCCTCCTTCTGGCTTCCCAGGCCCGTTTACTTCCCACAGGATACCCAGTGGCTTATTCCTGTTGCACCCTACCCAGGCCCATGAACTTTTATTTTCTTCTCTCTTCTGACCCCCAACCTCACCACACCCCCTCCTACCCAGCTAGTGCCCTGAGCTCCTCTGGGGGAGAGAGGGTGAGTGTCATTTCTGGGTGTGTTCCTGATCCCTTATAGCACACTTTTATTTTCTCAAGGGTCTTCTGGAAACAATGTCCTAATCTTCTACTGCATCCCCACCCCCCTGAAAATAGGATGAAGTCAACTGAGGAAGTTTTGAGGAGGGCGAGATAGAGGAGTTTCTGCCCCTCAAATCACAACATGTAGACCTTCCTGATTTACAGCGAGGACCAGCTGTGAGCAACTCCCTTACCCCTGATTGTACCAGGGACCCAGCATTTGGGAGCAGGAATACAGGAACAATTAGCTTTCGTTTACAGTTCCAAGCCTATTCTCTAAATAATGACAGCAGTTATTAGATGGAGGCTTATCACAGTTTAAGACTCAGCCTCATCCTCAGAGCCAAAAATGATTTTGCTCCACAACTATCTTCGATTGCTTCTCTTCAGGATGATCTTGTGGGTGAAGTTTCTCTTTCAGTGTCTATATTTTATCAAATACTCATATACAGGTTATGTTATGAAACACTACTTCTTTTCATAGATAATAGTGCCACTTTATGACATTCTGCCCTTCCTCTAAACTTTAAAGGTGGGACATGCCAGAATAAACTTAAAGTGATCTAATACGAACATTGGAACTCGCATCTTTGCTTGCCAGCCCACCTTTCTGAGAGGTCATTATTTCTGAGACACCACCCATCCATTTCCCATACCTGTTACAAATTCTTCATTCCAGAAAGGGGAATGTTACGGTTGAAAATGGTGGGGAATCCTTCTCTTTAGTGTCCTAATGGTCTGACTTTTCATTTCCTTCAAGGTTACTCTAAAGGGGTCATAATTTTACCTCAGCCTAATATCTCCTAACCGTAACTCAATTTAAAGTCTGAATTTTGATTCTTAATTCTGGAGCATCTGTCATTGGTTTTATTTCCTCCTTCAAATATAAACAAAAGCTTATACACTTTTAATATGATTGTGTTTTCTTTTTCTCTTCTGACCTGCTTTGCTGCTTCAGAAATTGAAAATTTTGCTAGTAGTTAAAGCCCCAAATTTTAGCAAAGCAAGTTCTATCTGCTCGTTTTGTAACTAATCCGTCATAATGAGAGTAGTGATGCTCTTGGAATACAGTTTTATGAAAAATTGCAACTGACATGCATCACAAAGTCCAACCAAGCTTTCCTCCAGAATACTTTATTTAGCTTTACCCCTTTTCCTCTGTTCACAAAGCTAGGTCAGACTCCAATTTCCAGCCTCCTTGCTAACCTTTCTAATTCGAGTCTTCCTCTTGCTTGCAATTTACCCTATACTGAGAGCAGTGCCTCTCACTTTTCGCTGTTTATTGGAATCATCCAGAGAACTTAAAACACACACGTACACACACACAAAATACTGATGGCTGGGTCCCACCTTTAGATTTAATTGTTCTGGGGTGCAGGTTGGGCACCAGGGTTTTCCAAAGCTCTCCAGGTAATTCTAATATGCAGCCAGAGTTAAAAACTACCGAAATGAGTCATCTTCTGAACAACATTTATACTAAATCTTCTCAGAACATTGGGGTGGCTCCAAATTACCTCAAGTAATCAATTTAAAATACCTAATCCTGTGCTTTAAAATGCTTTGCCAATTGACTAGAATAGACCTCTTTCAAAACAGCTTAAATTTATCTCCTTCCTAAAGCTTCTCCAGATTAGTCTCACCTGGCTGCCCAAAGATTGCTGTTCCCAATTCTCTGAGCATTCCAACCAGTACTGGTTTACAAGCCCTTGGACCACAGTTGATTGTGTATATTATTGTTTTAATCTTGCTTTCATAGATATCTGACAGAGGCTTTTCTTGTCATCTAAATCTCTCCGAAGTCCCACTAGGTCAACAGACAATCTCAAAATAAACAGAAATGGTATTCTTAGCAGAAGTTTCTCCTAGCTATCTGAAAGAATATTCCCCAACACAATGGCAGTTCATTTTTTATCACCACAATTAAAGCCAACAGTTGTAAAAATTCGTATTTGAGGTTTTTTGTTTTTTTCTTACAAAAGAAAAATTATGTATCTCAGTATATGTCCCTGCCTCTCCTTATCACTATTCATTTACTTCAGGAGTTGGAATTTGGTTTTCACACCCACCTCTCTACTGCAACTACTCTTCACATCACAGCTGACGTTTTCATTCATGTGTTCATTCATTCATTCATTCATTAGTGATAAATGCTGTGAATAAAATAATTAACAATATAAAATTACCCCTACCTAATAGTGAACAATAAGCAATTAAAATATCACGTGATAAGTACTATGTCAGGAGTCTTAACCAGACACAATGGAATCGTAGGGGGAGAGTCTTTGGTTAGTGTTCAAACAATTCAACTTCTCTGCAGTGTTTGGGGAGGTTAACCCCCACATCCACACCTTTTAAACTTCCCCTTTCCTTCAACTTCCCTGATACTATACAACCCAGGAACTCCTTCTACTTCTCTGAATATTCCTTCTCCTACCTCGTGTTGCATCACATCCTCCCACTACTTAAATAAAAATGTTCCACTAAGAATGGAAGAGATTTTTGAGGGAGAACATGTAGAATGAGAAGAGACTACTGTTTTTCTCAAGAATCTCGTTGATCCTTAGGGCTCTATCTCCAGTGCTTCCCCACATCTGTATCTACAGTTCTACTCTCCCCTGAGGCTTGTTTACAACTTCCTGTTGAATATCTCCATCTGGATGAGTCATTCACAGCTCAAATTAACATGTCTAAAATAAAATTCATTGCTTCCGACACCCTACTCTATCCCATCTTGCAGGTTTCCCTTGAGCCTCCCTTTCTTCACCTGTCTTTACAGGTGAAGATACAGCCTGCTCCTGTGTCCCTTGAAGTCCACCATCTCAATGTCATGGGAGTAGATTCTCTTGTCCATTACCCCTGGCCCTACAGAAAGTCTCCTTGCCCAGTTCCATGTGCACCTGAATGCCAGATGTCAGTCACATCACCTCTGCTTCCTCACTGCCTAGAGACTCCATTCACAAGGTCATTCACAATGATCTTGAAGACTCCCCAATGTGTGGAGATTACACACCAGTCATATCTTACACCTTTATCTTTCCACCTCTCTGTTTTTGCAGGAATGCCTTCCCCCATCTCTACTGGTCAAAATCCAAGCTTTTATGTCCATCTCACATCTTCCTTTCCCATTAAACCTTTCTTGCCCCATCCCAAACAGAGGCAACTGCTTTCCTTTGAATTCCTGTAACACTTTATCTCTTTAGCCCTTTTCCTATTCTGCTTCATAATAGCATCATTTATGGTTTTGAATATTTATCTTAACACTCTTTCCACTACCAACCCCAGCCCCAGCCCCTTCTTGCTTGCAGATAGAGTCCAGGGTGCTACGTACTGGAATGCCTGCAGAACTTGGCGCAATACTGCTCAAAGTAGGGGCTCCTTTAGTGAAACAGATAAAGTTGTTAGTTTGTGACTTCTAAAAGTAAAAAAAATTAACTGGAAAAAAATGTTGCTAATTAGAATTGAACTCTTATTCTTGAATGTGCAAGTTACATCTCAGAAGATCTTACAAGGACAATCAGATTGTCAGACAGGGACCCTAATAGAGCTACTTGAGTTTATCCTGTCAGCAGCCAGCCTCTATATCTAATTAACCCTTTGGGACTCTCATTTACAATTGGCTTCTAAATTCCACCTCTCCCATTGATAGATGAGCTGAAAAAATAATAGCCCTTCTACTCAGGTGTCAAAGAAGATTTAAAAAGATATGAAAACAGGAAAACATTTTTAAAAACTGTGAATATCTATGCTGTCAGTATTGATCCTGGGCTCACTGGAGAGGCAGAGGCATGAAGTCCTGGAGGGGAGAGGAGGTCTTTATGAGGAGTTTTATGGCATTATAGTAAAAAAGAGTGGATAGCGATTAAGCACAAAAGGAAAGGGTAAAACTCTCTGAGCCTGATGGTCCTCCCGAAACTGGAGAGCAGTCATGAGGGTCAAACCAAGTCACGGGGGTGCACAGTAGGGACCTAAGTCATTTTTTGTTATATAAATGAAAGATGGTCAGGATCAGGGGACTGAGAACAAAGATGGAAATAGGTGTGTGTGTGCGTGTGTGTGTGTGTGTGTGTGCATGCGTGTGTGTCTGTGTCTGTGTAGGGGGCAGCCAGGGCAAGCTGTTTGGCTGTTAAAAAATCCAAGAACTTAATGACCCATTCTAAAGTGATGCCATCTTCATGCTAGGAACTGATAAACGCTGGGAATAAAATAAAGTAAGTACAGAGCACTTCATTCCTCCTTAAAATATCAGCTATTTATAAACATAAAAGACCAGGTCTTCTAAAAATCCTGCTTTGGTAACAATAGTGAATAATAACTATCTATTGAGCTCATGACTATGTCGCAGTATTTTATGTCCTTTATATCTCATTTGAGTCATTATTATCATCACCACTTTACAAACGAGGAAACAAGTGGAGAGGTCTTAAGTTAACCTGCCCAAGGCTCCGGAACTGTGAAGTGTTCAAGTCAGTTCAAGTGCAAAGCTCCTACTCATTCCCACACTTCACACACAGAGTGCTTTGTAGCTCTCAGATCAATTCAACCAGAATGAATTATAGTACAAGTCACCACAATTAAGGGTTCTCTGTAACATGTTATTTAACTCAGATTCATCACCATGATCTTCAGACTTAGGGTGTGTGTGTATTTTAACAATGTAGAATTTGTGGAGGGGCTATCTATTTTTGTTGTTGTTCTTACCGTAGAACTAGATTATAGAAAAGTGCAAATTGTTCTGAATTATTCTTTTCAAGAAATAAAAGAGTAATACACAAAATAGTAAATAAATAAACATCACATTAAAAAAGAGTTTCTTTTACTCATTTAATAGTACACGGCCATTGTTTAGCTGTCAACACATTGCACTGAAGTTGGTTTTGTAGTACAGGTACTTACCAAGTGAGAAAGGAATGGAGAGCATCATTTCAGCTTCACTATGTGTAAATCTGTTTCTTTACCAGGAAAGAATAACCTAGCATTAAATGAAATACTTCTTAAACACCACTTATATAAATTATCTACAGCAGAGCTTTGCAAAAACCATTACTCTAGTTTTTTTCCTTGTTGCCTATTAACTTCAACTTCCTTAGAAAATGTGATGGATGCAAAGATACACTCCCCAGATGTGCTTTCAAGGAAAGACTTGTTGCCCCAGCTGTGGGAGAGCTGTCAGAAGAAAGCCTCCAGCTGTTAGCCCATCAGGGATCACCTCTCTGCACAAAGCCCACATGCTCAGGCTCATGCCCCAAGCCCTTCCCAGAGTGGTCCACATGGAATGACTGATGAAGTGGGGATAGAAGGCCCAGCTTCTTCAGCCGAATGTGGCAAGTTTGAGAGGCCATTTTAGCTCCAGAGTTCCCTGTGGGATCAGCGGAGGCTGTTCCTCGGGCCTGCATCCTACACTGATTTCTCCCTCTTTCCAATCTTGCTACAATTCATTCCCCAGGTGTTCATCCAAGGGCGCCTCCTGAACTGCACACTAACCTGTCTCAGAGCCTCCTCGCAGAGAACCCGCCAAGTGACACAGGAAAGGAGCACATGTTGATTCATATACCACACGCTTTACCTAGGGAGAAAACATAATCAAGTCGTATACGCTAATTCACTTGTTACAACCGAGGTTCACGGCTGACTGAATCTATTTAATTATTTGTATGTATATATTGTTTGTCTGTATTTATGCATTGTTTGAATGTCTTCTGTCCACATGGATAATCACTTTGCTAGTTGCTGTGAGGAATTACAATTAAGTGAAAGAAACTTGGTTGACTTAGAAGAGCTTATAATTTATGATGGATGCCTGTTCTTTTTATCTAGCCAATATTCCGTCCCTTCTGATAATTGCAGCTCCTCTCTTCCTTTGGGGGACTGTATCTGTCACTACTCATTGCATTTGATTCTGGAGGGGCTGCTAATCATGCTACCTTTCTCATACTCTCAAAGCATAGGAATGGCCGTGTGACCCAGGCCTGGGCAATCAAAGGACCCCATCCCCTCAGTCACAGTGATTGGTCCAAGAAGTAGGCATGTTACCTAAATTTTAAAAATTTAGATTTTTATATACTACAGCAGGGAGAAAGATTTTTATTTTCTTTCTTCCAATCAGTATTTGCAGAAACTCTGAAAAGGAAGATAGTCATGCTTGAGGCCAGTCCTGGACTTTTCTAGTTATATAAGTTCATGAGACTCTTTTCAACTTAAGCTAATTTGAATTGGGTTTTTATCACTTGTAACCAACAGACTTCTGACTTATAGGCAATCTATTTGGGGGAGAAGTTATACATTTATGAGATGTTAACTCACAATACAATCAATATATGGTACAGTTAGGTAAATAATAATGAAGATACTGACATATTGTGGGTACTTAACATTTGATTAACTCATTCCAATTTTTTTAAAATTAAGAAGTAATGATTATAATTCATCTCATTCTAATTCAATATATATTTCTCACAAGTTGAATACTTACTTAAAATGTATTAAAATATATCATTGCAACCTACACCAATTGCCCAAGCAGAGGTATCATTTACATAAATTAGAATTAAGTCATTATGGTGTTTATATAATACAGGTAATATGAGACAAAGGAAGAGTTTAGAATCAGAGAGCTCTAGGTTCTGTTTCTGGATTCACCACCTATGAGCTGGGTAACCTTGGATAAGTTATTCAATATTTGAGAACTTACCTTTCCTCATCTGCAAAATGAGTATAATAGGCCTACCTTGCAGGATGCTTTAGGATTACAAATTAAACCTATAAAATGCTTGCTCCGTAAAGAGAGAAATTATTGACTATTATTATTTTTATAGTAGTCATAGAATACCAAATGGTCCTTTGCTAATTATCTTTATTATCATATGATAATTATTGCTAATTATTATAATTATGAGCTAAGAATGCTCTTAATTAGATAATCTTTCCTCTCAAAGAAGACAAAGTTTCCATTATATCTGCTATTGTTAAACGTTGACCTGGAAGTTCTAGCCAGTGCAATAAGACAAGAAAGAAAAAAGATATGGTATTAATATTGGAAGGGAGAGAAAAGTTGTCTTTATTTATAGTTGATGAAATTGTCTCTCTAGATGATCAAAGATAATCAACCAAAAGAGCCAATAGAATTAAGATTTGAAAGATAGTCAGATCTGATCAAAACTTATAAAATGCGATTAGTTTTCCATAGACAGAATAACAAGATAGGAAATTAAACTGAAAAAGAAAATATCCCATTCATGATAGCAACAAAAATATGCCATACTAGAAACTGAATTATAAGGCCAAAGTAATTTAAGCATAGAGTATTAGAGAAAGAATAGATAGATTAATGAAAGAAAATAGTGAGGAAATAGATCCATATATACATATATGGAAATTTGGAAATGCAAAAGTTATTATTTATAATTGGTAGAGAAAGTTTGGGTCACTCAAAGAAATGGTGTGAAGATAATTGACAAAATTTTTTTTAAATATCCTCCAAAAACTCAATTCCAGATGAACTGAAGATTTAAATCTAAAAATTAAACCATATAAGGAACTAAAAGAAAATACACCATTACACCAAGACAGAAACTATAATCAAAAAAGTAAAAACTGACTACATAAAATTATTTGGAGAGAAAGATGCTATAAACAAAGTTGAAAATCAAATGATAAATTTAGAAATAAAATTGAAATCCGTGACAAAGTGTTGAGTCACCATCTATAAAGAATATCTAAAAATCAATAAAAATATAAATAATCAGGGGCCGGCCCTGTGGCTTAGCGGTTAAGTGCGTGTGCTCCACTACTGGTGGCCAGGGTTCGGATCCCGGGCACGCACCGATGAACCACTTGTCCGGCCATGCTGAGGCCGCCTCCCACATACAGCAACTAGAAGGATGTGCAACTATGACATACAACTATCTACTGGGGCTTTGGGGAGAAAAAGGAGGAGGATTAGCAATAGATGTTAGCTCAGGGCCAGTCTTCCTCAGCAAAAAAGAGGAGGATTGGCATGGATGTTACCTCAGGACTGATCTTTCTCACACACACACAAAAATATATATATATATATAAATATATATATATATATAAATATATATAAATAATCAGTTCTAGTGTAAATTAATAAATGACAAATGTAAGCTTGGTTGAATCAATGTGCTTTAGGATTCACATTTTACACTTGATAATTTATGAAAGTGTCAACAGAACAGGATCCAGCTGCTCAAATTATTCCTTAAATTTAAAACAAAGTATCAGGGGGCCGGCCCTGTGGCTTAGCGGTTAGGTGCGCAAGCTCCGCTACTGGTGGCCCGGGTTCAGATCCCGGGCGCACACTGACGCACCGCTTCTCCAGCCGTGCTGAGGCCGCGTCCCACATACAGCAACTAGAAGGATGTGCAACTATGACATACAACTATCTACTGGGGCTGTGGGGAAAAAAAGGAGGAGGATTGGCAATAGATGTTAGCTCAGAGCCAGTGTTCCTCAGCAAAAAAGAGGAGGATTAGCACGGATGTTAGCTCAGGGCTGATCTTACTCACACACAAAACAAAACAAAACAAAACGAAGTATCAGGGAACTTTTTTTTTAAAGAGAGAATTACCGGAGTGAACTTGATTCCCAAAGTGTAGGGATTGTACTTGTTTTAATTAAAGCCTTTTGCATGGTTTCTAGCAGGGCTACAGATGGGTGTTTAATGATGATGGTGTAGTCTATAATAATGTTCACACAATATGTGAAATGTTTTGTAATCATGTGGACTTCTTTATGACAGCAAACATGACTGATTAGATCAATATCATTTGCATATCATTATGGGCTTGATTTTTTATTCTCTTCTTACATCTTAATTATGTCTTAGTATGCTAAAAGAATATCAGTGGAATTATGGCAATTTTTTTCATATTATATCCTTTATAGGATTCTATGGATAGAAAAAGTGGTAAGATCTTATGAGATGTTACTATATAAATAATTTGAGTACATATTGTTTTGGAAATATTGTCCTGTGATTTTTTTATCCCAACTAGAGTATAAGCTACTTTTTGGCAAAAGACAATTACTATTTATTTCCTGGTACAGTTATTTGCACCAGGTAGGTGCTAACTGACCAACCCTGGTGGTCTAGTGGTTACAATTTGATGCTCTCATCACCGCGGCCCTGGTTCGTTTCCTGCTCAGGCAACCACACCACCCATCTGTCGACTGTCATACTGTGGTAGGCTGGTGTGTTGCTGTGATGCTGAAAGCTATGCCACTGAAATTTCAAATACCAGCAGGGTCACCTTGGTGGACAGATTTCAGTGCAGCTTCCAGACTAAGATGGACTAGGAAGAAGAACCTGGCCACCTACTTCTGAAAAAACTTGGTCACTAGGAGTTGGAATTGACTTGATGGCACTAACAAAAACAAAAGATGCTGATGAAATTAACAAATTCAACTAGTCTTTATTTCAAGCACCTAACATATGTGTCAGATAGTATGCTGGGAACTTGAGAACAAAGGTGACTAAGAAAGCATGGTTCTTGTCCTCATGGAGCTCACAGTCTACACAGGGAGACAATTAAATAAGCAAATGCATTAGATTCAGTACAGGTGCTCCAACAGGGAGAGTCCAGCTGCTGTGGGAGTACATAATAGGAGTACCAAGCTCACCTCTTGTCTCAGCACAGGGAAATTGTTTTCAATCCCTAGCAAACTATTTAAATTATTTATTGAATACCAACTATGTTCCAAGTACTATGCTAGACATTTTCATTTCACATTCTACATATATATATATAGAGAGAGAGAGAGGGAAATATATAATTATCTCTAGTTTATGGGTGAGGAAGCTGTGTCAGATTGTTTAAGGGATTTACTAAAGATGATATAGTATAGTGGTTAAGACATGGCCTTCGAGTCAGATGGTCTGGTGAATCTTGGCTCTGCCATCCATCAACTGAGTGGGAAAATTCCTTAATATCTTTGAGCATCAAGTCTTTCTATCTGAAACAAATGAGATAATGATGAGCATTAATTGAGTTAGTATATATAAAAATAACAGCACAGTGCCAGGTACTTGGCAAAGGCTAAACAAATGGTAGCAAAAAATAAAAAATATAATAAGGCCACATTGTTATTTATTAATCCACCAAAAAGTGATTATTTATTTAACACCTAGTATGCATCAGCAGAAGCATTGTGTTGACTACATACCATAAGAACGGTCCTTATGGCCCACAAGCTTTTCAGGGGTATGAAAATATCTGAGATCTGAAAAACTTTGTTACTGGTTCCAAAAAAATGAAAAGAAAAAACATGATGAAATTTAAAATAATAAGTACTTTATTAAAGATTTGCAAAATATTATTGTTAATTTAGTATTTCATTATACTTAAAAATAATTTCTAGGTCAGGTTTCCTACTTTGGGAGAATTGTAAATCTGCTTAATGCTTGCTTAGAAATCATAGCCCTTTGAGAATTAAACCAGTTATTTATAGCTAAATAATTTTAAAAGCAAAATATAAAATCCTTTCAAAATATCATAGCAAAAATGTTATATTAATTACAGGATGTGAGTTTATTTTAATATATTCAATACAAAGTGTGATATGGCCTAGGGGAGTTAGAGTTAAAAATGGTTCTATTTGTTAGGCGTTGGCTATATAAGGCTATCTAGTATGTGATCTCAATTCTTGATGAACTCAGAGTCTGGTAGAGAAATGGACATACAAATAATTATCATATAACAATGTAGTAAGGGATGTAATCATGTTTTATATGAAGTATAACAGTGACAAAAAAGACCAATTATACAAATAATTCAGAGAAAATTTCTTAGAGTTTGAGATGCTTAAGGTGGGACTTAAGGAATGAACAGCAAGGAATAAGGTGAACAAGGTTGGAGAAAGAGAAGGATATTTGCCATAGGGACCAGAATTGGGAAGTCAGGAAGGTATGAAGCTGTGTTCTGAGGAGTGTGCAACTTCAGGAAGCATCCAGAGCAGGAGACACAGAAGATGAGCTTGTAAAGGCAGACCGAAGACAGTGAATGGCACACCTTCTGGAGTGGCTTTGTCTTGTGGGTAAAGGTAAGACACTAACCACTTTTTTAAAAATCAGATTTCTGATTTAGGAAAACTGCTCTAGCAGAAGTGTGGATATTCTTTTGGAGGTCAGGGGACCTGTTAGGAAACATTGATCAAAACCAAAGGAAAAAAATGGGTAGGGGAAGGAAACCATTTGTTGAAGACCTACTCAGTGGAGCAGGTCTTCACCTGTTCTCTCATACATGGTATCTCATTAACCCTCACAGCACACCTGTGAGATGGATCTGACTTCCATTTTAAAGAGGAGGAAGCCTCAGAAATGTCAAATTATTGTTCCAATGTCAGGCCGTTAATAGGCAGTGGATGTGAGTCAAGCACAGGTCTCTCTGACATTTGTGTGTTTATTTCTGTACCATGCTGCCATTCCAGGGGACAGATCACGAGGGCTCGAATTAAGGCACTAGCAACAATGATCAAAAGAATGGACAAGTTTGAGAGATACCGAGATGGCATGGTCTTCCAGATTTGGTGTCTGAAAGTGCGGAAAGAGGAAAGGGTCTGGGTGACTCCCAGCTGTGGGACAAACATGGAAGGATGTAGAGGAGCTTATTGGAGGAGAACAAGGGATTTCAGAAAGCACAGTGGAAATGTCTGGGAGGGGGAGCAGCTCTGGTAAAGAGGTCTTTGGAGAGGAAGCACAGAGCGGTGCAGATTGAAGATTAAACCCTTGGGGGCTTGCGTTAGACAAGGATGATGGGGATGAGAGGCATAGTGGTATTAACCGGCCTTGAGGTATGACTTGCCGTCAGTTCTTAGTTTTAGAACAAATATAAATCTCAGAAGTGGGAATTTGGTTTGCTACTTAAAAAGAAAAAAATCTTTCTAGCTTGGAGGAGAGTTTGACGTTCCATTCATCACAGGGGTCATCTACAAAGTGGCTACTTAGTAGGAAGCAGGAAAGAATGGACCTTTTGCCAGTACTCAGTCAGAACCAGACCTGGGCCAGTGACCTCAGGAATATTTCGGTGTTTAGGGAGCCATGGAGACCTTCTGGAAACTCAGCATCTGGACACAGTCTTCCTCAACTGGCTAGGTCTTCAGTGGTCACTGCTGAGTGGGGACAGGTATACTAGAGAAAATTTGCTTAGACTTTTAAGTTTATCTTAATGTGTATCTTAATAGAAAAAGATGAACTAAGTCGATTCAAACTGGGTGTTACATTAAGGAATTCCAGTATTCTCACCTTTATAGACTAGAGCAGCCTCAAGCCTCACCTCGGAACTTGTTGGAAATGCAAATTCTTGGACCCTACCCGAGACCACTGGATTAGAGTCTAGATGCTTTCTGGGAAGAAAAGGAAGTAATATGCGTGTCTCAAAGCATTACACCCCTCTTCTGTCTCTCCGACCCCTCCCTCCTTCCGATTCCTTCTTCTGAAAGTTGAAGGATCATATTGCTTCTCTCAAATCTGGGAGATAGTCAACATGTGTCCAACACATTTTGTGAAGTTATTCTTTGGAGTAGAAAAAAATCAAAAGGTAATAGATGTTGAGGAGGGAGAGGGCTTTCTAAGCTACAAACCAGAGCAGAAGTTATAAAATGATATTATTGATAAGTATGACCACATAAAATTTAAAAACTCCTCAAGGTCAAAACTCAGTAAATAAATTAAAATGCAAGTTACAAACCGAAAAATAGCTATACCATATGTGGCAGACAAGAAGTCATTATATACTTTATTAAAAAACTTTATAGCACCGGCCCCGGGGCTTAGCGGTTAAGTGTGTGCGCTCCACTACTGGCGGCCCGGGTTCGGATCCCAGGCGCACACTGACGCACCGCTTCTCCAGCCATGCTGAGGCGGCGTCCCACATACAGCAACTAGAAGGATGTGCAACTATGACATACAACTATCTACTGGGGCTTTGGAGGGAAAACAAGAAAGGAGGGGTCTTGGCAATGGATGTTAGCTCAGAGCCGGTCTTCCTCAGCAAAAAAAAGAGGAGGATCGGCATGGATGTTAGCTCAGGGCTGATCTTCCTCACAGAAAAAAAAAAAACTTTATAACTAGGAGAGAAAAAGAAAACCACTAGAAAAATGGCCAATAGAAAAACGGCCAAACAATAGACATGAAAAGGCAACTCACAAAAGATGAACTACAGAGGCCAATGAATGTTTGAACTCATGAGAAATCAAAAAGCATATTAAAGCAAGAAACCAATTTTCACCTACAAATTGGTTTAAAACTTTTAATAATAAAGACTTAATGTTGTTGAGGGTATGGGAAAAGAGACATTATCATAAACTGCTTTTGGAAATATAACCTGGTATAAATCTTACTGGGGAAAAATTTGATAATGCATCAAAAGTCTTGAAAATATGCATGATCTTTGACCCAGAAAGAGAATCATGTTAATGTGAAAAGAATTCATCCAAAGGAAATAATCACAGATATGCAAAAGAATTTGTCTATAAAAATATTCATCTTAATATGTTTAGAAGAATGAAAAATTGAAAACAACCTAAACTCTAGCAAGTTGCAGGTTTATTAGATAATATATATGATGCCCCTAAAACAAATTACTATGCAGCTTTTAACAACTATGGTATAGATGAAAGTGTAATAAAATAAAATCATGTTTATAACATACTATTAAATTAGAAGTCACCTAATAAAAGAATATGTGTAGTAGTATCCCAGTCTTATAAAAATGTACGTGTGTTTGTACATCTCTATCTTTATCTCTATCTCTATCATCTTTATCTATAAGAATGAAGAAGCAGAATGTCTTTGAAGGCAAGGATTTTGACTATCTAATTCACATGCTAGCCCCAAAGTTTGGAATAGTCGTTACGCGCATAGCAGAAACTCAAAAATATTTGACTGTCAAAATGTTAAACAGTCTTATTTTGTACTGGTAAGTTTAAGGCACTTAAAATGTTTTTTCTTCATGTTTCCCTGCATTTTCAAAACTTTCTACAAGAAATTTACATTTCTTTTTCAGTCAGAGAAAGAGAATATATTCTAATTTTGAAAAAAATGTTAATGGATAAAGTTAGCTATCTATAGACAGAACCTAAGAGCTAATTGTCAATACGGGGCTCAAGAAATTTAAAACACTCAATTCAGCCAACGTGAACTGGGCAGTGTTGTAGAAACGTTGACAAATATGTGATTGTAACCCAGGAAACTTAGGTCTACTCAGCTGTTTTGTGTTGCTCTTGGATTATGATTTTAAAACTTTTCCACCAAGTACCCTAAAAGAGAGATCTCAAGATTTTTACTTTAAGGGTGAAATTTCTTCAAGGTTTATCCTTAACATTCATTCTAATTTTGCAGTCATGCTTCATAATATATCCAGTTTATTTTATATAAAAATATTTGAAATTGTTTACCATCAAGTAAGATTGAGTCTCCAGAAAATTCTCTCTATTATTCTGGGCTGATGTGCCCGCTGATGCTCCTTGGGTAGCGTTAGGAGAATTGCTTACGCAAGGGTAGGAACTCAGTGTTAGCAAGCAGAATTAGCAGTGTCTGGTAAAGTGAAGTCAAAGAGATAATTGGTTAGTGTGTGTTCAGAAGAAGAGTAGGTTGACTAATTGACATCAATATGCCATCTGCTTGGCAGGTACATCTTGGCAGTGAAAAAATCTCATAGGGTGAGGATTAAATGAGATATAAAGTGTTGAGTACAATGCCTGACATGCAATAAGCGCTCAATCAATGCTAGCTCTTGTTAATTATTATTACCAGAGAGAGTTTTCACACCCAGATGTCACTACGACTTACATTATCAAACTAATTATTATTACTCTGATTCAATGCGCACCAAACCACACTCTCATGCAATTACCCATGCAGAATTTTCCTGCAGGGAGGGAATGATCAAAACAGCTTCGTGCAGCCATATTTCTCTTTGGAAATTAATAAGTGAGTCAGTCCTAAGATACTAGCCATCTCTTCATAAGCAGCACAATCAAATTTCTTTACCCATGGAATGGTGAAAGAGACCTTGGAACATGATGACTTTATCAAGGTAAGGCTGTTCCTTGAAACATATCTGGACCTTAAGTCTTTCCTAATCAACAACTGCAGCTCATTTCTCTAACTAACATTGACAAGAGTATAATTTTCTAGTAGGTCCCATATTCCCTAAAGCAGAAAATTTCAAAATATGTTGGACATGGCCCATAGTAAAAAATAAAATACATTTTATAATGTGATCCAGAACATACATTGAAAGTTTCATGAAACAATACCCTTATTATATTAATTACCTAAACCCAGAATTGTAGGCAAACAGCCACTGTCCTGGGACCTACAGATGAAAGCCGGTTGTGCCTCCCTGCTTAGTCTATATTTTCTTTCCTCTCTCTTTATTCTGCTGTCCAGTCTGAACTGCATTGGTCCATGCCTTACACATATTGTTCTCCTCCATCTATGACCCCTGGCCAACTTTGAGCTCTCAACATCAATTATGAGCCCAGCTATTGCTTATATTTACAGCAACCATTAGTCTTGCCTAGATTTTTCAGGACAATTTTAATATTTTATTCTATGATCCCTACCTTTGGTTTAGAATATATGTTCTTTGGCCTAAGTCCTCTTGTTTGCCCTGGTCCCCTAAATTCTGACCTCAGCTTCACCCAGAGGACTTATTGTGACTGAGGAACCTTTTCTCTATATTAAATGTCCTTATTTACTCACTCACTGTGCCAGGCACTGTTCTCCAGGCCACCAACTCCAACTTGCTCACACTTTGTCCATTCCAGCTTGCCTCCATCTTCCAAATAGAGCTGTCTTTGTCCATTCTATGAGGGAGTAAGCCCTTTTGCTTAATTTTTAGTGTGTGTGTGTAAGCTGCTTTATGAATGACTGGTAAATGCTTTCTTGGCAGTTACGGGCTATGGTAACTGATATGGTTATTTTTCATCCTGATGAGTGCTTTCTTGTAGACACAGAAAAATAATTTCTGGAGTCGGAGAACAATGGGTTCAAATCCTTGTTCTGCTGCTTATCAGCTGTGTGACATTGAACGTCATTTCCTCATTTGTATCCTCATAAAAGTTTTGTAAAGATTAAATAAAAGAAATAAAATCTTATACTATTTAAATGCTTAGTGAAGCACCTAGCACATAATAGGTGGTGAAAAATGTTAATCCATTCCATTCACTTTTTTTCTGGTTAGTAATGCATAAAGATTAGATAAAGTGTGGCAGCATGGTGATGTTAGCTTGTCTTAAACACTTACACTGTGCTAAATATTTCATGTGCCTTATCTGATCTAATCATAGAACAACTCAACAGTGTTCCTTATCATTTTGCAGATGAGGAAAGTTGAGATCCAAGAAAATTAAGGAACATGGCCAAGGTCATAAAATTAGTAAGTTGCAGAGGTGGATTTGATCCCCCAAACTAGAAGGGTGTTCAAACTTCTGACCCCATTTGTGGCATAAGATCCATTGGGGATGAGAATTTTCTACAGATTAGATTCAGATTGCTCACTGTATACACCTGTATAATTACATTTCTTGTCTCTCCTCCAGATGAGGATTCCAGGCTTCTTCCCATTATCCTCCACTCTCTGTTAGGTTAGGACGATTTGGGAAAATCTTTGGCATGAAGTAGTTGGAAGAAGCAGCTAAAGTTCGTGATAAAAAACATTCATGAACCACTTGACCATCTTTTTCACTCACCATTTTGCGCAGCTCTGCAGTGGTCAGTATTAAACGTTCTGAATAACTGACTCAGCCCAAGGCCAAGTGGGCGGGGGCTCTGTCTGGGCATTTAGTTTACTGCTTAGGTCACAGAGCCTCCTGCCTTGATGTTTCAGCTTCTCAAACACATTTTTGTCAATTCCAAAGGCCATTAGGTGAGAACGTGCTGAACCGCAGCACATCTGTTGGTTGTGGATGATCACGAGTGCTTTTCCAGCTGTTCATTTTCTACCTTCCGTCTTTGTTTCTCTGCAGCTTAAGATTTTAGCATTCATGATTTTTTTCAAGCTGTTAGACCAAATCTAGAATTATCATTCTAGCATTTCAGAGGACTTGGCTTGGTCTATTTTCAGACTTATGTTAAATCCTGAAAGAATAGCCTGCTATAGAGTACTCTTAAAAATATGTATATATATTTATATATATATACCCACGATAGAATACTCTTATAAAAATATATATAACATTATATATATATATAGGTATTTAACACCTGGAAAAACAGTTTTAATTATCTTCATTTAATACATACATCTATACATTTTTCTTCTTTTCATTGAATTTATTTCTTGAATATGTAAAACATGTACATGATTACAAAGCCAAGACTATATAACAAGGTTGACTCAGAGAAGTCTTGCCTTCCATTCCATCTTCTCCACCCTGTTCCCTCCCTCCTTTCAGATATAATTATCCTTATGCTTTAAACTATTTAAAAAGTATAATATACATACACTGAAGTATTCACCTCATAAGCATACAGCTTGATGAATTCTCATAAACCAAATATACCATGTGCCTACCACCCAGATCCAGAAACAGAATATTTCTACTACCCCAGAAATTGCCCTAGTGCCCCTCCCAATCCTGTGCCACTCTTCTCCCCAGAGACAACTGCTCTCCTGACTTCAGACACTATAGATCAGTTGTGTCAGATGTGGGATTATACATAAGTGGAATAAGACAGTACGTGTTCTTTTGTGCTATGCTTCTTTCACTCAACAATATATTTATGAGATCCATCCATGCTGTTGTGTGCATAGAAGTGTTCACTCTTTTTCATTGCTGTTAATGTATTCTATTGTATTCTATATACAGATACCATAATTTATTTATCCATTTTGCTGTCGATGGAGATAAGGGCTTCTAGTTTTTTGCTTTAACCAATATTGCTTCCTAGAACATTCTTGTACGTGTTTTTTAATGCATTTGTGTATTTCTGGTGGGTATATTCCCAGTAGAAAAGCTGGGTCATGTGGTATGTGTGTATTCAGGCTTTAGTAGATACTGCCAAAGAGTTTCTAAAAGTGGATGTTCCAATTTACACTTCTCTCAGCAGCGTATAAGAATTCCATTTGTTCCTCATCTTTACCAACACTTGATAATTTCTGTCTTAGTAATATTATCTGTTCTAGTAGGTATCTCACTGTACTTTTATTTTGCTTTTCTCTGATGACTAATCATTTGTGCTCGTTTTTGGTTTAATCTTCCACTATTTATTTTTGCAAAAAAAAGAAGAAATATATATACACATAACTCCTTTATCACACAAAGGGTAGCACTCTCTCTGTATATACTGTTTTCTGTTTTGGACATTGCTTTTTTTCACTTAAATTATATATCCTGGATGTCTCTATGTAATACAGTGTATTAAGATCTTCCTCATTTCTTTTTACATTTGCATACTATTCAATAGTGTGGATGTACCTTAGTTTATTCAATCAATCCCCGGTCGATGGACAGTTTTTTCCAAACCTTTCCTATTCTAAATATGATGCAATTAACAGGCTTGTGCATGTCTTTTCGTATTTTTGCTACTTTAGCTTTGAGATAGATTCCTAGAATTGGTATTACTGTGTCAGAGGTAAATGCTTACGTAATTTTGTTAGACACTGCCAAATTTCCCTCCATCAGGATTATGCCATTTTACATTCCCACAAGTCATGTGTGAAACCTGCATCTATATTTTATGACCTTTTCTCTTAGATCTTTTCTCTTAGAATATTCAATAGCCAGAGAATTACGATACTGGAAAATTTCTTTTTAAAGTAAAGAATCTTTGAAAGTAAAATTTTTGATTATCTATAATGCTATAGCCTCATAAGCATTTTAATGTTCCTTAAATGTGTATATATCTAAGTTGAGTTAATAAGGTAATGCATATTGTTATATATTGATATAAAATGTGGTTTTTAATGATAGCATATTAATCAAGAATATTTCAGTTGTGAGTTTCAGAAAAAAAAATGAGGCATTTATTGATTCATATAACTGGGAAGTCCAAAGGCAGTTTTGCTAGCTTCAGGTACAGTGGGATCCAGGGACTCAAACACTATTGATAAGATCCTTCTGCTTCTCCATCTCTCACCTCTGCTTTCCTCAGTATTGGCTTCCTTATTGGCAGGCTTACTGCCAGCTTTTCCATTGCTTTTAGAGTTTGCAATCTCAGAAGGCAAGAGGCCTTCTCTTATCAAGCACTTACATTTGTTCCCCCAAAAAGAAATCTGGCCCTGAATGAGTCATGAACACTTCCCTTGATTGACAGTACTGTCAGAAACAAACAGAATAAAAGAAGCTGAGGTCCCCAAAGTAGAGGCTGTGGGGCAGCGCCAAAAGAACAGATATCTTCCGTAGCTGCAAACTCTGTTGTCCGGATACACTGTTAATTAATTTGGCCCTTCACTGGTCTCCACTTGCACATTTAGGTTGTTTCTAGGTCTTGTTGGTATATATTGTGTTGTGATAAATATTCTTATATTCTACACTTTTATTTCTTTAGGATACATCTTCATAAGCGGGATTACTGGGTAAAAGGGTATGGATGTCTGACATACGTGGTCAGATCTTTCTATGGTGTTTGTAGTAGTATACATTCTCCACAGCAGTTGATGGGGCTGCTGTTCTGCCACACTCCGGGGAGTAGGATGAATTTTAATTTGATAGGGGTTATCACAATGCTTCTTGCTTAATTTGCACAAAACAATAAATATCTGTTCTGTTTATAGCAGGTATTCAATATATAGCTCTTCACTTTATTAATGTTTCATATTTTCCTACATTCTTTTAGAAAATGCCTACTGGCTCTTTTTCCAACATAAAAGAAAAATTGTGAAATAAAAGGAAGGAGAATATATCTGTTACATGCAAAAACGTCAAGTTCTTAAATTGTCCTCTTTATACTTAGGAATTATGAGGTGACCTGAGCAATTAGCTGGGTACGGATGTGTCACCAAGAGGTGGCTTGGGGTGTGGGCAGCTGGTCATCATTTCTTCAGCTCTCTCATTAAAGCTTCTCAAATAAACATACACTCTCAAGACAGCGTGGTTGCTATGAAAACTGAAAAGGCAGATCTCCTCCTCCTTTTTCTAGCTAGATTGTCACCCATAAACTTCTTTTATATAGAAATTCTGGAGCTGTCACTAACTTGGTTCATTGCAGTGGTTCTCAGGGTTTAGACCCTGAACTAGCAGCATCAGAACCACCTGGGAACTTGTTAGAAATGCAAATTCTCAGGCTCTACCACGGACCTACAATGTTAGTAACTTGGTGTAGAGTCTGGCAATCTGGGTATGTCTGTGTGTTTTTAAATTGTAGTAATATACACATAACATTAAATTTACCATCTTAATTTTTAAGTGTACAGTTCACTAGCGTAGGTACATTCACATTGTTGTCAACCAACACCGCTATCCATTTCCAGAACTCTTTTCATCTTTCTCTTCCCCTCAGCCCCTGGCAACCACCATTCTACTTTCTGTCTGTGAATTTGACTAATCCAGATACCTCATGTAAGTGGAATCATACAGTATTTGTCTTTTTCTGACTGGCTTATTTCACTTAGCATGATGTCCTCAAGGCTTATCCATGTTGTACTATGTGTCAGAATTTCTTTCCTTTTTAAGGCTGAATAATATTCCCATATATGTATGTACCACATTTTGTTTATCCATTCATCCATCAATGGAAACTTGGGTTGTATCCACTTGGCAATCTGTTTTAACAAGCCCTCAAGGTGGTTCTCATGCTTACTTAAGTTTGAGAACCACTGGTTAATAGGGAATAAAAGTATAGTGATTAATGTCATCTTGACAGATCTAGAATTATTTTTTATAAGGCTTTAAGCTATATTTGACATAGTAAGTGAATCCATATGAAGCATACGACTCAGGGCAAAGAAGTATAATACCTCTGTGCTTGCAGTAATCTCACAAGGATGCAGTATGGAATGCTACAATGCCAAAGGAAAAGTGTTTAGTAATGTTTGAAATAAAAATTGTGTTACATTAAGCAAGAATATGAATGATGATAAAGTCCTAAATTAGGCTAATCTGATCTTTGAAAGCTGGAACCTGGACGGGGGTGAAAACTTGCTGAATTAAAAAGGTAAGTAGATTAAAAATATAATAATGACGCCAAAGGGCACACGCCATAAATAACGTAAAGGTAAACAGAAGCATTCTATTTTATGCTCACCATGGAATTTCGAGAGCTGTTCATGGAGTTACTGTTGTAGCAATTTTGAATGAGCTGAATTCTTTTGCAGTTACTAGGGAACATCTGTGGTTTTGTGAACTACCATAACAAGGGTTGTCAAATCTCATGAAAAAGAGCATTAGCTGACAGCCTGAGGTGGTCAGTCAGTTCAGGACCTCATAGTCATGTGCAGCATTGTATAATGGGCTAAATAAGCTTCAACTTTCCTACAAGAATCCCAGCTAGAGAATCCTGCTGGAGGCAGAGTGTAGTGCTAGACTAATGATGTGATTTGATACAGGAATATTAACTCTTACTCAAGAAATGAAGACATCTATTTGATTCTAGTATATTTTATTTGAAGGAGAAAATGATCCAAATGATGATATCCCCGATGCCTGGCACAGAGTAGAAATTCAGATACAGATTACCTGGATGAACGAATGAGTGAATAAATAAAATAATGAACAAATTAACTTCAGAGATATTTATTGAGTACCTATAATGAGCAGGCTAAAGGGAGGCCCTAGAGATACAGGAAGATAAATAAGTTAGCAGACTCTCTAGTGAGTGAGCAAATAAATGAATAATATCCTCTTATTTGTGTTGCGTCTCTAGTTCTCACCATCAAATTAACTGCATGACCTTGGGCACATTGTTTAACGTTCCTGTGTCTCAGTTTATTTATCTCTGAAATTGAGTGTGTGTGGGTGCCAGGAGATGCCAAGATAGTTGATCTTTAAGGCTTCTTATAGCTTTTGAATTCTGGTTCTTATGCTTTATTTGGGGGCGGGAGTGTGCTCTCATTTATTAATTCATTTAGTCGTGTGTTGAGTGTGTGTAAGGCACTGGCTATAATTTTTCCATAACTTATTAAAATCGCTTTCCTTTTTCATCATTATAACACAGTACTGCTAAATGTCAGGGAGAAAAATCTTCAGAGATGGATTGTTATAAAACTCCTACCAAAATAGTAAGCACTCTTTGGATCCTGGCACAGCCCTGATCAGGAGTTAGGTTTTCTTCTACCTTCCCAGAGTTTCCAGGTTCCAAGAAGTGATCATCGGAACACCTGTGTGGGTGCTGCCTCATCCTGATGCCTTCACAAAACATTCTTTGCAACAGCTCTGTAAGGATGTCCAAGCCTTTCCACCGATCAGCAACACTGTGAGAAAGGTTAGAGAAAAAAAATCATTTCAGAGGCATTTGGTTATTTAAAGATTTGGATCTTTATAAACACATCCATCCCAAGTGATAGAGAAATGGGACTAGCAGATGTTGCTTGATTTTTCTTTTTACCTAGGGATTTCATGGTATCTGTTTTTCAATTTCCAACTAAGTATTAAATGCTTGTATAAATTAAGTGTTTCATTTAATTAAGCTTGAAAATGTATTTAAACTTTAGATCAGCCTAGATAACTTGAAAATAGAAACAATTGGAGCAAATCTGCCAGTTCAGGCTTGATCTAGAGTGCATTCCATTTTAAATGATTTAGGCATTAATAAGCATAGTTCTAGAGGTTTCTGGGCAAATCAACTCTACATTCTTGAGTCTTGCAGGGCTATATTTATGTAAGTAAGGGGATCACATTCTATCTCCACTTCCCATCATTTTAAAATTAGCCCATTTGTCGGGCCTGAAAAGGGTGAGGACTAAGTCTTTGCTTAAAATTACAAACTAGTGCCAAGTCAGTAGCATGATATACCTAAACAACATTTTCATTATAGCAGAAGAGCACATTGACATCCACAATAAATATATTCTCAGAAAGTTGTGTTTATATACCTAGTTTGAACATCTTGCTACTTTCTGCATTTATGGGTTATGCTCTGCTGCTTGAAGTATAATTGAATCCAGAGGTTTTTATTTGGCATAAATGTATAAAATAGATTACTTATTGTTTGCTATACTGAATGATGTCTACAAACTAGACTTAGGAGAGAAAAATGAAGTGTGGTTTACATGCACATCAACATTGGTGATTTTCCTCAGAGATGCAAAGGACAATATTTGACAATCGCAGACAGATTGACTTTGTAAAGTAAGATAATTTGTTTTTAATGAATATGTGTTCCAAACAACATCCTTTCTTATGGGGGTAGTAAATTCATACTCTATATTATATAAGTTATTATTTAAGACATTTAGGAATGTGTTCTAAAGTGTATTGCCTCCTGCAGAACCCAAGCAGGCTAATTCTTTCTGCCTTTCTTCCCTTTCTGAGATGCAGGCTCTGAGGGCCTTTAAAGACCTGGCCCCGATGAGGTGGATGAGGTGAGAACTCACCCAAATCCTCTGTCCTCTCCTGTCCATCCCCGCTGCCTTTGTGCAAGCTTTGAGGAATACCTTTGACACTACTTGTGCCTTAGCCGCCTAGTGGTCTTCTTGCCTCAGGATTCGTCCATGTCCAGTCCGTGCTCCACCTGGGGGCCAGTTCTTCCAGAAACGCAAATTCGACCATGTCCCAGCCCTGCATAAAATCCAGAGTGGTTCCCATCACTCCACGACGTAGTTGAAATTTCTTAGCATGTCATAAAAGGCCCATTAGCGCCTGGCCTCTCCTGCCCACTCAGCTTCCTTTCCTACCACTTGGATGCACCTGTGCTCTCCCTTGGTCTTACCTGGATCACAGTTCCCGAGTTCACGCATGTCCTTCTTTCTGCTTGGGGCACACTTTTCTAGCTTTTTCACTCGATGGATGCGAATGAATCCTTCGCATCTGATGGGAAGCTTCACTAATCTCATGCTGAGTGGGGTGCCTTCTCTTTCTGCTCCCACAGTGCCCTGTGCACGACATTATCATAATATCACACCTATTTATTCATCTCTTCTTCTATCTCTTCCATTAAACAGGAGCCTGTAGTTGCTGTAATCCTAGCCATTAAATCTTTCCCCTTACCTAGTATGTCTCTAGAGACGACAGCAGTGTCTGATGTGTAGTAATTTTTCAATAAAGATAGGCTGCAAGAATGAATTCATTCACTCACGAATTCACATTTTGGTCAACTTTATTTGAAAAAAGCTCTGTTACCAGAGGATTTGTTATGCGAGTAGCACTATATCTAGTCATCTGTTTCAAAATAATTCTATGCTTAATTGGTGCCACTTATAGGATTTCATATTAGTGTTAATAACATCACCTGGGCCACAATACTTTATGCAGCACGGCAGCTTACACCAAAATATAATGATGAGAACAGATTCAGGAACCCAAGCAAATATTTCAGAAAGATCCACTGTATACTTACTTAGTTGTTTATAAAGAGTTTCTCAAGGTCTGTCTTCTCACTGATTCTCCCACAAGAACAGGAGCCATTTGAACAGGACTTACATCTACACTGTGCTATTTATGGTTGAGTCAAATGCTTCTACATGCATTGTTAAAAATATAATTTTCTTTTCCAAACAAGTAGTACCTGTAATGTGTTCACAAGAGCACCTTCTTCATTATCAGCTGGTGGGCAAAATGAAAAGCCATTGGACCCAAGGCTGCCAGCACCAGCTTTGGCTTTTGGGGGTCTGCAGTGAGAAAATAGATTTTCTAGTGTGCAAAGTAACTGTGCTCAAGGCTTATCTTTCTGTTTTTTAAGACTTCCCTTTGGCTACACAGAACTTAGTGCTGTAGTAGCTCTAATACTACAATAGTAGTTCTCAAACAGAGCAATTTTACCCCTCAGGGTACATTTGGCGATGTTTGGAGACATTTTTGGTTGTAACTGGGGGAGAGTGGTGAGTGATAATAGCGCTTAGTTTTTAGAGGTCAGAGATCCTTCTATGCCTCCAACAATGCACAGGACAGCTCCCCACACACAAAATTATCCAGACAGAAATGTCAATACCACCCAGACTGAGAAATCCTGTGCTAGGATGAGACAAGAAAAGGTGCAATTAGAAGCTGGAAGTGAGAATTTGCGATGCCTGTGATGATTTTTCTTTCATGGTATGCTGTTCCTTCAAGGTATGTGCTCTATAGGCAGTTCACAACATGGCTGTTTGCTTCTTCAAGGCCAGCTGGAGAGTCTCTCTCGCTCCCGTCTGCTAAGATGAGTCTTACATAACATAATACAACCACAGGAATCACAGCCATTGCCTTTGCTGTATTCTCTTGATTAGAAGCAAGTCACAGGTCCCACCTGCACTCAGGTGGAGGATATTATACAAAGGCGTGGACACCCGGAGGCAGGAATCAGGAGGACCACCCTAGGATCTGTCCGTACAACATGTTGTTGTCTTGAGGGCAGGTGTGCTGTTTCAACCTGGTTAAGCTGCATGAAGTTGGAAGGAAGAAGTGATGGAGTGGCCATTACTCTCTGCTGGTTGTCACAGATCATCGATGGACCCACGCAGAGGTGCGCAGCCAGTTCCAGCTGGTCTGCGTCCAGCTCACCTTCCCAACTGCTGACCAACAGCTGCCCCAGGCTGACTGAACCCTGCAGAGGCAACAGCTGCACAAAGGCAACAGCTTCCGGTCACCCTCCCCTCAGCTCCCCTTCTGGGCCAGGAGCCTGGATTTCTTAGACCGACTGGTTAGTGACTCCAGCTCCACCACGAGACCTTCATTTCCCTGGCTCCTCACAACTCTGTGAGGTCAATTCTAGAAGAAGTCCCTTCTTCCATAATACTCAGGGAACTGTGCTCCCCTCACCAAACCCTGACTGATACAGATAATGTTCCCTATTACAATCAGAAGATGTAGGCATATCCTGTGTGCTTCTCACTGTCCTTGGTGCTACGGGCAGTGAAATCTAATATAACGTAGTACTCCCCCTAGAATATGAAATATAACCTTTCTGTTTTGTTTACTGCTATACCCCTAGGGTCAAGAATAGTGCCTAGCATTTAGTGGACACTCATAAATATTATATTCATGAATAATGAATGATATTTATATAATTTGGGTGATATACATATGTGTATATATGTATATGTGTGTATGTATGTATACATATACATGCATACATATGTGTGTGTATCTATCTAATCTCCTTTCTTATTGCTTGTTTTAGCATTTAAATAACTTTCGTGTCTAACTTGACCCCAATTATTTTCCTGTTCAGAACATCTTTTGGGAAAGGCAGGGTGGACTCCTGTCTAAGGAGTACATTGTAATTTCTAACGCCCAAGGAAAGGTCTCCATAGTTCCTACTGTCATCTAAATAATGTGATGTAATATAATATAATATAATATAATATAATATAATATAATATATGTAAAATAATATAAATATTTGCCAATTTGCCTGGAAGATTCTATCTATCTATCTATCTATCTATCTATCTATCTATCTATCTATCTATCTATTTCCTAGGCAAATTGGTTAGTCAAAGATCATCTTCAGGGCCCTCAGTGTCTATATTTTCATATCTCCTCTAAACCCCCTATCACACAGGTGCCCATTTTGTCCCCTTTGCTATTTGTTGTCACCACCTCTCATGTCAGATGCTCAGTGCCTCTACCTTTAATGGTTAAACATTATTATAATACTTTATTATAGTTTTTATACTTGAAAAACTATTTTTATTATACTTTACAGTTTTAAAGGATTTCACATAAATGCTTTTTTCAAAAGTCAGTTGATTTTTTATAAATTTAAAGTCAAACATGTATCCTATTTGTATTCAATATTATCTCAGTCCTTTATACAGAATTTTCTGGAATCGGTAAACAAGTAAAGGATATCAGGAACTATGGAGACTATCTCCAGCTGCTAGAAATCACAGGGTACTACTCAGGCAGTAGTTAACCTTGCCTTCCTCAAAGGATGTTCTGAATTGGAAAATAGTCAGGGGCCAAGTTAGACACCAAAGGTATTTAAATGCTAAAATGAGCAATAAGGAAGTGGATATAACATTTGTGCTCAAAATAAATACATAAAGTTTGTAGAAAATGTAGAGAAAATATAGGAAAGAAGGCCAAAGTATATTTATAGATTTGACCATATGCATCATATATAATGGGAAAGCATTAGCGTATAACCTGGAGAGAGACAAAACCCTTTGTGCACAGTGCTTTCTTAGGAAGAGTGTGCCTATTTGGGGGGAGGAATTACCATTTGCCATTAAATTTTTTTTCACATTAAATTTAAATTTAATAAAGTAATAATCAGGGAACATTACTAGAAGTGACTTTAGGGATCACCTAATCCAATCCTCTTATTTTGCAGATGAAGGAACTGGGGTCCGGGGAAATTAAGTACTTGTTCAGGTCCTGCTAACGAATAGGGTAGAATCTAGAAGCTGAAAAAGGCTTATTGTCCCTAAAATCTCATTGAATCATCATTCCTGAGGTGGCTCCTTCCATCTTTGAACCATTAATTCATGGTCTTTTTTAACTTCTGGAATCTGGTCATTAGAATTCTAGGATCTTGTCCAACAATAAAAAGCCGGGTCTTTTCTAGTGGTTATGTCCTTCTCATTGAGTAATGTATTTAGTTTCAGTGGGTTTTATTTTTACTTTTTATGAGGGTATACATTTTTGGACACCAAAAGATCATGTAACATTTTATAAGAACTCTATAACATCATTCTACTTTTGATTATATGCTTCAGTTTTCTCCTATACAATAGTTGAAAGAAAACCAAAGAAAACAAGAAAACCATACCCTTTACAATAGCATCAAAAAGAATAAAATACTTAGGAAAATTTAACAAAGAAGTATACAACTTATATGCTGAAAGCTACAAAACATTGTTGAAATAAATTAAAGAGGGCCTAAATAAGTGGAAAGACATTCTATGTTCTTAGAGCAGAAGAAAATATTGTTAAGATGGCAATATTCCCAAATTGATCTATAGATTCTATGTAATTCCTCTCGAAATTCAAAATGCCCTTTTACAGAAATTGAAAGCTGATCCTAAAATTCAGAAGACAATGCAAGGGACCCAGAAATATCCAAAACAATCTTGAAAAAGGAGAACAAAGTTGAAGAACTCACACTCTCTGATTTCAAAACTTACTACAAAGCTACGGTAATCAAGACATTGTGGTTCTGGCATAAGGATAGTTATATAGATCAATGGAATGGAATTAAAGGTACTGAAATAAACCCTCATATTTATGGTCAATTCATTTTCAACAAGGGTATGAAGACAATTCAATGGCGAAAAATAGTCTTTTGAACAAATGGTACTGGGAAAACTGGATATCCACATGTAAAAGAACAAAGATACACCCCTTGCTTACACCGTACACAAAAATTAACTCAAAATAGATCAAAGACCCGAATGTAAAGCTAAAAATAGAAAACTCTTAGAAGAAAATCTAGGAGTAAAACTTTGTCATATTGGGTCAGGCAAAGTCTTTTTAAATATGACACCAAAAGCACAAGTGACAAAAGAAAAAATAGATAAGTTGGACGTCATTGAAATTAAAACATTTTGTGCTTCAATGAATACTATCAAAAAAGTGAAAAGAATGGGAGAAAATATTTGCAAATAATGTAGCTGATAAGAGACTTGTATCTAGAATATGTAAAGAACTCTTACCTGCTGAGAATAAAAAGACTACCTAACTAAAAAATAGGCAATGGATCTGCATAGATATTTCTCCAAAAAGATATGCAAATGGCCAATAAATTAAAAGATGCTTAACATAATTAGCCATCAGGAAAAAAAACAATCAAAACCACAATCAGACACTACTTCATACTTACTAGGATGGCTGTAATCAAAAAGACAACCAACAACAAGTGTTGGGGAAGATGTGGAAAAATTGGAACCCTCATACACTGCTGGTGGGAATGTAAATCATGTAGTCACTTTGAAAAAGTCTGGCAGTTGCTCAAAAGGTTAAGCATAGAGTTACCATATTACCCAGAATTCCACTCCTAGCTGTATATACAAGATTTATTAAAAACATATGTCCACACAAAAATGTGTACATGAATGTTTAGTGCAGCATTGTTCATAACAGCCAAAAAATGGAACAATCCAAATGTCTGTAAACTGATGAATGGATAACTAGAATGTGGCATATCCATGCAATGGAAAATTATTCAGCTATAAAAAGAATGAAGTACTGATACATGCTATTGCATGGATGGATCTTGAAACAATATGCTAAATGAAAGAAGCTAGTCACAAAAGACCACATATTATATGATTCCATTTATATGAAATGTCCAGAATAGGCAAATCTATAGAGACAGAAAGTCAATTAACGGTTGCCTAGGGCTGGGGTATTGGAGGCTAATGGGGAGTGACTGCTAATCTACAAGGGGTTTCTTTATAGATTGATGAAAAAGCTGTAAAATTAATTGTGGTGATGATCATCCAACTCTATGAATATACTAAAAACCTTTGAATTGTATACTTTGAATAGATGAATTGTATGGTTTTTGAATTATATCTCAATAAAGCTGATAATTTATCTTCATAAGGTATACATATATATACTTTAAGTATGTAAAGTATATATACTTTTTATATTAAAAGGCTGAGATACAGTAAAATACAGTAAAAATGTTTCCCAAACATTTACCATATGTTTCCTGGATAGTCATATGGGTATAAAGTTTAAATCCCGACCCTTCCTACACGTGACGTGGGAGTGCACAGCTTGGGTAGATTCATGGTTTTCTGTGGGAGCTGCGGGTAAAGTCATATCCAACAGAGAGCCCTGTGGCTGCTGTGTCCCCAGCAGACCTAGCAGTCTTCCGTTAAAGTTGAGTCAGACTCAACATTCGCTTCGAGGTGTCATCTCTCCTTCTCTCCTTCATTCCTAAAATATTGAAATATTTAAAGTGCCTAAGATCATCATAAACTTATATAAAAGCTAAAAAGCAATGCTGTAATCTGTGGGTTCTCAGCAGGTAGACAATGGGTAAAATTTTTTAAAAAGGAGGATTTTATTCTTTTATTCTGGTTAGTTTTCTTCACAGCTGAAGGCCTTTAGCCCACTTCGGTCAATTGTGACTTTAAGCATTGAACCATGGGCAGATGCAAAAGATTATTTAGTGTTTGTCCATCATTTATATTTAGATTAAAAAATAGATGTATCACATTTCAACCTGATCATTTCTAGTATTTCATCTGCAGCGATATTGTCTCATTCATCGTTATAGTACCATGTGTTGAACGCTGTGCTTGAGTTAAAGACACATGAGTCTCCACTCTCAGAGAACATCCAATTCAGTGAGGAGGACAGACAGTATAGAAATAATTGTAGGGGCCGCCTGGTGGCATAACAGTTGGGTTTGCGTGCTCTGCTTCAGCGGCCTGCGGTTCGCTGGTTCGGATCCTGGGCGAGGACCTACTCACCACTCATCAAGCCATGCTGAGGTGGCATCCCACACAGAGCAACTAGAAGGATGTACAACTATGACATACAACTATCTACTGGGACTTTGGGGAGAAAAAAGGAAAAAAGGAGGAAGATTGGCAACAGATGTTAGCTCAGGGCCAGTCTTCCTCAAAATAAAAAGAAGTAATTGTGAAGGGAAAATGCTAGATGCTATGGGAACTGCTGACCTGAGGAAACAAAAGTGTTTTATGTGAGGAGGTGACTTTTATGCTGAAGCCTGAAGGTTGAGTAGTCAGCCAGGTGAAGGTGTGAAGGTGGTTGGAGGTTGTGTTGGCTGGAGAGAAGAGTGTTGCAGGCTGGGGAAGAGAAAAGGTTCTAGTGGAGGAAAGTCTAACAGCAACAAGTTCATATGGAGGGCTGAGGAGGAGGGGTCTAAAATGAGACCGATGAATTGGATGGGGATGGGTCAGGCAAGGCTTTAAGGGCTGGGGTGAGAGGTTCGGACTTTATTGAAGGGTCAATGGGAAACCATTGAAAAGTTTTAAGCAGTGGAGTTGTGATCAGATTTTTAAAGAGATCCCTGCGGCAGTTGTGTGAAAAACTTTTCAGATCTGCATATCATGACAAAAAATTTAAAAAAATTTAATTACGTGTCTTCACTCTAAAATTTTCTTAATTTCCAAAACTCAGAGGAAGCTTAAAATTTCTTTGTAAGAAATGACAAGTAAAATGCCACAGTCAACTGATGCTATTTAAACACTGGGTTATTCAGGGACAAACCATAGAAAGTTTGTTTTCAGCAGTATTTTTCCTCATTCCAGACATTTGAATTTTGAAATCCAATAAAAACATGAACAAAGACACTTTTTAATTTCTAGGACAAATACCACAAAAGCAAACAAATGGAGTATCAAAGAAATGATTTGAGGCCCCGTGGGTAGGGTGGGCAGCGGATGGCAGAGTTTGTGGGTGTTGGTATGCTGAAAATCCGAGCAGTCTCTGTAGGCTTGGAAATAAACTGAGCAGGACCTAATGCCTAAGTCCTAGTGGACGTGTGACAACACCCCAGAAAATCACCAACTCTAGGCAAATGCAAAATTAGAGTAGTATTAGAAGAAGAGAAGATTAGCTTCTCTGAATGGCTTAAAGACATCTCTCCTTAAGTCTAGTCTTTTAATTAATTCAACAAATACTTATTGAAAGTGTGTTTTATGTAAGGAATGGTGCTAAGTACTAAGGTATATATGCAACGATGAGGAGCAACAGTCATCCGCTTCACGTAGGGCACTTTTCATTACAGAAGAGTCCCATGGTTTATTTGGAGGACTTAATGGAGCAGATCTAATCTTATCCTGTCAAACAAAACAATATTCTTCATAAGTTATTTATGTAACAATTAGTCTGTAACTCCAGTAAGCCATGTTTTCAGAAATAAAAGTTGGGACATATGATATGAAAGGTATAGTCATGGGGCAATAGGACAAGATATTCGAAAGCACATCTGTCCATGGAAATTTTAGGATGCACTGTCATGTACCCCTATCACTGCGTTATAGCATTACAAAGGGACTCCACTGTGATTCACTAAAGACAGAGGTGACTCTAAGACTCACCACTATGATCTGCACAGCACATATTCATCAATCATCCTGATACTTCCTGCATCCAAGAAACCAAGCTGCACATGGCATATACGGAAACTGATTTTCACTTTCTATTACAATTTACATCATTATTTCTATTCCACTGTAGTCTCATTGGGGAGGGTTGGTTAACATTCATGTTTGCTGCCGATCAAATTTTGCTCCTTCCTTACCCTTTTCCTCACGTCTGAACTACAGTAGAGAATAAGGAAAGAATAAAAGTTTCAACATTAAAAAAAGGATCACAGAATACATGACCTTTAACCAATGCTGTGATGAAATGCTTCGGTTTAAAATAACATCTATAATTAGAACTAACAAATGTCAATAAAATCCCGTCATTTGTATCTTTTCCTCACATAAATAAAAGTTGAGAAATTAGTTGAAATGGAAAATGATTCTTAAGATTTAATGAAGAATAATTTCGCTAAAGTAATGACTAAGTCTGGACATTTACTCAAGATATTCACTTAATTCAAAGCATCCATTTTGATTAAACCTTATTTCAATAATATTGGGCCTCAATATCTTCCTGACTGGTAGGCTTTTTCTTTTTCTTAAACAGGCATTTATTTTAAAAGAAATTCCAGATTTATAAACAGATTAGGGTGCTGAGGCTAATTCCTTTTCTCTAGGAGGTTAGACTTTTCTATTTAGAAAGGTCATTCCTTTTTTTAATAGCAAACATTTAGCAGGTATTTATTAGGTGCCAGGCATAGCTTTCGATTCTGAAATATAAATACATAAAGTCATGGTTTTCCTATTTTGAAAAGCTTTCCATTTAGTGAGGGAAGTAGGCATGTTAAAAAAAAAAAAAGGACTCTAAAATGTGGAAAGTGCCAACAGATAATGAAAGCAGAGTAGGAGCTCTGAAGACAGCATCTTGAGGAGGTAATATTGAACTGGAACTCTTACTGGAAAAAAAGGAGTTTGTGAGAGGAAGATGGAGAGGGGAGGCACTTCAGGTAGAAGAAACAGCACGTACAAGGGTTCATGAAAGGGCCTGGTGTCTTGGGGAATATTGGCCTGAGTACAGGGTTCATGGGGTGAAAGCAAATGAACTCACAGCATGAATAGTACAAAATGATAAGTGAAAAGTCACAGCACCCCACCGAATTCTTCCAGACATTTGCTATGCATATTAAAATGATCTATCTATCTATCTATCTATCTATCTATCTATGATCTATCTATTTATCTATCTGTCATCTTTCAATCTATCCATCCACCTAACCATCTTTCTCAAGCGGTATCACACTATACATGACTTTTCTGCAACCTGTCTTTTCTTAATACATCTTGAATATAATACAAATCAGTAGATTGAGATCTATTTTGTTATTTTTAGCATCACATCCCTGATATGGATGTATCAAAATTTATTTAATCATGTCTCTGTTGATGAACATTTAGGATGTTTGCAGTTATTTGCTATTGCAAATGATGCCGCTCGAACATCCCTATGCATCTATCTGTCCAGCTTTAAGGGAATATATCTGCAGGATAAATTGATGGTCATAGGTCTTGGCAAAGATCTGACTGATATTGCCAAATGACCTTCAAAGAAGATTCACTCCCTTCTCAGTTATATGAGGATGCTTGTTTCCCCAATCCCTCACCAATACCCACCTCACTCTTTGTTGACCATAGTAAAACTTCTTCATTTATATGAAATTTCTTATACAAGTAATTATGGTTTCTGAGAAAAAACTTAGAAAATGAAAATAAGAAACTAGCAAAAAATATCACCCTAAATCCCACTGCCCAGAGATGTCTTTCATTAACAATTGTTCTGTAGCCTTTGTACCTTTCATTGTGTTCTGGTTGGGCCGTAGCTGAGATACAGACACAGCTGGTGGATGGAACAAGGAGATTTCCCTCCACTCCGAATTTCTGGTACCTGTTTAGCTCTATTGAGGCAAGTGGGCTGGGGAAACTGCTAGGGAAAGAATTCAAAGAATTCTGCAAGTGGCATTCAGATATATCCTATAAGAGTGGTAGACTATGGGATATCTAAAGCAAGCCAAATCAAAATGAGTGACTGAAGGCTCCCTGAGAGAGAGCCACCTGATGGAAGAAAGAACCTGGCATCAATATCCACTCCACAGCAGGTTCTAAGTATTAGAGGGCAGCCACTTGTCTTGGGGACATAATGGTAGCTGTTACTTGAAACTCTTCTGACCCAACCAGTCTGTGCTAGGAGTGCTTCGCAGAGACAGAATGGCTATGTGTGCAAACAGATAAAGCAGTCTTACTAAACTCTGTGACATCTTTGCCCAGGCCACCCTGCTGTGGGGACCACTCCTACCCCAAATAAGGCATAACACAGAGGGGGGAACATTTCTGTCTTACTTCACAATAGATTGTCCAGCAAAAGAGATGCTATAATGTTGAATGCATCAGAAGTTAGTGTGATCAACAGGGATGTGTGCCCCAAAGCAAATGGTGACATTTACAGATCTTTGGCACAGTTACTAGCAACCATGGGGGACTCTCAACAAGGCAGAGGGGGCCGGTCCGATGGTGCAAGCGGTTAAGTGTGTGCGCTAGGCTGCGGCGGCCCGGGGTTCGCCGGTTTGGATCCCGGGCGAGCACCGACGCACCGCTTGGCAAGCCATGCTGTGGCGGTGTCCCATATAAAGTGGAGGATGATGGGCATGGATGTTAGCCCAGGGCCAGTCTTCCTCACACACACACAAAAAACAAACAAGGCAGAGGCCAGCAATGGTGGCAAAAGCAAGAGATAAACTGTACCCACTTATAAGCCATGTTGCCCTACTCAATGGGCTCTGAAGAATCCTTGGGTGTCAGGAGGAGAGGAAGCCCTGCTTCCCAGAGTCTGTAACTGCATGGATATGTGGGTAGAGTGCTAGAGAAAACCCTTTAATGGCTGCTCATTGCCACAGAATAAAATTCCGATTCCTTAATGATTTTCAAGGATTTTTAGGATCAGCCCCTTCTTATAGTCTCAAACATTTGCTTGCACTTCCCTGAGTGAGCCTCTTGGCCTTTGTGCTGACAGATCTCTCTTTCTGGAACAGAAGCTACTACAAGCTACCTGCCTAACTCTTATTCTTTGTGACTCAGTTTACATATTTTCTGCTACAGGAAGACTTCCCTGACCATCCAAGGCAAGGTCAATTGTTCTTCCTCTTTACTCTTGTAGCACCTTGTTTATATCCCATTATATACACTTATGTTTTATTGTCCTATACAGCATGGCTCTCTATCTCCATCACAATGCCAGAAGATTCTCAAAGGCAGAGTCCATATTTTATTGATTGTTGTTAATCCCCATTGCCTACTACAGTGCCCATCACATAGTACACTCTCAATATATATTTGTGAAATAGATAAATTAATGAACTGGTGACCTTATTAAACAAGATGGAGAGTAACAGGAAGAAGTACAAATTTGTGGGAAAAGATCATGAGCTTTCTAGTGGGCATCTTTGATTTAAATATCTGTGGATGTCTGAGAGGCTATGTCCGGTTGTGAATATTGGAAGAATCTGAGGGAAAAGTAAGACTGAAGATACAAATTTGGAGTCATTAACCTTTTTTACTTTTCTTTTTCCACCCTCCTATTTGTTATTTTTTTCTTAAAATCTAGTACCATTAATTTTTCTGACTTTAAAGACAGAAAACTTCGAAAATGCAGAAAAGTGTATGCACAACAAGTTACTAATAATATCATTCTTCCTGTCCCAGCAACAGAGGTTAATCACTGTTAACATATGTGCATAATTCCTTCTGGTTTTATTCTCTTTCTCTCTGTATTTAACACAATTGGATCACGTGCTTATATAGTCCTTTCTTCACTCAGCATTATATATAGGCAATTTTTGTTGCTTCTAAATATTTTTCAAGTACCTGACTTTTAATAGCCTTAAAATGTTCTATTGCATGGATGCAGTATAATCATCCTTATTATTGGGTATTTAGGTTGTTTCACTCTTTCACCATTCAGTATGATATTTATCTCTAGGTTTTCCATAGGTGCCTTTTATCAGGTTGAAGAAGTTCCCTTCAACTCCTAATTTGTGGAGAATTTTTTATTGGAAATGGGTATTGGATTTTGTCCATATGTTTGTTCCACATCTTTTGAGATAATCAAACTTTTTAAGTTAGTTAATACAATGAATTACTTTTAAATTTCTTTGAATGTTAAACCAACCTTGCATACCTGGGACAAACCCAGCTTGGTCACGATGTGTTATCCTTTTTTTAATACTGTCGGATTCAATTTGCTAAACTTGTACTTCTATGTTCACGAGGGATATTGGTCTGTAGTTTTCTTTTCTTGTAATGTCTTTGGTTTCGGTATTAGTGTAATGTTTTCTGGAAGAGTTTGTGTAGAATTAGCATTATTTCTTCCTTAAATGTGTGGTAGATTTCACCAGAGAAGCCATCTGGGCCTGAAGTTTTCTTTGCGGGAATGTTTTTTAACTACAATTTCAATTTCTTTAATAGATGTAGAGCAATTCAGGTTATCTAACTCTTCCTGAGTAAACCTTGATAGTTTGTGTGTATCAAGGAATTTGTCTGTTTAAACTAAGTTGTTGAATTTATTGGCATAAAATTGTTTATAATATTCTCCTATTATTCTTTTAATATTTGTAGAATTTGTAGTCATGCCACCTTCCTCATTCCGGATATTGGTAATTTGTTACTTTTTTTTTGCTGATCAATCCAGCTAGAGATTAATCAATTTTATTGATCTCAAAGAACTAGCTTTTGGTTTTATTGATTTTTCTCTGTTGTTTTTCCGCTTTCTATTTCATTAATTTCTGCTCTAATGTTTATTATTTTCTTTCTTTTACTTACTTTGGGTTTAATTTGTTCTTTTTCTTGTTACTTAAGGTTGAAGCTGAGGTCACTGATTTGAGACATTTCTTCTTTTATGATATAGGCATAAACTTTCCCCTAAACACTGCTATAAATGCTATAAATGCCCTCCTAAGCACTGCTTTTGTGGGGTCCCAGGAATTCTGGTATGTTGCATTTTTATTTTCATTCAGTTGAAAATACTTTCAAAGTTTCCTTTTTATTTCTCCTTTGATCCATGCATTGTTTAGAAGTGTGTTATTTAGTTTCTATAGATTTGGAGATTGTTCAAAGATGTAGTTTTGTTTTCTAATTTAATTCCCTTGTGGTCAGAAAACATACTATGACTTGAACCCTTATGAATTTATTGAGATTTGTTTTATGGCCTAGAAAATGGTCTAATTTGGTAAATATTCCATGTGCACTTGAGAAGAATTTGTATTCGCTCTTGTTCCATGGAGTATTGTGTAAATGTCAATTAGGTCAAGTTGGCGATAGTGTTGTTCAAATCTTCCACATTCTTACTGATTTTCTTTACCCTATCACAGTACCTTCAAGTGATATTGTATCACATCAGATATAGGACAAGAAACAATATCATAGTTTCACTTCTCCCTTTCAACTTTTGTGCTATTGTTGTCATACATTTTACTTGTACAAATGGTATAAAGCCCAAACTCCATTGTTATCATTTTTGTTTAAACAGCCTATATCTTTTAAAGAGATTTGAATAATGAAAAAAAATCTTTTACATTTGCCCACTCAGTTCCCATTTTTGATCTCCTCATTCCATTCTTTCAATCTGGTATCAGCTTTCTTTTGTCTGAAGACTTTCTTAACTTTTCTTGTAGTGTAGGCCCACTGCTGATTAATTCTTCTAGCTTTGTGCATCTAAAACAGTCTTTAATTTGCCTTCATTTTCGAAAGGTAGCTTCTCTGGGCGTAGTATTCTAGGTTCATAGCGTTCTTCTTACAGTATTTTGAAGATGTTCCTCTACTCTCTTCTCACTTGCATTTTTTTGCCAGTGACATGTCTGCTGTCATACTAATTTTTCTTCTTCTGCATGTATCTTATCTTCTTTCTATGGCTGATGATAAGATTTTTTTCTTCATGACTGATTTTGAACAATTTCATTACAATATGCCTTTTTGTAGCTTTCTTTATATTTCTTGTGCTTGGGGTTAGTTGGTATTCTTAGATCTGTGGGTTTATAGTTTTCATAAAATTGGGAAAAATTCTGGTCGTTGTTCCAGCAAATATTTTTCTGCCCCTCCCCTCTCCTCAGGGGACTCCAATTTCATGTATATCCAGCCACTTGAAGCTGTCTTATAGTTCTCTGATGCTCTGTTTATTTTTCTGATTCTCTTTGCTCTCATTATACTTGGGATTTTATCTATTGCTGTGTCTTCAAATTCACTAATATTTTTCCTCTGCAATGTCTAATTTGCTGTTAATCTCATCCAGTGTATTTTTACGCCCACCCGTTGTAGTTTTCATTTCTATAAGTGTGTTATGAGTCTTTTGTATGTCTTCTATGTGTCTATGTAACTTTCTAGACATTGCGAATCTTACCTTGCCGGGTGCTGAATATTTTTGTATTTACACAATGGTCTTGGGCTTTGTTTCGAGGTGCAGGTAAATTACTTGGAAACAGTTTGATCCTTTTGGGTCTTGCTTCTAAGATTTGTTAGGTGGGACCAGAGGAGCGTTCATTCAAGGACTAATTCCCTACTAGTGAGACCTGACCTTTCTGTGTACTCCACCATGTCCTGTGAATCATGAGGCTTTCCAGTCTGGCTGGTGGGACAGGCCTTGTGTGAGCACCGGGCACCATCTGCTTCAAACCTTCCAGAGGGTTCTTTCCCTGGTCTCTGGTGCTTTCCTCACATGCATGTGCTGATTCATACTCAGCTAAAGACTGGACAGGGACCTCCCTCTGCAGATTTCCGGGGTTCTCTCTCTATGCAGCTTTCTCCTTCTTGTTACTATCCTGCAAATTCTAGATGCCTTTGTCTCCCTGGACTCTCTGCTCCAACTTTTCAACTCAGGGAGCCTGCCAGTTTCTGAGTCCCTCTCCCTGTGTCCCCTCCCTGTGTCACGGCCTGGAAACTCCAGGCAGAAGCTGGGCAATCATGTGGCTCACCTCATTTTTTCCTCATCTCTCAGGAATCACTGTCCTCACTGACTGATGCCCAGTGTCTTTCAAATCACCATTTCCTATAGTTTGTCCATTGTTAGTTGTTTCAGGCATGGGGGTAAATCTGGTCATTGTTACTCCATCTTGATTGGAAGCAGAAGTCAAGCACACAGTGCAGTTTACATTGTTACCTTTTTCAGGTCTTAGTCTGGTTGAAACATTTTCCCCACATATTTGTTAGTAAACTAAAGTTCTCCTCCTATGAATTGTCCATTATTTGTTGCTCATTTTTTATTGGAAATTTAATATTTTTTTCCATCAATTTGTTAGAGCACTTTATAAATAGTTTCTTTCCTGGCCCACATTATTCAGTTGAAGCAGCGAGACAATGACTTGCCCTTAAATATGTGCTTTGCTCTGAAAGCCTCACACAAAGGGTTATATAAGTCAGTGCTTGGTTCTTACCCTTTTCTTGGCCCTGAAACTCTTGAAAGGTACAGTACACTGTCATCAGTAAGAGTAGCTCACTATGGCAGTAGTAATTCTCAAGAGAGAAGAGGAAAAACATCCCCACCCCCTGCCCCTACCCAGAGGATGTGCCAGTCTCTCCGCAGGGCTCAGGGAAACATGCAGCTTGAAAAAGTCCCTGAGGTGATTTTGATAAACCTGATTAAGGCGGTTACCTCCTTTCTGCTGAGATACACTGATATAAACACTAATTATTAGAGTGGTGATTCCTTATTAGAGGCCCTGAAGGAGATCAGTGGAGGTGCCCAAGCTCTTTTCAGTATTTCTAAAAACCTATTGAGTTTTTAGTGTTTTAAAGATTCTGAAGGCAATTATAGATAAAGAAGCTGACAGATAAATCTAGAAGTCAATTCTTTGTTTTTGCCTGGATTTATACCAACTGAATGTAGTAACACTGGCTACCTCATGCTAATCAGAGACACAATGGGTAGGTGTACGTACGTGTATTATATAACTGATAAGTAGAAAATAGACTATCATATTTTATTTAATAAAGGCAGTTTGATATTGTTTAATAGGTATTACTTTTCAAAACCTGTAATCCCTGAAGGAAAATAATAAATAATATAAACGTGTTTCTGTAAGTGACAAAGCTGAAAACTACTGTATAGAACACATCCTTGGATTTCTTCAGCACAGAATTGCCTTGGGAGTTCAAAATCTCTAAGAATTCAACTCTTGAGAAGCAAATAGAATTAGACGAGAGAGAATCAAGGACAGCCCTTTTCTTATACAGACCTGGGAAGGGATTGTTTTCTGTTACTACTTAGAGTCTCTTTTTCTTACTTTCAAAGTCATGTCACACACAGCCTGAATTTCATTCCTTTCTCAGATGCTGGGATCCAAATCTTCTTGCCAGAAAAAATCTCCACAGCACTGCACTGCTGTGCTTTTCAAAAGCACTCACAAATGTGAGTGAAGCTTCTCACATTTCTAAAATACCAAAGTTGCATAAGGTGGTCAAACTTTTAATTCTGGGGAGCACATGTTTTGTGTTAAATTTTTTTTGTGTGGTAAAAGACATAACATAAAATTTACCATTGTAACAATTTTAAAGTGTATGATTCAGTGGCATTAAGTATATTTACAATATTGTGCAACCATCACCACTTTCTAGTTCCAGAACTTTTTCATCACCACAAATAGAAACCCTGTGTGTTACAGTTTTGAAGTTAAAAGATGCATAACTGGCCAAAGTAGAGAGGTTTTTAGAGAATCTTTGTAATCCTTCCCTTCTAAGAGGAAGGAGATAATTTTTTGGAATTTTCGACCATAACCTTCAGAAGCAGCCCATCCAAAACCGTTATCTTGTCTTTACCAGAAATTGAAATCAATCAGATGAAATAATTCTAATGAAAATAACTGGTTAAAATTAAAATACTATGCTGAATTTATGCTGAAAGGCATAAATTAACCAGAGACATATGAGTACAATGTTCTAGGCAGAGAAAACAACTCATTTGGAGTTCCAGAACAAGTGGGAACAAGAGCTTGGTCCCTTGGAAGAACTGGAAGAAAATCCGTGATGACTGGAATTGAAAGACCGAAGGCAGTAGAAATGGTATTGAAACTGGTTGGGAAACTTGGACCTGATTGAGCAAGCACTTGTGAACCCTAGTAAGGATTTTGATTTTCTTGTAAGGACAATGGGATGCCAAAGCATTGTTTCAGCGGGGAGTGGCCTGATCTGATTTGCATTTTTAGTTGGCTGGTGAGGATGGATTGGGGGACTCTTTGTGGGGACTGATGCAGCGGTACCAGAGAGAGATGATGGTGACTTGAATGTTGTGGTAGGTTGAGGAGATGGAGGTAAGGTTGGATTCCATTCCATCCCCTCAAGTCCATTCTCTGAACTGTGGCCAAAGTGATCTTTCCATAACACCAACTGTCCTAGTGCTGCACTGCTTGAAACTATTCAGTGACTCCTCATTGCTTCTGGATAAACTATAGGCTCCTTAAAATTTTAGGCTTTTCCTGGGCTGGTACCAGCTTACCTCTCTAGATGGCTTTTTGCTTTCCACCATCTACTTTAAGCTTCCACCCTATTGGATCGGCTTGTGCAGTTCCCCACTGTACTGCATTTTACATTCATTGAATGTCCCTTACACTCTCTTGTACCAGGTTTTCTCTTTTTTGGAGCACCCTTTCACTCACCTCTGTGCTTAAGGTCTTGGCTTATTCAATGTAACCTCCCTTCTTGACTCTTCAAGACTGGGCAGGGGCCCTTCTTATGTGTTCCATAGTGCCCTGTCCTTACTCTAGAGTAGCACCTTGTCTATTTTCTCATCTGTCTTTCCCAATACAGTGTCAGCTCCTTGAGGTCAAGGATTTGTCCACATTTGAATCACCAACACAGAGCACAAGACTTGAATATAATGTGAGGTCAATATGGAATGAATGAATGAATGACATTACTTTCAAAGACCTGGTCTAGTAATTAAACATGGAGTCTCAGAAGATTTGAGTAAGATTGCTTTGCCAATTTTCAAGGACCCCAAAACTCAGGACCTAAGAGAAGACATACTTAGTTTAGAATAGATCAGTTGTCAGACAATTAAGCTACAAATATGATCCATAACCCCAACATTGTGCTGCAGAGTGCTGATCTCCACAGTTAGTTGGAATATTTAGCATAAAGACTCTGACACCAGATCAAATAAGCAATATTTTAATGCTTAGGAAAATTAAAAATTTTAAATAAACCTTGCTTTTATTATAAAGCAAAGAAAGATTATTTAAAATTGTGCAGTGGTTGAACATGTTCTATTGCTGACAGATTCCAGGAATCTTTCTGTTAATGTGGAATTAAAACAAAAAATGGAGAGTAATATTTTGTCATCTAAAAACAACTTGGTAGGGGAGTTGGAGTAGAGACATTATAATTAGCCTAGCTGTGGTTTTGGGAACACCCACAGTGCCTTAAAGTTTTTTCATGATTTGCAACAATTTTGGTTTTTATATTTGGTTTGAAATGACACGTGGATCCTTTTATGCAAAATGCTGGGATATTGAATTAGTGCCATTGAGGCAGGCTTTGCGTAACATTCGGTCAATACCCTAGCAGCTCCCCCTCCTAATTCTATGAGTTTCCATGGCAAGGGATAGGCCTGGTGCCAAGATATAACAGAGGGCAAAAAATGCACAGTTAGGTCAAGAGCCTTGGGGTCATGTTTGACTCTTCGTTTTTTACAAACCACATTTAATCCATTAGGAATTCTGTTGGCTCTAACTTCAAAGTATATCCAGAAGAATCTGACCACTGCTCACTAGCTTTACCACTGCCATCTGGGTCCAAGCCATCATAATCTCTCCCTTGAATTACTGAGCTTGCCTCCTAACTGGTCTCCCTGCTTCCACCCTTGCTACCATCTCCTCATAGTCTATTCTCAACACAGCACTCAGAACAGTTCTTTCAAAACACCAGTCAGACTGTATTACTCTTCTGCCCTAAACCTCCCATCGCTCTCTATCTCACTCAGAGTAAAAGCTAAAGACCTTATACTGGCACGCTAGCCAGCATCCCAGACGGCTGTCATTGATCCTCACATCCTGATCTTCGTGCCCTTATAATGCCCTCCCATGCAGAATCAGTGAGTGATGTGCAAATTTAGGGCATATATAAAGGCTTTGTAGCTTCTGCCTTCTGAAGTCTGTTGGATTGCTTTCTCTGAGGGAAGCCAGCCACCGTGCAGAACCCTCAAGCAGCTCCAGGGAAAGACCACATGGAGAGGAACTTAGTGTTCCAGGCAACAGCCAACACCGACTTGCTAGCTGTGTGCTGAGCCACCTAGGAAGTAGATCCTCCAGCCCCCATTGAGTCTTGGGATGACTGCAGTCCCAGCTGACATCTGACTAAACCTCATGAGGAAATCCAAGCCAGAACTGCCCAGCTGAGCCACTCCCAAATTCCTCATACACGGAAACTGTGGGAGGAAATAAGTAGTCATTGTTCTTTTAGCCACCAAGTTTTGGGGTGATTTACTTACGTAGCAAAAGATAGCTATTACCATTGTCCCCTGTTGTGGCCTCCTATACTCTTCTAGCCTCACCTCCAACTCCTCTCTCCCTCACTCACTCACTGGGCTTCAGCCACACAGGCATTCTTCCCCTTTAGGATATTTCTTTGCATTTGCTTCCCTCTTTCTGGACTGTTTTTCCCCTGTTCCTGTGTCTTGCTCCCTTGTTTCCTCCAGGTCTCTGCTTAAATAGCCAACTGCCCTGTGTATTTTTCTTCTCCCGTTTGCCCCACCTCATTTTTTTCATAGTACTTATCACCATCTGACATACTATATATTTACTGGTTTGTGTATTATCTGTCTTCTAGAAGGTAAACTCCATGAGGACAGGAACTTTTTATATTTTATTCAGTATTGAATCCTCAGTACCTACAGTGCCCATTACTCAGAGGCAATCTATAAATATTTGTTGGAAATATTGAATTCAGGCAAGAATAAAGGAATGAATGGGGAAAATGTTATCACTTTTAAGGGCTGTAGAAAACTCTTATGGGTAACAGACTTTTTTGCTCTATCCCAGTCCTGTATCTATGGCTGAGGTATACTTTGGCCACATGCTAATTTCTTTCAGTTGTATATTTAAGTCAAGAAATACTGGTTTGTTACCATAATTGTAACAATATTATAAAAATTGCTATCTTCAATTTGCAAATGCTACTTGCAAAAAAAGTTCTGTGACTAAATAACCCTTGGAAACACTGCGTATTATATCTTCTAGAGGATTCATGGTGTGCACTGGCATGTAAATGGTATCCAGAAGTCCTGCAACAAAGAAACATTGACTTTGTTTAATTCAGTAGTTGTCCAAATCTACTTGCCTAAAGAATGCTTTCTTCTTAATATAGAACTGGAAAGCTAATTGATAACACAGCCAGTATTCACTGAGTGCTTCCCACATGTCAGGTCCTGTGTCTATCACACCCTCTCAATAACCCTATGAGCTAACTGTTACTATGATCATCCCCATTTTACAGGAGGAAACTGAGGCACAGGGAGATTAAATAAATTGCTCAAAGTTACACAGTCACTTAAGTGGCAGGGTCAGGATTCACACACAGATGTCAGTATGATCACTGCTGTGAATGAGAAGTTTGAGCTTCTTAGCTAATGATACAACTTTGAAAGTTTACCCTTTTATTAGCACTAATAGCAAGTATTAACCATGGCATTCATTTTCAGAAAACAAATCTCAGTATGCTTTTCTCTGTAACAAGGAATTTGTGCCACTCCCCTATTAAACGTATTTTCAAATGCTTTGATTACTGATAAGGACTTAAAGCACTATATTTCTAAAATTATCTGTGGCTTAACAGGAGCAAGTCTCTGGCTAAAGGAATCTGATCCAGTGGTAGAAATTCACACAACACCAGAGCATGGAAGAAGAGTCTCTGGGCTTTGGGCCCAGAGTCAGATAGAGTGGTGGTCCTCCAAGTGAGTTTTCCAGAGCAGCAGCATCAGCACCAACTGGAAAAAAAAAAAAAATTAATAGAAATGCAAACTTTTGGCCCCACCCTGGGCCTATGGAATCAGAAACTCTGTGAGTGGGGTCCAGCAAGAAGTGGCTTAACAAGCCCTCCAGCTGATTCTGATGCACCCTCAAGTTCCAGACAGTTCTTTTGTGCAGCTGTGTGTAATTCAGCCCTGTTACTGTGAGTGTCCCAAAGAGGAGGGGTCAGCATTCTCTCATCATGCGTGTCTTTGTGCCTGAATGTACTAACTGGTGAGTTTAATTGGACTTCTATTGAATCTTTAAAATATATTTAGTCATACATCCAGTCTACTTTCCTTAAGCGATTTTCTCAGGTGGCAAAATAAAAAAGAAATGCTTTGAAATTTCCTTGGCTTTTAAACAGAATGTATTTAAGGTAACAGATTAAAGGGCCTTCTTTAGAATCCGAAAGGAATGCATTTAATTCATGGTTCAACTTTATTACAGCTAATAAGCTAGTTATGTTTCCCCTGTCTGGCAAAATGATAATTGCCTTTTAATATCTTGCTTTCCTGTGTTGTAAAACACTCAAAAGAACATGCAGCATAGAATGTGCAGTGGTCTGCTGGAGCTGACTGGACTGGCTATCGAGAGCTGCTTCCCTTCCTGTCTCTGCCTTCAGACACTGATAGCTTGAAATCACCAATAGTGAGAGCATTTACACCACGGAAATTGGCAAATGTCACAAAGCAGGGCTGCTTTTTTTTTTTTTAATTCAGAGAGTCAACTGTTAAAACATTTACCAGCACACCACTGAAAATGTGTGAAAGAATGCTTGTTGAAGGATTATTTGTGATACAAGAATATAGGATGGATAACTGATTATCTATAGGGGATTATTGAATTCAGAAGAATACTATGCAGCCATTAAGAAAAAGAAGCAGGTATATTATCAAAAGGATTATTGTCAAGTGAGAAAAAGTTGCAAGATAATATGTATAGTATGATGCTATGTCTTATAAAAGTAAACAAACATAATTATATGTGTGTGTATACGTATATATTACACGTTATCTGTTAACACGTCACTCTTACTAAGTGAGAATTAGGAAGGTGGAACAGCAGGCATCTTTCACTGTTTATTTTATATACTTCTGTAATGTTAGGATTTTAAAAACATATATGCACTATATGCGTATATAACCCTTGTGATGGATGATTTTTGTTTTCATGTGATTAATTTTTAAAAACCTCTATTTTTGATGGAGTGATTATCGTTTGTAAATGCTTATCTTTGGCTCTCCCATTAGACAGTGAATTGCTCAAGGACAGGACTCTGTTTTCTACTTCTTTCTGCTTCCCACAGCATTAGGGTACACAGAAGGAATCAAATCAATGCAAGTTGCTAAATGGAAAAATAAATAAATCCTTAATATTTGCAATAAAGTTAGCCCTGCACAGCTCATTTGCAGAATAAGCAGTCTTTGTACAGTGCAGTGCCAGCTTACATCTTTGGATGTAAGATTTAGAATGACAGATCCGACTGGAGAAGGGAGATAGGTGGGACATCATCAGAGAGACCCCTGAAAAAAGCTGCAAGACTTTGGGCTTGCTACAAGGAGCAAGGGGGAACTATGGTGTGTTCTTGAGGAGCAATAGAGAACACCATTAGGTAATGAAATGGTAAGGAGGCGGGAGACTGAAGGCAGAGAGAAACACAGCACTTGTAGCCAATACGAACCTTAGGCGGTGAGTATTTGAATTAAAGTTGGCACGGTATCCACCCCTCTTCTTTTATAATTGTAGAGAAAAACGAACGTTTTTGAGAACTTTCGAAGGGAAGAAATAAGACCATGGTGACTGAATAAATAGAGAGGAGAGAAAAAAAGAAAAAATGACTCTGAGATTTTTGGCCTGGGCATCCACACTCTGTCAAGAAATGCAGCAGTTGGAAAGAGAAATAGTTCTGGAAGATGAAGTAATAAATTATGCTTGGATGCACTGAGTCATAGATGAATTGGGGGCATACAGGTAGGCCTGTACTGGAGGTAAGTGAAAACAAAGGTTGGAGATGCACTTTTAGGAACCAACATAGGCGTGAGATGGGAAACTAACAATAGATGCATTTCCCCATGAAGGGAGTGACAGGGAGTGGATCAGGCCGTCAGCTTCTTTGGGAGAGGGAGAGGGTGAGGAGGAAGAAACAGGCCAGACAAGACAGGAGGTCAAGGAGTAGTAAGAGAGATGGAAGAAAAACCAGGAAGCAATATTGTCACAAAAATCAATTGGAGGCCAAATTTCAGAGTGGGTGGACTGTAGTGTCAAATGCTGCAGACGGTTAAGGAAGATGAAGTACTAGAAAAGACTACATGGTTTGGGAAGAAAGAGGTCATTTTTAACTTCCTTGAGAGTTGTTTTATCGTGTGTGGGCATGTTAGTGGTGGGGTGGGGTGAAAGATTTAAAATAAATCAGACATTGAGGGATAAATATAGGAAAGGGTAGATAGAGTTTTGCAGCGAAGTTCAGAGGAGAGAACTAAGGAGAACTAGAAGTTTCCAGGAGAATCAATCAATACGTTGTTAGCTTTTTAAGATGCACGAGAACTGAGAATATTTAAAGGTGTAATGGAAAGGGCCAGAGGGACAAGAATTAATGGTAGATAAAGAGGGGATCATTGCAGGAAGTGGGAAGGGATGAGGTTCAAAGAATAGGTAAGAGAGTGTTACAGGGAAGATGGATCTCCACCTCTGAGATTGTTGATGAGGTCAGGAGGAAAGATGTGATGTGTTGAGGTGAAGACATGGATACATAAAGGAGCTTAGGGCAGATGAGCTGATTTCTCCGCGAGGTAGAGGCAGGGTCATCTCCCATATTGCACGGATAGGAAACGTAGCAAGTAGGGTCATGAGGAATGAGGGAAGGGCTGGAATAACAGCTATGAATGGTGTGAGTCAATCAAAGATGACTTAAAAGGACTGTCGAGCACCAGTAAGGGTTAAACCCAAGCAGGGTAACAAGATTCAATCGCAGACAAGGATGGTGTGATTTTCTACGGTGCGGCGCACAGAGTGCAGGCTTGGGAGCAGACCAACCAGGGTTTGGATTCCTTCCTAGCAGCATGACTCTGGTCAAGTTATTTAACCTTCCCAGGCCACAGTTTCCTCATTTGTCAAATAAGGACTTTAATACCTTTTCCTTAAGGTTATTATGAGACTTAAATTAGAAAGCCTCTTACCCAGTGCTAAGTAAGGTGACAGATAAATGCTAGGTTTTTTCTCTTGGAGCCCAGGAACAGCACCAAAGGAAGGAGGCAATGGGTGTAATCCTGAATTGATGACTTGTGCATAGGACATGACAGAAGGTCAAGGGTCAGGTGGAAAAAGATACCCCGTGTGGTTAATTATGGATTGTAACATTCAGAGGGTGCTAATGAGCTGGGTGAGTCACAGATCCAGGGAGGTAGTTGGAAACTAAAGTTAAGTGTGGGATGGGCTATGGGAGGGTGCAGGTAAGGCCTCATAGAGTGGCATAGCCCAGGGAGCTCACCACAATGTAGGGTCTGGTCTTCCATTCCAAAGGCCCAGGAAGTTAATTTTGTCAAGGTCCCCAGAGGCCATCAGATCTTAAGGACGAGTTCAATGGCTGCTGTAACAGTTAGGGTAACTTTGGTAGTAAATCACTAAAAATCCAATTCGAAATGGCTTGAACAGGCAATTCGTTAGCTCATGTATCTGAAAATGCAGCAGTTGGGCTCTGCAGTGGACATTATTGTTTCCTGCCTAACGTCCAGCCACCGTCCTCATTGTGTAGCAGCAGTGCAAGTTGAGGGACTGACAAGACTCTGAGGGTTGGTCTAGATTAATTTAATGCAATTTTGATAATCCTCCCTTTCTTCCCGCCCTCTTGACAATGATGGGTTGAGTGTTGGGCAAACCTATGCCAATCTGGACTAATGCAATAGGAAGAAAGAATCACCCTTACTTTTGAGAGACAGAACCATGGAAATCCAATCTTTTCCACTGGATGTGAAGGAGGAAGTGTGTTATCAATGTTTGCCAGTAAGTATGAGGGTATCAGATTTGTGATGAGGAACTATAGATTGTGGAGCAGAGAAAAGGAAAGAACCTGCTTCCTTGACATCACTGAGCTTCCACATCACTTCCCACTTCCATCATCCATTTCCTACTTCCACATCACTGAGCTGCTGGATCAATTGACCCTGAAGCCTGTTCTACAACTGGAATTTTGACTTTGTAAGTCATACATTCACATATTGTTTAGAGCAGTTGGGTTTTCTGTTGCTTGCAGCTGAAATCATCCTGGTTGATACATGTGGGCTTCAGGCTGGGTTTTATCCAGGCTCTGGATTGGGTCCCCTGTAATTGCTCTGCTTTCTTCTGTGTGTCTGCTTTGTTCCCTGATGGTAGCTGTACTAGTTAGAGATCTCCATAGAAACAGCAACAAATGGGAGATCTCTCTACCTCCCTATCTCTATCTGTATATATAGATATGTGTCTGTCTGTCTGTCTGTCTATCTATATATCTATCTATCGATCTATCTATCTACTGAGAGAACTTATTTTAAGAGTTTGGCTTACTTGATTGTAGGGATTGGTAAGTCCAAAATTTGCAGGGTGGACCAGCAGGCTGGAGGCCCAGGGAAGAGCTGATTTTGCAGTCTTAGTTCAAAGGCCGTCTGGAGGCAGAATTCCTACCTTTTTGGGGTACCATAGTCTTTTCTCTTAAGGCCTTCAACTGATTAGATGAGGCCTACTCACATTTGGAGGGTCATCTGCTTTACTCAAAGTCTACTGATTTAAATGTTAATCATATCTTTAAAAATATCTTCACGATAACATCTAGACTGGTGTTTGACCAAACAACTGGGCACTATAGCCTTACCATGTAGACACATAAAATTAAACAGCACAGTAGCAAATTGGCTTCCAGCAGCCTCTAGGAGTGACATGCTTCCTTCTTCATCATCAGAAAGGAGACCATTTCTGTCCAAGTTTTGTAAGAAAGACTCTTGAATTTCACTTAGATTAGACTGTTCTAGGCCATGTGCCAACATTTGAACCAATCACTGTGGCCCCAGTTAAATGTGATGATTGACTTAAGACAGTCAGGGCTCACCTGGAGCTGGAGGTGGGGTCAGTTAGCCCAGAAGCAGTGGACTATGTGGTGGAGGGATAGGTAACTACACAGGAAAAATGTTTACTGATGGAGAGGGGAAGGGAAATGGATGCTGGACAAACAACCTCAAGTGTCCGCTATACTGATCAAACACAAAGGAGACGGATGTGTCAATCATAATGCCAACTTAATCATTTATGGCAAAAATAGAAACGTAAACCAGACTAGAAAGTTTGTGTCAGCTAATCAGTACATTTTATGCTCATAGAAAAGATTCACAGGAAGCCAAATTGTGATCGGAAAGTTGCTTGGTGAGCATGGAATCCAATTTAATCCAAGTCACTGCAAACAAATATTTATTGAATGTCTACTAGGCAGGATGAAATTAACAGCTGGTGTCATTGAGTTATGATGGACTAATCATTTATACCATTGGGCTGCACTTCCAAGTCTGGGTGCTGGTACTGAAGACACGCTGCTAAACGTTCACTTTCTGCTCCTCCTGTTTTAGCCCCCAGTCTGACATGCCCTTGTAGTAGTGCAGTCTTTCTTCAGATTGAGTGTAATACAATTGAAAAGATTTCAGCTTTTGTGTGTTGCAGTCACCTTCCTTGATTAGGATTTAGAGGACTGCTCAGACATCCCTCACACATTTCAAAACCTTAACATCAAGTTGCAGGGGCACTTTGCTGCCCTAAAGAAATTCCTCCCTGTGATTGTCATTGCCGTTAACCTCCCAGCTCATTCTATGCACAGCACCCAGAGTGATTCTTTTTCTTGTTTTTTTAAATAGGTTTTATTTTTTAGAGTTTTATGTTCACAGCAAAATTGGGCGGAAGGTACAGAGATTTCCCGTATACACCCTGTTTCCACACATGCATAGCCTTCTCCATTACCAACACCCTCCACCAGAGGGGTACATTGGTTACAACTGATGAACCTACACTGACACATTATTACCACCCAAACTCCACAGTTTACATTAGGTTTCACTCTTGGTGTTGTACAGTCTGTGGGTTTGGACAAATGTATAATGACATGTATCCACCATTAGAGTATCATACTGAGTAGTTTCATTGCCCTAGAAATCCTGTGCTCTATCTATTCATCTCTCCCTACCCCCAACCCCTATCAACTACTCATCTTTTTACTGTCTCCATAGTGTTGCCTTTTCCAGATGTCATATAGTTGTTATCATACAGTATGTAGCCTTTTAAGATTGGCTTCTTTCACTTAGTAACGTGCATTTAAGTTTCCTCCATGTTTTTCATGGCTTGATAGCTCATTTCTTTTCAGTGCTGAATAATATTCCATTGTATATCCCATTGTATGGATGTACCACAGTTTGTTTATTCATTCATATACTGAAGGACATCTTGGTTGCTTTCAGGTTTTGGCAATTATGAAGAAAGCTGTTACAAACATCCATGTGCAAGTTTTTGTGTGGAAATAAGTTTTCAACTCCTTTGGGTAAATACCATGGAGAGCTGTTGCTGGATCATATGGTAAGAGTATGTTTAATTTTATAAGAAACTGCCAAACTATCTTCCAAAGCAGCATTTTTTATTCCCACCAGCAATGAATGCGAGTTCCTGATGCTCCATATCCTCGCCAGCATTTGGTGTTGTCAGTGTTCCAGATTTTGGTCATTCTAACAGGTATGTAGTGGTATCTCACTGTTGTTTTAATTTGCATTTCTCTGATGACATATGATGTGGAGCCAGAGTGATTCTTTAAAAACAAAATCAGATCCTGTCACTCTTTTGCTTAAAGGCTTTCAATGGCTCCCTGTTATCCTTGATACAAAATTCAAACGTTTGTACATGGCTTCCAGGCCCTTCACTTCCTTTTACTTGCCCCTTAGAGCCTGGTGCCTGCCTCATACTTGTGTTACTTTCTTGTCTCTCGGCCTTTGTACATGCTATTTCCTCTGTCTAGAACACTTCCTCCTCTTCGTGTGTTTAACTTCTACTCATCCTTCAGGTGTCTGTTTAATTGTCATTTTCTCGAGGAAGCCTTTCTCACCACCTGTCCCCTCTGGTTATTTGTTCCTGCTTTCCCTTTCCTCACCCCTGGCCCCTATATATCTCCCACCTCAGCACTCAGCACTTGTTCTATGGTTGGAGTCCCCTCTAGACTATAAGTTTCTTGAAGGTATGGGTGTGTCTATATTGCTTATTTTTTTGTGTGTGTGTGTGTGAGGAAGATTAGCCCTGAGCTAACATCTGTTGCCAGGCCTCTTTGCTGAGGAAGATTGATCCTGGGCTAACACCCACGCCCATCTTCCTCTACTTTATATGGGACGCCGCCACAGCATGGCTTGACAAGCCATGCGTTGGTCCGTGCCCGGGGTCCAAACCTGCGAACCCCGGGCCGCCCATGTGGAGCATGTGAACTTAACCACTACGCCACTGGGCCAGCCCCGATATATTGCTTATGTTTTACTCCCAGTGTCCAGCTTGGTACTCACCACAAAAAGATATTCAATAAGTATCTCTGTGGAACAGTGAAGGAAGTGAGTCAATAAAGAGATGAGTAACTCGTTGTTACTGATGTATTTATTAAGCACCTGCCTGTTCTGGATAAGGCATTGTGTTTGGCCACTGTGGGTACAGACATATTGGATTAGCTCCTACAGATAACGTAGTTAGTGAAAGAGGATATCAAAAACATACAATTCACAGTAGAAGTGAGCCTATCTTAAACGACTGTATCATGTAGATCAGGATTTTCAACCATAGAACTATTGACATTTTGGTGAGGAAGATTGGCCCTGAGCGAACATCTGTGCCAATCTTCCTTTATTTTGCATGTGGGATGCCACCACAGCATGGCTTGACAAGCAGTGTGGATGTCCGTGCCCAGAACCGAACTCGAGAACGTCTGGCCGCTGAAGTGGCGTGTGCTAACCTAATCACCGCGCCACTGGGCCGGCTGAACTATTGACATTTTGGACTGTAGAATTCTTTGCTGTGGGGACCTGTCCTATGCGTTGTTAGGATGTTCAGCAGCATCCCTGGCCTCCACCCACTAGATGCCAGTAGCACATCCCTGCCCCCAGTTGTGACAACCAGAAATGTCTCCAGATAATGCCAAATGTCCCCAGGACGTCACATCACTCCTGGTTGAGAGTCACTAATGTAGACAGTGATGGACTAGGGTCTGGAGTGAGGACAGAGACTTCAGAGTTGGGCAGAAGCTTAAGACTCACAAAGTCCAGGGAAAGACTCTGCTGGTTGGTGCATGTGGAGACAAGAGTGTAAAGGAAGCAAATAAATCTTAAGCCTGAAAGGCTGGAGAACGTAATAGACAGATAACGTGGAAGGAGGAGTGGGTTAGGGAGGAAGGAAATAAGCCAACGTTCAAATCCAGAGCAGCCTCTCAGTGGTAGTATGATTGCGGGCAAGTGACTTAATTTCCCTAAATCTCAATTTCATCATCTGACAAAGTGAGATAGTAATCACACACACTTCATGGGGTAAAGTGAGGATTAGATGAGGTGACGTACTCAAGTGCTTCATATGATTCTGGGCTCAGAGCAAGTGCAGTGAATGTTAGCTACTATTATCAGGCTTTGAAAAAAATGATAGGAGAGATATAGAATTGAATATGAAAACTTTAAAGCTCTAATTAAAAATTGGAACTCAGGTTAAAAAATGAAATTAACTTCGTCTAAATAAACCTAAATAAGTTTAATAAAGCTCAATCAATTATTATCACAGAGAAAATACGCTGGCATAAAAATCACATAGCTATAAAAACTGATGTGTGAGAAAAGGGTTTCCAAAGTGAATGGTGTGTTAAATACTTGACTTCTCCTTTCCCAGTTTTGATCTAGAATGTGCAGGCTCCAGAAGTTCCAGGAAATAGACTGTTTAGACTCGCTTCGATTTTCAAGGTCATTCAATGCCTAGTAAATTTCATAGGATCGCTGAAGCCAATTAGGAAGAAGGTCGTGTGGTGATGCTGCTGGGGACGCCAGTCTTCTGAGTTCTGAGTGGGTGTGCTGATGTCAGAGCATCACTGTGGCTCCCATAGCCCTCAGCACACATACCTCCTTGCATGAGGTAGCTCTGTAAATGTTGGTGGAATTGAATTGAATTGCCTTCATGAACTTCAGACAAAACTTGAGGTGACTTTGAACTAAACCACATCATTTCCCCCAGCCTCTTGTGGCTCATCGCCAATGGGAGAGAACACATTTCACATCTGCTCTGAAAGGAAAAAGGCTGCTGGTTTAGACGCAAGTCTTGTTTTGTGCTTCGGTAACAAGCTAAACATCCATCTCCCAACAGGCTCGTGATTCATTTGCTCCACTGTGTTTGTTAAATCAATTTTGCAGTTGTGATTTGCATTGTTGTCTGTTATTTCAAGGTAGAACAAAGAATGCCACTAAATGATTAACTGCAGGAGAAAACCTAGATACAGGATTGCTAAAAACAAAAAACAAACTCTCGAGTGATGGACTGTGTTTTCAGGATTTGTTTTAAAGAGCTGCTGAAATCCTCTCCTCTATAGGAAGACCAAAAATGTCAAGCTGGGATTTTTATCACAGCATTTTCTGAATCAATTCAAGCTCTGTCGATGAGTCAGTAAGTTTCTATTATGGGCTTCATAAAAATTCAATGCAGTCATGTAAACAATGAAGTTTTTTTTCCTGAGAAGCAAATAAATATACTTTGACTGACTGCTAATTGCCTTGTAGAGGTTGGATAATTTCCTGTTCTAGGATTTCCCAAGGGTCTTTCATCCTTAAGAACGTTATTTTCAAGCAGAATAAATCCATCATATTTTTGAAATTCATAGCTGTAGAAAGAGAGGTTTTCAGAGGTTTCTAATTATGGCACTTGGAATATAGTCAGGATAGAACTACTGTATAATTTTGTTTCTCAGGGTTCACCACCTTGACTTTCCCTCCAGTATTGACTTTGACTTCCCTGTAGCCAAAATCAACTTCAAAGTCAGAAGTCAACAGCCATTTACTAGTCATTCTTTTTGAGTGAAAAGTCCTTGAATTATTTCTTACGTAGTCTGCCTCTCCCGAGGAGTGTTGATTCCTTCCACTAACGGCAACCATCCCCGCTTATTTCTGCTTCATCTGCTTCCCAACAATGACAGACGAGATAGTTTGGCGTTCAGGCAGGCTGATGACAAACAGCCAGAGACAGGTGACAATGAGCACCAGCCTTACGATGCTTTATCACTGAGATTTTGAAATTATTAAGCTCCTATTTACTCAGGAGGGAAACAAAATCTGTTAGAGGGTGCTTTGGACTCAGATGAAAGGTCTTTAACTTCCACTGTGCTCTCCTGGAGAAAGCCACTCATTTGAGTGGGAGGCTTCCAAGAAAGAGAATTGAAAGCTAGAAGGCAGAAAACCCAAAGTATTTAATAAAAACAGTATCATTCAACACACAGAGCATTCTTATTGGGCACAAGGTGTAAGGAACTCAATTTCTGACAAGCACGCCTCCAGGGGACAAACAGATCCTGACACATGGCAGGAACTCAGTAAATATTTGTTGAATGAATGAATGAATGAATGAATGAATGAATAGCTGAACTGGACTGTGGCAAAATTGGTACAGCTCGGCTATTCTTCACAGTAAAGTCAGGACACACTGATGTGTTGTGACAAGTTATGAAATACACAGCAACTAATTGGTTAATAATCATAAAATTATAAAATATTGGGGTTCTAGAATGATTTTTCTTTTCCTTTTTTTAAAGAAATTGGCGCTGATTCAAGGTTATGTCTATAATGATGTTGCTTCCCTCTTTTCCATTCTAATGTGATTTCTTTTGATAGTTACTGTTATAGTTGTGCTTACAAATCACTGTGCAACTTGTGATCATAGCTACTTCTGTTTATTTTTTAATTTTTCCCATGAATAAATTTTTAACTAGCAAGACAGCAAGGGTAGATGAAGGCCGTATGTAAGTGACATCTATATCTGCATTGCATGAGAGCAAGAATGATGCTGTGAACATATCTGTTAATAATGACACAAGAGTTATGGTCACTGAGTCAAAGGCAGAGCAATGATGCAAGTAAAATTTGCAATAACATTATTCATATTAATAACAGTAAAGTTGTATGTTTTATTTTCTATGTTTAACAATAGAAACAGTGTCTTTATTCTTTGTGGTATTCACTGACTTTATTAATATTAACTTGGGAGTGGAGGTCTAGAGAAAAATTGAGTCTTTAAAAAATGTTTGAGTAAATACTTAGATTAGGCATATTTATTGTTGGAAGGCTTTAAATGACTGATTTCATTACTCATTTATAAGTACTTTAATAGATGCTATGTTAAAAATAAAAGTGTGTGGCTCTATGAGCTTTATTTCACTGTAAAATGAGAGGCAGTGTCAAAAATTGGGGACACTTCAAAATGCTATGTTTTATTTGCTTATCTCATTATATTAGATCTGCCAGAGTGGAAAAAACAAGATTAAGGGCTCCTAAGAGGCAGTAAAGCATAGCAGTTAACAGAACAGGTTTTGGTGCCAGACTGCATGGGTCTAAATTCTGGCTTTGCCACTTGCTAGCTGTGTGACCTTGGGCAAGTTATACGCCTCTCTGATCCCTTGGTTTCTCTATCTGTAAAGTAGGATTAAGAATATACCAATACAGGGGCCAGCCTGGTTGCGTAGTGGTTGAGTACACATGCTCTACTTTGGTGGCCCCAGGGTTCATGGGTTCGGATCCCAGGTGTGGACCTACACACGGATCATCAAGCCATGCTGTGGTGGCCTCCCATATACAAAACATCGAGGAAGATTGGCACAGATGTTAGCTCAGGGACCATTTTCCTCAAGCAAAAAGAGGAAGATTGGCAACAGATGTCAGCTCAGGGCCAAACTTCCTCACCAAAAAAAAAAAAAAAAAAAAAAAGAATATATTAATAAATGCAAAGCACTTAGAACACACATGGCACGTAGCAGGCGTTCAATAAATACAGACAATTACTGTGTAACTCAAATCTCTATCATTTGACATTCATTCAGTCATCTTTATTATAGAGTTAAAAAAATTCTGAGGGCTTTATTAAAAGCATATAGCAACAAAAATCATTTTACAACTCAAAATATTTCTGGCTTAGACTCTGTTATGTAGGACCTCTGTGTCTACTTGGCTCCGCAGAAATATTCTCTTTCGCTAATCCAGCACTACAGGTGTGCGTTTGGGTAGGAAGCGCAATTTGTATACCTTCCACTACATGAATCTTTTTCGCTGTGTGGCTGAATTAAGTATTGCAATTCTTCAGCAAAAAGAAAATGGAATAGTGTGCTTTCCCTTCAACTCCTTTTCCCTTAAAACAGCGCTGAATGCCTCACTTTCCTCCCTGTGGGAACATCAAATTCCTGGCAAATTAAGAAAAAAGAGCTATGTTTGTGGCTCCTTATTATCTAGCCAAATTGGTTTTAATTTTCTGTTGGCAAGAGTAGTGGGCCCAAGAGATTGCACAACTTGCCGTGTGTGAGCTGAATCCGGAATAGCAGGAATTCGTTCTCATCTTGGAGTTTTTAGCACTCAGGATATCATTCGGAGAGAACAAACACATCGGCATTTGTCTTGGCAGAGACAGAACAGCAGCGTGAGGGAAGTCTGCCACTCAAGACCGAACTCAAGCTGAACACGCGAGATCAGCGCATCTCACACGGACACACACAGAGAGAGCTGTCCCCAGATGCTGGGCCTGCTGAAGCCTGCTTCATGCTGGGCTGCAGTGCCTCAGCAGGCAGATATTTCTCCAGCTTTCCTGAGAGCCAGCATTTAGAAGGAGAAAGAGGCAGAGTGGTGTGGAAACCCCCACAACATCATAAGATTCAGTTCTGCTTGAGTCTGTCTCATAGCAATTTGCAAACTGAAACATTACCCGGAGAGGATTTTTGTGCTGCTTGGATTTTTAGTTCCCTGAATGGCTTGGTATTAACTACTAAAAAAATCAATATATTCTCAGCTGAGTTGTGTAAACATAAAGTCATGAAGAAGGCTGCCAACATCTTCCTTTCTGGAGGTGATGTCAGAGTCCGGCTCGACTCAGCCTCTCCTCAGCCCCACATCTGTATTCTGTGTTCATCTTCACAACACCAGCCGAGAGTGCTCTGCAAACTGGATCTCGCTCACAGGCACAGACGATCCACCTCCACTGGGGTGGTGCTTTTCAAAAACATAACTGCTTCTTATCTTGTGGGCCCTCCCTCAAGTTTGCTGATCTTTAAGCAGAAACAGAACAGGTTTGGCCATAGCCACAAAATGTGAATGGAGATGTTCATTGTTAAGCGTATCTGATCCTTTTTCTTTGACAGAGCTGTCACCAGAGGGCCCATTTTGAGCTCATTCTTTGAAAGCCATGGCAGCATCAGCAGCCCATCTTTGCTCTATTCTGCCTCTCGAGACTGCAGAAAAGCGATTTGGAGCTTATCATGCAGTTTCCCCCTGTACCACAATCCCGGCGGGCTGTTGAACAGAAATTCTTCATCGAGCCAGGCTAATTTACAAACATCATGCTATTCTCGGCCTGCAGTCTTGTTCTCATCAAAACTTTTAGAAACCTACATTATTTGCATGCAAGGCTCCATGTGCCTCTATATTAAGAATGTCTTAATTTTTTCCTCATTAATATTAAACATTGTTAATCTATTTCTAAAATAGAATAAAATCTAAGACTGTTCTGATGTGGTTATTTAGTTCTTGAACTCTGAGACACAAATGCTGGCAGGACCTTGACCCCAAAGTTTCTCTGTTCAAAGAGGGACTTTCAGCTAGGAAGTCAGGCTTCTCTGACCTAGGTTGTTTTCCTGGCAGAAATGAGAAGATGTCAGCCCAGTCTTCAAAACGCTGCTCTCATCATTATACCACAATATCTAGTTTATCTGTCAGTTTACCTTGGCAGTTAAAGGAAGAAGGTATTTCTAGACCAGTCTAGTCCAAAGTCATTAAAATATTTCATCCTAAAAAAATACGCACTTTTGGGACTTGGCATCATGGTTGGTACCTGTACTTAAATACTTAATAACATAGACAAGTGCTTATGGCTTGATCGTCTGGTAAAATTCCTAGACATTTTCCATGTCCTGGATCTCCAATAGGTTTCATGGAAGATTGTAGTTCAGACAATTGTGGCACAGTTTCCAGTGAAGAAAAACTGGTTCAATTCTATATGCACACTTCTATTACTTTCACATGGAGGTTATGTCTCTTTTGCTTTGCTATAAAACGGAATGACTCCCGTACAATATTACAGCTCGAAGCTTAAGAAGCTAATAACGTGTTTCCATACCATTGTGTTTTAGAATGATGGGCAAGGCAAAGGATGTATCAACTGTATACCTGTTTCCAAATAAAAGGCAATGTGTTATGAATCGTCTTCTACATAGAACCCGGCCCAAAGAGAATGTATTCAGAGTAGATGAGAAGGTAGGTCTTGAGTTTTGCATATTTTAAGACACACGAATGTTTTAAAGAGCAGATGGTTTTACTGAAAGATGATTTGAATCCTGGCTGGGCTGGAGACAGAGCTGCAGAGTTGAGGCATCAAACATCCAATCTTTTAGCACAAAAACAACTTTCAAAAATTAAGCCATTTTGAGTTTCACTCAGAGTGTTTAAGAGACTCAGGAAAAGAAAAATCACCCAAGGGGCTTGTTGTTTTTTTCTTTCCTTTTTTCTCCCTTTATAATCTCTCTAAGGCCGAGAACAAGACAGAGACACACACCAGCAGACAGTGAAAAAGTCACCTGTGTTTGTTCTCTTGCCTCAGGTGCTGTCTAAAGGAACATTATGGGGTTGGCCTACTGATGCCAAGGTGGGCTCCAGCCGGATTCAGATGTCTTAGGTCACATGAGCTGCCTGCTGCAAAGCTCGTGTGTAATAGATGCTTTCCTTTGAACAATGCCACTACTCCCACTCGCCTCACCTCTTAGCTGCATCCTTCAGGGGATTTCTGAGCAATTTTAAGACTCCTAAGAGATGAAGGACTCTGCAAGAGAATTAAGTCCTCAACACAGACAGAGGCAATATAATCCAGTGAGCCTCCAAATTCAGAATCTGAGATCACAATTTTGGCTCTGACAACGACTTGCTGTGCAAATTAAGGAAAGGAACTTGATTTCTTTCTGTTACCTCTCTAACCCGAGAGCAAGGGCTAAGTTGGATCAGGAGTTCTATCAAATGCTGTGTGACTGCTAATGAATAGTGCTTTGACATTTGACATTACTTCCACAATATGAATCACGAGCCCGGATTTAATGGTGTGCAAGGGAACAAGACTGAGGGCATGCACCCAGTGACAATTTAGGAAAAGGCAATTGGTATGGAAAGCAAATCCAGAGTGTGTCTCCAGAATAGGACTGCCAGATAAAATACAGGACACCCAGTTAAATTTGAATTTCATAAGTGACGAACATTTTCTTAGCATAAGTATGTCCCAAATATTGCATGGAACATACTTATTGTAAAAAAATTTAATATTCATTTTTATGGAATTCAAATTTAACTGGGCATCTGTGTTTTTATTTGCTAAATCTGTCAAGCTTAATCTAGAACAGGGGCTTGACCCAAAGAGTAGTAGGAGGAAGACGTTAGAGATTAGAGACTCTCTAATTCTCTGGGTTGGGAAGTCTGAAGTCATGGTTGGGGATAAGTTCCCAGAACAATTAGAACAATTCAGACGTTGGTATATGTGTTGTGCTTTCAAAGGGGTGTCAGAGTCTACCATTTGGTCAATCCAGCACCCGCCCGCCCCTGCCCTGCCCTTTCTCTCCTCTTGTAGCCGTATCCAGAAGAAAGAGTAAAGTAAATTCCTTCTTGGAGGAACTGTCAACTCATTTATCATTCCACAAATACTCACTGAGTTTCTATGACGTGTTAAACACTGTGTTGGTTTCTGAGGAGTAGGAAGAGATGAGCTCAGCCTCTGCCTTCATGGAGTGCCCAGTCAGGGGGGACCAAGATCAAGTTTCCCCCTTGCCATTGGAACTCTAAATCTGTCTCCTGGATTTAAATCCCCAACCCACCCCTTTTTTTCCTTCCTGCAATTTGATCCCTGCTAGGTGAAAATTGGATTCTATAGGTACAAGAGAAATAAAGATAAACAAAATGTAGTTCTTGAATGTAAGAATCTAATGGCGAAATGAGACCCCTATGCCAACAACTCTAATAAAAGGTGGAATAGGATAAGAATAGTAAAAGGGATGGAGTAGACAGGGGGGCTTTTAGAGGAGCCATCACATCAGTTTGGGGGCAAAGGAAGTTTTCCTACAGGACTCTGAGATGGGCTTAAGGAACGCCGAGATATTCCCCCATAACTCCGGACTTTGAATCATATAATCAGGGAATCTTAGAATTAGAAATGTCCTCGGAAGGCTACAGATCCAAAGATTCTCTCTACAGCCTCCTTTGCTGAGGGTCACTTGGCTTTTGCTTGAATTTTCATACCTTCCTAAGAAGTCCATTCCATTGTTGGAAAACTAATTGTTCGAAATAACATTTCAAAAAAGCTGGGTTGAAACCTGCTATCTCTAAGCTTCCCTCATTGATTCTGTATCTGCTCTTTGCCCTACTTTCCACTTTAATCAAATACCTGAAAGAAGACATAGAATATAAGCTTATCAATTTTAGCCATGATAGAAGTACAGGAGTGAGAGCAAACACTGCAAATGACAGAGAGAAAATTCAAAGCTAATGAGGTGAGATGTAATAGCAATACATGTAAAATCCTGCCTTTAGATTCAAAAACATCAATTACAGAATAGGAGAGAACTGGCTTGGTAGGAGCTCCTGTGAAAAAGACCTATGAGTTTAAATTAATTCTTAACTTAATACGAGCCAACAATGTGATGTGATTGCTAAAAAAGCTAATCATCTTGGACAGCACAGCGAGAACAGTGTCAAGATCGTGGGAAGTAATAGCCCCAATATATTCTGCCTTGGTCAGATTATATTTATAAGGTGTGTTCCACTTTGCATGCTACATTTTAAGAGGTTTATGGATACAAACATTATCGCCATTACACCTGGCAAGAAGGGCCCACATGTCACAAACATCAATACAAAAATACTTTTTTTCCCCTTTATGTCTCCTAAGAAAAACTTTTGAAAGTTTGATTTCCCAATTGATTGATCAAATGGGAATTCGGGGAAAGGGACACACGTGTGAACTGGACCCTACCCCAGCCTCACCTGAGGATGGAGGGTTAAGAGCATGATGGGGTAGTGGATATGAGAGTGGGTATTGCTTAGAAGAAAAGCACAGCCTGTCTCTGGAAACCAGAGAAAGAGCTCAGCTGCTCTGTTTAATGTTGACACCCCCGAAGCAGGTGTCTAGGCGACTGGGCTTCCCAGCTGCCTACATTCCTTTAAGGAGTAATTTTGGGAAACACTTAGAACTAACTCTGTTGCAAAAGTGAGGCCATGGTATTAGGGAATTAGCCTGTTGGGCTCCGTGCGTTGATGCTGACAGGGGTGACCAGGCCCGTCCCCGTCCTAGTACCTGCTCTGGACTCCTGGGCCCCAGGACCAGCTCTCACCTTGCCCCTGCCCCAGCAGATCTGTACCACCCTTTAGGAGAGAGCATGACTCTTGTAGCCTTTGGATTTCAAGGATGATTTCCCAGAAGGGCTGTGAGGCACTGGGCAGAAACATGGGCTGGGCATGAAAGAAAATTTTAAATATTAGGCGCATGGTCAGTGGTCTCCATTTATATTCATTTACTCAGTCTGAAAGTGGCAGGATACAGACAAGACATTACAATGCCTCTAGTTTAAAGGAAGAAAATTCCGTCTATTAGGGTTATACTAATTTCCTCAAACAGTGGACTTGACCCCTTATACCCCTATCCACACCTCTCCACTTTTTTTAACGAGAGTCATTCTATATAAAATACCTAGTATAGAGGCTGACACACAGTAAGTGCTTAATAAATGCTCATTTTTTCCCTTCACATTCCCTTTTCCCACCTTCCAAGCACAACTACAAACATCAGCATTTTTCATAAGCTTCACTTTGATCTGAGCTTTGAGATCCTATTCATGCAGGATCTTTTGCATTTGGTCTTGATTCTAAGCCCTTTTTCCATTTTTGTACATGTCTTTTAAAAATAAGGACTCTGCCCAAAACTTTTTGATATTCACACTGTTTTCTATAGATGCTTCCTCCTTTCTTTCTCTTTTAGATTGCGTGTGTGAGAGAGAGAGAGAGAAAGAGAGAGAGAGAAAATTCAGGCAGAATTTTCTTTTCTCAAATCCTCACTCTTTGTGAAACCTAGTATTCCCATTTCATTATAAGACTTTCACACCTATCTTTTCTTTAGCCATTTTGAAAACAATTTAAAAGATCAGTGCACTTATTTGAGTAGCTTCAATTTTCCTTTGTATCAGGGTTCTTTGATTTTAGGTTGCAGAAATAGACTCTGAAGCAAGAAAAAAGAGTTCATTGAAAGGATGCTGAGGGGCTCACAGACTTAAGGGATGAAGGGTACCTGCAAATGCTGGGAAAAGTAGTACTCAGGCCGGCACTAGGAGTTTGAGAAATGCTTGGGTTATTGAGTGACTCAGCTTCAACTCCCTTCCTGTGTCTCTGCTCCATAAGCTGTGTCCTGGGAGTGAGGCTGATTGGTCAATGCGATCAAGAGGTGTGAAGACCTGTGATTGGCAGCCCAACTGAACCTCGGGTTTTGGATAGGGTAGGTCCCTAAAGAAAGGAAAGCCAGGGAGAAAAATCCACATATATTCACCCTATTTTCTTAGCAACATTTGAGATTATTGTCGAGGTCTCCTTCATTTCCATGTTATCGATTTGTTCAGATTGAAGGCTAGAAAGATACGTTTCTTTCATGACTGGCTGTTATCTGCTCTAAACTCTGCCTGCCTGCTTGAATCTTCAAGACTTACTTAAGGAGAGCAAGAGGAAAAATGAGAGGAATAACAGGTTTGTGTGGAGTGTGGTGGGAAAGATGGTGAATTTGATTTTGGATTTGTGGTTTGAAGTGCCTCTGGGGCAGGCAGGTAGCCCTGTCTAACACCCAATTGGGAATATGGGTCTTGAGCTCACGATAAACATCAAGACTAAGATTGTAGATTTGGAAGATATTATTCATTCCATATTTTAATTAGATATTCAAGGAGCAATTATTAAATACCTACTACATATCAGACACTGTGTCAAGGGCTAGAATCAAAAAGTTGAATAATGTAAGGTGGGTAATTCTTAAGAAGCGTACAGCCTTTAGGAGACAATGGACAAGTCAATAATTGTGATATAGTGTCCATTTGGGCAATGTTTGAGATTTACCCAAGGTGCCAGGGGGATAGAAAGGAAGGACACCTAAAGTGGTTCCAGATCCTTGCCTGGCTGTCACTTGCATTAATAGGGTATATTCATACTCCTGACTCTGCTTTGATCATTAGAATTTGTCCCTGTGCCCGCTTCCTTGTTACACCTACTCCTATGCACTACCTTGACTGGTCTGTACCATTCTGTCGCCTCCTGTAGTCCTGGCACTGACAATAAAATACCATAGGGTAGAGATTTTGACTAGACATGAACAACCGACGACAATAAAGATATTCCATTAAAAATATACTAAAGATATGCGGATATAACCCCAAAACACTTTTTAGGCAATATCTCTTATTTCTGTTCATTTCTCAATATTCCTGAATCAGCCCCCTTTTTCAGCCCAATTAACTACTGTAGCAGAGTATTTTGGTTGCACTGTTTAACTTCATTAGGGCCTTGGAAGAGATGACCTAGAATAGAAATAATTCAGAATCCATTTACAATTTTCTCAGCTCCCAAATCTCTTTGAATGCATATTTGTTCATTAGTTTTAAACACTTGTTCTGAACACAGAGTACACTATGATGTTTTTGCAAGGAGTGCTGACATGCTTTTTAGTCCTAATGCTTAATCTGCATTATTTTTTCCTTTTAATTACTTTGTATAAAAATTTTCTACACATCAGTCTTAAAAAGATGTTAATGGGTGTTGTATAATAGTCTGCTTTTCCAATTATATAAAGTACCCTTTTCTTAGCCTTAATACTTTATCTTTTAACAGAATGCTTGATGTTTTAAAAAACTATTTAAGTATCTATGTATAAAAGCTTACTTGCCAACTTTTTGGAGAAATTTCAGTCTTAAAGCTCATGTACCACCTCCAAGTTAAGATGTTAAAATTAAGCCAGTGACTTGAAAGGTAATTTTAATTCCCTCTAGTCTACCATTTGCAGGGAGTCTTGACACTTATATCTGACAGCAGGAGATTGGGAGAAGAATCAAGGTATTATGCTGGCTCAGTAGCCACCAGTCCATATCACTGTAGTCCGTACCAACCTAAAAAGGGCCCCAGGAGAATGAGCTATGCTGACTCTCCGTCCAGGCATTACAATGTCAGGACAAGTGAGGCCATACGGTTCCCAGAATATGTGGCTCATTTCCTCTGGTCACGTGGCTCATTTCCTCCGGTCTCCACACCGCCAGTACAGTGTCTATAGCATCTAAGGTGTTCTGGAGCTCACAGGCTTCTTGCATCCCCTTTTCTCCCATATCTCAACTACTTTTCCATGGGCTTCCAATGTCTGTCCCCTTCTTAAACTCCCAAACTCCATTTAACTTTCTTTCTCTATTTTATGGTCCTAAGACTGTCTTATTCGTATAATTTTTTCCTTTTTATTGTGCCTGCTCTCCCAGAATCTTGCTGACCCAGACTCATTCTTTTAAAAAACATTTCAATAAAAAAAAATGTTTTTAATTTAAAAAATTTTTTATTTTTTAATTGTGGTAAAATATGCGTAGCATAAAGTTTACCATCTTAACCATCTTTAAGTGTGCAGTTCAGTAGTGTTAAGTACATTCACATCGTTCTTCAACCGATGTCCAGACCTTTTTTCTTGCAAAACTGAAACTCTATACCTATTAAACAACAACTCCTCTTTCCTTCTCCCCTCCAGCCCCTGGCAACCATTTTACTTTCTGTCTCTATGAGTTTGACCACTCCAGATACCTTGTATAAGTGAAATCATACAGTATTTGTGTATGATTTCTCTTTTTCTGACTGGCTTATTTCACTCAGTATAAGGTCCTCAAAGTTCATCCATGTTGTAGCATGTGTCAGAATTTCCTTCCTTTTTAAGACTGAATAATATTACATTGTATGTATATACCACATTTTGTTTATCCATTCATCCATAAGTGGACATTTGGGTTGCTTCCACCTTTTCCATATTGTAAATAATGCTGGTATGAACATGGATGAACAAATATCTCTTTGAGAACAGACATTTTTTTTGATGATGTATACTTATCCATTTTTTTAAAAAACTTTTAGTCATGGAAAATTTCAAACATATGAAAAATCAGAGAGAATAGTGTAATGTAATAATAAATAAATAGATAAAATAAATAAGTAAATAAATAAAATAAATGTAATAGAATGAGTGACAGAATACCTGTCACTCAGCTTCAACAGTTATCAACTTGTAGCTTGTCATCATATTTCACCTACATCTCTATCCACAATACTTACTCTGGATTATTTTGAAGCAAATCCCACATATCATATGATTTCATTTGTTAATGTTTCAGAATATATTGCTAAAAAAAAATAAGGACTCTTTTTAAAGGTAAAGCCATAATACCATTTTCACATAAAAAAACTTAACTATAATTCCTCATTATCATCAATATCCAAGTTAATGTTCACATTATCCCAATTACTTTAAGAATTTTTTAACAGTTGATTTGTTTAAATTAGAATCCAAAGTCCATATTTTGTGATTGGTTCATATGTCTCTTGTGTCTCCTTTCATCTACAGGTTCCCGCTCTAACTCTTTTCTTTTTCTTGAAATTTCCTTGAAGAAACTATATATTTTTTTATTCTGTAGAGTTTTCCAAGTTTGGATTTTGCTAACTGTATCCCTGTGGTTCAATAACATTGTCCTCAGTGTCCTGAATTTCGTGTAAATTGGTAGTTGAATTTAGATACTTGATCAGATTTAGATATAACCTTTTTTTTGGCAAGACTAACTTATAGATGGTGTCATGTTTTTCCATTGGGTGGTAGTTAATGTCTGGTTGTCTCTTTTTTTATGATTATTGTTGACTAGATCCATCAATTCATTCAAATTTGCAAAATGGAGATATTCTAATTCTATTATTCCTTCATTTTATTAACTAAAATAGTTCCATACAAAGCAATGTCCTCTCATCAATTATTTAGTTTTCCTGTGGTACAGTTCATATAAAAAAGTAAGGATAAATCCTTAATTATTTTCCTTTATTTATCAGTTTTCAAAGCAATGAGTTGGCTCCCTAGCATCTTCCAAATGTAACAAATAAGATTTTCCTCCTTTTAGAATAATTTTGAACTCATTAATTTAAAACATACTTGATGTGTTTGAATTCATTGCTCTTATTTTCCTTATTGAAGTAGGCTTCTGGTACATTTTGCTATGGCCCTGGCAGCCATTGGTAGATTCTGAGCTATCTGTTATGACAAGGTATTCCAGACTCATTTGTATTTTTCAATCCCAAGCCTGGAATCAGCCATTCCTCCAAAGAACCCTGGTTCCTTTATTGAGAAATGGTGTTTAGAGACTATAATCTATTTACCAGAGGTGCTCATTGCCACTGGATTGGTTGTTTTCAGTGGACAGAACTAGGAAATATGTTTTTCATTTCAAAGATAAAATAAATCATATTGACTCTTGCAATTCAATTTCAAGACTATAGTGTTTTTACTTAATCTCATGACTCTTAAATCTGTATCTCTTTTTACTTAATGCCAAGAATAATTGGTTCTCAATTATACCAGTATAATTTCTCTTTTTTTTTAACTCCATAATATAATACAACAGTCTAAGAATAGGAACACTAACACTACCACCAATAATAAGAATACGAAAAACAGTTTAAGTTTTTTTCCTGCAGTCATTTTTGTTATTAGGGTATATATCACAAGGGGTGTGTACAATAAAATTACTATGTTTAAAATCACTTGGAAAATTTTCTCTCTGTGTTGTTGTGCCATCAATTAGATTCAGTTAAATTTCATTGTTTTATTTTACCTTTCTTTATGGGGATTGCTTTTTAAAATTTGTTTTATAATTTTTAATATGTAAAATATTTACATGGGTCAAAAATCAAATCTACAAAGCAAGATATATTTTGAAAAGTTTAGCTTCTATCCCCATTCTTTCTACCTGGATAGAAAAAAATACCTCATAGGTATTCATTTTAGTCCATTATTTATTTTAAATCTAGTACCTTTTTATTTTACTGATTGAATAGATTCTATTTTTACCAAGAAAATATAATATAAAAAATACTCCCAAATATAAAATATTTGATATTTATATCTTTGGGGTTAATAAGTTCTAGGAGATGATTCTAACTGTAGATGTGTAACAAAGAGAGGCTCAATATGGCAGCAGAAGGGTGAGAAAGAGAGAGAGTAGTATGAGATGAGGTTGGCGGGATCATATGAGAGGAACTTGGCTTTTATGCAGGGTAAGATGGGAGCCATTGGAGGTTCTGAACAAAGGAGTGCCATGATCTGACTTAGATTTTAACAGGAACCCTGGGCTGATGTGTTGAGAATAGACTGGAGGGGGAAAGGGTGAGTGCAGGGAGACCAGTTAGGATGTTAGTGATCTCGTGAGAGAAGATGGTGACTTGCACCGGGGTGGTGGCAGTGAGAGTGGTGAGAAGTGGTTGGATTCTGGATATATTTTGAATATAGATCCTTTTGGGAGTGAATTCATCTCATGGTAAGGCAGCCCCAGGGCCATTTGTAGGTGGGGAGGAGGAAGAACAGGGAAAACAAAATGAGTGATCTCACTAAAACCTCTCCAAGACATTGCAGCCCAAGCAGCCCTGACTTGGGGCCCCTCTAACCATTTGACACTGAAAGAGGCCCTTGTGACATGGTCTCTGGTCACTGTCTGCCTGGGATTGTGGGGGATATGATGGTAGAGAGGCAGGCCAGAACAGAGAGAGAGGAAAGACAAGTGTGAGTGCTTTAGACCACCTCAAAGACTCCAAATCCTACCCAATGTAGGGGGACACAGTTTGTAGTCTGTCAAGGTAGGCGTGAGAGTCGGTGAAATTTGGATCATTATCATTAATGGGATCTCATATGAGTCTACAGACTTGTGAAGGTCAAAGAACTATGGCTACAGATTGAATCTGCCTGGACTTAAGGAAAGACATTGCTTCTGCCCCCACAACCACAATGAGAAGTTAGGCCTATCAGTGTTAAATCAGATTGCCATTGAGTGGATTCATAACTGGTTAAAAGATTGGCTCAATGGATAGATAAGGTCAGCCTTCTGGAGCATGTCATGTCTGTGTGGCAAAGATGCCATGAGGAGAGGGTCTCAGATCCAGGAAAGTGACAGGCAAGCAACAGTGAGCATTGCCACTTGCAATCATGGGTGGTCTGCTCACACCCTCTCCACCAGTTAGCACGTGATTGCTGCTATGTTCACAAGAAGATTGTGAATGGTACCTACTCCCTTTCCTTTCTCCCACATCCCAGTATGCCAGTGCACAGACATTTTTCAAAGTGTTCTGGCCTTTAAAGTAGAGATTAATGGTGATGTTTAACCCAATTGGCATATAACAAATTCTCATCAACTTGTGCCTGAATTATTTAATTAACTTAAACATGCATTAAATGTTTATTAAATGCCAGACACTGTGCAAGTAAACCACAGCCTCTGTCCTTTTGGAGTTAATTAATCATTTAGTAACAGGAGGCTGGCACAGAAAATATTCATTTCTGTACAATGTGTTAAGTCCTATGGTAAGTCATGCATAAGCTGCTTTGAGGGGTATGGGGGAGGGACCCCAACCCAACTCAGGGTTAATGGGAGGCTTCTTGAAGCGGGTGATGCCTAGACTGTGTTGGAGGCTGACAAGGGGAGGGAGTGCGTCAATGGAGGGACAGCAGTTCAGAAACAGGTGTCCCAGGGAGGAGCAGGATGTGTACAGAATGAGGTGCAAGCAGTCCCGTAGTGCAAGACAGGAAGTGGCCAAGGCCTGGGCTGGACACATCAGCAGGGGCCCTCCCTAGAGAGCCTTAAATGCCATCCTAATAAGCTTGGATTTATTCTGAGGCTGCCAATAAGCCACTGAAGGGCTTTCAGGGCAGGAGTATTAGGAATGAAGAGGACATAGAGGATATGAGAAATAACTGCTCAATATAATTTTGTAACCAGAAACAAAACAAAATATTTTCCTCAAGAAAAATTCAAACATTAATCAAACACATAATACGGAAAAGTTCACTTTCACCCCCCAAATCAACGGTTCGGTTAATATTCCTCTAATTTGTTTCATTTTGTAAATGACTTATTATTAATGTTGGGGTGGGGTGAAAATCAGATAATACCATAATATCTTTTTGCAACTAGCTTTTCTCATTTTTCAATGTATTTTGGACACTTTTGCATTTTCCCATAGATCTACTTAATTTTTAAAAAGCAGCATATATTCTACTATATGAATGAAACATTTTCTTTTAACTATTTATCTATTGGTGACTATTTGGATTCTTCCCAACTTTTTTCTTTTTCTTTTTTTTAAATCAAAATAATGTATATTTCTAGTTTAAGAAAGCAAATATCACTACTGGGCTTATGATGAAAAACAGGAGTTTCCTGTCCCGTTTCTCCCCATTCCTGTTCCCTCTTCTCTCAGGCAACTCCCATCAACTCTTCTGATTGTTCTCTTTAAGTGCTGTTTCTTGATTTTTCAATTTTAGATGTTATATATTCATATTCTAAAATGGAAGATGAGAAATAAGCTCTCTTAGACTCTCCCCACTACATACACAAAACACTTTCCTTTATCTCATTTTTCCAGTATAGTTATATTCATATTTTCAATTAAATCAATATGCAGTGTCAACAATATTGTGATTATGGAATTATTATTATTCAGAGTTGAGCCATGTAGGTTTGACATTTCCTTTCATATATATATATATATATATATATGTGTGTGTGTCTATATATATATATAGACACATATATATTTTTTTTCTGTGAAGGAGTCACTAAGTCATCCCCAAACCTTTGCCTGTAATAACATCCCCAAACCTGTAATAACATCTCCAGGTGTGCTCCAACACATCACATGTTGCGGCAGTGTCACTTTCTTCTTGGAGGCATCTCTCCAGGTGTCCCCTGTCATGGACTCCAACCCACTCCCCCTTGGGTGGGTTCTTGCTTGGCCTTGTTGAGCAGCTTTTGCCCTGGAATTTCTTGTCCTCATCATCCTGGGAATTCCCTTCTCCTCCCTCCTGTCTTGGGGCTCCTGTATCCTGGTTGCCATATCATCCTTTATTTGGTTTACTCCCTTGTTTTGGTGCAGCACATCCTCCGGTAGCTTCCTGAGAAATATCTTTTTTTTTTTTTCGTGAGGAAGATCGGCCAACATCTGCCAATCCTCCTCCCTTTGCTGAGGAAGACTGGCCCTGGGCCAACATCCATGCCCATGTTCCTTCATTTTATATGGGACGCCGCCACAGCATGGCTCGACAAGCAGTGCGTCGGTGCGTTCCCTGGATCCAAACCGGCAAACCCTGGGCCACCACAGCACAGCGCGCGCACCCAACCGCTTGCGCCACCAGGCCGGCCCACCTGAGAAGTATCTTAAAGCATTTCAGGAAATTTTTAGGAGGCTGAATTCACAGACTTGATAATCGATTGGATGTAGAGGGATAAGAGAGGAAGGAATAAGAAATGACCCCCAAACTTTTGCATGAAGTGTCTAAATGGTGGAGTGTACAAGAATTGGATGGGTTTGAGGGTGAAGATATTGGATGCACTGAATTACTCGAGTGGTGCAGCAGCTAGCAGATTTCTATCTGAATTTCAGGAAAGATGTCAGAGATAGACATCTTGAATTTGTAGCTGTCCATCTGGGTGTAGTTGCTAAACTGTGAGAGTAAATGAGATTGGTTGGGAAAAGGATGGAGGTCGAGGGCAAGAGTGAGCCAAGGATAAAGCCCAGTTACATGTGAGTGCTTAAAGGGTAAGCTGGGGAAGGAGCCCGTGAAGAAGGCTGAGAAGAAACCATCAGAGAGGTGAGAGAACTGGGAGCAATTAGAGCCAAAGGACAATAGAGATAGATCATAAGAATGTCCAGCATACAATAGAGAATTTTAAGAAGGAGAGGGTCTATTAAAATAATGGTGAAATGGCAAAAACATAAAAATGTGAACTGCAACATTATTTATAATAGTAAAAACTGGAAAGAAACTTTAACATTCATCCTCTAGGGAAAGTGTTGTATAAATAATGGTACACATAGTCCTTGGAAGACTATGCCCCTATTAAAACTACACAGATTTATGCTTACTGACATTTATACTTATTGTTCAGGAAAAGCAATGCAAGTTACTGAAAAACGAGTATTATATGTTCCAATTTATGTAAATCTCTATACACACAGCCATCTGCTTATGCATGTAGGCATAGACTAGAGAGATGTTTGGGAGAATATTCACCAAAATGTTAATGGTGATTATCTCTGGAAGAGGAGATTTGGGGTAAGTTTTACTTTCTTCTTTGCATTTTAAGTATCGCTTAAATTTGTTACAATAATTATGTAATTAAAAAGATAAAGCTGCATGTGTGGGGACAGGGAGTATATAGGGAATGTCTGTACCTTCTGCTCAATTTTGCTGTGAACCTAAAACTGCTTTAAAAAATAAAGTTTAATAAAAAAAATTTTTTTAAATAAAGCTGTTTTTAAAAGACAAAATGTTAATGATGTTAAATACTGTGGAGAGATTTAGTAGTTAAATGCTGTAAAGTGGGAACAGAAGGTAGGTTAGAATGAGCCGAGGAGTGAATGGGGCTTGAAGATAATGAGATGCCAAAGATCTTCCTAGAAGCTTGAATGAGATGGGAGGCCAAGAGATAGAGTGATAGGTAGAGTTAGACAATAACTCCTTTTTTCCTCCAACTCCCCTTCTCCCTCCTTTAATTCATTCTGAACACTGTTGCCGGGTAAATTCCCCAAATACCACATTATCTTGTCATTTATATCCTAGACTTCAGTGGCTCCCACCCAGTGCAGCTGAAATGGTCCGGTTGCCTTTCAGAGGCCTCCATAACCTGAATTCAATCACCACTCCCCACATTAACGTGCTTTTTCACACAAACCGATTTTTTTTTTGGGTGAGGAAGATTGGCCCTGAGCTAATGTCTGTTGCCAATCTTCCTCTTTTTGCTTGAAAAAGATTGTCCCTGAGCTAACATCTATGCCCATCTTCCTCCATTTTTGTACATGGGATGCTGCCACAGCATGGCTTGATGAGCGGTGTATAGGTCTGTGCCTGGGATCCGAACCCGTGAACCCTGGGCCAGTGAAGCGGAGCATGCAAACTTAACCACTATGCCACTGGGCTGGCCCCCACTCAAAGCAATCTTTAAAAAAAAATATTGAATGTGTACTAATTGAACATGTGCTATAGGCCAGGCAATCTTAAAACCATTGTGTATACAAGGACAAATTCATCTTCATTCATTCACCCCTGCCATTGTTGTGGTTGTAAACCAGTGAGGATGTCAGAATTCTACACACCTAATGGTAGTGCAGAGTAATAGGGGCTGTAACTGATTTATGTGCCAACTGGTTAGCTCCCATAGCAAGGGGCTATTAATGCCCGTATTTGCATCTGCTGTTGCTTCTGCAGTCCATCTCATCACCCCTTTATTCTTTTTAAACACCTGAATCCTCCTAACCTTTCATATCATAGATCAAGTCCAGTCTTGACATCCTTCTTCTTATGACTTGCAAGGCACTTACTTTTTTTTATTACTCCTTTATCTTTTTGATCATACAATACCTTCTATTCTTAGTTAACTACTTGTGTGGATGAACAACCTCTTCACAGTGACCATGAGCTTTGAAAGTTGTCACAGTATCCAGCATAGGGGTAATCATGTAGCAAGTGTGCAATAAATGCCTGCTGCAACTTATCAGGACACTTCCCATCCATGCTATTTAATATTTAAAAGTAAAATAAAATGAACTTTGAAGGTGGTATATTTGGAAGCATCCTAACACAAACTGTAGGTAACACCAATCCTGAGGGGTGGGGGAGGGGGTAGGAGGTGACAGGTTGGGGTTAGTTGCTAAGACTTCAGAAGGATGGAATTTAAATAGATGAGAAAAAACTAGAGAAAAAATGGGATGATAGAACCCAATCAAGATAGCATATGCAATAAATAAACCCAAACTCAATTTTTATGCAAGACAGAGAATAAAAGCTCAATTATTATTCAAGACTATAAAAGCACAAGAATGCTCTAAGTAGGGGGGGCATTATGAGTCTGTGGTTAAAAAGACAATTGTGATAACGAATATGTAAACAGAAATATAACCTTGCCGAGTCTGGGAAATCATCTTTATATTGTGTGACACAAATGATGCCCTTACAAGGATATCACATCTAGCTTTAATCTTAATATTTAAAAGGAATGTACAAATATCACAGAGCCCTGTTTCCCACATTTTATTCCACCGAACATTAGGTCGGCAGGATGTTAACGGGTGTTCCATTTTTAACGTGGTCTAATGAAACTCGGAAATGCTGTTATAGAACACCCTGAAATCTTTTGATTAAAATCATCTGAAGGACCTAGGAGTACAGTTTAAAAGAGAAAGGATTTTTTTCAGGAGTAAAACAAAATATAGGGGAGCACAAGTGGCTATAAGTAGTAGGAGAGTTCTTATAAAGCTGGGTACATCACAGCTGCTTTATCTCCATAAAGGCAGAAATTGACACACTGCAGCCAGAGAGAGATGGGTTAGAAATGGACTGACTGGTGAGGGTGTGAGAGGAAAATATTAAATTATTATTGAGAAAGAGTATATCCTCTTCAACTTTGGACACATGAGAGGAAAGACAGAAAACCATTTAAGGATGATTTATGTGTCTTGCTGCCTGGAGCTGCCAGGCAGGTGACCCTTTGAATTTCTTCCTTACTCCAGAATTCCATGAATATAGTACTGTGGACCGTAGATGGGGGGTAAGATTATAAGAAGATCTGGTTCCAGCTCCACTTCTGCCCCCAACTTACTGAACCATCTATAAAGTGATGATCATAATTTCTTATACTATCTATCCTACAGGGATTTCCCCAGGATTACAATGTTTGTAAGGGGCTTTCAGCTGCATGGAGAAACAGTGAATATATTTACAGTGATAGGTTGACCCATAAGAAGTTGCTGGTATTTTACCATTTATAACCTATAAAAATGGCAATTTCATATGGTTTAAATGAGTAAAACTCATCATTCATTGAGTCCGCTGTGTGGCAGGCATGCGCTGGTTCTGGGGATTTAAACATGATTAAGACATTAGCCCCACCTTCAGGGAGCTCTCAGACCAGGGAGGGAAATGGACATTTGAATAAAACATTGCGATGCAGGTGGGCAAGCGCTACAGCAGAAGTATTACAGGATGCTGTGGATAAGAGAGAGGGAGCCACAGATTCTGCTGGGCCAGGAGGGGAAGCCCAGAAAGAGACAAGCAAAGGGTGGCCTTGTAGAGGATGTGACGTTAATTAGGCTGGATTTTGAAGGTTGAGGAATTCACCAAGTGGGAAGGACCGCTCTAGGCAGAGGAAACAGCTGATCAGAACCAAAAAGGTATGAAAAAGCCTTTTTCGGAGGGAAAAAAATCATTTAAATATTAAATAATATTAAGATAAGGAGACATTAATCAAACCCTCTGTAAGTCATTCCTGTTAGAATGTCCTCTTATTGAATATTAATTAATATTTATCATATTTTGTTCTTAACAGGGATCTTGCAAGCTTTTCAGAATGGCTGCAGCACAGGATGCCTTTCAGCAGAAAAAGAGATGAAACTGGACAGGTGGACGGGTTACCTGGAGCCCCGTGTACAGCAACAAGATGGGGCTGCAGCGTGTGGGTGCTGGGGAGGCACTAGAGAATGTCAGGTAGGGTGATGGCACGATCAGCTTTGGGAAAAGAAAGCCCACTATGGTGGTTTTGTGGAGGAGAGATGAAAAGTAGGTGCTTGCGGAAGCAAGGGCAGGAGCTGGAGAACAGCAAAGAGGAGAGGACACTAGCAAGCCGCAACGTTTAGGAGACAAGAGCGGTGTGGGGGCAGAAGGAGAGCTGAGGAGGGTGAGTCACCAAGGCCAAGGGAGAAAAGGGCTTCAAAAAAGTAAAATAAGTTCAATGAGATAAAAACTGAACACTATGCCTCGGATCTAGAGGTTGGTCATTGGTGATCTTAGCAAGGGCAATTCCAGTGGAGTAGACAGAACTCACATCTCTGTGGATCAAAGCTCAAATGGGAAGTAAGGACCTGGAACAATTTTAAAGAAGATGGACTGGAAAGGAAAGAGGAGAGAGAGGCTAATGAGAGGGGCTGCAGAATTGAAGGAGAGGTAGTGGTTGTTTTTTTTGTTGTCGTTTTGAAAGAGTGCAGAGTTTCGAGGAGGTGTGAAGTTGAGGGCATGAAACCAGGGGAAAAGGAGGGACAAGCCTGAGATCACAGAGAGGGAAGAGGCAATTGTTTCAAACGTGTGGGAAGATTTCTTATTCCTTCCAGACCAGGGGACGTTGGTGAGGATGGATGCAGACATAGATAAATTTGATGGTGAGACTGAAATGACAAGGAATTAACATCTTTTGACTTCTTGTTCTGGGGGCGGGGACGGGGGGTGGAGAGCACGGTTATCTGTGGAGAATAGATGGGTTGGATTGAGGATGGAATTGGCGAGCTTGACAAGAGCACTGGGGATGTGAGATGGCTGCTGAGGTGACCAGGGCAAGGCAAACTTGCCAAGCAGAATGAGAGCCCAGCAGAAGCTGGAAACCACAAACTGTGGTGACTGTGATTTACAGGTTTGTGTTATTTTTTTTCCAAGCAGTGTTTGGCAGCACAGATGCAGGAGATTAGGAGGATGAGCAGGGCTCACAAGAGGTGATGGAAGGGCAGTGAGGAGGGAGGATCACTGAGAGGCAGTGGTTGACTAGGTGAACCTTCACATGATTCAGGGTGAGCAGGGAAGGAAGTGGAGCCTCCAGATAACTGATGAGCCTGCCACGATGGGCGGATTCAGGAGGCACATACACACATAGGAGGCTCAACAGGCAAGTACAGTGAGAGCAAAGAGAGAGAGGGAGTTAGCCGCATAAGGGGATATGGCTGGGGAGTGGCTGATCAGAGTTCTAGGTCTCAGTAGTGGATTGGTTGGAGTCATAACCAGATCCTGGTGTGGCTGCAAGAGTGGGGTGCTCAAATGGGGCACAGAGGAAGGTGTATGGAGCTGAGTAGATTAAGAAACTTTCAGGTAAGAGTGAGAGATGGGTATTCCCCAAAGATGTTTTTTTGCTCAGGATATCAGGAGAGTTAGAGAAGGTAGAAATTAAGGGTCAGGTTCCAAATTGTTTAGGAAAATACGCTCACTAAAGATCAGTGTCTCTTTGAGAATGTTCTTTAGCCAATTGGTTTTGGGTGCCATAATCTCCTACTGTAATACTTATTTCCTTTTCTTTCCTTGTAATAGGATTAGGAATGATCCCTCTTCTTTGATAAGTGGAACTATGGCTTGCTCTCTTCTCTTTCTCAGCCTCCCTCTGTTTTTCCCATCATTTCCTGCCATCTGAGGCTGGTGGGCGGTTCATCAACAATTACCTTCCGTTCTTGCCAATCATCCTTCATCTACCTAAGGAGCTGATGTGAACATTTTAGGGGCTGTAGAGATTTACTTTCATAGAGGAGGGGACATGTCAGAGCCCAGATCCTGTTTCTCTTTTCCCAGCATCCTTATCCTTTCTGGGCTCAGAGGTTTCTATATGGTTCTACCCCCACACACGAGGAAGCTGCCTGTCTGCCAACCCATTCTGCTCCTGCCAAAGCTGGTTGACAAGTTCAACATGAACAGTTTGAAATAGATTTTTCATCAATATAATATATTAAACTCTTAACCCACAGAGGAACATTGCAGTTGGCACATTTTTTTTGTTTTTTTTAGAGAGGATAGTATCCCAAACATCAAACTTCAGGTTTTCCTGTGGACAAACGCTAACTCCACTTTAACTCTACTGTCTGTCATAGTCCTTCTGGTAGCAGGAACCACAAAGCTGTATCAAGTTAAAAGTTCTGGGTATTCTAGTCCAGGATCACGAAAATCCCGTTTAGCTTCCTTTTGTGTTACTAATGCGGGGCCTCCAGGAGTCTTTGTCAGCTTCACAATGCCCCCCTCTGAAGTGAGTCAGCATTTCTGTGTTTGTCTAACTTCTAGGGTTACTGAAGCGCTGAGGGGGACATAGTTCGTCCAAAGTCACCCTGCAGCCTCGTGGCAGGCTAACGTCAGACGGAGGACTTGTTTCCACCAGGCAGGGCTCCTCGAAACTTTCTCCGTCTACTGGGCTTGGTGATGTTGATACCAGCGCTGCACTTCTGTGTTTGAATAGTACACGGGCAGTCATGATTGTAAGTTCCTTTGTGGGATGAGTGCAGGCCCTGTGTGGAGTTCAGGATGCAAGTATATCCACGTGCACTGTTATTATTAGTCTCCAGAAACTCTTCATACAGTGTGCCAGGATCCAGGGCCAGGGAAGAAGGGCGGTTTTGAATTAATAGCATTCTAAATTTATCATGCATTTTCTTAGCTTCTTTTCCTTGAACGTAATTTTGAAGAGACCGGAATCCAATACACAGAATGTGGTCTTTTGTTGTTTACAGCTTGTTACTTTCCTCACGTTAAAAACTGTAGCCCTAAGGCCGGCCCTGTGGCTTAGCAGTTAAGCGCGCGCCCTCGCTGCTGGCGGCCAGGGTTCGGATCCCGGGCACGCCCCGAAGCACCGCTTCTCTGGCCATGCTGAGGCCACGTCCCACATGCAGCAACTAGAAGGATGTGCAGCTATGACATACAACTATCTACTGGGGCTTTGGGGGGAAAAAAATAAATAAATAAAATCTTTAAAAAAAAAACAAACAAAAAACTGTAGTCCTCTTTCACCAATAATTGATCATAAAATTATCGATAGCCTTCATAAACAACAAACAGTGAAGGGCCTTAGTTAGCAAATGAGGATCTTAGAATTGAAAGGGGCACTGGAAATAATCTGGACCAATCACCTACTCAAAGCAGGAATCTGTTCTCAAGCGTCGCTGATGAGATGTCTGCCTCAGTGGTTCTCAAACTTTGCTGCACACTGTGGGAGTTATTTAAGACCCCAATGCAGGGCTCCACCCCAAATCAATTAAATTAGAATTTTGGGGGATGGGGCCAAGGATCAGCATTTCGAAAAACTTTCCTAGAGATTGTAATGTGCAACCAAGTTTTGACCAATGACCAAGCTTCTGCTTAGTTGTCCAGTGACACAGAGTCCCTGCTTTGTGGGATGGCCATTCACTGATAGACAGCCTTTTCCTATTATAATTAAGAGGATTAATTCCTTTCTGCAAGCCACACAGAACCTGTCTGCTCCCTCCTGCACTGGCTAGCCCTTCAAACATTTGAAGAGAGTAAACAATTTGCAACATATTAAACTGTATTAGTTATAACTTTATCCTTACTATGGCCCAAAATACCAATTTAAATTAAACTCTTATATATGCTATTTTGTAATGTGGATTTTGATCCACTATTTGGCTATTATCCTGTCCCAGTTTCATTATTTTGACTTACTTTTTTTTTGGTGTTGTTAAGGAAGATTCGCTCTGAGCTAACATCTGTTGCCGATTTTCCTCTTTTTGCTTGAGGAAGATTCGCCCTGAGCTCACATCTGTGCCGATCTTCCTCTACTTTGTATGTGGGTCACCACCACAGCATGGCTGACGAGTGGTGTAGGTCCACACCTGGGATCCAAACCTGAGAACCCCAGGCCGCTGAAGTGGAGTGTGCTGAGCCTAACCACTACGCCACGGGGCCGGCCCCTGTTTTGACTTCTTGATGAAACAATTGGACAACTGTAGAGAAAAAGTTTAGATTTCTCTCTAAGTTATAGTGAACAGATTTCTGATGAGCCAATATGGGACGAGAGCCCTGCCCTGACTCTTTCTGTCTACCTGTTCTCTTTGTTCTTGCTCTCCCATTGTCAGCATTTGAGCCTGGGTCACAACCAGGCCTGCAGAAGTGTGGCAGAAGGAAGACGAGGAAGAGAGGAGGATGCCACTGTCACACCCCAGTTTAGGAACACAGCTGCTGTGTCCCAGAGGCCTGATCTAGCACCATATGACAGGAGCCCAAATTCTGGAGTCATATCTTTTGGATTTGAGTCCTGGCTCCACAACTCACTGCAGGGCAGCCTTGGGCAAGACTCTTAACCTATTTGAGCCTCAGCTTCTTCATCTGTAAACCGGGAGTAATAATAGTAACTAACCTCTATGAGAGAAAAAGACAATCTGTGTAATATACTTGATACAACACCTGGTGTATAACTAGCGCCTAATAAGAATTAGCTCTTATTGTCTGAGTGCAGCCCCCGGCCCCCAAGCTAGCCCTGGTCCACAACATTGTTGACCCTAGCATCTGCCAGCCTCATCTCTGAGCACCTGTCTTGTGTTTAGCTTAGATTTTCAAGTCTAGCACCTTGCCTTCAATACCTCCCCTGGGCTCATAATGCCTCCCAAAGGCAGTGAGAAAAGAACAAAATTCATATCAGCTTTTGTTCCACTGGCTCACACGTGTTGGAAGGGAGAACCAGCAACAAAATTCTTGCTCTTGATCAGTTTTTCTTTTCTGCCTTCAGTTTTCCTTCTCAAGGGGCCATAGGAAATTGAACTCGGAACTATGATTTACCCTTTCTTTAAAGCCTGCCAGGAAAATCATTAAGTTTTTAGTGGGCACTGGAGGATAGACTCTTATTTCCCTTCCCATTTAACAAATATTAAATTTTTGACCAAGGTTTCTTGAACTCCTCATACTAGCAATATGGCTTTTATTTTACTGGCTTCCTCATTTCATTTGATCAGTACTGCCAGCAGAACTCTGGGAATGCGATCTGTTAGGCCATGTCTTCACCAGCCGAGATTTGAAGGGTGCAACAGATTGAAGGTTTTCAAACTACAAAGCAGTGCTTCCAATATGTGTTCAGTGAGTGCCGAAATGCATCCTTGCTCCCTCTGTTGGGTAAATGGATGACTTTCCAGGGATGCTGCACGAAAGAGTGATTTTTAAAAAATGGCTATAGGCAGCTGCAAGATGGATTTTTCAGCCCAGTATACATTTCTTGCTGTTTAAAAACAAGTTTAGATTAGGTCCTATAACCATTCAACCATGTCCCCTGAAGTCTGTGCATAAGTCACTCATCAGTGAAGGGAAAGGAGATTGGTGTATGAAGTGTTGCTGAACAGTTCTTGGGTGACTGGCACCCCAAATGTCAGACTAGTTTTACACGGGTCATATTTAAATCCTCCATTTTCTTTTACTATTGGTTTGTCCAGAGGGTTTCAAAGCAAGCTGCAACAAGACAGCAAAAGGGAAAAAAAACAAAATGCCACCAAGAGATGCGAAAAACTGTTGGACTCCAAGAACACAGAATCACTACAAATAAAACAAATCCCAATACTGTTCTGACTTCAAGTTACAGTTCCTTGATTTTTCCACTCTAATTTTCATTCATTTAACCCTAAGTGGGTAAATCTTTCCTGGTATCAGGGTCCAAAGATATGAATTTGCCTTGCCTGCACAGGCAGGTAGACATCTGCAAATACACCTGCAGTGTGAAGAAGTCTCAGCAGCTAATCTTGGCCTTAATATATAACGAGGATGTGCATTCTGTATTCACTCTCCAGAAGGTAGACTACGTCTCCTAACTTCACTCTCTAAGGTAGAGTTCATCTTCTGAGAGTTGAGTTTTATTGTTTCCTTTAGTGGTGATGGGCTCGCCACTGATCCATTGCTGGGTGGGCAATAGTTCAGTATGCGGTATTAGAGCAAGAAGTAGTCTTGCAATATTGACTTCATAACACCATTATGGAACCAACTATGTCAACAGCCTTAAGATAATTAACACACATACGCTCATAAACATCTTAATGCTGTCTCGGAATAGACATTATGTTATTTCCTTTCACATGATCCATATGTTCATTTATTAGTCAAACAAGTGTTAATTCATTACTAATACAGACTTGAAAATATGAGCACCACATTTACTGTTTATAAAATTCATGTACTGAGTCTCCCTTGTCCTTGAGTTATATGGATACCAGGATAAAAAAAAAATCAATATTTGTTCTGTTTATTCTGCATATTTTCCCAGACAAGTGGCTATTTACCATATTGAGTCAACATACACTGCTGGAATATAAGAAGGTTACCTCAAATGCTCTCTCCTCCCATGGGTTTGGTAACATGGCCTAGGAGGCTACCCAAAAAGGAGGGGAACAGACATTGATTGTGTGCCTATCATAGTGAGTCAATATACCAGGCATTTACGTACGTTATAGTGTTTCATCCTCATAAACACCCTAGGAGATAGCTATTCTTATTCACCTCATTTTATAGATGAGAAAACTGGGACTCTGAAAGGTTAAGTAATTTTCTTCTTAAAATGTTCTGTTCTTAAGTTTCAATGACAAAATTTCCTGATATTTTTCCTTTCTTCTCTTTCTTAGCCTTTTTGCTAACTCTTTCTCCTTCTCACTTTCATCCATGGCTCAATTTTGGACATTCTCCATCTACATTCCCTGGGGATCTCATCCAGTACAATGGCTTTAAATACCTTCCATGTGCTCATGGCTCTCCAATGTGTATCTCCAGCCCTAAACTCTCCCTTTATTACTAGACCTGTATATCTAACTGCCTACTTGTCATCTACATTTAGATTATGGGGAAGCATCTCTAAATTTGTATGTCTAAATTGGAGACCTTGATTTCTTTTTTTCTCTCCAGATATCTTTCTCCCTGATTTTGAACCACTTAGGTAAATGATTCCGCCATTCACACAATTGCTCATTAAAAAAAACAACTTTTTTCTTTACCACCTCCCCAATCCATAACAAAAAATATATATATGTTTTTGTTTGCATTTCTTTTTTTTCTGTTTGCATTTCTCCATCTCCACCTTTGCCTAAACTTTGCCTTGGTTACTGGTAACACCTCATCTACCTTTTTCCTTCTCCCTGCCTACAACGTAGATTTGATGGCTGGAGCTGCTGCCGCCATTTGTGAGTATGAGAGAAAAGGCACTAGAATCACAGAGACATTAGCTCTAATATACTGGATAAAAAGGCCACATCTTCATACATCATGTTCTGAGAGAAAAATAACTCTTGGTTCTTTAATCCAAAGTAGTCATACTATTTTCCTATTACTTGCACATGAAAACATTCCTGATATACCTTCTCTCCCCACCCCCATCAGTCCATATCCACACAGCATCCAGAGAGGTCTTTTTTTTTTAAACAGAAGCAAGATTTGGTCAGTAATCAAGTATTTACTGAGCACATACTATGTGCTATGAATGCTTCTAGGGGTACAGAGATATGAGACATGCCAGTGAACAAAACAAACAAAGTTGGGACACACCAGTGAACAAAGCAAAGACCTTCGCCTTTGTGAAGGGAAGAAATAGAATAAGCATAGTATATAAGTGAATTACATAGTATGTTAGAGGATGAAGTATGCTATATGGGGAGAAGAGGATAAATAAAGCAGGGTAAGGTTGATCAGAAGTGAGGGATGCAATTTTAAACAGTGTGGTCAGGATAGGCTTCAATGAGAAGGTGACGTGAGAAAAGACACTAAGGGCCTGGGTGATGGGGGAGATAGGATGGAGTCACCATCAGCTGGGATGAGGAAGGCTGAGTGCAAAGCAGATTTGTGGTATGAGGTGGACATCTCAGTTTCAGATGTGGTGCATTAAGGATAACTACCAAATATTTAAGAAGAGATGATGTTGAACAAGCAGTGGAATGTGTGCATCAAGAATTCAGTTGACAGGTCGGCACAGCAGGTAAAAATTTGTGAGTCATGGCTTCTAGATGATATTTAAAGCCATAAGATTATATGAGACCACTTAAGGGGGTGACTGTAGTTAGAGAGAAACGGGGACCAAGGTCCTAGAACTGATGTGTTACAGCTTTAATAAGTTGGAGAGCAGAGGAACCAGCAGAAGGGATTTAGAAGATGCAGCCAATGAAGTAGGAGGAAAACCAAGAGACTGAGGTGACCTGGAAGCCAAATGAAGAAAGTGTGTTAAGGGGGAGAGAGTGAGCACTGCTACTGATTGTCAAACAAGGTGAGAACCTAGAACTCATCATTGGATTTAGCAACAGTGAGGTCGCTGGTGACTGGACAGGAATAGTTTTCATGAGTTGTTGGGGAAGAAAGCCTGATTGGAGCGCATTTGGGAGTAGGAGGAGACTAATGGCAGCTCCTTTGAGGAGTTTTGTGCAAGTGTGAGAGAAACATTAGAGTGTATCTGAGGGAGTCTTTATTTTAAGGTGGGAAAATAGCAACATGTTTGTATAATGATGGAGATAATCAAGTAGAGATGTAAAACTGGATGATGAAGGAGAAAGGGCGCAATTGCTGGAGTGCTGTCCCTGATTCACTTTATATAGTGTGCTTTTAAAACATGTCCATAAATATTTTGACACATCTCCCTTCAAAAGCAGGAGCCTAATTTTTCCTTCCCCTGAATATGGGCCGGACTTAGTGACTTGCTTTTAACAAAGAGAATGATGGTGTGTGACTTCTGAGACTAGGTTATGAACGGCATTGTAGCTCCCCTCTTGCTCTCTCTTGGGTCACTCAGTCTGGGGGAAACTAGCTGCCATGCTGTGAGGACTCTAAAGCAACCCTATGGAGACGCCCATGTGGTGAAGAACTAAGATCTCCAACCAACAGCCGTGTGAGGGAGCCATCTTGGAGGCAGATCCTCCACACCCAGTCAAGCCTCCAGTGACTGCAGCTGAAGCTGACACCTTGACCACAACCTCATGAGAGGTTCTGAGCTAGAACTACCCAGCTAAGTGGCTCCTTAATTCCTGACCCACAGAAACTGTGAGATAATAAATGTTTATTGTGTTAAGCCATTAAGTTTGGGGGCAGTTTGTTATGCAGCAAGATAAGGCTAATACAGATGGGAACCTAGGACAGTTCATTTACAGCAACAGGCAGGAAGACAGAGTATAGACCTACAGAGGCTATGGTAGGTGAGTAGATGTGAAGAAAGGAATTAGCGGAGCTTCTCCTCAAATTGCTTCAATTTTCTCAGTGACATCAAAGGAGGCTCAACAACCATATGAGTGAGCAGGCTCAACAACTGATAGTAAGGATGGGAGAGGAGGTGTTGGAGGCCTGAGGGGAAAGGAAAAGTTGTGAAATAGTTGTATTGGGCAAGCATGGGGGCAGATAGAATGGACTAGGGAAATGTGGTACGATTGTAGGCAGTATTACGGATGTGGAGGGAGTACTGTATGCAGTTATCAAATAAAATGAGACCAGCCGGTGTGGTTGTGTGTTCTGCTCCAGCCAGATTCAACTGCATTCATGCAGAAACACAGAATAGGTGGCGAGTTGAGTTGAACCAGCAATGCACTTTTGCCAAGTGAGTACTATGTTGCAAAATTGGGCAAGGTGTTCGCAAAGGAGGGATTATAAAAATCAGGCTAGTTGCTTTCTTAAAAATCATTTCAGCCTTCTGCTTCTGGGAAGATGGAATAGACATACTTTGCCCTCTTCCTCTTGCCAAGTTGTTTTATGCCTGGGTCTTAATTTATAAAGGTGACTGAGTGACAACACTAAGAGGTCAATGCCGTTGAAAGAAAAGTTTAATGTTACTCACGGTTCCCCTAAAGACAAGAGAGACAGCTTGCCATGCAGGGCCACAGGAAGAACACCAGGTTTTGGTGAGAAAGCAGAAGCAGGAGCGAGGTGAGAGCCTAGGCCAGAGCCTTTGTTGGGGTTTCTGAGGGAAAGGCAAGGCAACGCAGGGTACACAGTTTAGGATTGGCTAGTTTGAATAATTTCAGTGGGCTTTGGGCTATACGGGTGGTCTCTAGTTATCTGGCACCTGGCCCTTGGATGATTAGGGCAGAGAATATTGCCTCCTGGGGTATACGGGCCAGAGAGAAAGTATGGTTCTGGATAGTTAGTTTGCATTTCAAAAGCATGCTCCTGGTTGTGTCCTTTGCTGTCTCTAAGAATTGGCTAGCCTGAGGAAGGGCAGTCTCTCTAGCCAGAAAGGTTTTTTTAAGATGTCAAAACATCATATACAGAAAATTAAGAAATGTGGTTAATACACAAGTACAACTAAAGTGCCTGAATATGGTATATAAAACAAAGATAAAAAGACTGAGAAGTGGCGAGAAGAAAGCAGATTGGCAAGGGATCTCAGGACCCAAGGAATTACCTTGTGGTGAGAGTTTCCTGGGTTTTCCTTTTGCCTCATACATCTCAGACTTGGAGCCAGCATCTGGAAATGCCAACAACAGGAGGAGAGAAAAAGAGACTCAACAAGACCCTGCTCTTTCTAGTAAAAGGATCAGGAAAAGGGCACTCTAGCAAGACAAAAACTTCTACACAATAACTACTCTTCTCTAGCCAAACACCACGGAAACAAAACTGTGACCCACCCTACCCACACAAGCAAAGGCCAAGTGGAAGCCTAGACTTCCACCCTCATGAAGCTGTAACAAGGCAGCTCACCATCCCTGCTGGGGTGGTGTCAGAGGAGGCCAAGTAGGGAGTTAGGATTTTCATCCCCGTCAGCCAGTAATGAGGCCCACTCTTTTTGCAATGTCAGTGGAGACCACCTAGGGAGCCTAGACTTCCACCTCTGCCCCGCAGCAATGAGGTAACTCTCCCTGTCCCCACTGGAGCGAGCTCAGAGAGGCCTAGTGGAGAGTCAAGAATTTTATCATCATCCAATGGTTACAAAGCTCTCCCCACTGCAATGTCAATGGAGACCACATGGGGAGCCAGAATTCCCATTCCCACCCAGCAGTAACAAGAAGCACACTCCCTTCCCCCAGGTGGCCAGCTTAAGCCCTAATATATCAATAATTACATTAAATACAAACAGCCTAAATACACTAATTAAAAGACAGAGATAGACAGAGTGGATTAAAAAACACAACCCAACATATGCTGTCTATAAGAAAATCACTTCAAATATAAAAATATAGGCAAGTAAAAGTAAAAGGATGGAAAAAGATATACCACGCAAACATTAATCAAAGGAAAGCAGAAGTGGCTATATCAACATCAGATAAAGTAGACTCCAGGTAAAGAAAATTGCCAGAAACAGAGAGGAATGTTGTATAATGAGAAAAGGGTCAATCTACCAAGGAGACATAGCAATCTTAAGTATGTATGCACCAAACAACAGATCTGCAAAATATATTAAGCAAAAACTGATAGGATTGAAAGGAGAAACAGAGAAATCCACAATTATAGTTGGAGACTTCACTATGCCTCTCAACAATTGATAGAATAACCAGACAGAAAAACAATAAGGACATCCAACAACATCAAGCAATAGGATTGAAGCAACACTTGCAGAACACCCTGCCCAACAATAGCAGTGTCCATGGGACATATACAAGGAGGAACCATATCACGGATCATAAAACAAATCTTAACAAATTTAAAATAATTAAAATCATACAGAGTGTGTTTTTTTGACCACATTTGAATTAAAATAGAAATCAATAAGAAAGGTAACAGGAAAATCTCCAAATACTTGGAAACTAAACAATAGACTTCTAAATAATCCATGAGTCAAAGAGGAAGTGTCAAGCAAAATACAAAAAATATGTTGAGGGGCTGGCCCGGTGGCATGGTGGTTGTTAGCACGCTCCACTTTGGCAGCCCAGGGTTCGCAGGTTCGGATCCCAGGCACAAACCTATGCACCGCTTATCAAGCCATGCTGTGGCAGGCATCCCACATATAAAGTAGAGGAAGATGGGCATGGATGTTAGCCCAGGGCCAATCTTCCTCAGCTAAAAGGGGAGGATTGGCAATGGATGTTAGCTCAGGGCTAAGCTTCCTCACAAAAAAATAAATAAATAAAATAAAAATGTCGAACTGACTGAAAATGAAAATACAATACAACATATAAAAATCTGTGGGACACAGCTAAAGCAGTACTGAGAGGGAAATTTATAATACTAAATGCATGCATTAAAAAAACTGAAAAGTCTCAAATCCATAATCTAAGCTCCCACCTCAAGAACCTAGAAAAAGAAGAGCAGAATAAATTCAAACCAACATAAGGAATAAAATGATAAAGATTAGAGTAGAAATCAATGAAATTAAAAATAAAAAATAGTAAAAAAATCAAGGAAACAAACAACCGGTTCTTCGAAATGATCAATAAAATTGACAAACCTCTTGCAAAAATTGATCAACAAGAGAGAAAACACAAAATTAACAATATCAGGAAGGAAACAGGGGATATCATTATATAGCTTGCACACACCAAAAAGATAATAGGGGAATACCACAAACAACTTTACACACATAAATTTGACAATTTAGACAAAATAAACCAATTTCTTAAAAACCACAAACTACCACAACTTACCCAACATGGAATAGATAATTAGAATAGCTCTATAACTATTAAGGAAACTGAATTGTAGTTTAAAAACTCTTCAAGACAAAAGTCTCTAGAACAAGACGGTTTCACTGGAGAATTATACCATAGGTTTAAAGAATAATTAAGAATCAATTCTACATAATCTCTTTCCAAAAATAGAGAGAAGGAAAAACTTCCCAATTCATTTTTTGAAGCTAGTATTACCTTGATATCAAAACCAGACAAAGAAAGTACAAAAAAGGAAAATTACAGACCAATATCCCTCATGAATATAGATATTAAAATCCTTAACTAAACATTAGCAAATAGAATTTAGCAGAATGTAAAAGAATTATACACCATAGCCAAGTAAGATTTATTCTAGGGCACAAGGTTAATTCAAATTTGAAAATAAATCAATGTAATCCACCGTATTAAGAGGCTAAAGAAGAAAAATCACATGATCATATCATTAATGTAGAAAAAGTATTGGACAAAATTCAACACCATTTATGATAAAATTTCTCAGAAAAATTGCAAGAACTTTCATCAATACCATAAAGAGCACTTACAAAAAAATCTACAGCTAACATTATACTCAATGGTGAAAGACTAAATGCCTTCTCCCTATGATTAGGAACTAAGCAAGGAAGTCCATACTCACTACTCTTATTCAACATAGTGCTGGATGTTCTGGCTGATGCAATAAGGCAAAAAAAGGAAATAAAAGTCATACAGATTGGAAAGAAAAAATAAAACTGTCCCTATTTGCAGATGACACGATAGTCTACTTAGAAAATCCCAAGAACCTACAAAACTTTCTAGAACTAATAAATGAGTTCAGCAATGTTATAGAATACAAGATAAGCATTCAAGTGTCTACTGTATTTCAAAACACTACCAATGAATCTGTGGACACTGAAATTAAAATTCCAATACCCTTTATAATTGCTCAAAAACAAAAATGAAATACTTAGATATAAATCTAAGATAACACGTATAGGACTTGTATAATGAACACTACAAAATGCTGATGAAAGAAATAAAAAAATAGATTGAGAGACATATGGTGTTTACGGATTGAAAGACTCAACATAATAAAGATGTCAGTTCTCCTCAAATTAATATACAGGTTAACCCAATTTCTACCAAAATTCCAGCAAGATTTTTTTGTAGATATAGATAAGATTGTTCAAAAATTTATATGAATAAGAAATAGAATAGTTAATCTTGTAAAGAATAATAAAGTGGGAGGAACAAATCTACCCAATTTCAAGACTTATTAGATAGCCACAGTAATCAAGATTATGTGGTCTTGGTGAAGGGATAGACACATAAATCAAGGGAACGGAATAGAGAACCCAGGAATAGACTCACACAAATATGCTCAACTGATTTTGACCAAGGTACAAAAGCAATTAAATGGAGGAAAGATGCTTCTTTCAACAAATGGAGCAATTGGACATCCATAAGCAAAACAAGGAGCCTCACCATAAACCTCACTCCTTACGCAGAAATTAACTCAAAAGGGATAACAGACTTAAATGTGCAACTTAAAATTATCATGCTTTAAAAAACATAGGAGAAAATCTTTACGATCTTGGGCTCGACAAAGAGTCATAAACTTGACACCAAAATCACAATCCATGATTGGAAAAATTGATAAATTGGATTTCATAAAAATTAAAAATTTTGCTTTGTGAAGGACTCTGTAAGAAATGAAAAGACAAACTACAGAGTGGGGAACCTATTTCTGAACCACATATCTGTAACAAAGGATTAGAATCTAAAATATGTAAAGTACTCTTAAAACTCAAGAGTAAAAAGCCAACAAACCCATTAGAACATGAGCAAAAGACATGAAGAGACATTTCTCTGAAGAAGATATACAGGTGGCCAATAAGCCACCTGTTGGTGGCTTTCATCTAATATGAAAAGATGTTCAACATCATTAGCTATTTGGAATTGTCAATTAAAACCACACTGAGCTATTACTAAACACCTATCAGAATGCCAACTTAAAAAATAGTGACAACACCAAATCCTGGTGAGGATGCAGAGAAATTGGATTGCTCATACATTGCTGGTGGTAATGTAAAACGGAACAGCCACTATGGAAAACAGTTTGGCAGTTTCTTGAAAAACTAAATATGCAACTACCTTATGACCCATCAGTTTTACTCCTATATATTTATCCCAGCAAAATGAAGACAAACAAAAACGTGTACCTGAATGTTAATAGAAGCTTTGTTTGTAATAGACCAACATTGGAAACAACCCAGATGTCCTTTGGGTGATAGGTTAAACTGTGGTACATCCTACTATGGAATATTACTCAGCAACAAAAGGAATAAACTACTGATATACACAACCAACTAGATGACTCGAGAGAGTTATGCTGAGTGAAAAAAGCCAACCCCAAAAGGTTACATACCGTATGAGTCCATTTACATAACATTCTTGAAATGACGAAACTATAAAAGTCAATTACAGATTAATGGTTGCTAGGAGTTAAGGATGGAGGGGAAGGGGGAGAAGGTCAGTGGGAAGTGGGTGTGGCTATAAAAGGGCAACATGAGGAATCCTTGTGGTGATGGAAATGTTCTGTGTCTTGACTCTATCCACGGCAATATCCTGGTTGTGATATTAATCAATAGATTTGCAAGATGGCACCATTTGGGGGAAACTGGGTAAAGCATGTTCCGGATCTTTGTATTATTTCTTACAACTGCATGTGAATTCATATTTACCTCTTAAAATAAAATTTTAATTAAAAAAATTATTTCTTCACTTCCTGTTGCTTTTAAAATAAAATGCAAGTTTCTTATTGTGGCCCACAGGGGTTGGTGTGATCCTGTTCTCTGCCTAACCCTCCAACGTTTAGTCATACTACTTTTCTCTTTCTAACTCCAGCCATGTGACTACTTTACTCTCCTCTGATTACATAGAGCTCTTTTCTACCCCTGGTCCTTGCATTTGCTATTTCCTCTGCCTGGGAATGCTCTCCCTCCAGCTCTTTGCATGGCTCCTCGTTCTGATCCTATAGGTCTCAGCTCAAATACCATCTGCTTAGAGAAGCCAACCCTTACCTGCAAAGCACATGTGCAATAAGGGACAGCAGTTAAGCCCTGCAGCTAGGTTGCTTGGTGCTTAATCACACAGCACTTACACCCAATAGCTGTAAGACCATGGGCCCCATACTTGACATCTGTGTTTGCTTTCCCATCTCTAAAATGGGCACACCTGATTAGTTCCTCCTTCTCAAAGTTGTTATAAGGGTTAAATGGGTTAACATGGCAAATCATTTAAACTAGTACCTGGAATGCAATAAAGCCCACATAGGTGTTATTTATTACTATCTAACCCCCCCCACCCCACCCCCAGTTACTCTTTCTCACTGATTCTCAAAGTACTTTTCTGTACCAGCAGCATCCCCATTACCTGGGAACTTGTGAGAAATGTAAATTTTCAGGCTGCACCCCAGACCACAGAAACTCTGCGGGTGGCCCCAGCAATCTGTGCTTTAAGTCCACCAGGTGATTCTGATCCATGCTCGAGTGTGAGAGCCTCTGGCTTATCTCATCTTCCTATTTACTTCTTAATATATCACAGTTAGACATTGTCTTGTTTATTTACATAATTAGCATCAGTCTCTCCTACCAGACAGGCATTCCATGAGGGTGAACTTGTCCATCTTGTTCACTACTGTATCGTCAACTGCTAGCATAATGTCTAGCACAAAGTAAGCACTGAGAGAATAGTAAGGAATAAACGAATGAATGAGTGAACATGGCCAAGGTCATGTATTTAAATAACTGAACTGACTGATGTTGACTCCAGGCTGGGCCTGCCCACTCTGACATGCTGAGAAGAAGTGACACCCTAATTCCTTGTCTTGACTCAGCAGCCTCAAGTTTCCCGTATAGTGCTGTGCAAGATGGAAGTCCCTGGCACGTGAAAAGCCTGACTCTCAAACTGCATTTTAAATACAAATATGGCCATGGCAGAGCCAAGGATTATTTGTGCATGGAAGTGGGCACACCCCCTTCTCACTGTGCTGCATTGGCCACCTCATTATTTTTCTTGTGATTGTCAGTGGGCTGCTTTCCAGAATGGCAGCAGATCACCCTCTCTCTGTGGCTTTTAGTGGCTATGGCTGGTGACGAGTCCCCTTCTCTCCAGGAGGCTACCCTTATATCTCAGTTTGGAGGGAATCTTTTTTCGCCTTGGGTTTGAGTGGAGAGAAGATGCAGGGCATTCGTGCCCACACTCCTTCCCTTCCCACGATACTAGGCTCTCAGCTTTTCTCCCACTCTTCTGCCCGGTCCATCTGTGTCTCCTCTGGGGGCTTCTTATCCTCAGCATCTCACTGCCTCAGCATTAGTGGTTCTCAGGGACTGTTAATTTTCTTTATAGGCACATTCCTTGGATGATCCTCCTTATTCCACAGCAGGCTTTCCAATTCAGATCTCTTTGTTGGCACATCCACCTGGGTGTCCCAAAGGAACCTCAGTTCAGCATGTCCAAGACTAAATGATTTAACTTTCCTTTCCTTCTTCCTTGTCATTCTCTTATAAGTCTTATACTGGTTAGTGGCATAACCATCTACCCTGTTACCCAAGGTAGAAATCTAAGGGCCATTCTTTGTTCCTCCCTTTATCTCACTTCCTGTATCAGTGTCCTAGTTCTTAAAACTGTATGCCCATGTCATGCCTCACATCACCGTCTTACCCATCCTCCAGTGCTACTCAGGGTTGCAATGTTGCACCCTGCTTCAAAGCTTCAAGCATCTCACCTAGACTGTTTTAGTCACCTAACTAATATCTTTGTTACTGGCCTTATATCTCCACACAACCACACTACAATTAAATAATTTTTTGAAATGCAAATTTGGCCCCTTTTGCTCCATTGCTTAAAATTATTTCAAAGGTCTCATGTTACAGAATATGTACAAATCCCTGAGCATGCTATACTAGGTTCTTCATTACCAATACAGGTACCTCCACCTCTGTATCTTGCTTCAAAATCTCTGCAACCTACATATCAACCCCTACCATCATTAGTTTTTCAGTCTTTTTTTGATCATACTCTCTTCTCAGATACCAAGGTAGGAATGAACATGCTCTCCATTAAGCCCATCTGTATCAGTCAGGTTTTGCTGCAGGAACAACTCCAAATCAGAATAACCAACGCTCATCTCTTGCTCATTTACCTGAGCACTGAGGGTGGGCTGCAGCTCTGCTCTAGGCTATAGGTTGCCTTCAGGGTTGCTCCACATGATTGGCTTCATTCAGGACGCAGGCTGAAGGAGCAGCCGTTCCTGGGGCGTGCTCTTCTTACGACAGGTATCAGAAGTTCAAGTCAGAGGCCTAGCTGAAATGGGGTTGCATTTGAAGCTTCTGCTCACATGTGACATACATCATGCCTGCTCACATTTCGGAATATCTACACAGTAAATGGATTCACATTCCATTCTTTATGACACCCTTGCAAGAGGGGGATCTGATGGTAGAGTCGGCTTTTGGGACAAAGATGCTAGAACAAACTTTAGAACTTCAGAACACTTACATCAACCGATATTGGCTGGTTGCTTCAATCACAATGGAAACATATTTGCATATGCTTCCAGCTATGACTTATCGAAGGGACGTGAATTTTATAATCCCCAAAAGAAAAATTATTTTTTATTGCATAATACAACTGAAAAGCTAAAACCCAAGAATAAGAAGTAGTGGCTGGAGACATCTGGGTTGTCCAGAGTTGTTTTCTCTCCATTCTGCCTGTCTCTGTACAAATTTGGATCTTAGCTTTTGGTGGGTTGTCAGCCATGCACATGGATTTCAACCCCTGGAGAAAATGACATCATTGCTCAGCAGCCAAGAGCCCAGCCAGCCACAGTGACTGGATTCCACGGCCTGTCACAGATTTCTTCTGTAACTCTAAGGGAATTGAAATTATTATGGAAGTTAAATTCACGTGGGCGACTGCCAGGTATTTTGCAGTGCTTCATTCGACCATGTATGTATTAGAGAACATTGAGAAACATTCTATGAACCCTGTTCTGTGATTTGTAATAAAATATTTTGAAGATTGAAAAAAAAACAACTTGGCTAAGGCAAGTTGCATGGCCAAGCTCAACATCAGTGATGTCAGAAGGTTTACCCCTTCTAGAGAAGGACAGATTGAATACCTGGGAAAAATCATACAGCTCACCCCACTACCCACACCTGGTACGTATTTTCATCATAGCCCCCAGAAGCCTTTATTTGTTTAGCTGTGTTTCTCCTCTAGACTTTAAGCTTCTGAGAGTAGGGTCTGATTTGTTCTGTTATGCTTTGCCAGGACTTAGTATAGTTGCTGACTGGGTGAATTAATCAATGAATTAATGAATTGGCCCAACAATTCAAGATGGAAAATGCAGGAAGAAGATTGAGTTTGTTGAACTAATGAGTTCAGTACCAACCTCATAGGCTAAATATGTTCTGAGCACTGTCTTGTAATGGAAGTGTCATTTTTAATGCAGTGACTGAGAGCTGTAGAATCACTCTTTTGGAAAAACGTTAATAAGCTTAAAACAGCCTGTAATTTTTTAAAATAGACTTTACTTTTTAGAGCAGTTTTAGGTTCACAGCAAAACTGAGTGGAAGGTACAAAGATTTGCCATATACTCCCTACCCCTACTCATGCATAGCCCCGCCATTATCAACATCTCCCATCCGAGTGATACGTTGCTTACAATTGATGAACCCACATACACATATCATCCTCCAAAGTCCATAGTTTACATTAGGGTTCGCTCTTGGTGTTGTACAGCCTATGGGTTAGGACAAATGAACAATATGTACCCATCATTATAATATCATGTGAAGTAGTTTCACTGCCCTAGAAATCCTCTGCGCTCCCATTCATCTGACCCTCCCCCTAACCCCTGGCAACTACTGATCTTTTGATTGGCTCCACAGTGTTGCCTTTTCCAGATGTCATATAGTTGGAAGTACATAGCCTTTTTAGACTGGCTTCTTTCACTTGGTAATATGCATTTAAGTTTCCTCCATATCTTTTCATGCTCGTCCTAATCTTTTCAGCTCATTTCTTTTTAGTGCTGAATAATATTCCATTGTCTGGACATACTACAGTTTATTTATCCATTCACCTACTGAAGAACATCTTGATTGTTTGCAGGGTCTGGCAATTACGAATAAAGCTGTTATAAATATCCATGTGCAGGTTTATGTGTGGACATAACTTTTCAACTCCTTTGGGTAAATACCAGTGATTGCTGGATTGTATGGTAAGAGTATGTTTAATTTTGTAAGAAACTACCAAAGTGGGGCCGGCCCGGAGGTGCAAGCAGTTAAGTGAGCGCGCTCCGCTGCGGTGTCCTGGGGTTCACCGGTGCGGATGCCGGGCTCGCAGCGACGCACTGCTTGGCTAAGCCGTGCTATGGCGGCGTCCCATATAAAGTGGAGGAAGATGGGCATGGATGTTAACCCAGGGCCAGTCTTCCTCAGCAAAAAGAGGAGGATTGGCAGATGTTAGCTCAGGGCTGATCTTCCCTACAAAAAAAAAAAAAAAAAGAAACTACCAAACTGTCTTCCAAAGTAACTGTACCATTTTGTGTTCCTACCAGCAATGAATGAGAGTTCCTGTTGCTCCACATCCTCACTAGCATTTGGTGTTGTCAGTGGCTTTTGGCCATTTTAATAAATGTGTAGTGGTATCTTGTAGTTGTCTTAATTTGCATTTCCGTGATGACACATGATGTGGAGAATCTTTCCATATGCTTATTTTCCATCTGTATATCTTCTTTGGTGAGGTGTCTGTTAAGGTCTTTGGTCCATTTTTTAACCAGGTTGTTTATTTTCTTATTATTGAGTTGTGTGTAATTTTTTGATTGAATGATTACCTTGATCTTAAATTTTCTCAAATCTTAAATATAAACACTGAAAGGTTAGAGTTGGCTTTCTTACTTCCAGAAGCTGCCATTAAGGAAGACTAACTGAGTAGCTGTGAAACATAGATAGCCACAGAACCTAAAGATAACAGAAAGGGAGAATGGAAAGAGAGATGAGGGCAGAGATTTTTAGATTCCAGAGTGTCCTTGAACCTCTGAAGTTGCAAAATTTTGAGTGTGTACACATGTGCCCTTGTCCAGAGAAATAGACTATAGTTTTGCTTTAGAGTCTGAAAGAGATTTTTAAATCACAAAAGGTTAAATAAACCCATAGAAGAAATGCCATTTTTATTTATTTCCAGATGATAGCATTAACAATAATTCATTGAACATTTATTTTGTGGTTGGCACTGTTTTAAGCACTTTCAAAGATATTCTCATGTAATTTTCAAAACAACTCTGCTATTATTTTTAATTTACAAACAAGGAGACTCAGATTTAGAAAGTATTATTAGTTGTTCCAGGTCATATGCCTAGTAGGTGGCAGAGAGAGATGCCCAAAGCTGCCCTCTTAACCATTATCCTTATAGTCCTCAACTTACATTTACTTTATCCCTCTCTGTCTTTATCAATAATTTTGGTTAAAAAATAGCTTTTAAATTTAGCTCCCTGGCAGTCACAAACTGGCCAGGTCTCAGATTTTTGGCAGGGCAACCCAGTTTGCATGTCATAAATATAACTGAAGACATAACTAGACTCTTAGATACATTTTCATCATTGTGCAATCTTACTAATGGATTGGCCTCAGATACCAAGTGTAAAAGTTGTGGTGCCTCACCTAATTGGCAGGCACTTTCCAAGTCCTGTTCGACTATTGAATTCAGCTCATCAGGTTAATGAAAAGCAAATTTGCAGTACCCCTGCTAATGTAAAGCATTCTAGCAGCAATAAATTTGTATGAAATTTATTTATCAGTTCTTGTTTAAATTGTTGCAAACCTCCAGAAATGGTCCTGCATATTATGAGAATTCACTTGCTGATGATAACAGTGACAATCTGTCCCATTTCCAGAGATCCTCTTTCAGAGAGATATTTCAATGAAGACATTAAATTGTTTGTACCAAGTGTGACGAGTGACAGGCCACATTGTGTGTGCACTGGAATGGGTGTTGGGTTTATGGTCTACCTGAACTTAATGATGAATCAGTGTTGGGCACTTTTGTTGGATAGTTCAGCTTCTCCACTCATCTTTCTTCTCGGAGTGGTCACTGTGCATATTTGGCATTTAGATTTGCAAAGTGCCTCTGTCCTCCAAATGTCACTGTAGATGCGGGCACATTTTATGATTGCTGGTTCAAAGGTGGAGAGACCGACAGGGCTGTAGAGGTGGAGTGGCTAACCAGAGTGCAGAGTACCTTCAAAGCTGTCATTGTGGCCGTTCCTCTGACATTAGTGTCTTTGTATGTCTCTTTCATTTGTTTCCTTCCCTCTTTTCCTTTTCTATTTTTCACGTTTTATGCTTCCCAGTAATACCCCACAAAAGTGACTTAAATTACAGGAAGCAGCATATAGCATAGTGCTTAAGAGAAGGGGCTACAGAGTCAAACAGACCCAGCCCTGCTGAAGTGACCTTGGACAATGAACTCAACTGTAAAATGGGGCTAATAGGACATCCCTTACAGAACTGGTGTGAAGATTTTAATTTAGTTAGATCATACACACATATATATATATATAAAATGCCTGTTATAATTTTTGTTACCATCATCAGAAACAAACTATGTAAGGCAGAATACAATTAAAGGGTTACCTCTATGGTACAGACCAAAGGCTGTCGGATTTTTATTAAAGGAGAAATGACTGAGGTCTGGAGCAACCTGAGGTGTCATCAGGGGCTGGGGACACTTAACCTGGTTGCAAAGGGTGACAGGATTTGGATAAGCAGATAGGAAGGGGGAGGAACTGTGTGACTGTGGTGGTTTTAAACACGTCTGCAAATTCTTGGACACATCTTCCATAAAAGTAGAGTTTAATTCCCCTCCCCTTGAATGTGGGCTGGCCTTGGTGCCTTGCTTCTAATGAGTGGAATGTGGTGGAAATGAGACTGTGGGACTTCTGATACTAAATTAGAAGATGTGATACCATTTGTCTACTGCTCTATCTGTCTGTCTATCTATCTATCTATATCTATCTATCTATCTATCTATCTATCTATCTATCTATCTATCTATCACCTTTAGAGCCCTGAGCTACCTTGTAAGAAGTCAGGCTACTCTGAAGCCGTGAGACCACGTGGGGACACCACATAGAGTTAGAGATCCATGCCCAAGGAGCCCCAGCTGTTCCAGTCTTCCCAGCTCTGGCATCAGATATGTGAGTGAGCCTTCAGATAATTCCAGTCCTAGCCACTATCTGACAGTAACTGTGTGAGAGACCCTGAGCAAGAACTGCCTAGCTGACCCCCGTCAACTGCTAGAACCCTGAGAGATAATAATAAAATGTTGTGATTTTAAGCCACTAAATTTGGGAGTAATTTGTTACTCATCCATAGTAACTGGAACAATAACCAAAGGCATTAGAGCACTTATAAACCAAAGCAAATTTACAAATTAAACAAGAAAACTACAAAACCAGAAATACTCAGTTTAAATAGGTTAATTTATTTTGATGGATGATGTTTTGCAGTAGCCAAATTGATGCTTACGTCATTAGAAGGCAAATACTACAGTGCAAGCTTTCGACAGATTGCTACACATGTGTCACGTGATGACTCAACTCTCCCACCGCACTGCTCCATCCCAGCTCCCAGGAAACTTTGCTGATATGGAGCACAGTGACATCTGGCCTTCATGTAGTGCTAGCATGTCATCATTGTGTCTGTTCCTGCCTCTGTTCTTTTCTCATCAGCCCATCGCAATTAAAAATTTTCTCCTTGATGCCAATGTGATCCTAAGTATGAACAAGAAACCAGACACCAACATTGAATGTCAGCTCTCAGGTATAAGGGGTCATCCAAAGAACCCTGATTTTTAAAAATATTTTTCTTGTTAGGTTAACATGAAAGTGAAAATACAAAATTTAAAAACTGTCGTAGGGGATTATCAACCATATGGAAGATATTAGGGAACTTGGCTGGACTGGAAACCAGGAAGGAGATATACCCCAGGTAGTTTTAAGCAAAAAGTTTAGCTAGAGTGGAGTGGAGTGGAGTTGAGTTAAGGATGGCTCTGGAAGCCCCCGTAGAGTCTGAACTATTAACTTGTAGTCATTATTGGTTCTTGAGCAGGCGAGTGACGTGATGAAAGCTCTATGTCAAGATTCATCTCACAGTTGTATGTGTATGATGAATTAGACAAAGGTGAGGCTGGAATCAGGAAGACTAGCTAATAGTCTCTTCTACGATACTAATCCTAGCACTTCAAAAAATCCGTGTTCACGAAGTTCTCATTGAATATGTGGTACTTGACTGGGCTCTTTGAAAAATACAGTGTAGATTGTGAATTGGAGTTAGTTTCAGCACTCAGGGATTTACAATATTCTTCCTTCACCCCTGCTTGTCATTGATAAATGATACAACCTTGGTGAAACCATTCATGTCCCAGCACCTCTGAGCCTTCATCTATCAAACAAGGGATAATAATATATACATTCTATCCTTGCTATAAATATTAAATATTGTACATATATGAAATCTTCAAGAAGCTTCAAGCTTTCACAGAATAGAATGAGTTTATACTCTTTAGAGTACACTTAAGTGTTAGAGCAATCTTATGAGAGAGCATTTAAGCTGTTGTAAAAAAGAGATAATAGTGTTACTTTTTTATTGCACAAACTATATTGTAACACCATTAATAAAAATTTTGAAAATGAATAAAAGCCCTCAGTATTCCATAGCTACTAAATATCAACTTTTTACTTTCCATATTTCTTGCTACTTCTTATTCATATAGATACATGTATTTACAATGCATGGTGTATATGTATTGCTATATTTTGCTTTTTTCACATAAACATAGCATTTTCATGTTATTCTATACTGTTCATAATTATAATTTTATAATAGTCCATCAAATTGATATACCCCAATTTACTTAACTAATGTCTATGTTGTCTGAAGCACATCTACTCAGGTAACATGTTTTCTTTCTTCTTTCTTTCTTTCCTCCCATCTTTCCTCTCTTCTTTCCTTCTAGCACAGAAGAGGAAAAGAAAGCAGATTATAAAACACTGGGAATGGAATTATTGAGGCAAAAAGAATGAATGTTTTTATTTCTTTTAAAATAATTGATTGAACTCTTACAAAGCGGGGAGATATTATGTGTTTTAGAAAAGGCAAACTGTGGAGTCTGATTGAAAACCCTGCACAGAAAGCATCCAATTAGTAGATCTCTTCGTTGAAATTCTTCATTTCTGATGCTTGGTTTTCTTTATTTTAGTGGCAGGGAAGAAAGCAGGAATTGCTTTCTGAGTCCACTCCGAAGAGTCTTTTGAGGAGTGTGACTTGGAAATAAGGGTTTGTTGACTGAGTTAAGCAAATGGGTGATTAAATCAGTCCTGACAGAGGTACGATTTAGAGTAAGGACAGCCTTAGCCCCTCTGTGATCTCAGACTGACATCAGTTTGAGAAAATCTTCAATCCCAGTCAAACAAGGTTAAGCTAGTGTATTAATTCGCAGCTAGTTCTCCGATTTAGGAATGACCCGAGGTTTATCTGCCTGCTTGCATTAATCATTTAGGGACAGCTGCTGGCAGCACAGTGCTGGAACCGGGGATGCCAGTCCTTTCAGAGAGCAAGTAAACAAGCTTACTGGTGCCAGGGAATAAGCTTCAGCAGGAGCAATATTATCCTGCTCAACCAAACTTTTTTTTTTTTTTTAATAGTCACATTCTTGAAGATTAGGAGCTATGATCTAGGACTCGCAGTCTGAAGCTCTGATAGTCCGAAGTTCCTGAACTCTGCCGCACAGACTGCCGAACTGCCAGCAGAGAATTCCAACCTGATCATGATGCAGCAAATTGTCTTCTGCATGCCCTGGTTCCAGGACTTATTGAACTGTTTTGTAAACAGTATAAATATTAACTTTGTCTGTTGGATGCCAAGCCAGGGTTGGGTAATACTGAAACAGTAATGATAGTCACTGAAAGCTAGATTTACTCGGGTAAATGATAAAGGGATTTCAGTTTTGTTACTTGCTTTTGATGGACATATGGAAATGTCTGCCTCGAGGAAGAAGCAGACAGGCACATCAGCTCTCTAAATACATTGATTCTCAACCTTGACTGACTTCAGAATTCCCAAAATACAGAAAACTAGGCCCTACCCACAACAATTGAGTTTGAAATTTCCGTGCGTACATGGGGTGGGTATGAGGAGACTTCTTGAATTTGGAATCCCAAACCAGAATTGAGGATCCCCACTCTTACACTATAGCAAAAAGTATCTGAGACGCAGATTTAAATACAATTAATGCTGATTGTTACCTATATACGCACGTTGGTTGTTCAATGTCATTGACATTATTATTATTCACAGAAATCCCACCTCTTGCATTCTGAGCACTAGCTCCTTATCTGTGCCTCATGATGTTTATTTCTCCTACTTTCTCCCAAACCACAATGTAAATTTGAACAGGCACAACCTATCATCTCATCTACAGCACTAGATACACTATCATTTAGTTCCCTTGAAAATTCTGACTCCTCGTTGGATAAGGGAAAAGCACAATCTTTGCCAAAGATGGAGGCCAAAAGTGGAGCCCCCATAGCCCAGAGAGGCGGGAGGGGTTCCAGAAAAACTGGTAAGGAAGACTTTGAAAATCATAGCTATTAGAATGGAAGGGACCACGGTGTCTCTTCATCTTATGGGTGAGATAATTAAGAACAGAGAGGTTGGAACTTGTTCAAGACCACACACAGCCAGGGAGTGGGATAGTTGGGTCTGGAACTCAGGTCTCCCCAGTTCCCGTTACCCACATGGAGGGGAGATGGGGGGGGCACTTTAAGGGAAAGCAGGGTGGGCATGCTCTCCCTCTTCCACCAGAGCAGCTTTGCTGAAATCTCTTACATAAGAGCCTTTTAGAAAGAGTTGAAAACCACAGCATACCAGAGCATACTGACGGTTCTGGTTTCATTCGCCATATTTTTTTGCAGGTTCTGCTGATCCAACAGAGTTTATTTACAGAGAGTTGGGCAGAGAAGTTTCCAATTTTTTAAAACAAAACAACACACACACACAACCCTTTAGAGATTCCACCAGACTCTACCTCTAGAGATCAATTGCTCCCTTTCACTCCATCCTTTTAACCTGCAAAAGGGCCAAAGATCATTGGGTCTTGGACATTCTGAAATGTAAGAAGTTAACCTTTTTATGCCTCTGTGTGAGGACACTTTTCTAGGTTTACAACAGACATCCTTGATTTTTCACTGCATGACCTCTGCAAAATTCTCTTTTTCAGATTATGTATAGAAATGCAAATTTCTAGCTACAACCTTTCTGAAAACAAAAACAATCACAACAGTTTTCCATGTGCTTATGCAGTCTGCAAGGATTATATCATTTAATTCTCATGACAACCCAGTTATATTGGCTCGAGTTTACAGATGAAGTAACTGAGATGCTGGGTTCTCTGCTGAGACTGAATATCTAATGAGAAGGAGATTTGAACCCAGATCCCTCTGATTCCAAAGCTGAGCCCTTAACCTTTAAGACCAGATCATGCCTCATCTTATAAACAATTATTATAAATTCATTTTTTTTTGGCTGAGGCATATAAAAATCACTATGTTTTCTTTTTAGATCATCTTCAAATAGAAGTTTTTGCCCCACCTCTTATTTATCTGAAGAAACAAGCACAGAGAATTATTTCAAGAACAGCTAGAATTGCTACGAGCCTACAGGAGATGGAAGTCACACTCAGAGCACAGGTAAGAGGTAAGGCCCCAGAGATATGGATGGGGGGACCACCAGCATCTCCTATATTATTTATTCAATATTATATGCACCATGCTAGGCACTGTAGCTACAAAGTTAAATAAGAATGGGCTTTCTGTCTTTGATGAACTCACAGTCTAGTGGGGCAGCCAGATTTATAAATGGAAAATTTCAACATAATATGACAAGTGCTCCATTAGCATGATGCACAAGGCACGTTTTGAGCACAGAGATGAGTTGATGAATCCAGCCTGGGAGGAAGGGATGGCCAGGGAAGCCTACCTCAAGGGAATGATCCATACATTAAGCCTGGAAGGAGGAGGGGGAGCTAGCCAGACAGAGATGATGGTTGAGGAGCAGGTGGGGAAGGGAATTGCAGGCAGAAGAAATTGCACAAAGGATAGAGCAAAGTCTGGAATAACACAGAGAGTGCAAGGGAATTGTGAGCAGATATATATATTGGAATGTAGAGCATGAGATGGGAGGGAGGATGGTGAGCTCACAGGCAGCCTTATGTGTTATACTGGGTTTGAAATTCTTTGTAGACATTGGAAAGTCATTTAAGAGTCTTGCGTTTATGAGTGACATGATCAGATTTTCATTTTAGGTCCATCACCCTGACTGGCTATCAGCTGTTTCCTGCTATCACCAGCGACTCTCAAATATGTGACGTTCTCCCATGAGTTTATCCAGTGGTTATGAGCAATTACTGGCCAAGTTTTTTTCCTAATCAAGAAAACATGTTAGAAAATGCAAGTGAGAAGACACTGTTATAGGGATGTGTAGATTGAAAAACTGGCCATAGTTCTCCACCGCTCCCTTAATCCACACTCTTCATAAACTGACTTTGCAGCTTCTCCCATCAACACATGGAGTCTATTTCCCCCACACTTTGAATCTGGACTGGTTTTGTGCCTTGCTTTGGTCATTAGAATGAGGTAAAAGTGACCGTGCACCAGAGCCATGCCTAGACCTCAAGAGGCCGTGCACACATGCTCTCTCTCCTGGATCCCTGACTCCCCCGTGTGAACGAGACTTGCTAGCTTGCTGCAGGATGAAAGACCATGTATACCAGCCCTGAGTCAGCCCTGTTGTCCAGCTGGAGCCCCCGATATGAAGAGCCCAGCATAGGGGTGGCTTTAGCTGACTCATGAAGCTGACTCGTAGACAGCAAGACACTCATAGGCACAAGAAGGAGCCCAGTCAAGAACAGAAGCGCCTAGTGGAACCCAGCCCAAGTTTCTGACCCTCCATGAGCTAAATAAATGGTTATTGTTTTAAGTTGCTAAATTTTGGGGTGGTTGGTTATCCTGCAAAAACTAAATGGAAGGTGGGCTAACTCTGTATCTGCTCTAATCTATCAAAGAGTAAATCATTTGCAAGCCTTGGCACTTTATCGGTTAGAAGTAACAAAGTACTTTGAAGACGTTTGGATGTTGTAACATAATGGCAAAGCATGATAAAGAGCTTTATTTCTCCAAGTGTGCCCTTGAAAGGCTTCTGCTTCAGGGAAGACAGAGCAGATATGTTTTTCCCTCCTTCTCTGACAAGTACAACTAAAACTCCTGGACATTATATATAAAACAAACACAGCTCTGAAAGGTGGAGAGAAAAGGCAGACCAGCTAGGAAGTATGGGACTTGAGGAACGACACAATGGTGAATTTCCTGCGGTTTCTTTCTGCCTTGTATATCCCAGATTCGGAGCTGAGGAAGCCAGCAATCTGGAAATGCCAACAGACATGGACCAAAAAATTCCCAACAGAACTTGCTGTCTCTAGTCAAAGCTCCAGGAAAGGGGCAGCCTTGCATGACAGAAAACTTCTAGACAACAACCACTTTCTTCCAGCCAACAGCACAGGAAAAACTGTGGCCCCACTCCCACCCCCACCGGTAAAGGCTGTGTGGGGAACCTAGGCTTCCACTCTTGAGAGGCTGTAATGAGGCAACTTAACACCCCTTCTGGGGTGGTGTCAGAGAAGGACAAGCAGGGAGCTGGGACTTTCATCCCAGCCGGCAATGAGCTGCCCACTGCCAACCCCCCATCCTCCCACTGTGTCAGCAGAGACCATGAGAGAGCCTGGACTTGTACCTCCGCTTGGCAGTAAGGAGGCATTCCCTCTCTCCCCCTAGGGATGGTGTCAGAAGAGGCCTAGTGGAGAGTCAGGCTTTCACTGTTGCCAGTAGTCATGAGGACACTCCCACTCGAGTTGTCAATGGAACCACATGGCGAGCTGGAACTGCCATCTCTCCCCAGCAGAAATGAGGACCCCCCCCTTCCTGGGTGTTGATGGAAGCTGAGTGGGAAACATGGACTTCTATCTTCACCTGGCAAATGAGGCAGTGTCCCCCACTTCCCAAGCTGGGCCAGGGCCAGAAAAAGCCAGTAACAGAAGGTTAAATAAGATCCAGAATCTCATAACATAATATCAAAATATCCAGATTTCAATAGAAAATCACTCATCATACCAAGAATCTGGAAGATCACAAGTGAAATGAAAAAAGAAAACACCAGGATGACAGAAATGGTAGAAATATCTGACAAAGATTTTAAATCAGCCTGAACTAAAAGAAGCCTGACTTACGGCTTGTCAAACATACATTGCACATCTGCATTAACCATTAAAGAATGCATTAAACATTATCTCAAAGTAAAAGAATTCATTCTTTGAAGATAAGAATGCATAGGTCCCCTCCTACGATGCCAGTATCAGGTAACCTATCAGGTAATGACCATATCAATACTCCTGAAGATAAGTTTCCCTTCTCAGACACGAGGTTCATGTTGATCTGCTAATTTGCAACTGAATATCTCTTTGAAACTTTGATGAATATGTATTCTGGGTGTATTTCATGTATGTTTTTGGTTCTAAAAAGGTATAAAACTGTACTGAAAACCATACTTCTCCAGAACACTTTCTTCCTTTCTAGAGACTGTCTTTTCAGATTATAGTCCTCAGCCTGGCTCAAGTAAAATTCACATTATCTCTCTCATCTATAGAATGGTTATTGGTTATTTGGTTCAAAAGCAGTAAAGAGAAATCAGATTGAAAAACAATGAGCAGAACCTCAGGGATCTATATGATTATAACAAATGATAAAACATTTGTATTATTACCTGTGCTTCCAACAGACTGGCTATAGATTGAAGGTTCCCATGACCCCCTCCTCAGGTTTGATTAATTTGCTAGAGTGGCTCATAGAACTCAGAGAAACATTTTACTTACTAGATCACTGGTTTCATATAAGAGGATGTTGGAAGAGATGCCAGATGGACGAGATGCATAGGGCAGGGCATGTGGTAAGGGGCGTGGAGCTTCCATGTTTTCTGAGCATGCCACTCTCCCTACCTCTCCACCTGTTCCCCGAACTGGAAGTTCTCTGAACCCTGTCCTTTTTGGTTTTTACAGAGGCTTCATTACATAGACATGATATTAAATCATTGGCCATTGGCAATTGATTCAACCTCCAGCACCTCTCCCCTCCCTAGAGGTCAGGGGGTGGGGCTGAAAGTTCTAATCCTCTAACCACATGGTTGGCTCCACTAGTAACCAGCCCCCATCCTTAGGTGACCTAGCGACATTCTGAAAGTCATCTCATTAACATAACAAAAGACACCTTTATTGGCTCTCATCACTGAGGAAATTCCAAGGGTTTCCGGAGCTATGTGCCAGGTAGGAGAGGAAGACCAAATATATATTTCTTATTATAAATCACAATATCACAGTGGGGCTGAAAAAGTACTCAAAAAATAATGGCTGAAAACTTTCCCAATTTGGTAAGAAACAGAAACCTATAGATCCAAAAAACTGAGCAAGCCCTGAAAAAGATAAACCCAAAGGAAACCCTCACCAAAGACGCGTCATAATTACACTACTGACAACTGAAGACAAAGAAAAAAATCTTGAAATCAATCAGAGAAAAATGACCCCTTATCTATAGGGAAAAAACAGTTAGAATACAGTGGATTTCTTATCAGAAATCACAGAGCCCAGAAGAAAATGGCACTATATTTTTCAAATGCCGAAAGAAAAGAACTGTCATCTGGAATCCTAAACCTAGCGAAAATATCATTGATAAATTGGACTTTATCAAAATTAAAAACTTTTGTTCTATGAAAGATCCTGTTGACAGTGTGAAAAACAAGCTACAGAGTGGGAGAACGTATCTGCAAACCACATATCCAACAAAGAGCTAGTATCTAGAATTATAAATAACTTGAGATTTGAGTTAAAAAAAATCCAATTAGGACATGGGAAAAAGACATGGAGAGATATGTTACTGAAGAAGATATTCAGATGGCACCTAAGCACATGAAAAGATGTTCAGCATCATTAGCCATTAGGAAGTGTCAGTTAAATGAAATGCCTGTATCTTACTGCCCAAGGTGGGGATCATCTGCCTGCCACAAGACATGCCAATACTCGAGAGGCAAGATGGTAGGAGAGAAAGGGTTTCATTACAGCTTGGTAGCAAGGAGGAAGATGGCTGACTAATGTCGGAAAGAACCATCTTACAGAACAAAGACTACAGGCCAGTTATATAGCGGGCTGGTCTCTGGGTGGGGGAGGCATCTGGTCTCTGGGTAAGGTAGATGTCTGGTCTTAGTTCCTGATAATCTTTTGTTTTACTGGATTTGTGTCAGAGACCAGAGCAACTCCCTATACACTGATCTTTCAGTTGTCATAGATGATGGCTCTCAGCATAGACTCTCTGCTCGGGGGTCATCACATTCCTAAGGAACTCAAAAGATCAAAGTAATCGACTTATTGCAGCTGGAAGGGGCCATAAAATCTACAGAGCGTGTATATCTCCTGGAGGGTGCATGCATATCCAGCTGGGTTAGTTAATCAGAGGTCGTTCAAAGTTACACTAGGGTTTCTTTTCTACAATATGGCTTCCCTTATGTCAACCTTGTATTGAGCCGGTATCATGTACACACCTGTCAGGTGCGGGGATTTCTTTTGGGTTTTATTTTTTTGTTCTTGCCTATCAGAATGTCTATACTAAAAAATAGTGACAACACCAAATGCTGGTGAGGCTGTGGAGAGGCTGGATCACTCATATGTCACTAGCGGGAATGTAAAATGTATAGCCACTCCGGAAAAAAAGTTTGGCTTAAAGAGGGGGTGGGTGGAAGAGAAGTGGATGTAGCTGTAGAAGTTCAGCAGGATGGATCCCTGAGGTGAGGGATGTGAATATTGGCTGTATCAACGTCCATATCCTAGTTGCGATATTGTCCTATAGTTTTGCAAGATGTTACCATTGGGGGAAACCGGGTAAAGTGCATGTGGAAAATTGTCTCAAAATAAAGTTTAATTTGAAAATAAGTTTGTCCTTGAAATGCCAGTACTGAGTAATGTTAATGAGTTTCTACCTGAAAAATAATTTCTGTGATTAAATAAGTTTGGCAAACACTGGGATAAACAGAGCTTGGCAGGTTTCTTTACTCCAGGACTTCTCAGAGCCCTGCATTTGCATTTTCTGTCCTAAGTCACATGCTCTAATGTCAGAAGATGAACTCATAAGGCTGCTGTGAAGATTAATGTGATGATCCATGTAAAAGAGTATACAATACCTGACACAAATATTAAGATTATCGTTACTATTATTTTATTCACTCTTTACCATAAACTTTTCACTTTGGTCTTGTTACATTAATTTTGAAAAATAGGGAGATTGAGGCTTAGAGAAGTTAAATAATTTGAAAGGACACAGCTAAGAAGAGGCAGAGCTGGGATTTGATCTCAGATTGACTCCCCAATATCTGCTATTAATTTTGATGCAATATTCCCACAAAGAGGATGATTAAAAATAAAACAAAAGTAAAAATTAAAATGTAAGGGACAAACTAGGAAAGTGTTTACAATTATATCACTTTCAAAGGGTTTCATTCATTACTGCGTAAGCCGCCTTCATAAATCAATCAATCAATAATAAACTTTCTTAATATAACAATGGGCAAATTATCAATACACCAATTCATGATAGTGGCTAAAGAACATCTAAACGTGTTCAGACTCAAACTGTAACAAAAAAAATCCTTTAAATTAAATGAAATTAGACGAAATGCTATTTTTCTCTATTTTTTTTCCAAATTGAGAAAATCTTACATCCATTCATATAATGGCTGGGTGAAATAGGCACTTTCAAACAGCTATTGTCATCAGTACTAGCATAATTCTGATTGTCATCAGTACTAGCATAATTCTGGTGGCAGAGAATTTGCCTTAAAATTCTTGTTTCTTTTTCTGACCTAGTCATTTAATTTCTAGGAGTCAATGAAATTAATTGGAAGTTTTAAAAATGTATCAGATACATAAACAAAGATCTATGTTCAAGAACGTTAATATCTGTCAGTATGGGATGGTTACAAAATTATGGGATATTCATACGATTGCAGTCATTTCTAACCACGTATTAGAAACGTAATGATATGAGGAAATGTATATGATATATTTTCAAGGGAAAAAAGCAGGAAACCTCCAATTTTATAGAAGCAAAATATGTGTGTGTGTAAATATACGTATATTTGAAGAAAATACATCAAAAGGTCAAGGGTGTCTCTCTCTGGGCTGAGGATATCGTGAATGATGCTAATTTTCTTGACTATAATTTCCGAAGTTTCTACAATGATAATTCAGAAAAACAGTAGCAATAATCTACTTCCCACAGTTGTCTAAATTCAAAACTTCTGTGATGTGAACACTATCAAGTCCATGTTTTAATCAGTACCTTAGAGTTGGAGCCTGGAATACTCCAAAGAAGAGTTGGAAGATGTCCTGGGTTGCAGTGCTATATTCCCAGGGTCATGGGGAGGTGAGGGGTGGAGAAAGAAAGCAGGCCCTCGGCAGAAATTCCCTCCCATACTCGGATGTTAGTCAGCAGCCAGGATGAAATGTGAGACGACTCGCATTTGGCTCCCCTGGCATATCCCTCCCCAGCTCCGTCTGTTCACTCCACCACTGACAGACTGCAATTACATTGCCACCAGGTTAGATGTGTGTTGAATACCAAATGACTGTCAAAAGTGGTTTTTTCGCCAATTTGTTGAAAGTAGTAATAATAAAATAGAATAGTATTGACAACACTATCTGATAGCCAGAGCACACCGTTGTCCATACCAATCATTATTTAGATCTTTTAAAGTGTGGGGATGCTATGCTTTCTTATTTACTGTGTAAATTGCCCAGGACATTGAGTGTGTAACAGATTATTTAGTGATTGGTGCCTAACAGGCATCTTAAACTTAACTTGTTTACAGATCTCTTGGTTTCTTCTGCCAAATCTGTTCTTCTCCCAGTTTTCACCATCTCAGTAAAAGGAGCTACCATTAACCATTTGTCTGACTTCCAATCTACAGGTTGTTCTTGCTTCTTCAATTTCCTACACCTATGACCCCTCCTGGTATCAACTCTGCTCCCAAAATATATTCTGAATCCATCCACTTCTTTCTATCCATGTTATAACCCACTAGTCCAAACCAAACCAAATGTGTCTGGATTGATACATTTTTTCTTCTAAACAGGTCTCCCTGCTTCCACTCCTGCCCCTTATAATCTCTGTCTAGCAACCCAAGTGGTGTTTTACAAATGTAAATCAGATCACTTTAGGTCTTCATTGAAAGCCTGTCAATGGCTTTCCACGACACTTAGAATAAAATCCAAACCCCTTACGCTGGCATCAGGTTTTACCTCTGATTTCACCAGGTACCACTCTCCCCACCATGCCCACTTCCATAGTCTTCTCACCAGCCCCATCAATGCCCAGCTTGTTCCCACCATGGAGCCTTTTTCCTAGCTCATCCCTCTGGAACACTTTTCCTCCAGACTTTTCTGTCATTCACATCTTAGCTCAAATACCACCTCTTCATTAATTACCTTCATTAACTACCCAATTTAAAGTTGCTCTCTATCATTTCACCCTGTTCTATTTGCTTCATAGCACTTACCATTCTTCAATAATATTTTCTTTAGTTTTTTAATGTCTGCCTCCTCTAACTGAATGTAAGTCTCATGAAGCATATGTCTGGTCTGTCTTGTATCCTACACCCGTAGAATCATGCCTGGCAGATAAAATATTTATTGAATGAATGAAAGTGTATTTAATCATATAAAATATAGATATTCTCTTATTGATCTGTTGAGTAATAAGCACTGTAAATTATATATATATATATATATTCTAAAAAGCATTTTAAACACCACTAGACTGTTTTGGGGATGAAATGTATTACTACATAAAATTGACTGACTGCTTACTTTTAGTAAGTGCTCCTGCTTGGTCATGAGAAGATTCTACTAAGTGCAATGGGGTGACAGAGAGGAGATGACAGTGTGGGACAGAGCTGGGAGCAGTGGCGAGCCCAGTGGCGGGGACTAGGAAGACTGGGACAAGGAGGATAATGATCCAGTCCGGCAACTAATGGCCAGCAGCAGGAGTGTGTGGTCAGTGTTCAAAGCACAGCCAAGGGCGATGCAGGAATCGGTGATGGCTTCAGGAACAGCTGTCCGTGAACTGCAGGCTCAAGGCAATTTGATAAGCTGCAGTTAGAACTCTGGTTCAGGGAGAAATAACAAGAGAGGTGAAGCCCCAAAGCAGTAGGAATTGGAGCTGAGGCAGGTTATTAAAACAGGAACTCGGGCTCAAGGAACCAGGAGCATCTCTGTAATGAGAACTGAGGCACCAGACAGAGCCTGGGTCTGTGGATAAAGGCAGAAGTACAGTGATCTGCCCTGGTCCCCTGCTGAGCTGGATGGCAGCCAGCTGTGTGACTTTTGTGTATGTGTGTGAGTTTCAGCAATTTTAATACACTCAAGAATATTTAACAGAACAAAATAAAAAGTACCGTCAGCAGATGCCTGTGGTCAAGAGGAATAGAAACGTAACTGGCCTTCTTGCAATAAAGCTTGTGCTTGAAGGGAAAAGAGGCAAAATGACTTCTGAAACCTTCACATCAAGTGCCACTAGACTAAAAGCACCTCAGAACATCACTTAGATAAATATAACCGTCTATAATCATCCCATCAAGCCAACAGTGTTATGAGGATCCTGTTAGAAAAAGCAATCGTCACACCTGCAGATCCACACGCAAACGTGGAGCTGGGCCAGGCACCCGGGAGGCAGAGGTGGGCTGACCGGGCCAGGAAGCCCCCACAGACACCCTCTGCCCTGTCACTGACCCCAGGGCACGATGCTGGGCAAAGCTTCCTTTCAGCTCTTCTTCCTGAGGCCCGCATAGACCCTGGAACAGTGTTCTCAACTGCGGCTGCAGAGTCGAATCACCTGGAGAACTGTAACAAACCCAAAGCCTGAGTCTGACACGTAGGGATCCTGATGTAACTGGCCTGAGGTGCAGGCAAAGATTCCGGGATTTTTAAAAGCTCCCAGGTGGGTCTAACGTGCAACCAAACCTGAGAACCTGGGCCCTGGAGACCGGGGCTAGACTGACGACAGATGGAGGGGTCAACTGTGTCAGCTCTTGTGTACCTGGAAACCAGGTAGTCAGGTCAATTCTATCAATTCCCAGCACAAATGGCTGTGAATCTGTCGGATCTCTCTGCTTTTTTGGTCCTCTCAGATCAATTCCCAGCACAAATAACTTTCATGTGTCTTGACATTATCAGTAAATAATTTTTTAAATTTCACCCAGATTTTATTTCATTATTTACGAGATGAATTTTTACTCCTCGTTCTTTCATTTGGTAGAATAAGAGACTCTAATTTCAGGGTTATGACTTGTGGCCAGCATGGGGCACTAATTATTTTGTTTGAAGCAGTATTGCTTAGTGATGAATAAAGCAGGCTCTAGAATCAGACAGACCTAGGTTAAAATCCCAGCTTTGCCACTTCTGAAATCTGCACATAGAAGTGAGATCTGGAATAACACTGATCTGATGCAGTCTTTGTAACAATTAAACCAGCTTCCATATGTAAAGTGCATAGCTGATTCTCTCAGCTGAAACCTTTCTTTAAAGATTTCCGCTTTAGTCTTTTAGACTCACTCTATCATTTAGGCAACTTACTATATACTTTCACAATAGTTACATTCTATATTTTTGTATGAGTTAAGGTTCTTTCGGTTGCAAAAAGCAGAAACCAACTCTGGCTTCCTTAAGGGGAAAGTAAAAGTAAATTGTTGGGAAAGACACTGGGTACATGATAATAATCAAGTCACAATGAAACAAGGAATCATTCAGAGCAGCTCTAAAGCGGGACAAGTCTAACTTGGACGCGAGCTTTCCAGCCTTAGTGTCTCTCTTCCAAATTTCCCTTTTCTGAGGAAGGCCCCTGTAACTTGATTCATCTGTAGACCAGTTTACAGGCAACAAGGCCACTGAGATGATGCATTAGTTTTCTATTGCACGTAAAAAATTTCCACAAACGTAGCAGCTTAACACAATGCACATTTATTATCTGAGTTTCCATGGGTCAGGAGTCTGAGTATGGCTTGAGTGGTCCCCTGCTCAGGGTCTCACCAGGCTGAAATCAAGGTTTCAGCCAGTCTGAGTTCTTGTCTGGAGGATCTCAGGGAAAATCCATTTCAAGCTCATTCAGGTTATTGGCAGAGTTCAGTTCCTTGTGGTTGTAGGACTGAGGTCCCATTTTCTTGCTGGCTGTCAGTTGGGGGTTGCTCTTATCTCCTTGAGACCACCCTCAGGTACTTGCTCAAAGCCAGCAGGAGACTCTCTCTCTAGTCTGCTGCGACAGAGTCTTCTATAACGTAATGTAATCGCAGACATGACTATCTCATCATATTTGCAGGTGCTGCCTACATTCAAGGGGAGGGAATTATTCAAAGCATGTACACTGGGAGGTGGAGCTCCTGGGGGGACTATACTGAGTTGAAGAGTGTCACCCTAAATTCATGTCCACCTGGAATCTGTGAATGTGAACTTATGTGGAAATAGGGTCTTTGCAGATGTCATCCAGTTGAGACATGGTCGTATTGAACGAGTGGGCTCTAAATCCAATGACTGGTATCCTTATAAGAAGAGGGAAATTTGGACCCGGAGACATAGAGACACAAGGAAGAAGACGTGAAGATGGAGGCAGAGGCTAGAGCTGTACTGCCATAAGCCAAGGAATGCCAAGGATGCTGGCAACCTCCAGAAGCTAGGAGAAGAAAGGAAGGGCCTTCAGAGGGAGGATGGCCCTGCCAACACCTTGATTTTGGATTTCTAGCTTCCAGAACTGTGTGAGAGTAAATTTCTGTCCCAATTTTAAGCCTCCCAAATTGTGATACTTTGTTACAGGAGCCCTAGGAAACTAATACAGGGACCACTTAGAATTCTGCCTATGGCAGGCGATTGTGAGAATGAAGTTGTAGGAAGAGAGGGAAGCCATTCCTAGAAAAGGGATGCAAGGCAGATAATCGCTTAGGGAGCACTGCAGATCATAAATTAGATTCCCTCCACTTTCCAAATTTTGGTTTTGTATGATTTTTATTTTTTTCCTTTTGTCAACTTTTATTACTTTACTGTTTGGGGGGGTAGCATGATTTTCTCTCAGAAACCATGGGAAGGATAAAGGTTTTGAATAAGAAAGACATGAATTGAAGTTAAAGTTTTCACAATTACTTTCTTTGTGATTTTAGGAACATTATTTTAAAATACCTTGGGCTTTTGTTTAATCCTGTGCAAAATGGGGCTAGCGATGTCATTTCAAAGAGTTGGTTGAGACAGGGTGGGGCAGCCCTGGAAAGGCCCCAGCAGAGAGACTGGCACACTTGGGTGTCTAATACATGTGTGTTTTTCAATTCTTTACATTGGTTTTCCTAATTTTTTAGACAAAATTTTCCTTGACCTGCTTCATTTGACAAGGACATCTCCTTCAGGATTCCTTTTTCTCTCTCTGTCTCAAGTGTCTCTCGGCCTCAGACGCCTCTGGGGGATGAATGGGGTCATATTCATATCTACACCTATATTTTGCTGGCCTAGTGCCTCCACCTGCTCATGTGGCACCTCTAGTCCCTTGAGAAGCCACCCTCCCACTCCCCACTACAACTGGGTGTCCCCAGGTGTCCTTCATGTGCACTATGGTCCTGGTGACCATGGGACTCTGCTGGACCTCACCACTCCTCCTCCCATCCCACAGGAGCAGCCACCCTCTCTGTCTGTGGCCACTGAACTTGGCTTGTCACTCCACATTGTCCCTTCAGCTGACATGCCACTGCTCTGTGCTGCTTGCTGGATGCAAATGTTCACTCGTACAGTGGTCAAGTGCCGAGGTCACACCATGATTTATAGGAACGTGGGGCAGACTACGACCCTCCGCGTTTGAGTGTCCTAAAGCAGTACACTTGTTTCCAATTGCCCTTCACAGTTTAGAGAAGCAACTCCATGTTTCACTCACAGCTTTTTTCTCTTAGACTCAGACACGGCTCTGAAGCTGAGGCTGGGTATGGATTCAAACCACTGTTATTGATTTGTATTACGAATCTGCATCTGTCTTAGCCTGTCGGGCTGCTGTAAGAAAAATACCATAAAGTTGGTGGCTTATAAACAACAGAAATTTATTTTTCACAGTTCTGGAGACTCTAGCGCTCTGGAGAGGGTGCTCTTTCTGGTTCATAAGCAGCAGTGGAGCTCTGCAGAGCCTCTTTCATAACGGCACTAATCCCAACGATGAGGGCTCTGCCTTCATGACGAAATCACCTCCCAAAGACCCCACCTCCTAATACCGTCGTCTTGGGGTTAGGATCTCAACATATGAATTTTTTTGAGAGAGGACACAAACACTCAGACCATAGCACCATTCCACTCCAATGGCTACTTCAAGGTCTGTTTCCTTAGGATAAGTTCTCTCTAAATGAGCTCTTCGAACCTCCCCTCCCCCTAGATTCCCTTATCCCCCTCAGCTGGCCTTCACAAGTATCCAATGTCTCTGTATCCTAGCAATGGACAGAACTAGCATTGTTTCCCGGGAGGCTTCTTAACAGCCATGTCAAAGGCCTCAGTGAGGCCTACCTGTCCCGTTAGTTCAATGGATGTGCCCGGAGGGTCTAGACCCTCAGTGAATAGCAGAAGACTCCGATTCAAGATCACTGCTATGTCTATATCAAAGCATCTTTTAATTCCTCTTCTTCTCTTCATTTCCTATTTCTTTTTCCTTTCTTTTCATATGTCTTTATCAAAATTTTAATTCAAAGGATATATCCTTCTGAGTTTTCTTTCCTTTTAACAAAAGAAAAACTTCAGAATGGTCAGAAGAAAAATAAAGGCAGTGACAAAAAATCAACTGAGCAACTTATTTACTTCAGTTGAATTTATCATCTCAGCAGTGATGAAAATATTATAGTTGAACAGAAATGAGTAAGAGAAACATTTTTCTTTCACATAGTTCAAAATTTTCAGTGGCATAAGAGTTCCATCTCCCATTTGGAATATCCCACATGTGGCGTATTCAAAGTCTGCAACTCCAACAGCAATGTAATTCAGTACTTAAAAAACAGAACTATGTGTCAGAATATAGTACTATTGCCAGAGGAACATTCCAAAGAGAGAAAAGTCGGGCTGAAGATAAAACAGACATCTCAATGGAACAAACATTCAAAGATTTTAGTTCAACAGATGTTTGTTGAGTGGCCGGCTCTGTACTAGCTACTAGGTTCTTGGATTCAATAGTCAGAGAATTGTAAAAATAAAGTTAGTCTTGCTGTCTTTGCTGGTCTTCTAAATTTTTTTTCGTTTTTTAAATTTTAACACTGAGAAAGAAAATGCAATGCTTCCAATTCATTAGTGAAATATTTTGTGCCAACTGCAGCATCATCAGAAAACAGTTTCTTCTCCAGTAAAGGACTTCTGAATTGTTTACATGGAAGAAAGGTTCTCAAATGGCACTATTTTAAAAATACAATTTTACTGTGTTTTGTAGTTATCAACACCAGATTAGCCACATCTGTCACGTTTAGTCTGTAAATCAAGGAGTTAGTAGAATCTCGTTACTGTTCAGTGAAGAACACTGTTTTGTTTTTTAAATCCCCTTTGAAATCTATAAAGTAGATTTCTTTCGACATGCGGGAATTGACAGCATAACAGGGAGTATGTGAGTGTTGCGGTGCGCATGCTCAGTGGAAGGCTCGTGGGAGCCTGATTAAAGCTGGGAAAAGAGTGGAAACAATGATTTACTTACACAGACTGAGAATTAATTATCTCGTTGCAACACAGTATCAAAGCGAGCCGATCTCACTCATTGTCAGACACTGCAGAGCTGGCAAACAGATTATGGTTCCATGGCAAACATCCTTTTGCTGAATATTATATGTATAGTTAGTGAAAGATGAGTTCCAATACTGAAGCATTTATAGCATCCAGCTGTTGTGGCTCCTCTGATTCTTTCTGGGCTCAGCAGACACCTCTGGTTTCAAAAAACTCCTTTTAACATTGTACAAGAGACAGATGTAATCTGAAATTCTGCTGAACCACCTTCCTGCCTGGCCCCAAACGCCAACCAACTAACAGACAGAGATCCTTGAAAATGCCCCAAATGTGACTTTTTAGTTATCCGGCAACATGTTGTTTAGTAGCAGATGAAAAACCAAAAAGCAATGGAAGGAGAAATGTTTCAAGACTATGAAGCTAAACTGGGAATGCAAATTTGTTATGATTGTAGTAAGTATCACTGCTGGGACTAATTTTTTTTTTTTTTAATCAACCTCATCTTTCCCCTGTCAAATAGTCTCTCTCTTTATCCAAGTATCCTTTCCAATGGAAAATAAAGCTAAGCATCATTTACCAGTTACTTATTTTTCCATTTTAAGTAACCAGGTTCACTCCAGTTTATACACAACGTTAGGGTGAAACCCACAGATTCACAATCTTGTGATCCATCTTTCTTGGCATCTATGCAACAGAATGAACAATAACAACAACAAAATACTGTGACGTGGAAATTTTATATCTACACTGAGGATGTTTAGGGGGTTGCCTAATTTTCCTAGACACCTCTGAAGTCCTGGCATGTTAGGGGAGGCAAGGAGGAATCTTCTTTACAGGAGTCTCCAATGGATCTTCTAGGAGGGAAAAGTAACAAGATGGTGGCTGCCCTGTAGCCTCAGGACTGAGACTTATGAAGCAGAAGCAGAGGGAAAAAGATTCTCTCTTGCCCTTGTTGCAGTCTCCAGTATGGGCAGGGAATTTATTCTTGGGAGCAGAGTGGAGATATCAGAACTCAGCCCTGGGGAGGTGTGACATTGAGTGAGGCACTATGATGTCATTTTTGTGTTTCATCTATCTAACCTCAGTGCCTATCCCAACATCTAGCAAATGGTAGGCATTCATTGAATATCTGTTGAGTTAGTTTATATTTTCTTTCCACCCAAATTCTGGGGAACTTGCTCAGGTTTAAAGATGCCAAGGATCTGTGAGAAGCAATGAAACAAATTCTAGCTGTTATGCTAGGAGCACTTTAAGAAACAAACAAACAAACAAAAAATAGGACTACAAAATTTGGGAGTTGTATTAGTCAAGATATGTTAGGCTATGCTGTGGTAACGATCCCCCAAATCTTAGAGACTTAACATAATAAAAATTTATTTCTAACTGATGCAAAGTCCAGTGCCGAAGTTCCTGGTCAGGTCATTCTCTTAGGTGGCTCTCTTGCAAATGGTGACACAGGGATCCAGGCTCTTTCCATCTAGTATTTTTGTCATCCCTATGCCACCATTATTCTCTGATCTATCCTTTCCAACCAGCTAACCATGGAGTGAAAAGAGAGCTCAGAGAAGGTGCACCCACTTTTAGTTGTTTCATCCTGGAAGTTATACATCAGTTCTGCAACAAATTTCCATTATTGAGAACTAGTCACATAACCCAATAGATATGAGGGGCTGGAAAATGTAGATTAGCTATGTACACAGAGAGAGAAAGGAGTTTGGTATCTAGCCAGTCAGTGCCATGAGAACTTGATAAAAGTACTGAGAGAGTAAGAAGATAGAGCTAATGGCTAGAGAAGCCAAGCCACAGTAATAATGTCAATGTGTCAGCAGTCATGAAGACCAGAGAAGGAGAAATCAAACAGTAGCAACAAACCAGGGAGGCAGATCAAGGTCAGTAGTGTCACACTGAACAGTAGCAGGAGTCCAGCAGAAGTGAATGCCATGGGTTGGAGGGTGAAGGTCTGGGCCAGATAATTTCTAGGTCTCCAACGTAACCACCATGAGCTATTGCTAGGAGAAGAAAGTTACTTGGAGGGGCTGGGGTTTAGGCAGGCCTCCTTGTGAGGGCCAGATACATAGATCACTCTCACAGTTATCCATTTATTACTTGTAACCCATTATTACTTGTCCAGGAGGTGACACTAGTTACAAGTCACATAACATCAAACATATACATATACACAAATGTACTACTAGCTTTCATCTATTGAGCACCTATTTTCCAGGCACTTTATCACCTCGAATCCTTACAATAGCCCTTCGTTGTGCTAATTGTCCTTCGTTTCCATGAGGACACTAAAGTTTAGAAGGATTAACTTGTCACTCATTTTGTGAGTGATAAAAGCTGGGATTGGAACATGGTAAATCTGACACTAAATTCCAAACTACTGTGTAGCAGCACCTGTACCTACGTTCATACTCTCTATGATATACGTGCTCATACACTGAAATGCCTGTTTTATGAGGAAGTGTCTCAAATAGCTATTGCTGTACAACAAACCACCCCAAAATATAGTGGCTTAAGAACTCTTCATTATTTCTCATGAGTCTATGGGCTGGCTGAGCAGTTCTGCTGATGTGGGCTGGGTTTGGCTGGTGTCTCTCACGCATCTATGGCCAGCTGGCAGGTTGGCTGGGGGCTGCCTGATCTGGAATGGCCTCAGCTGGGGTGACTTGGTTCTGCTCCGTGTGTTCTCTCATCCTCCAGCAACCTAGCCCAACCTTGTTCTCTGGGCAGCGGTAAGGGTCCAAGAAAGAATGGAAGCACAAGGCTTCTTGAGGACTAGGCTTGGAACTGGCACACCACCAGTTCTGCCACGTTGGCCAAAGAGGGTCACAAGACCAGCCAGGTTCAAGAGTGGGGAAATAGAATCTACTTCTCGATGGGAGGAGCTAAAAAGTCGATTTGCAAAGAGCTTGGATAGGAGGAGGGGTAGAGGATTGGGGCCGTTTTTGCAATCAACCTACCACATCTAATATCTTAGATATTTTTTCCCCTAAAAAAAAGTAGATAAGAGAACAACATGTTTGCTCAAAATGTGGTTTCATTAATTGGTGAGATAGCATATGAGTCTTCAAAATGTAAGCGTTGTCTGGTCCCTCTGGTCTAAAAAGTGCTGAGATAGAGGATGTTAAATGGATAAATACCTTTTTTATTTAGAGAGGCAGGGCACAAAAATACCCACTTCCAGGCACCAGATCTATTTAAACAGAAAATAGCCTTGCAGTGAAAGATTAAAAAAAAGCAAAATAAAACTGAAAATTTGACTTCCTGTATGCCCTGCAAAGAAGGGAGAGGTGGGGGGAAGCTGTGAATGTGCGATGAGCAGCTGGCTTTTATTTTTAAACACATATTATTGCTACCCAGATTTTTTTTCTAGAAAAAGGGACAGAGATTTACTAAGGGATTCTAACATACAGGAATATCATTTCAAGTAGATGCTAATGTGATTGACATGGTCTTTTCAGAATAAAGTCTTCTCTTTGTAATGTATTTGTTTAGTCAATAGAATGGGAAAAAGAAATACACAATGAATGCTGAAAGGTAAAAAATGCTATAGATTCTTAGTAAGCCCTCAAAAAATGTTTGAAATGCCTGAATCAGGCTTTATTCACTATTGAAATAGACTTTTCTTTCAGAGAGTTTAGTTCTGATGTTCATGAGCATGAGAACCTGCCTCTCCTACTCCTGTAACACTAAAGGCCTTTGTTCAGAGCGAATAATCCAATACCATCATGGTAACTAGGTGCTACAATATTATTTTTAGGCCCAAAGTTATGAGAAAACTAAAAGTATAACATTAAGACAACCACATGGAGAGCCAACCAAATGCTCTCTCTTTTCCTCTGAGGCCACTTGGTAGTAAATCTGGAAATCATAAGGCAACTGATACATGACTGAATTGCTTTGTAGGTTTTATGGTCAACTTATGGAACTAATTTCTATAAATTCTCATCAAGGATTACAAAAAACTATATATATGTATATCCACAGGGACCAGTAAGGTAATATAAATGGCTAAAGCAAGCAGGTTAGGGAGTAGTGGTGATGATGGCGAACTCCATCTAAAGGGAACTGATTAAAAGTGAAAACAAACAAAAAACACTGTGCAGGCCAAACAAAGCAAGTCCACGGGTCAGATCTGACCTACATGGTGCCAGTTCATGACTCCTACCCCGGATCAAGGCGACATCAGTAGAAGACTATTTACCTCTAATCATGAATTTTCTTGCTCCAAATCAACACAAGGATTAAAGAAACTTTTATTTTAGCTCCTTTTGTTTTTAAATTATGTGCTGAGCTCAAGAAGCACATTACATATGATTATCAACTCTGAGATTTCACCTTGAGTTTTTCTCTGAAATTGCCTTCACATATCAAGAAATGCAAGAACAAGTATTTGGGGATAACATAGATTCTAAATGTCATATTTGCTCTTGAAACATACATGACATTTAGACAAAGGGGTAATTTTTGCTTGTATCATTTAGGTAGGCTTTAAAGACTATATTGTGAAACCTGAATTTAGCTGGGACCCAATGTGGCTCCGTGTACGTGCAGTGTCAATTGAAAGATGCAGCAGAAAATCTTAAAATAAAAAGACATTTGTCTGTATGTCCCCCAGTAAAATATTTCCAGATATAAAGAAATCTCCTATTTTCCCCAGTAAGAAAAATCACTAATATGACTAGAGTCACTTTTGAATCCTTCTCCACAGCATTCTGGGGGTATCATCTTCGTTTCCTTCTAAGTTGTTGGAGAATCGGCGCTTCTTGATTCCATGTATGATGCTGTCACTGGAAATGTTACCTCAGGGAGCAAATACCCATTTGTGTAATATTTGATCTCCTGTTTTCTTTTTTATTCATCTTGTTGGTGTTTATGTTTGATCTCCATGACATAAACATGTACTATTTTGATTTTTAAAGACCTATAAAGATCTATTTAAAGATTTATAAAGATCTATAAAAGATGTTCTATAGACAACATCACCAATTGCAATTGTGAGCTGATACCCCGGAAATAAACAACTAAATTCATATTAAATATTTTTGCTTTTTTCTTAGACTCCATCAAGCGATTTCCAGAATCACTCAAAAATGGCATTGATTGAGATCTTTTAGGTCAATGTAACTTCCCCAAACAGCACATAGCTGTTCAAAATACAGTAAATGAAAGAGAGCCCAAAACGTGAGAAACTTTGTAGAGACTTGGCTATGATTACTCTTTTCTAAGGGATACTTTTGAAAAAAAGAAAACATCTCAGTCTACAGTAGGCACATATGATAATCAAACTATCCCAATGCTAGTCTTTTAGAAAAGACGAAAGAGATGGAGGTGGGGATAGAGTTCTTAATGTCCAACAAAACCTCTTCACAATTCTCTCTTCTGCTGTCACTACTTTCTACACAGGCAGCAGCTGCCACTCTGTAAATCTGCTCCCCATTCCCAATTGCCCCTATGAAATTCTCCCCCACATGCACCCGGCATGGCATCTCCCACTCACAGGGGGGACGCAGTGACTCACAGTCTGTCTCTTCCTCTCCCATCCGCGCTTCTCCCTTACCTCCACATGGCTCCTCTAGTCTCTCTCCACCCCCACCCCTGCTGCCTCCATTTATGCTCCCCACAAAACACTCTGTGAAGTGTAGTCTGGTCTCTTACTCCAATTATTTTTGATGGGAAAAAAAATCTGTCCATTACCCTGATTCTGCACCAAAAAGGAAAGTACAGGTGCTGACATACGCACAAAGCAAGAGCCCTTCCTTCTGGAAAAGCAGAGAGAAAAGACAAAGGCCTTATAGTCATTCATCCTTTTTATTCCTGTGATGCTTGAATAGACACCCTTGCCTGTGTGCTGCCTCGTGGAATTGCATAACTGTGCCAAGGAAGTTACAAGCCGCGGCACAGGAGTAAATACCTAACCCTTGTCAAACACGATGCTGAAGTCTTTGTATTTCCCAAACCACTTGTTGTTTCATCTGATTTGCTCATGTTTCTTTCCAGAATTTTTTGACTGGAATTGTGTGGTAGGAAAAATTGATCTTCTCAAGCTCTAATATGTAAGATGAGAGGTCAATTGCTTGAAGCATTACCTTGTATTTACCAAGAGGAGGAAATAAGGAGATTCAGTGACTCTGTTAGGTTTTTTAAGTGGAAGAAGAATAATATTTCAAATTAATCCAGTGACTTTTCATCCATAATTTGTACAGGCAATTCATCAATATTTAGTAACTTCAAAGAACAGTCATTCCTGGGGGTCATGAATTTGGGCAGGGCTTAGTGGGGTGATTCGTCTGCCTCCTGTGTCTTGGGCTAGGAGTGGTCAGTGGGATTCAGCTGGCAGCTGGGCTTCCCTAAAAGATCCATGACAGTTTCACTCATGAGCCTGGTGTCTTGGTGGTGATGGCTGGAAACCTGGGCTCTGCACGTCCCTCCCATCTCCACATAGTCTCAGAGCCTCTCCACATAGCCTTTCCAGGGTAATTGGACTTTTTACACGGCAGTTCAGGATTTCAAGAGTGTTCCAAGAGGCAGAAAGAGGAATCTGCCAGTCTCTTAAAGATTGAGCCGGAAAAGGGCACATTGCCACTTCCACCATATTCTATTGGTCAAAGCAGTTATGAGCTTTTAACGTGAAGATTCATAAAGCCACCATTTGATGGCAAGAGTGTGAAAACAAAACAAAACAAAAATGTGAGGCTATCTCTAACCCACCACATGTCCTTATCAAGATCTATGCCTGGAAGACTCAGCTCAACTGGTTTCTTCCATAGCAGAGTTGGCAACCTATGGCCCACAGACCAAATCCTCCCCACCTCCCATTTTTGCAAACAAAGCTTTATGGGAACACAATTACACTCATTCATTTGTGTACTATCTATGGCTGTTTTCACACTGCAACAGCAGAGTTGAGTCGTTGTGACAGAGACCATGTGGCCCATGAAGCCTAAAATATTTACTATCCGGCCCTTTACAGAAAAAATTTGCCAACTCCTGTTCTATAGCATAAAGAGAACCCAGTAATGACAGAGTTAGTAGAAAACATATTCCTTCCAGCCCTGGTCAATTTCGAGGCAGAGCAGAGGGGAGAAGCTCAGACATGTGTCTTATTGTGCCCCTTATGAGTGGGTGCTCCAGGAGATCTGTAGTAAAAACATCCAAATGTAAGAGAATCTGAGGTCACCAAGGATGGAGGACTAGTGGCATGCTCCTCTGGGGAGAGGGAGTAGGGGCGGTTAGCCTCTAGAAGATCTGCACCCAGGCACTGCCAACATGGCAGGGCACAATACTACAGCACTGCTAGCAAGACCGCTACACGGATGAGCTGGGGCAGCTCCTTCGGTGGGTCAGAAGGTCCTGGATGCTTTGGTAAATGGGAGCACAGAGGTGGGCATGTCCTGGGGAGCCCTTTGGAGAATTTATTACCAGGGAATGTCTGGAACCAGACACACCCTTGAGGCGATGATTCTAGAGATTGGACCAGAGGCCTCACTCCCCAGCAGAACAATGAGAATCTGAAGCTCCCTGTATGAATACAGGCCCCCAGGTCATGCAAGCTGCATACTCCCCCTCTCTCCCCAAGAAAAGCAGGAGAGGACAGTAGAGTCATCTAAGAGAGTAAAAGAGATGGCTTAAACTGAATGAGACTATGTTGTCATCAATTGCGGCAAGTTAAGACTGTGTATTTGAACCCTCCCCCTGACCCCCTCCCCCACGACTAATCAATAAGGTAGGTCTGAGGAATGTCAGATTATTTATAGGAAATAAATTAACTACACTTGTTTTGCATACCCAAATGTAGAGTGTAAATTTTAGACCCGGTTACAGTGAGATTCTCTGAATTTCTTATATTCTTTTAAGTTAAATCCATATCGTAAAGGTCTTAACATCATTGCCAGGTCTTAACATTAAACTTCTAATGGGACTGGAATGAACCTCCTTCCTGAGAGACGGATGACATTCCTGTGGTAGGTCATAAAGTGAAGTTTATGAGCAGTTTGGCCTAGTTGCACTGTGGTTTGGATTGATAATGACCTTGGGCAATGCAGTGTAATACAATGTTGAAAGAAAGCCATTAAGGCCAGGTTCCTCGCAAGAAAATAACAGTGGAGTTAATTCAGATGACTCCCCAGCAAAGTTTCTGCCTCTGCCCCAACAATGCTATCACTCTGTTCTACGTGTTAAACGGTGCGGGCGACTTTTCCTATTTGCTAATGAACAAATCCTCGGCTGTTGGAAAACAGAGCTGAAGGAGTAGTTTTTAGCTAGTGAGTTCAAGTGCAGAGGTGTGGTAATGTGATTTTTCTCTAGCTGGGGCCCTGGCATGGTTGGCTGTAACTGCCTGAAGACCTAGGGAAGGGGGATCCTGGGTTTGAAAATAAGGGCAACGTTTCTCTGGGAGCCCTAATAGGTTCTTATGGGGCAGGGACAAAGCCATCCAGAAAAACTGAGCTTTAAGTAGCCAGAGCGTCTACCTTACGCCAAATTTTAAGGTAGGCTATCTATTGCTGTGTAACAAACCAGCCCCAAACTTAGTGGCTTAAAACAGCATCATTTTGATTATCTCTCATGACGCCATGGGTTGACTGAGCTCAGTTGGGTGGTTCTTCTGCTCCATGTGATGTCATCTAGAGCCATGGTCATCTGAGGGCTCATCTGGTTTCACAAAATCTGAGATGGTACTGAATCCTCATTGGAGGCTGTTGACCAGAGCATCTTGGTTCTCCTCCACATAGCCTGTCTATGTGGCTGAGATCTTTCAATGCAGGGAGGCTGGGTTCCAAGTGGGAACATTCCAAGTATAAGCATTCCAAGAGGAAGGAAGAGGAAGTTCCAGTTTCTTAAGGCCTGGACTTAGAAGTCTCAGAACTTCACATCTGTCACATTTCATTGCTCAAAGCAATCACAGGGTCAGCCTAGATTCAAGGGGAGGAGAAATAAGTCCCACCTTTTGACGTGAGGAGTGGCATGGACATATAGGGAGGCGAGGTATTGTTGGGGGCTGTATTAGTTAGTGTTGTCCAGAGAAACAGAACCACTGGGATGCAGACAGAGAGAAAGAGAGAGATATGTTTTAAGGAACTGACTCATGCACTTGTGGAGGCTGACAAATCTAAAGTCTCTGGAGTAAGCCAGTAGACTGGAGACCCAGAAAAGAATTGCAATTTGAATCTGAAGACAGTCTGTTGGTAGCATTTCTCCTTGATTGGGTTTCACGAGCAAAAGGTCAGTCTTTTTCTATTAAGGCCTTTGACTGATTAGATGAGGCCCACCAACATTATGGAGAGCAATCTGCTTTATTCAAAGTTTACTGATTTAAATGTTAATCTCATCCAAAAAATACCTTTACAGCAACATCTATAATAATGTTGGACCAAATATCTGGATGCCATGGCCTACCAAGTTGATGCATAAAATTAACCATCACAAGGGCCAACCTTGGGGCCTGGCTACCACAGTAGGCCAAGGTTCTTTTGGTCCACACCGCTTCTGTCCTTCCACCCCCACTGCTTCTCTATATCTTCCTTTCTCTTCTTCTTGGACTCCAGGTTCCTCTTCTCTGCCTCAGCCTCCTGTTCTGCGTCCTGTCTCTCTTCAACTGTTTTATTTTCCATGGGCAGCAAAGCTAATGAAATATTTTCAACCTCGGCTATTATGCAGGGATGCCTCATGTGTCTGGCACTCTGGGAATGAAGTATTCTAAGGACTGTGGTGAGTGAGGTGGAAAGAACACCAGGTAAGGGAACAGGTCCCCTGGTGCTGCAGGATGTGACTGGTGACTTCACCTGTCAGACGTTAAGCTTCCCCTCCTTTTTCTGGTTGAGGATTCTAGACCCCTCGTCCATGCATGCATTGGAAAAGACCAGAGGAGCCCAAGATTCTCTCTCTCCTCCCAGGCACCATATGTGCTCTGCAACAATGGCCATCTGGAGACAGTGTTGTCTTTTTTGTTTTGTTTTGTTTTAAAAAGCAAAAATTTCTGAGTCAATAGAAGGAGAAAGTGGTGCCTTGTCCAGACAGTGGGAAAAGCTATATTTTTAACAGGTGGAACTTGGAAGGTGTCGGGCAGATCTTTGTGGGTAAACAACTGCCACTGTGTTTATGTGGGAGCGTGGCTAATCCTCTGAGCTGGGTGGAAACTCTCTCACAAAACTTGAATTTTACACCCTTTACCCGGTGCCTGGTTGGAAGATGAATGCAAAAGGCAAGTATATTCATTTTTGCAATTTCTAAAGGCTTTTCCAATGTGTATATTTTGACTCAGGGAGATCCTTTTGTTAGAATTTTTCTCTCTTCCTGGGAATGATTATTAAAACACACCACACACACACACACAACGTCAGTGGGTTGTTGAAGAGATAGAACATTTCTAACTAACGGCCAGTAGAAGAGTAAACGTTATCTCAGGTGTCTGAGAGAAAGACAACAGGTAGTGAAAACTCAGAATCAGAAAAACTGGGTTTAAAAATACATACGGGAATCTCTACCAATAAGCTCGTAAATGCATAGAAAAAGGTCGAGGGACAACTACCCAATATACCCGTGTTACACTGGGAAAGGGATGTATTGGCATGATGAGGGGGTCATTTCACACTTCATTCTACATATTTCTGTGTTGTTTTAATATCTTATACCAAGCTGGGTTCATGTTTTTAATTTTTAAAAATTGCAGAATAGAGTATATATTAGTTTGCTGGGGCTGCTGTAACAAAGTACCACACACTGGGTGGCCTAAACAACAGAAATTTATTGTCTCGCAGTTCTGGAGCCTAGAAGTCCAAGATCAAGACGCTGGCAGAGTTGGTTCCTGCTGAGGGCTTTGAAAGAGAATCTGTTCTGTGCCTTTCGCCTAGCTTCTTGCAATTTTGGCATTCCTTGGCTTGTAGAAGCATCACTCTGATCTCTGCCTTCATCCTTACATGGCATTCTCCCTGTGGCCATGTCTGTGTCCAAGTGTCCCCTTCTTAGAAGGACACCAGTCATATTGGATTAGGGACCCCTCCCTACTCCAGTATTCTCTCTTCTTAACTAATTACATCTGCAACAACCCTGTTTCCAAATAAGGTCGTATTCTGAGGTATGGGGCAGGGTGGGGGGACTTCAACATAAGAATTTTGCAGGGGAAACAATTCAATCCTTAACAGAGCATAAAAACAAAAATGAGTGTCTTGTAATTACTTCTTAATTAAAAACATCTTTTGAAAGAATTGTGGTCAGCACCCTACTGTGCATAAGCTCTAGGAGGACCATGGACCAGTGATTATCCTCTCTAAGCTTCCCTTCTGCATCTATAAAAGAATAGATGGGGCCAAGAGTATCTGTCTTGGAGTTGTGGTCAGGGTTGAATGACATAATGCACTTTATACTCTGCAGAGGTCTATGCTAAGGTAAGTTGAGGGAGGCTCGAGCAGGGGGGCACTGCTGCTCAAGTGCTGTGATTGAAGATGAGATGTCCAGCCTCAAGAAGCATGCTTGAACAGTGAGGATAAGCAGACATGTGTCTAGCCCTTGTGACCAAGAAGCAACAGACGTCACATTAGTTTCCCTCAAAACTGTAAGGTGCCACCATTAAGTTAAACCTGTGGGAAGGGATTTCAGGCATAAAGGTTGGGTTTTTAAGGCTTTAATTCAGTGCACAGAATCACCCTTTTCATTTGAACAGATCTTTACTTTCTGAACTTCAAAATGTGGTTAAAGGGATGCACAAAAGTCAAGGGGAAATAGATTTGTGACCTTGGCTTAAAGCTACAGTTCTTAACCTTTTCTGGGTCACAAATTCTTTGGAGAATCTGATTTGAAAAAAAAAATCCCATGGATGCTTACCTCAGAAAAAGACACCTAGACAATTTTGCATGTAATTTCAAAGAGTTCAAGAACCTCAGGTTCAGAATCTCTGATTTGAATAAAAGTTCTTAAGATAGAAGACCCTTGAATACTCAAAGAAGGCTTAAGAAAGGGAATACTTTAGGAGCCAGATTCTTTCTGGTTCAATTAAAAAAGAATTCATCCTCATTCTCAGTAAAAGAGGCTGAATTGCAAATACTTTGTATACATGCCAGCATCGGCTCTTGGTACCCCGGGAGCACTGACTTTTGTGATCTTGAACTGAGGTGTTCTGAGAGGCACCCTGACGGGTGACTCTCAGTTAACTTCCAATGATGGCTACTGATGGTCAAAACAGCGACGCTGTCAATTGGGCCTTTGCCTCAGGGAAGAGGTGCCCAGCAGTGCAAAAGCAGCCTTTTTGAGTCTCAGAAGTTTAGCCTGCAGGTCTGGGAGAACATCTGATAATGTAAGAGAGTGGCTTCCTGAGCGCAGCCTGGAGAGCAGCCAGTGAGCAGAGTCGCACCGTGGGAGGCGAAGAGAGGAGTCTTAGAAGTTGGAAGACCCTGAGGTAGGAGACTCGGGGCCTTGCTTCTCTCCCCACTGGGGTGGGGAAATAAAACCTCCAGATCGGTCGAGGGAACTGATGACAGGGCAGGGTCTGCGGCCTCCTTCCCAGGTGTGTCTACTCTGAGAGGTGGGCCTGAGCTCCCTGTGCCTCAGCGTGAGGCAGGAGTGGTGGGATGTTTTGCATGTACCAAAGAGTGGCCCAGAGGTGGTGATGGGTCTTAGGCAGCTCCACAGGGTTTCCTCCCCATTAGGGTGTTCCAGAAGTAGCAAATGATTCCTGAGAGCCTGTGAGGACATAGGAGGGGCTCAGGGCAAGCTGGGCCTGGAAAGGCCTTTCGGTTGGGAATGCAGGACAATTCTGCCCAACCCACATGGACTGATGACCAAAGGTCAGAGGGAAACTGAGTGTCTCTCCAAGGACAGAAGGTAGACTGACCTCAGTGGGACCTTGGCAGTATATACACCTTTCCCTTCTCACCCTCTATCTCTCAGCTCAGATGCAACCCCATATATGCTAAATGACTGAGATGAATGGGAACTCCAAAGAGAAACAAAAATTAAGTTTTGCTATATATATATAAAAGTTTCAATTCTTGCTTTTGATGGGGTTCAAGACATGCTACCCCCAAAATATAATACGTTGGCATATTAAATACCTTAAGCTGAAGGAATTTTAAAAAATGGGAGCAGCAGAAAGGTCCCTCTCCTTTTGCCCTTCTTCCCTGAAACAAGTCATAAAACACCCAGGTGAAAGGTCCCCTCCCTGTGCCAGGAGGAGGGAAGACATTCTTATCACCAGAGACAGGGAATTTGGGGCCAAAAAATCTGTACAAACAAACCTTGTTAAACTAATCCTTATCTTCCTAGTTACTTCTTCACCTTTTACTACCCCTAGCCTAGACCCATTTGTCTTGCCAATTCTTCACAAATTTATTGTTTCTTTGTCTAAAAAGCTTCCTGCTCTGGTCATTTCTTCACGTCTTCATTGTCTTGTGAAGGCTCCCATGTACATGTAAAAATTCAATAAAATGTGTATGCTTTTCTCCCGTTAATCTGTCTTTGTCAGTTTAATTCACAGACCCACCCAGAGATTCTAAGAGGGCCGAGAAAAACTTTTTCCTCCTCTGCGGTTACCAAAGATTGTGGCATTCTGAGCCTGCTATATTTTCTTGTAGACGTATGCTAAGGAAAAATTTGTATTACTTTGGTCCAAGGATATCTCATTCTTCTTTTCTGAGAAAATTTGTATAAATTAACCTCAATAATACTTATTAGTGCGAAGTCAGTAGCCTGGGTCTTCTCATTCTTCTGGAGTTATGGGGTTACCCTTTTCTGTAACATTGAACTAAAGCGGCTTGAGCCACCAGCTTACCTAAAGCGAGAAAGCCAGAGTCCCTTCAGACATCTCTGGGAATCCCCAGAGGCTGACGTACGTCTCACTGGCTCTGACTCCTCCTTCCTCAGCCTCAGGTCTGTGTCCACAGCTGTGTGTGGAGCTTCATGCTGTTCCCCATCCCCTCACGTCACAGGTTACCCCACTGTACCCTCCCATAGTACCATCCACACAAGGCTGTGTTTGTAGCCGATTTTGTGGAAGGTTTGGGAGGGAGACCGGAGAGCAGTTACAGCACAGACAACAACTGATAACTGAATGTTGGACATCCTCAGCCCTTCCCGCTCCCGGGACACCTTGCTGGCCTTTGCTCTCTCTCTCTCCCCCAGCCGCTGCCATGATATCCCTTGGGTGACTCTCTCTTCTCTTTGCAAAGGAATGTAGCCCTTTGTTCTGCTTTCTTCTTCCGGCATTTTGCCCTGGAGACTCGTTTTTCTTATCTAACTGGGCAATCAACAACCACAAAAGGCCCTCCTTCAGAGGCGTTCCGTCACCCGCCTTTGAAATAACAATTGTTTTTCTTTGCTGCACGCAGTACTTCATCCCTTATCCAGTGAGAATAATTGGGCACAAAACCCACTCCCCTCCTTGCCCTTTGCATGGGCAAATGGCGACCACTCGGCCTCCTAGATATATCGCAGACCTGTCTCCCTCCCCGTTCCCCCTTCCCTGTTCCCACTGCCATTGCCTTCTGTTCCATCTCAGCTTTGGTTTTCTCCAAAGCAGACAGTTTACAACCTTCACGCTGTCCTCCTGCCCGGCCGTCATCTACCGTCCACCTCTTCTGAATGGGGCGAGTGACCAGCAGTACAGCACAGCCTCTTTGTTCATTTTGGCCATCGCTTGTATCGATCCAGAAGCTGCAGACCAATCAGTTTTGTAGCAATCCACAGCCATCGTTAAGACAACCCAAACAAACGGGCAGCCAGGAGAGGCTGGTCTTTTCTCGTGTACAAACACAGCCCACGTCCTTTTGCAGGAAGAATTTCATACCTGAGCTCCTTAACTGTGGGAATGAAAAAAAAAGAAGTGTTAAGAGAGGAGAACTCCTGTAAAAGATGGCTGAAAACAGCAGTCACACAAAGCAGTGGGGCTGCCTGGAATACTAAAAGCAACAAACAAGTCAATGGTAATTGCCAACATCAAAATGTTAGCTTTATTCTCTTCTCAGGTTTCACATCTTACACGCGGCACTCCAGCATTTTGGCTAGAAGGAATTTACTTAGGGAAAATTGAATATGTTATTACCTTTAAAATCATCTGGTTTAATTTTAAGAGTGTTTTTAGTTAAGGGAGAAAACAAGGTTGAGGGAATTTTGGTACAGTTTTTATTACAATCCGGAACAACTCTGGTAGTCTGGACCAGAAGGCACCCACTCTCTACCCTTGTGCCAGCCAGGGTTGCACCTCTGGGTAGAGTGTTTCACTGCTGAGAAGGTGTGCAGGGAGCCTGCCTCAGATAGATCCCTCCTCAGCAGCCTGCGGAACCTGCAACAATCGCAAGGGAATCAATTCTCCTCAGCCGGAGTGAGCTGAGCCCCTGCTGTGTCTTCAGCACAAGAAGAGACTCTTTTAAGAATATGAATGACCTGATGACAGTCCCTGCGCCAAGAGGCTTCACTGCCTACTTCCTCTGGGAGGTGACTCCTGTGAAATAGGACATTTGCTCTACAGGCCTATTTTACAAAGTATACATGTAAACAAATTTCCATCTTCTGAATGCACTGATATAATTGGCTTATTAAATTAGTCAGCCAAATTGGCTTACTAAATTAAAGGAGATTAGTGTTTTGGGGGCAAGTTTTGATGCAGAGATGGGGGAGGAGGAGAGAAGGAGTAGCACCTACTTCAACATAGGTGCATAAAATGACCTTTCAGTTATGGTATAGCTACATAGCAGAGTACTCTGCAGCTGTAAAAAAGAATGAGGTCATTCTCAATGATAGGGAGAGATCTCCAGGATATATTGTTGAATAAAAAAAGCAGAACAGTTTTTAGTGTATCCCACCATTTGTGAGGAAAGGGGTGAAAATAAGAATATATATGCATTTGTGTATGATTTTATTTGCATAAAATGCACTGGAATAATATATAAAAAACAGTAAAAATGGAAACTCAGTGGGCAGGAGCGGGGTATGATGGGGTAGGGAAAGGGATAGGTGGAGATGGGGTGAAAGTGAGACTTCTAAATGTCTTTCTTATATAGATTTGATTTTTGAACTATGTGTATATATTAGCTATTTAAATACATAAATAATTTTAATAAAGCAAAATAATTAATAAGTAAACCATTTCTCTCTGCCACTTACTGAACTGTTTTTTGTCCTTTGAGGCCCGAATCAAAAGTCGCCACATTGATTTATTCATTAATAAACATGAAAACCTACTGCGTGCTAGGCACTGTGCAAGGTGCCAGCCAGGCCCTGGGGATGTCCCGGTGAGCTGGGCACACACAGCTCTGCCTTCAGGATGCGGGCCGCTTGCCTGGGAGCTGGGTCACTAAGCAGGGAGCTTGCTGTGGAAGGAGAAGACTCAAGGAGTTTCCTTGAACCTGTGCACCCTTGGCCTCCCAACCCCATAACGCTGTCCTCTGGGCTCCCAAACAAGGTGGCTCCCTTCTCAATTAGGATTGCCACCTGTTTCCCAGGTCTGTCTCTTCTGGCCTGAGAGTTCCTATAAGGTGGAAGCCCTTACATATGCATCTCTAGGTCCTCATAGCCCAGTTCACAATACTCAGTGGGCACCCAGTGAATGCTATTTGAATGAATGGACTAATGAGATGCTTCCCAGAGTGGGCAGCCTAGAGGGCAGCAGGAGCAGAGTGGGTGTCTGGGAGGGAAGAAAGAGGGCTCCTAGTAACGGACAGTGACTGCTAAAGGCTCTGGAGGAGTGGGAGGGTCTGGCAAAGTTCTAGGTTTGTGTCTTCTTAATTAGGTCTAGACAGGAATGGGTTACCCTCATCAACCTCTGCCCTGGAGTTGGGTCCCTCCCTGAAACCAAAACAAACTCATCAGCCCAGAACTGATCAGACTTTGACTCTAGAATACTGGGCTGATGGAGTCCATGAGAAACTGCCTGTGTATCTCCCGGTTCAGCAGGTTCTTCTGGGTCACCACTGCTTACTATCTGGGAACGTTAAGATTATTAAACGTAGTAAATTCAAATGACGTCGAGTTCAAGTTGCATGGCCTGAAATACCAAGAAATAGAGATTCAGACCAAGAGATAGGCCATGACTTGTCTTAGAGATTTACCTACTATACTACCTGAATAGACTCTTAACTTGATGTGTTTCAAACCCAAGCCCCTGTGGTTCAAATGTGGCAACTTGAATTATTCACTGAAAAGAAAAACATTTCTTCAAGCTTTGTGTCTTTCTTAGTTATGGATAGCCTTCTGGGGTCAATTTTAAAAGCAATTTGCAATGATTTAGCCTCTGGACTCCTATTCACAGCAGCACATGTCAAGATGGTAATTCTCCCAGCTTGGTCATCAAAGCAAACCCCATACTTACAAGGTGGTTTCTGCACTGTAAGCATTTATTTATGCGATTTTGCCTGTCATGCCAGTTCACAGAGAGAGGCTAGCCAATGAGGGCAGTCTCCTCTCCTGCTTTTAATTACTACAGACCCAGCGATGAATGAAAGTCCTTGGTGAGTGGACACAAAGTGCCAGGGTCGCCAAGGGAAGGTTGCCTGAGCTGTCAGCTTCATCTTTGGACCCGATAAGCCACAGGCCAAGTTGAAAAGAAAGTCACCTGCACTTGGTCAGCAGCCTGGGGGTGCCAGCATCAGCATTACGCTAATGAGACAGAGACAAATTAAAGTCGTTTTCAGGATCAACTGCTGTCCTTGGGCCTCTTGCTCATAACTAGCTTTATGTTTTCCAGGGGCTGCGGCAGGTGCCGATCTGGGAGGATAGAGAAAATGAGGTTTGACTAGAGGGGGAGCCCGGACAGGGTGGGCCGCTCAGAAGCTGTCTCTCTGTTCCCGAGTTCTACATGAGAGTAGAGAGACAATAGGAGGGAGGATTGATCCCAAACAGAAAAGAATAAATCAGGAAACTGGGAAACACAGCTGCACAATGGACGGAAAACTCAGAGAAGGTAACAAATAAGGGTGATCTAATGGAAAGAAAATGAATAGAGTAAGGAGTGGAAAAAAGGCAGAAAAGGACACACATAGGTGGTTTAGGATGGATGGGGGATATAGAACTGGACAAAAGAGGAGACGTATAAAAGACATTGTAAACAGAAAATGGGATGGGGAATTTATATACATATACACACATATGTATATGTATACACATATATATTTGTATATATAAATATATAAAAATAAGTAGACTCATTATAATAAAAGAACATGTATCATGTAGAATATTAAAATCCTCTATAATTTCCACCTACATACCTTCCTTCAAAATAACCACTGTTTACAGTTTGGTGAATATTCTGCCAGGTTTTTCCTTTTTTCAGCATGTCTATAAGGGTAGGTATTACAACGTGGAAGATGGCTTAAGGAAGATGGCTTAAGCGAGAGTGGAAGGTAGTTTTGATGAGCAGACGTGGCCCATGCTGCCAAGGCCTTGCCGGATCCTCTGGAGGCCACGTGCCGACCAGTCCCATACAAGCGACAGCCCTGGCACCTGGGCCTGGGGGCAATCTCTTGCTTCAAGAGCCTGTGGGCAGCTCACAGGGCTGAACAAAGTGCTAGAGGGCTAATGCCCCAGGAACAGCCTTCACTCATGCGGGTGGGCATTGGGGGGTAACTATCTAGCTTCCTCTCCCCTCAAGGGGACCATTCTGAGGTGTGCTTGGCAGAGTTTATCAAAGGGTCCCAGTGAGATTCAGCTCCAAGTGTCCCCATCGTAACCCGCTCATTAAGGCACATTTATTACGTTTCCTTTCTTCCCTGTCTCACGTCCCCACTTCCCAAACAAAACAAAATAAAGCAAAAAACCCCAAGTTATTTGTACCCAAATCCCTGCCTCAGGATCTGCTTTGGAGAAAACCTTCTGAGATGGAACAGAAGGCAATGGCAGTGGGAACAGGGAAGGGGGAAGGGGACAGGTCTGTGATATATTTAGGAGGCGGAGTGGTCGCCATTTGCCCATGCAAAGGGCAAGGGGGCGGTGAGGAAGAAGGGTATGCCACCGTTGACTGATAAACGAATTTCCACCTGGTTTTTAAAAAAGAGTAACATGACATTACTTTAAGAGTTATCCTGCCCATTCACTCCAGATGGGGTGAATGAAAAGCTAAGAGAATGGATAATACAATGCAAAATCTAGATGTAGAAGGAATTTAGGCTAAGATTATGGGGAGAGAAAGTAGAAAATGAGAAAATATGAGAATTAATTGCAGGGATAAGAAAATTGGAGAAAAGTGACATAGGATGAATGAGGTAATGGGTAAAACGAGATGAAGAATGGACAAGGAGTGAGGAAGTGTAACAAATGAGATGGGGAATAAAGTAGTGAATGAGAGAAAAGATTACACAGTAAATTAGAGATGTTCATTTTACAGGCAAGGAAGTGAGGAAATGGAAAGAATATTAATAAAATTAATCGCAGCAACCAAAGCTATGGGAAAATGGGTAATGAACGAATAAGTGAGCAGAAAGAATGGGTGAAGGAATGTGAAAATGAAAAAAAAAAAGAAGGCCCCAAATGATTGAGTGATTGAGACCACAAAAATGGCAGTAGAGAAAGAACAGGCAGCGCTTAAGATGGAAAGAAAATGAAATTAAGGAATGAAGGAACATCCGACGAGAAATTAGCAGAATGAGAAAAAAGAGATCTGCTGCAAAGAAACGAAGAGAAGGAATGGATACTTCTTTCCAAACTTTAATCAAAACCTTTCGTGAAGTTCTGAGGTTTTCTCCTGGAGCTGCCTGCTGCTTCCCCCTTCAGCTGGATCCAGATAGCTGGCTAGTCCTGGAGAAGAGCCAGGAACCGGGGAGGCAGTGAGCAACCGCAGCCAGGGAAGCACAAAAATCACTGAATTGCAGAGATGAAGCCAAAGATAATCTCCACTTAAAGGTCTTCCAGTAAAGATAAAAATCCTAAACTTTATACTTGGCCATGTCATTTTCATTTGTCTGAACTTTAAAAATCAATGTTTACTTCCCTAATATTAATTTATCATAAAAGGAATTAAACAGAGAGATGAGTCTTGCTGTTATTATTAGCAGACCATTAAATAAAATAATAATTGTACTGCAGTAGATTGCTAAGTGTCTCTCCAAATGTTTTTAGTTTGGCACATGTTTATTGATCCAACTAAAGACATTTCCCAGCCTCCCTTGCTACTAGGTGTGCCCATGTGACTATTTGGACCAATAGGCTGTGAGCAGAACTGAAGTACACCACTACTGGGTCTTGCCTTTAAAAGAACTGGCTATGAATTCCACTTTCTTACTTCATTCCTGCTGGCTGAGAGATGGTGAAGGTGGAAGCGATAGTCACTTCAACCCAGCAATGGAAGCCACATGCTGAGAGGTTGGCAGACAGAGCAGAGCTGAGCTAAGCAGAGCATTCCTACAAGATCTGTGCCACACATATATGGACTTTATGTGAGAGGGACATTCTCTCTTAAGTGACTGTATTTTGAGGTTTCATTGTTATATCAGCTTAGCCAGTACTCCAACTAATATATTAACTGATCTTGGAATTTGAAGATACCACTGTCTGCTTATTAACGTAGCATAAACACACACACACACACACACACACAGAGCAATACAAGTCCAGAGGTAGGAATGGACTTATTCACATTCTTGTGGATCTTCCTCATGACTATTAACACATGTTTAAACTTTTAACTAATTTTCTCATTTTCTGTATTTCAGGAAGACTGCCCCAGATTAAGAGTGAGGACTGTGTCTCCAAACCAGCACACCTTGACTATGTGCGCTAATCCTTGAGGGAATTTACCTTATATTGTGAAGTGACTTGAGGGGTAAGAGAGGTGTTTAAGATGTAAGAGCAGGGATTCCAGAACCAAACAGCCAGAGTTCCCATCTCAGTGCCACCATTTACTAGCTTTGTGACCTTGGGAAATCACGTACTTACTTCTCCATGCCTGGGTTTCATCATCTGTAAAAGGGGATAATAGTGCCAACCTCACAGTTGTGGTGGGAATAATTTCAAGCAAAGCACTTAGGACAGTGGCTGGAACATAATAAGCATAAAAGAAGTGCTTGTTATGATTGCTTTTGTGATAATTATTAGCATTTTGCCATCTCCAGAGTTGTAGAGCAGCCTTGGCCGGTAATGTCCTCATTTGGCAGATGAAGAAAATGACTTGTTAAAACCCACATTCCTTCTTAGAAGAGGATCCAAGGATGCTAGAGTCATGGATGGATAATCTCATTTATTAGAAGTTGAATTTTTTCCCAAGTTTTATCTTAAAAGGTGTCTTTGAATCACCAAGATGGAGAAATTTACTGTACCACTAAAATGCTAACTATAAGCCTCATTATCAACAAGTACTTGTCAAAAGCCTGGAACACAAATACAATTAAGCTAGCTCAAATAAAGTGAGAGACAGTTAATGTAACTTCGCCAAGCCACACAGCAGGTGTGTGAAGCTGAGATGAACCCTGGCAGTTGGGTTCTGGAATCCCTGCTTTAGCTCTTAACCCCTGGATGTCACCTCACAATTTACTCATAATTTAAAGCCAAGTTTTGCCTTTTATAGCACCGATCCTAGGAGAGGAATTTGATTAGCCCATATTGGGTCTGATGTCTGCCCTTGGTCCAATCAGCTGTGGCCACAGGGCTGGGTCACTTCATACAACTTGACTTCCCAGACCTAACCTATCAGAGGAGGCTATGAGTGGAAGTAGTTCCAAGAAGAGAGAGCTTTAAGTACACAACCACCCCAAAACCTATTTTCTAGAGATAAAATGTGCAAAGGAAACTTAAATTGGTAATTAGATAAGAAAGTAAATTGGTCTGTTCATGGGGATAGGTCAGAGAAAGAGATAAAGAATTAGCTGCCACCACCGTATAGGTAGGTCATGGAGCCCATGAGAGGAGATGACAATGCTAGAAGAGATAATATAAAGAACATAATACCTACAAAACTGCAGTGAACGGAAGAAAAGAGTCCCATTAAAGAGACTGAGAGTCATGGTATCAAATGTTCCAGAGAGGTCAAAAAAAAAGGGACTCAGAACTGTCCTCAGGATCAGCAATTAGAAGGTCTGGCAACATTCATGGGACAAAATTAGGGGAAAAACAGCCTGAGATAGACAGTAAAGTGTTGATCAGAGCATTATGGAGGGCAAGGAAGTAGAGGCAGCGAGTATAACTGCCTTTCAAGCTCAGCTTGGCAGGAAAAGAGTCATAGGACAGTAGGTAGAAGGAAAGGGGTGCAGGGCAAGGGTTATTAAAATTTTGTTCTTTAAGAATAGAGTTTTGAGCAAGTTTTACAAACTGAGGAGAAAGAGTCCATAGAAAAGAATTGGTTGAAGATGACACAGAGAGGTTAATTGATGGGGACGTTACCAGAGTAGAGGGTTATGGGATTGATTTTGGATAGGAAGTGGGCGACAACTTTTAATTACTGACAAGTTTCATGGAATTGATGATCAAAGTCAAACTAATGTGGAAAGGTACTTGAGGATCCCCAAATATTGTGGTTATATTTATTTCTAAATTTTATTTTAAATTAGAATAATGCATGCACATAGAGAAAAAAGAATATGGATGGTTTTACAAAGAGGTCAACAGTTCCCTGCTCCACCTTTCAACATCCTCATCCTACATCCAAAGAGGACCAGTTTTAAAACTTATAAGTTTTCTTATTTTAGTTCTTTCTGAGTTTATCTACATTTTTCCCTGAATAATATGCCTATATTACTATTTTTAAATATGTCAAATATAGATACTGTTTATCCCCTTCCCATAAAACCCTCTAGATAAAATTCTGTCACTATTTTTATTCCCTCTACTAATTACTTTTGTAAATTTAAATACTATTTTCAAGACTTTATTGTTTCATCCCATTGATCCATCTATCATTCCACAAATATTTATTGAACGCCTCATAAGTGCGTGGTCCTCTTGTAGGGACTGGGAATCTAGCAGCAAATGCTAGACAAGGTATCCACTTACATTCGAGTTTTGGGGAGACAAACGAATTATAGATGGTATCTCTCAACTCCCCACTTTGTTCGATGAGGATACGAGCACCTCTGCCTTCTTCCTCACATCTTGTACCCTCCTTTTCCATTTCCCGACTTTGCCACTTACGCTTTAACTTTACATTGCCAGAACATTACATTCTGCAATCATAACGATTTCTTGGGTTATGTTTATAGTTGATAGTAAAAGCTGAAAATCAATAAACAGTGCTTTCATTGTTGTGTTTAAGTGAATATTGCTCACAGCACAGCAGGTAGTACACGATGATTGTGCTTCCCTTCTCAGGCAGTATTTCATAGCCCTCAGATGCTGGGGCCAGACTGCCAGGGTTTGATGCTGGCTCTGCCACTTACTAACTGTGGACTCTGAGCAAGTTCTTTTATCTTCTCTGTGCCTGCGTTTCATCATTTATAAAATGGGAATAATAATAGTACCTATCTCTGAATTGTTATGAAGATTAGAGAGCTAATAAAAGTAAAGTGTTTAGAATAGTGCCTGGTCTAAAGTAAGTGCTCCATAAATGTTATCTATTATTAATGCACCGTTGGTAATTTTCCCCCTACTCCTCTTTGTTTTTCAGGGTGTCTTCTTTATCATCTTAAGTAATTCCACATTCTCATGGATAGTATTAAATCCCTGGGCTACTCATTTTCCCCAGGCCCCCTCTATCCTGGAGTTCTTTATCCTGCTGTTAGAAGCTGGACTGCTTGTTCTTTGGGCCTGCTGCACAGTTGTCTTACTGGGATCTCCCTTCATTCCCCCCTGGGTTGGATCCACTGTTGCCTGGTCTCATTGAAGGTAGGACAGACCACAAAGACCAGCCCAGGTTCAAGGCGTGGAAAGATGACAACCTAGAATGGGCAAGATTACTTTGCTTCAGTTGAGTATACTTTCAAAGGATGCCCCCCAGATTAAGGATATATAATGGTGTGAGTGAACTCCCTCCTCTCTCCCCACCTCAGAGCGTCCCTGTTTCTCACAGAAGTTTACAGTTCAGTGTTCCCAGTGCCCAGGAGAATAAGGAATCTGCTTGGTGAGGGGACATTAAAACTTCAGGCCGTCTGCTTTTTAGCCTGTTATAGGAGGGGAGCAGGGGGTGCCAGTCGATGTTATCCAGACTTAACATTAGGTTCTAGGATCAAAATTTCCTGCTATTTCATACTTACAATCCTTACTCCTTTGTTTTGTTTCTTGCTCTACCACTGAGCCTACTTGAGGTTTCAGTGCAGCCTCCTCCTTCTTGGTTTTCCTCTCTTTTGTTTTTCCTGGAGCATATCCTCAAGTAATTTCCTAAGAGAAGTGGGATACAAATTTCCAAGTCTTTGTATGTTTAAAACTTTTATTTATTCTGTCCTCCCACTGATAGTTTGATTAAGTTTCCTTAAGTATACAATTCTAGGTGAAAACTATTTTCTTTCAGAAATCTTGAGGCCTTTCTCCATTGTCTTCTAACTTGAGAAATTCTGAGGCCAATGTGATTTTTGTACATGACATATGGAAGCTTCTCTCTGGGAAGTTTTTCAGGTCTTCTCTTGAAACTCAATGTTCTGAGATTTCACAATTTGCTGTGAATGTTTTTTATTTTATTGTGCTGGCCATTTGGTAGATCCTAAAAATACGAACACCTGATCCTTTAGATCTGAGAAATTCTCCCATGTTACTAATTTTATAATTTCTTCCCTTCTGTTTCCTCTCTTCTCCTTTTGGTCTCATACGAGTCTGATGTCAGATCTCGCAGACTGAGACCCTGTAGCTTTTATCTATTGTCTACTTTCCGACTGAGACCCTGTAGCTTTTATCTATTGTCTACTTTCCATATCTTTTTTAAAATACTTCTTTCTGAGAAAACACTCTAATATTATTTTTGAACTGCTTTACTTAACTCTTTATTCAACAATTTTATTTAAGAGTTTTTTTTTCTCCATACCTTTTTTTATAGTATTCGTTACATTTTAATGATGCAATATCTTCTCAAATGTCTTTGAGGATAACAGTTCAATTTTTTTTCCTTTAAATTGTCTTTTGTTTCTTGAAGAATATGTTCCTCCTGGTGTTACACTTGTTTCCCTCTGTTTTTCTTGGTTCCTTTCTTTCATGTTGAAGGCTTTCCTTAGATGTCTCAAAATTCTTGGTTATCTGTTTACTTTTAAGGATGAGGCCTTCAAATTGATTAAGAATCTGAGATGAGTCAGGTTCTTAACCTGATGAGTTATTGATTGGCAGGCTTCATTTTAGGGTGATCAGGCATGGAACTGGCACTTCCTCTGGGGGCTCCATAAATCTCAGAATTCAGAAGGCTTTGTAACTATTTATTTCTGTAGAGGACAATCCTCCAATTAGCCTGAGGTGAGAAGATTATGTAAAAGCTCTGCTGTCCTGAATTTGAAATGGAAGTATTATTGTGGACACTTCTATCTTATAACTGCAATTCCTTTTTAAAATACAGAGAATCCTGGTTTTCAAGGCCATAGGGGATGTTAGAATCCCCCTTTTGTGCCCTCGAGTCCAGTTTGCATACAGCAGCCAGAGTGCTCTTTAAAAAAAAAAAACCAAAAAACTTTTCATTTGAGAACAGTTTTAGAGTTACAGAAACATTGTGAAAGCAATACAGAAAGTTCCCATATATCCCACACTTAATTTCTCACACTTAATACTTACATCTTAGATTAGTAAGGTACATTTGTTACAATTAATGAATCGACACTGATACAGCATTTTTACTAAAGTCCACACTTTATTCAGATTTCCTTAGTTTTTACCTGATGTCCATTTCTGTTCCAAGATACACATTACATTTAGTCATCATGTCTCCTTGGGCTCCTGTTGGCTTCATTGTTTCTCAGACTTTCCTTATTTTGGATGACTTTGAGGAGTACTGGTCAGGTATATGGTAGAATGTCTGTCTTTGGGGGTTTGTCTGATGTTTCTTTCATGATTAGACTGAGTTACGGACTTGGGGGATGAAGGCCACAGAGGTAAAGTGCCGTTCTCATTACATATCTCAAGGGAACATACTATCAGCACGACTTATCACTGCTCATGTTGACCTTGATCACCTGGCTGAGGTGGTGTTTGCCAGGTTTCTCCACTGCAAAGTTACTTTTCCCCTCCTTTTCACGCTGTACTCTTTGGAGGGAAGTAATTATGCTCAGTCCCCACTTAAGGAGTGGGACGTTCTGCTCCACCTCCTTGAGGGTGAAGTGTCTGCATAAATTATTTGGGATTCTTCTGCACAGAATGCTCTTTTAAAAACATAAATCAGATTATGTCAAGCCCTTGATTAAAATGCTCTAATGACTTCCCAGCTTTCCTAGACTAAAGTCCAAACTCCTTACCATGACCATGACCCTATGCCCTCTGGTCCCTACTTTCTGTGGTCTCCATGGACCACGGCCCGACGCAATCTGACCCCGCTCCTGATTCTGGGCTGCCTACCGGGCTCAGCATGATCTGCTCCCTTCTTCTCTCTGACCCCATGCCATTCCATTCTTCCCTTCTTGCAGTCACACTGGTCTACTTTCTATTCCTCAAACATGTCAAGTGTATTTTCATCTCAACGGTTTCACCCTAGCTGTTTCCTCCTATTTTTGCAGGGCTGGTTCTTTCTTGTCATCGAAGTCTTAGCTTAAATGTCCCTGACCATATAGTTTAAACCAGACCCCAATTCACTCTCTACCAAATCATCCCGTTTCATTTTCATCATATTACTTATCACGCTGTTAGTGATTTCATGTTTACATTTTATTGTCTACCTTTGCCCATTTAGAATGTTCAACTGTTGTGAGAATCATCTTGATCTGTCTTGCCCATTGCTATAATACCTACACCCAGAACTGGTTCTGATACAGTATCACTGAATAAATGAATGAATTCATTTACTTTCCTCTGGAGGCAGATAGAGGGAAAGGATACAAAAATATGAAGTCAATCTACCCTCTTGAATCAGAAGTTTCCATAATTGTTTGAGTAGTTGAAAAAGGGTTAAACTCGATGGTTAACTGAGAAATCACTAAACAAAGGCAACATGGAGTGCACTTTTTAAGAGGAAATTCATTATATGTCATTCTCCTAATAAAGCACAGAGCTCTCCACTGCCTAGCTTTTCAGTCTACTTTAGGTTAAGTGAACCATAACTGAATTGGGAGCTTCATAATATTTGCATGGTTAAAAGCACTGTCACCTCCAATGATGTGTTTTAAATAAAAAGCAGGCTTTCTGGACTTAAAATCCACACTAATATATTCCATGGTCAGGGATTAAGTTGAGTTGGAAAGGAGCCAAACTCATCTCCCCTTCCTCCTCGGTTGCACTCAGCAGAAAGACTCTCAGAAGCCAGAACCAAACTTTCCAAGTATGAACCGTTCTTTCCATCACAGAGCTCCATTGACCAGCACCAATGAGCTCTCTCTTCTCTTTCAAGAATGTAGCCATATGGACTAATCAAAGACAGGAATATCTGTTACAAGTAGATATGTAGATAGATTATAGTCACCAGAAAAAGATAGTAAAGGACACTTTGCAATTTGTTCCTTAAATACATAGCATAGATTTGGTGTGACCCAAGTTTACTTTTCAGAGAGCAGTTATATATTCAGAAGGGCTATTATTTGTGGTTTGTACACAGTGCCATGCACTGCACTCTAAGCTTTGCCTGTCTATCTGATGGAACACAGGGGCTCAGTCCCTATCAATATCCTCTTCACAACCAGCTTCTAGTGCCAAACTCCCTTCAGCCCAAAGGAGTGACCGACTACACCATAAATCACTGATGCTACATGTAGAGCTTAGGGAGCCTTTGGGTCCAGAAATTCCATCACCTTGAGATCTTGTAATTTTTCATCACCATCTGAGGATGGGAATTCTTTTACAGTTGTTTATAGTTAATTATTTCATTTTATTTATTTATGTTATATTATTGCTTATTGTTATCTATTGTTTATTTTATTGTTGCTGCACGATTCAATCCTGCACAGCTTTTTAACACCTTTGCTGCTTACGTGGTCCAGGGCCACATTTTGGCATCACTGGGGACTTGTTAGAAATGCGGACTCTCACCTCCTATCTTTAACTTAGTGAGTCAGAAACTGCATTTTACTAAGATCCTCAGGTGACTCTGGCGCTTCTTTACGTCTGAGAAGCACTGCTTGAATCCATCAGGCCTGCCCCACACCGTGCAGCTGGCACTGCAGAACAACAGGCCTCCAGGGCCCCCATATAGTCACAGGCTTGGCTCTGCAGCCTTCCCCATCCTCTTTCTTTCTTCCCACGGCTTCCCTTTCTTGATGTGGCCTCACTGCTTATATGTGGGCTCTGACACTGTTGTGTGGCTTTGGCCTTTTCCTCCCTCCTTAAACAGGATGGGGTTCTTCCTCTGCTTCTGCCACCAAGGGGAGTAGGCATAGATCTGAGAAAGCAAGGGAGCTGGGAGAGCACCGGAGAGGTGAGGAACAGAAGCCATTTTAAAGTACCTCAGTAAAAGTGTTTTATTAGAAAGCTACAACTTTCCTGGAAACCCAAAGAAAGTTGTGTCTCCAGGACTGAGGAACCAGGGCTGCCACAGAGGCCTCAGAAGCAGCGATTTATGGATATTTACACCACTGTCAATGCCATTCAGCCACCATCTGACACAGCTGCTTTGTTTCTTAGATCAAACAGAATGAGAGAGAGAGTTTGATGGCTCAGTCTGGCCCATGGAGTGCTTCTCTGAGCATCTGGGGTATGCTCTGAACTGGTCCAGTCAGCTGTGGTTCAGAGTGAGTTTACAATGTACAAATCCAGCAGCTGGGGTTGGGGGTGAGACAGGTTCTCTTAGACGGGAAAGGGGTCGGGGGAAATTAGCATCTCTAATACAGTACCTTAAACCACAGTGAGGAAGGTATATGCTGAACTTCGGGAAAACCCTTATTTCTCTAGATCAGCTGACCTATAATATATCCTTAGACTTCTAGGCTCACTAGAACACAATGGCTAGTTTAACTTGTATTCATCTGAATATATCTTATGTATTTATAAAACAGATTTTATCTTTAGTCATGCTAAGTATGTAATTTCTTAAGACCAGCTAAAAACATCATATATAATATAAATAATCTATAAGTGACCCAAGAGAAAGTTTCACGTACATTTAAATATTAGTTCAGTTTCGGTTTAACTCATAAGATGTTGATATTCCAGTTCAAAAGTTTTAAATGAGTACAATTCTGGATCAGTCTGTTTCAGCAGGTGTTTTATTTAAAACTTTTGGTTTAGTCAAGAAAAAATTATACATGGGTTTGGTTCAGTGTTCTGCAAATAAGCGTGGTTCATTCCTGTTTTTGTAAACAGGATATTCTATGCAAGTTCCAGACGTGAATATAGTAACACAAACAGGGCTTAATTATAATGCTCTAAAAGGAAGGGGAGAAAACTTAAAGTCTGTCTTGTCCACTCTGTTGCCAGACTGGTTTCTAAGTAAACCATCTTGATTAATGGGTTTTTGTGATATTTTAAAACTCTTTCTAGTAACGGAGATGCCAAACTGTCCTTGGTTAGACCATTCCAGTATGTTTTCCCCATGCGATATTCTTCTATATAATTACCTACAATCCTCACACAGCAATTTACATTCTTAGCCTTGTTTTCAACAGCTTGAGAGAATAGCTGGGTACTGTTTTCTGTCCATTGAGTAAATGAAGAAAGTCAGCCTTCTTAAGTCAAAGATAAATAACCACTTTTAATTGAGTACCGACTCCTAGTAACAACAGAAGGTGTAATTAACTTGCCCTTGGTTTGACACACAGATGGCCTTAGAAACTGCAGGTATGAGATTTAAGGAAACCTGTATGCATACCTTAATACAATGTTGGGTAGTCTCAAGGAAGACGCCCAATACACATTGAGCAAGCTGAAGACACAAGACACTTTTGTGTGTATTGAAAGGATATTGCTCTACCTGAACGAGTTCTCAGGGAAAGGGAGACAATTGAGAATGACAAGTCTAGGATGATGCAAACCTTCATTAGCAATAGTATACATTTTCCATATCTGTTAAGTGGATTGGGGGGTAAGCACATTTATAAAATAGAGGAGAAAAGACTTAACAGTGAAAGAGAACTATACTGACAAAACTCATGAGAATTTGGACAGAGAGGATTACATTTACCTTTGATTATTTATAAAGAAAGGAGAGACATTTCAAAGCACATTAATAGGACATAGAGAATTTTAGGGGACATGCTTAGCTTGCTTAAGAAAATAAGCAGCTCTGGTTCTTCATATTCGATACGCAAATCTTAAATGATCCTTCTTTATTTCTTAAAGCAACTTTGCCAGGAACTTTATAGGGGGAAACAATTGTTAATGATGTACTTATAATAATTCTATGCTTAAAAGTAGTAGAATATTCTAACTCAGATTCTAATTTAATGTAGTCTTTTCCAATTACTTCATTTATTTTACCTTTATTGATGTTCCAGAAAGAAATGCTTGGGACAGTGGAGTAAAAAATATATATATACATTAGAAAAATAATCTCACTAATACAGAAGACCTTCCCAGCCTGACCGTCAAGTGGAATGGTATAAGTGAACATAGGTAGCAGGTTGGGAATTTTTTACATAGAGCCAGTCTGGACTTAGGTGAACTAATGCCACCTTCCTTAAGTATTTACCATATGATCTCCACTCTTTGGAAAAGGGACAATGTCTAGTCTCTTAAAGACTAGCTGGATTTCTTGAGACAGGAGGGCAAAAGATTATATGATGAGACAGGTTTATTCAGAGGGATGTGCCATGAAGCTGACAGAAGTGGCATTTGCTGTCAAGAGCTTCAGATGCTCCTCTCAACTCCCTCTTGCCCTGCCCTCATTCCCCTGGGAATGCAGCTCTCCGGGCCAGGGCAGTGGCTCAGCGTAGTCAAGGCTGCCCCAGGCTGCAGCACTGGCTCTATTCTGGCCTGAGAGAAGGGCCTTGTGATCCTTCGAAGGGACTTGTGATCCTTCTGTTCATAGTGGAAGAGCCTGGTGAAAAGATGTCACAACACGCAATCACGAGCAGAATCCTAGCTCTCCAGAACCGCACTGGGCTGCTAATCTCTAACCCCAGGACTTCATCTGTTTAGCCATTCTGTATCCCTTACTTTAAAAGGCTGACTAGCAAGTTTTCAGCCCAGTCTGCCTTGAGGGAGTCTCTTTAAAATGCTATTTATAGTGCATAATCAACATAATCCTATTTGCAAGTACAGTGTCATATGTAATGAACCATTTGAATTGCAAATTTCCTAATGCCCTTAATCTGACAATTTTTGTGCCAGGTCAGACTGCCGGAGAGGGCTAACTTCACTAATAAAATCTCAAGGCCAATACCTTGGTGGTTTATTTCAAGTGTGTTGGTGTGGCTTATACGAAGGGGATATTTTGGAAAGAGGGGTGTTCTCTGTACCCTTGTGTCAGAACTTTTGTCCCAGCTTGTTGAAGTCATTGAATGTTATAGTGTTAGGTGCTGGATAACAAGGTTCTGTTTCTGATTTGGCCTCTATGTGGCTGTGTGATTTGGGACTAGTCACTTAACTTCTGAGGTGATTGAGCTAACTGGATACCACCTGATTCTCTCCTCCAGGGAGACCTCCCCAAACTCCCGGTGTGAACGTCTCTCACCATACCCGCTCAGTTCTCCGTGTGCGCACTTCTACCATACAACCAACAGCATTGTATTGAAGTTATGTATTTACAGTCGGCTTCCCTCACTAAGGTGCAAGCTCTGTAAGGGCAGGGACTGGGTCTTAACCCCCAGCATCTAGCAAGTGACTGACACATAGTAGGAAGTCAACACATTTACTGATCTGGACTGAGGCAAGGTTATAAAAGTCCATGATTCTAAATTAGGCACTATTCAAGAATTTCAGGGAGAAGTCAAATGGGAATGTATTCAGGTAATATTTACTAGTGAATCTGATCATAAATGATGACCAATAAAGTTGAACTAATAATTCTCAATCTTGATCACACATGAACATCATCTAGGGAACTTAACAACACATAAACAAAAACAATGCCCCACCCCCAACAAGGTTCTGATTTAATTGGTCATTGTTCCCACCCTTTTCTGCAAGGAGAGGGTCATCACCCCCAGACCCTTCCCCCCAGGCTATGCTGTGTGCAGCCAGGGTTGAGTACATCCTACTCACTGGTCTAAACTTTACTCAAAGGGGGTATCAAGCTATTACTATCTATTGGTGTTTTTAAACTTTTCATAAATATAACACCAAACAAGTAATACATGCTCATTGTATAAAAAACTTAGAAAAATAGATATAAGTAGTAAGATAAAAATACCTGTAATTTTATTATTCAGAGATAATTACTTTTTAAAATTTTGCTATGTCTCTTCCCCAACATATATCTTTCTCTCTAAGAAAAACTCAGATTCTGTTTTGTAACATGCTTCTTTCACTTAGCAGTATATTGTAAACATCTTTGTACGTCAATATAAATATTTCTTCACCACTACGGATTAATTTTTCATGGGCAGAGCAACTGAGTTGTGCTTCTTTCTTTGCACACCTAGATAAGGCACAATCTTGGATACATTTAGAATTTAGATTTGTTTTGAAAATAGTGTTGTTTTCCTTAACATCTCACAGAACCATTTCCCACAGAATGCGTCTAGTAAGGAATATTTTCTACTGTATGGGTATCTAATCCATTGTATGTGTAGGTTTTTGGATACAACAGGAGATCTGAGGATAAACAATCACATCAGATTGGATTTCCGTGGTCGAGTTAACACTAACGAGCCTGCCCTCATACAAAGTTTCCTTGGGAGAGTTTCAATGAATGGTTTCAATCCTGTACGTAAGATATGTGAAACAATGGTACTCAGGTATCAAATGGTAGAAATTTTTATATGTAAAAATTACACAAATAAACTCAATGTTCAACCTAAATTGTAGTAAACAGAAAGCACCAACAAAGTTGCAACCTAATCTTTGTAAAGAGTAAAAAGTAAAAGAAAATAATTGTTAAAAAATCACCAGAGAAATCTGTGGGGATTGTCAGATTATCCAAGTATCTCCTGAATCTCTGAGAGATTCTGAATTGTGACATTTTCCTTCCCCCATGCAACTCTCCACCCCCCAGAACAAAAGTTCCAGAAACTCTGGAAACCACCTCCTAATTGAGCCACTATTACTAATCTAATGCTAACACTAACACAGTGGATTTAATCTGGTCGCTCCCAGGGTCACCACTTGCTCCCCTGGGGAATGTGGGAAAGTCCATGGATTTACCGGACTCACCCAATGCGTGTCCTGTGAGTCAGTATACATCTATCCTTGCTTACCTTCTTTAATGCATTCCTGAAAACCCTGCCACTCAATGCAAAGCTGTTAAATGAAAAAGTACGTGGAAAAATTACGATTAATTTGATTGGAACAATTATGATTAATTTGATTGGAAAAATTATGATTAATTTCATCCCAATCCAAGATACCTAACTACATTTTACTAACTGATATGAAAACATTTCAGTTCAATGACAAGGACACACTTATTTAAATAATATACAACAACGTGAAAATAAATAAATGCGACTTGTAGATAAAAGTTTATCACGGGAGGGAGATAGTAAGTAGCGGTTGGTGGAGGAGGGGCGCAGAGCATGGAAGGTGGGGTGTCAGGTGTCTGACTCAGGCGACGTTTCTGAGGCTCAAGAGTGCACTCAAACTGCACTTAGCAATAAAAGTAAAGGACAGAAAAACACCTTTACCGCAACACAAAGGCGAGAGGCTTTGGTAACATGTGGAAATGGCGCATGCGCACCACAGACTGAGGCGCCATAGAAGCTGGTGCGTTTTCAGCTCTGTCCCTTGGTGTGGGCAGCAGAGCAAAATATTTCGGGTTCATCCAAGCATGGGGCACAATTTAAATTTGTTCCACATGATATTTGCTAACTAGAAACTATTGTACTGAGTAAATGGATGAGTGTGTTTTTGACTGAAACCATAATGTCAGCATAGCACTTTCTCATGGTGTGTTTATTGTGTTTTTGAATGAATAATAGTTATACAAAGAAAAACATAAAATAAAAAAAAAAAGAGTCATTGCCTGAAAACTGGTTTAACTTTTCAAAAGCCATTATGATGAAATGTCATTATCTGAAAGTCTGTCAGGTGAGTCAGGACAAATATGCCCTAGTCAGAGACGTGTTTTCGTGCTTCAGAAGTGAGTGATGTAGTTCTGGATGTTTCTTTTGTATGGGTCATTTCACCCATCTGGATAAAGTCCAGGATTTCCCATAAGGAGCCTGCTTTTTAATTTTTCTAATTTTAATTTCCATTAAAGAGACAGTTTACTGGTAGCTCAAAGATTTATGTGAGCACAAGATGGATTTAAGATAATCGTGGAATGTATAGTGAATACACAAAAAGGTTATAGAAAAGTACATGGCAGTTACAACATTTTTCAAGAATAGCTGAGTCTTACCGACTGGTAGCAATCGTTCACTGGCTCAGCCAGTCCTTTGTTGCTATGTTAGTAGCTCAGTCATATTTGCAGTGATTTCCATGTTTTCAGGCATTAGGTATTCCATTTTCTTAAAACGTGGGAAATTTTTGACCTTAGGAAATGAAAATTCCTTAAATATGATTTGCTAATTGTTTGGCATTAGCTGTTAAATAACCAGAGTAGCACCTTTAGTAAGGGAATGAAGGACGAAGCTGAATGCCAAAAAAGATACTTTCCCTGACTTTCAGAAGACTAGACGACATTTTCTGAGCAAAGAATAAACCCCTAGTCTTTTCATTTAAAAACATGTGATTACTATGTGTTAACCAAATCAGAACAGAATGAAGCAGCAAGGAGTAATTTTAATTTTGCTGTTCAATATGTGGAAAGTAGGAAATAATATGTCTCATTTGTTTTTATGAAAAGAAAACATTAGTAAGACTCTAAAATAAAGCATTCTTTTCTAGTTCTGCAAGCAACCTACCAATCTCCTACAAATTCAAACTATAGTTACTATAGTTATACTATAGTTATACTGAAAACTATAGTTTATTATTACTATAGTTATACTATGGTTATACTATAGTAACTATAGTTAGGAGGGGGAAATCCTCCTAACTGGAGGCATCCTCCAGTGATTTTTTTTTTTTTTTTGAGGGGAAAAGGGGGATGGGGCTTGGAGGGCAGAATATAATGAAGGTCTTTTCTTGCTACTTTGCATTTTTACCTTGAATTTATTAGGCGTATGCTTTTCCTTTCTGTAATACATTATGCACTCCCTCTAGTGTCAGAATTTGTATATGATCCGAAACCCAGTCTGACAAAGTGCTGCTATAAACATTAGAGTAAGGTTCAGGCTCCTAATTATGCCATATTTCAAAGATATTAAAGGCCACCTAGTAACATGATGAATGGCCCTGCACGAAGTCGCTCTGGCTCAGAAAAGAACGCATATTTTAACCTGCCTTATGAAGAGACCTCTTCCAAGCCTTCCTCTCCTCCCCAAAGTGACCTATAAATACACTTAGAGCTTTATTAAAGCTTTAAATTCCTTTAATAATTCAATGTATTTATTAAATTCTAAATTCTGTAACTAGAAATAAAACCCCACATAAAAACAAAAAAACTGATGAGCAGTGAAAGAAAACCTCAGCTAGAAAGTAAAGCCTAGGGAACATTGTGAAATGTGATGTCATCAAGACTCTCAGAAGTTTAGTAGCTATTTTCTTTCCACGTCTCTGTTAGGAAGTGGAACTCATAATGGCTGTTATTTGTGTCAATCACATCACATAAACTCTGCTGCTGGTGACCTATCCGGCACAGATCCCCCGTTTCTTTTTCCTAACACACTTCTCTGCCCATCTCTTTCCCACCCCACCTAGAAGCCTTGAGGAAAGCTGACACTGCCTCTGACTGCAGGGGTGGCCCTGAGTGACCTGCGGGTAATTCTAACTTCCTTCCCAGTGATGGTTCAGGAACAGGCATGTGACTCAATTCTTGGCAAAGAGATGCATCAGGGAACAGTCTTCTTCAGTCTTCTGGGCCAGCCTCCAGAAGTGACACTTTTCTTTTGGATGCTGGCATGTGCTGATGTGAGGCCAGAACTGCCACAGGCATCCTGTTACTTAGTGTGAGGATGAGGCTGACACTGGGGGAGGTTAGGGGCAAGAGAATCACAGAGTGATGCAGCAGGCGCCCCTGGACAAATCAGCTCTGGAGCCCACCCTATTCATGGACTTCTAAATATGGGAGCCAACATATGCATGATTGTTTAAGCCAGTTTAATTTGGGATTTTTATAACTTGCAGCCAAAATGATCTCCAAACTTCCAACTATTGTCATATTTAATTAAATAATCTTATATTGAAAACACAATGACATACAAACTCAGTTTTACATCCACTTTCATGTCAATTCATGCAGAAAAATACAATACAATGGTCAGTTAAGGAGGACTGTATTCATTATCTAGTATTGCATAACAAGCCACCCCAAAACTCAGTGACTTGAAATAATAATAAACATTTATTGTCTGTCAGAGTTTCTGTGGGTCAGGAATTTGAGAGCAGGCTAGCTGGGTGGTTGCGGTCAAGATGTCAGCTGGGGCTGCACTCATCTGAAGGTTTGACTGGGGTTAGAAAATCTGCTTCTACTAGAAGGATGTGAACCTATGACATACAACTATCTGCTGGGGCTTTGGGGGGAAAAAAATGAATAAATAAAATCTTTAAAAAAAAAAAAAAAAAAAAAAAAAAAGAAAATCTGCTTCTAAGATGGCTCACTGACATGGCTGGCAAGTTGGTGTTGGATGCTGGTGGGAGGCCTCAGTTTTTACCCACATGAGCTGCTCCACAGGCTGTTTGAGTGTCCTTAGGACATGACCTCTGGCTTCTCCAAGAGTGAATCATCCATCCAAGAAAGTGAGAGCCATGTGGAAGCTATTTTTTTTATGACATAGCCTCAGAAGTCACATAGTATCATTTCTACCACATTCATCCTACATTCACTAGGAGGGAAATGGACTCCACCTTTTGAAGAGAAGATTGTCAAAGAATTTTAAAACCACCAGGAGAATACTCATCTACAGAGAATATACTGGGAATAGTCACTGAGCCGTGTCTTCCTTAGGTCTTTAGGAATACAACAACTATAGTAATTCAAACAACGACCACTTTTTACAATCTGGCAGGCGCTCTTTAAAGAGCTTTACATATATTAAGCCATTTAATTTTCACATCGACCCTGTGAGTTAGGTGCTGTTATTATGCCATTTTACAGTTATGGAAACTGAGTCACAGAGCATTATGTAACTTGTGCAAGGTCATACAGACAGCTAGTAAGTTTCAGATACAGGATTTGAATCCAGGCAATCTGGCCCTGTAGTCTGTGTTCTTAAACACCTCATATTCTCTGCTTGCTAGTCTATACCTGTAGGTGTAGTCTAGGCATATTATTGGTAATTACCTGTATTTCACTGGCTCTCTGCCATCTTATGCAGACCTTACACCCCTACATAGTCTTCCCAAACATTCCTGGTAGTTGCTAAGGGCTGTGTCTTATGTGCTTATGAGAGGCTATCATGTAGCATCAGCCATGCCTTTCCTCTCTTCTCTTCTTTCCGTCTTCAGGTTACCATTAGGTATAAGCATCTCTTTTCCATGGTCACCACACAGAGGGGCACCAAGCTGAGTTGCTCATTGCCAGTATCTCAGAGAGTTTTTAATGAAATAGCCCTTTCCATTTTTACTTTGATGGTCCCCTGAAATCCCTCCAACCATGTGTACACACCTCCTTTCCTTGTACTTGAAGCCCATTTTTCTCATGCCTCTTTCTACATAGAACCTGCCTCTTCCTCTTCTCAGGAAGAGTTCTCTCCTTGGAGGCTCCACAACCTTCATGCAAGCCATCTCTGGCAGACCTTCCTCAGTGTTTCACCAGACATGTCTGGATGGTCTGAACCCCAGTGGTGGACAGAGCTTAGAACCAATATGGGATTCCTATCACATTAAAAAAGGAAAGAAAATGCACAAGATAAAATCAAATTTCAAGAAAATGGATGTATTTCTAAACAATTCTCAACTATATATAACTCATTTCCTTACATTCAAATAAAATTTCTCACTGGATACTTTAGACATTTTAGAAATGTCAACTAGTTACAAATCTTCCCACGTCTAACATACACTCCTGAGGCTTCTTCAGTCATTCTTTCCAGAAATACTGATTTCCCTGAGGGTTAGCCACACGGGGTGTAATCAAATGGGGACCACCATTTACAGACCCTATTACCAAGAAGGGACTACTGTGGTTTGAACACGTGGTTGAAACCTTTTAACTTCTAGATCTGACACATTTCACTGAAATTAAACCAGAAGGCTTTGGAACTAGGTCCACTGTGGTCTTGCCATTGCAATTCTGGCGTGAAAGCCCTGTATGCCTCACAAGGGCATCAATGCTGAAATTACAAATAGATTAAAAAAAAAGAAAAACTGGGAAGGAGGCATAGATTTGTCTTCAGCTGAGTAGGGGCTCTGGCCCACGTCAATTTCTCCCTGTCTAATTTATAGTGTTAATAATCTGCACCACACTATTTAGCACTTGATTACTGCTCGTGCACTGTCTGGTACAATTTAAATGGCTTCAAGTCCATCCATGAATTGGCTGCCCAACAAGCTAGTTAGCTCCTCGAAGGCAGAGAGTTACCTTTCTCCTTGGGGCTGAGCTCCACCTGGCTCTGTGAATGTAAATGTCAGCTGACATCCCTCAGGCCCCGCTGTGTCTCTATCTGTGTCTTGCTAGGGTGTCCCCAGCCCTTTTCTTATTCAAACTCATCACTCTGGACTTGGCCTTTTTGCCCCAGCATCCTCACCTTGCCCCCAACTCCCTCGGGGCCTGTCTCTGTTATCTTCTTTTCTCAATCTCCTCCCCAGCTGGAAGGTGACCTGCTTTCTATTGGTTCACATAATACACGTTTACTGGGCATTGCTATGTACCAGGCACTATGCTAGGTACTAGGGACACAAAGACAACTAGGATGTGGCCTCTTGCCTTAAAGGGGTTTATAGTCTCATGATGGGAGAGACTCAAATGAATCAAGGATTATGGGACCATGTGAAAAGCACCAAGACAGACATAGGTGCAGGGTGCTGTGAGAGCCCCGGGGAATGGCAAGTACATCAGGTGGGAGCATTAAATCAGACTTCACAGGGGTGAGGGGAGGGGATGAACATCTTAAAGGATCAGTATGTGATAAACAGATGACCCTAAAATATCCAAGCTGCAAGAAGCCTAAATAGCCTAATCCAACTATTATATTACAGATGAGGAGAGAGGCCCAGTGAGGGGAAGGTCATTGTCAAAGTTTACACCCCCCTGCTGCTTGTGAAGCCAAGACTAGAGGTAGGACTGGGGTATAGCCAGATTTGGTGGTGAGGGGGTTGGTGGGATGGTGCTACAATTCAGGTGTGGAGGAAAAATGGAAACAATAACACAATTAGTGCAATAACTCAGATGAGAAATGAGAGCTGAAGACATGATGGTGGCATGGACCAGGTGGAGGGGGTAAAAAGTGTCAGGTTCTACCTACATTGCAAAGGGAAAGCTGATAGAATTTGCTTATGATCTGGATATGGTATGTGGAAGAAAGAGGAACCCAGGATGGCTCCAAAATTTGGGCCTGAACAATTGGAAACTTGGAGTTTTCAACAGTTAAGATGTAGGAGATGGTAGAAGGAATAGAGGAAAATAAAGATTTGTTTTGGAACATGTTAAATTTGAGATGGCTATTAAATATCCAAGTAGAGATGTCTAATTGGCAGTTGGATATACAAGGCTGCAGTTAGGCTAGAGATGTATATTTTGGATGCATCAGCCTGTAGGTGGAATTTAAAACCATGAGAGGATGAGATCACCTAGAGAAAGAGTGAATACAAGAAGAGGTCTGGAAACTCAGTTTTGGACTCTCCAGGGTTCAGATTGGGAAAGATGAGAAGGAACCAGCAAAAGGGGCCTCAGAATGAGTGGTTCATAAGGTAGGAAGAGAATCAAGAGAGAATGGTTTCCCAGAGGCTAAGTTAAGAGGATATCTCTAGAGGGACAGAATGATCTACTATCAAATAATGCTGATAAGTTTAATTAATTGGTTAGTGAGAAATTACCATTGGCTTTGGCAAGACGGAGGTCATCTCCATGGAGATGATGGAGACCTCAACAAAAGCAGCTTTGGGGGAGTGAAGGGGATCAACAGTCTGAGTGGATTCAAGAAAGAATGGAGGAGGAGAAAGTAGAGACAGAAAACTCTCTACAAGAGTTTTACTATTAAGGGCAGCAGAGAGATGAGGCAGTATCTGGAGAAAGATGTAGAGTGAAGAGAGAGTTTTTTTCTTTCTCAGATGGGAGATTACAGTCTCTTTGTGTTTGATGGGAATGATCCAGAAAAGAGGGTGCAATTATTGAGGCAGGAGAGAGAGGCTACACCTGAAAGAGCTACATTCAGAGTAGGAGAGAGGGCTGGCATGAGCGCTGGAGCAGAGGGGTCGCCCCAGATGGGGCCATGGGCAGCTCACCATTTTAACAGGAGACAAGCTCAAGTATGTGGGTACAGGGAGGTGGGCAGGTGGTTCTCATGGTGGGAGTGTGTGGAAATTTATTTCTGATTGTATTTTCTCAATGAAAGAAGCAGCAAAGAGAGAAAGTGGGGAAGAATCTGTTGGATGTTTGAAAAGAGAGGAAGAGCATTAAAAAAGTCATCTAGGAGACTGGGACTGTGAGCTGACTAGGTCCATATAGGGGGGCAACAGAACCTCATTAGAGTTTTTATTTATTTATTTATTTTTTGTGAGGAAGATCAGCCCTGAGCTAACATCTGATGCCAATCCTTCTCTTTTTTCTGAGGAAGACTGGCCCTGGGCTAACATCCATGCCCATCTTCCTCTACTTTATACGGGACGCTGCCACAGCATGGCTGGACAAGCAGTGTGTCGGTGCGCGCCCAGGATCCCAACCAGCGAACCCCAGGCTGCCGCAGCGGAGCACGTGCACCTAACCGCTTGCGCCACCGGGCTGGCCCCCCGATTAGAGTTTTGTTCGCACATATTTACAAAGAGGCCAACCAGGACAGCTGTGTGTCTTGCTTCAGTCACATTCAGCTGCCTAGGTGATGATGAGAAGCAGGCAGAGGGCTGGATTTAACCAACTGTATTAACCACGTGTTCCTGATGATTTGACATCTGGGACCTTGCTTACCCTGGAGGGACTGCCCTTCCCAGGGCTGCCAATTCCTAGAGATAGTAAAGGACATGACTATGAGCGTGCCTTTCATATGGAAACCAAGCAATCCAGAGCCCACACCCCAACCACTTCCTTTATGGGGCTCTCACACTCAGGGCCACTATTCCCAGGCCCTAAACACTCCCCGGCCAGGCACAAGACGACTAGGGACAGCTCCTACGCCCCAGAGCTCTTCCTTCTTGAAGAAATCACAATGAAGGTACTTGCCACATTTTCCCCTCACTCCCTCTGCCTCCTGACCCACCCTGCTGCCTCCCTGTGTGGCTCCCCCTGTGGCACCGCTGCCCCCTCCTCTTGAGATCTGTGAAACAAATCATCTTTTCAATGGTAGTCATCTCTTGACCTGTTGGCCTCAGCCATACAGAATAATAATAACATCTACATATAAAATACCAGGATTGTGTTTTGCCAGGGGTGAGGGAGTGAGTATAAACATGAACCAGGGAGTCTAAGCTTCAGGACACAAGGGGTAGAATGACAGTAAAAAGTAGTGGAGTCCATTAGGGGTCTAATGGGTTGGAGAAGTATTGGAATCTGTGTACTGAGAGGGAGATAGAAAAACAGGGAGTAGTGGTCAGACAATTGAGATGACTGAAATTGAGAGTGTGGAGGCAGTGTGCTTATGGACAATGACTCAGTCTAAGGTATGGCCACGGGAGTGGATGGCTGACCGTGGAGGTGGGAGTGTAGAAGATAAGAGGAGCCGAGGTCAAGGGTGAGAAGTCACGGTTTTAGAAGAACCGTCTATGTGGATACTGAAATCACCAAGAACTATATCAGGGATAGTGTTGAGGGGGAGAGAGTGAATCAGGTGCTAAAATTGTCGAAGGATGAGGAAGAGTGACCTGGAGGTGAGTAGATGACTATGACAATTTTATTACAGTCTTTAAAGGCAATACTACATCAAACATGAATATGGGCATGGAACTGCAGCCCACTTAACTTCTTCCTAGAAATCAAGTAGAAGGAAGCCATTTATCTTTGCTGGCAGATAAGCATAACACCTCTTTTATAGATATCAGTTAGTGGAGCTGCGTTCAAGCAGCTGTTCCAAATTGCCCCAGAATTTCCCAGAGGTGCCCAAGGGACTGCCGATCGTGTGTGTTGGGGGGAGGGGGCAGATGGGGGATGGCAAGGGATTAATTGTCTAGTGAAAAGGAGAATGAAGAGATGGGGCTTTGTGTTCTCTGCTCTATGTCCCCTCAACCCGAGAAGCTCTATTTTTCATTGTTTATATTTGGGGTTTTCATTTGTGGTGTGAGATGCACATAGAACACATGCAACTCTTTCAGACTTTTCCATGCTTATAAGTTAGGATTCAGAGGACTCCAAACACATTCCTTGCAAATACCATCATTTTACTACATGGGTTTTCTTCATGTAGAACAATTATGATGAGGATTTAGGTCCTGGACCATATAAACCTATGAAATAATGGATTCGGTTATAAAGATATGCTAATCTATTTGAAATAAACTTTTCAGGAATTCCTCTTTTATTGAAAGTAATTTATTTCTCCCATTTTATTTGCAAAGTTTTCTTTCCAGAAGTGGAATTGAAGTTTAGGCGGAGGTGTATAACACATACAGACAAATATAACCATTGTGTTTTTTTTTGCACTGATATAATTTTATTGTAGCATATGTTTTGTCAAGATGTTGTGACATTACCTCAGGGAAGGCTGACACATTCTCATGACTTTACAGTGTAAATGTTTTGACTCAGTGAATGTTTCCTTCAGGACAAACATTGCAAGTTGGCAAATCCATTTTGCTAAAAAGCCTCCTGGTTTAAATACTATTCATCCCCAAAAGATGAGAACTTGGTTTTTGTTTGTTTTAAATCACAGAGAAAAGCTTAGAGTCTTCTGGTGACTCCTCTATGCGAAAGTCAAGCAATTGATCTTGTCCCCATTTCTCTTCTCCCAAGAAGGTGATCTTGCCTCTTCTTTTTTAAAGTAAACTCCACAAAGTGTCCCGCCAACCAGATGAAATAAACAAGCAATAGCTCTCTTGCTCTAGTGCACAATGTACTGAATCAAAAAAGGCTTTGCTTATCTGATATTTGGGCAAATTTGCTTGGGAAAATGAGATTGGCTCACCCAGTTTTCCTCTGAAGTTCAAACATGCCCTGAGCAGGACTTGTTCCAGGGACTTCCATGCAGATTAGACTTGAGCTCCAGGGCTGGCTGTGCAGAGCGGCACCTGCAGAGGCCACAGACAATTTATCTGTGCTTGTGTGGAAACCTGGATTTGATGTGCACTGTTGTTCCTTAATTATGACTCCCTGAGAAGGTTCAAAACATTCTTTGTAAACCTACGTGGGGTTTTTCTTCATTGCTAAGAAGCCAAGCAGTGGACATTCCTCTCAGCTGGTAATAATGAGGCTTAGATGCCAGCTGCCATCATTGTCACAGATAGTTTGGGTCACTGGGTCACTCTCTGAACCTCGGTTGGAGTGCCATGATTAAAAAGAGCTATTGGGGGGCCGGCCCCGTGGCGCAGCGGTTAAGTGCGTGCGCTCCACTGCTGGCAGCCTGGGTTCGGATCCCAGGCACGAACCGATGCACCGCTTGTCTGGCCATGCTGTGGCAGCATCCCACATAAAGTGGAGGAAGATGGGCACGGATGTTAGCTCGGGGCCAGTCTTCCTGGAGGATTGGCATGGATGTTAGCTCAGGGCTGATCTTTCTCACAAAAAAAAAAAAAAAAAAAAAAAAAAGAGCCGTTGGATGGAGCAATATAAATTTAGACCTGAATCCAAGCCATTTAAACCCATACATCTTGGACAGCCTATTCTCTTATGCTTTGGTGGGGGTGGTTTTTGATTTAAATAGGATACATTTGGTTTTGAACATTTACCCCTTTTACCACATATCTGACAGATTCAAGCATGACAGGCAATGCATCAAAGCAGTTAGAATGCTCTATTTGGAGTCGGAAGACCTCAGAACCTGGCTCTGATGCTAACAGTGCAGTTGTAGGTCAAGTATCTAACTTCTCTGAGGTTTGATCTTTCATCTGTTTCACAGAGCTGTTGTAAGGGTCAAGTGAAACTTTACAATGGCTCATTCAGATACAAAGCATATTTACTAGGAAAGTTATTGTGTATACTTGAAACACACTCAAAGATCCTTGTTTAGCCTCTCCTTGTAGACAAATAAATGTTAAGCTGTTGTTATGGGGTTGGCTAGATGCATATCCAGCACCCAGCATAATTTCTGCCCACAGTTCCTGCCATATTTGCTACTTGCTGAATGAATGAATGAAAGAATGAAATTTTCAAAGACATACGTGTGTAAGGTTAGCATTTCTGTGTCCTCTGGGTAGGATAGCTGGGCTTTCACTGCAGCTACCACCAAGTGCTGGTGTGTGCTCACACCTCTCATTGATTCAGGAGGGTTTGGGGTATCCCCAGGTGCTGTGAGGGGAGTAGATGATCCCAGCTGGTGGATGCCACAGCAGACTTAAGACATGGGGCTACTTGAAGGGTGCCCTGGGCAAGTGAGGAATGAGGGAGGGATATTGTGAGAGGGAGAGACTCGGGAAGCATTTGCTGGAAGTTGGCCCCAATCATTCTTTCTTGGAATTACTCCAGTCATTCCCAGGGCAGTCGTGGGCCTTGGTGTGCCAGGGAATATCTACCAATGGTTGGCCTAATTGGCAGTCACATGATCAAGGATGTTCTCTGATGCTCCCACAGATGGGAAGCCTTTAGATCTCCCTTTCTGCTTGGAGATAGGATTTCTTTTCATATTCAGTACATCAAGTTCTGTTTCCAGACACAGGATATAGAATATAGAAAACCGAACAGAATGTGACTCTTTTTAACCTCAATAAACAACAAAATCATAATTCTTCTTGAAACCATTAGAGATCTGAGATTGTGGGCAACCAAATAGCCTGAAATCCAAGAAAAGCCAAGGCCTTCCAAGGAGAGATGGGAGGGAAGCACTGGCTTGGCTATGCAGAGAGAGCACAGGTGGAAGAGACGCCAGGGCCACACAAGTGAGTTAGAATTCAGCTAAAACTTTAAACAGTTGCAAAGGCCATGTGTGGGCTAGGGTGAGAGTATAGAATCCTTGGGAGCTGCAGTCTCAACAGGAGCTCACAGGTACCTGCAGACTCTTCTCCACGGACCTGGCCAGGTACTCACTGAGAAACACTAGGCACCAGGAGGACACTGGCCTGGAGGAGAGCAGTGGCCAAATAATGTGTGTAGATACTCCCCTATCTGGGAGGTGGAGCCACCCATCCCCTTGATGGGTGAGCTGTAACTTTATAGTGTAGAAAACCAGTCATGAGCAAGGTCACTATCACCAATAAGTCATGAGGACATCATGTCCCTCTGATATAACACTATGAGAAGGGCACTTCACCTCTGTGGTATTTATCTCCCAAATCCATAACCCCAGTCTAATCATGAGAAAACATAAGACAAACTCAAATTGAGGGTCATACTACAAAATACCTGACCAGTACTCTTAAAAAGCGTCAAGGTCATGAAAAACAAGGAAAGATGTAGAAACTGTCACAGATGAGACTAAGGAGACACATGGAGTAAATGAAAGGCGGAGTCCTGGAAGGGTCTGGAACAGAAAAATGGCTAATGAGAACGGCGAAACCTGAATCAAGTCCATAGTTTAGTTAATGGTAATTTAACAGTGTTAATTTTTTAGTTTTGATAAATATACCATGGTTATGTAAGACGTTAACATTAGGAGAAGCTGGTGAAGGATATATGAGAACTCTCTGTACTATCTTGGCAAACTTTCCGTGAGTGTAAACTTGTTCCCAAATTAAGGGGTGGGGGAAGGTTTGACTATAAGGGGGAAGGAGCGAAATTTTAGAGGTGGTAGAAATGTTCTACATGTGTTTGTCAAACTTATTGAACTATACCCTTAAAAAGGTGAATTTTACTGTATGTAGGTTGTACCTCAATAAACTTAACTTTAAAAAAATATGTAGTACATCACTACTGGGGACTTCTCCGGATGTGAGTCTTGGTAGAGAGTGAAAGCGAAAGCCTCAGTCTGTGCAAATCTCATCTCGCCCTGTCCTTGGCCTGTTAAGAATCTCACTTTCAATCAGGGGAAAAATCATATTTACCTCAAATTGCTTTTTTTTTTCCCAAGGTGCAAACTATGGGAGATGGGCCAAGTTTTCATTCTCTCTTAATACAGTAGGAATATTTATAGGCATCTCAGCAGCTCCAGCAGAGTAAACAGGACAATGGAGCCCACAATGCAACAGAAACTCAGCGAGCAGGGGTAGGTCAATTTCTCCTCTGAACACACCTCTTCCTGTTGGTGAAACAGCTGCAACCACAAGAGCAGTGCTCACAGCAACCTGGTGGCTCTTTAGAGCAAAGGGGAGGAGGACTTTAAAAAATGTTAAAAAGCAAACTACTGGATGTATATGGCATAAAATTAAAATGCAAAACTAAGTTATTAATTAGATTTCATTCACCTCTGTCCCCTACCCCCTTCAGGTAACTGGAGTTACTATCTTCTCAGAGATATTCTATGCGTATATGAGCATATGCATGTATTATTTTGAATGCAAATAGTAGAAAATTATACACTCATTTCTTCACTTGCTTTCTTTTTATTATTATTTTTAAAACACGCCTGCCTCATTACAAGATGAAGTTGAAGCAGTTTATTACCATACATGAAAAATAATGGTTTAGGAAAGTAAGATTAGAAAAAAATAGAACTAACCCAGGGGTTAGTTTAGTATAAAATGTTCGTTCCCGAGGATGCTGTACATCCAAAGAGATGGGCTACTAATGTGGCTCTGAGCTTTCTCGTAGCCAATCCAGAGGAAAACAGAAGCAGTTACGTGACTATGTGGTGTCTGTAGCATAAAAACTGTTTGTTCTTTTATCATGTCTATGTATTCCTTCTATGATAATTTCAAACTATTGAATTTAAAATAAAACATCAACACCAAAAACATAAAAAATTCACTGGCTGGTTCTAAGACCTAAGAAAAATTTCTCCCACGGATCCTCATTTTTAAAGTAATGGAGTGTAATGAAAAATCCTCAACACCCTCACCTCATCTTGCTTTCTCACTTTGTGTATCTAGATCAGTCCATATCTCTATATCCTGAGCTGACTCATTGGGAACGTGAAGTCCATGGCTTCATAGGATTCTATTGAATGGATGTACCATGATTTATTTCACCAGTCTGCTACTGATGGGCATTTAGAGCATTTCTAGGATTTTGCTCCTTTAAACCATGCAGTCATAAATTTCCTTATGCATGCATCATTTCACACATATGCCAGCGTATCTGTGAAGTAAATTCCTACAAGTGGATTTGCTGGTCATGTTGACAGCTTTGCTCTTCATGTACAGTGCACCAATTTACACTCTCCACTCCCATATATGACTGAGGCTGCTTCCCCAGGCCTGCCCTACTCCACCTGTGATCCTACTCTCCCATCTAGAAAAACAACTATTACACATGAGATTGAGCATCACTGTGTATGTTTAAGTGCTTAATTTTTTCTTTTGTTTTCTGTGACCTGTCTGTTCATATCCATTGTCCATTTTTTCTACTGGATTGTTGGTCTTTTGCTTATGGATTGTAGGAACACCTTATACATTAAAGAAATTATCCTTTTGTGCCATCTGTTGCAGTTTTCCTCTCATGTGCTATCTATATTTTGAATATGTTCATTGCACTTTTTTTTTGCAATGCAGAACATTTTTATTTTTATATCATAACGTTTATCAATAGTTTCTTTTATGCCTTTATGAATTTGAGGTTACATTTGGTAAGGCATTCACCACTCTAATATAATCTCCACTGCTTTCTTCTATTTCTTTTGTTTTAGTTTGGAATTTATTTAGTGTAAAAAAGTAGAGTAGGGCTCCAAATTTATCCTCTTCCTGATGGCAATCCAGTTATCCCAATAGTGAATCTCTATCTCTGTCCCCCCTGATTCGAAATGGGGATGGGCAACTTCTAGAATTGAAGGAACTCCGTGGTAATGCTGCAAAAATCTTCCTTTGCAGCAGCTATAACGTCCAAACACTGCTTTTGTACACCTTTGGCAACAGGGGAACTAAGGCCTCCATGTGAGGCCTTTACGACAGTCCAGTTCAGCCCACACCCTCTCCTCACCGAGCGGAACTTGGCAGTCACTTGAGTCAGCCCACGCCCTGGAATCCCGCCATGACTATGAAGATGCTGCAGACTCGTGGTCTCATTTCTCACAATGCTTTGGTCAGATAAGATTTCAAAATACCCCGCAAATACCCCGTTCTTTTTCTTGAGGGTGTTTCTCCAGAAAATGCGATCTTCTCTAGGTGTTCCACTAGAGGGTGCTTCAACTATACATATCTACATATGCGTAAACACACAACCTATGTTGTTTGTGTGGGCTGCACACATATATGCCGAGCAGCTGCTGTTTCATGAACAATTTATGACATGGGAGTACAACTGTGTTTTTAATTCTCTTCCACTCCTTCCACACGTGATCAGATGGCCTTCCCAAGGATTCACCGTCCTCCCAGTAAGCTGCCAGAACCCAAGGGTGTAGGAAATGGAGATCTACCAGAATTGAAAGTGCTGGCAGTGATGGGAAAACGGGCTCATGAGATGAGTTTCCCTCCTTGCTCTCTTTCCCTGGAAGAGATTTTGGGGGAAGACTTGGGCTTTTCGGGGATTCTTCTGAAATACAGGGAGAGAGGGAGCTAGAACTCAATTAAAAGTCACAGGTAAGTGTCCAAAGCCCTGGATTACATGTGCAGTGGAGGGAGCCCTAAGTGGGTTGATAATCCGAGGTGAGTAGGGGTCCTCGGGAGCTGTGGGAGGTGGGGTGAAGGAGCGTTGCTGAGTAAATCAGCAGTTCGGGACTGGTAATCGTGGGGGAGGAGCTAAGAGATGTGGATTTTTAAGAGATTTGCCTTTTAGGAAAGGAACTACAGAAGTGGATTTAAAGATTACTTTTGTCTAAAAACTCAAAGTAGAATAAATAAGAACCAGGAAATGGGGAGTTTAGTGAGAAGAGCCTGAAATATTACAGGAAGATGATGATAGGGGCCCAGGAACTGACTTTGAAGCTAAAGATAAAGGAGGCATCTGTGAGAAACAGTGAGCAGCGGTCTTTAAACTTCGCTGCGTGTTAGAATCATCTGGAAGGCTCTTTAAAAAATCTTTCTGGGACTAGGACTTATTCATAAGCTTTTTTTTAGTTTCCCAGGTGGTTCCAATGTGCAGCCAAATCCAAGAAACAGTAGTCTAGATGGGTGGCTCTCAAACTTGAGTGAGCATCAGAATCACCTGGAAAGCTGGTTGGAACACAAATTGCTGTGCCTGCCTCCAGAGTTTATGATTCAATAGGTTTGGGGTGGGCGACCGACACTGAGTGCTTGAAATGTGGTTAGTCTGAATTGAGATGCGTGGTAAGTTAAGAAATACAGACCAGATTTAGTACCAAAAAATGTAAAATAGCGATTACATGTTAAAATGATAACATTTGATCTAGTGGGTTAAATATATTATTAAAGGTAATTTCACCTATTTCTTTTTACTTATTAAAATGTGGCTACTAGAAAATTAAAAATTACATATGGGCTCGCATTATATTTTTATCGAACTGTGCTGGTTTAGGTTAGCATTTCACAGAAGAAAATCCTTAAACTGCCTGTATAAGAATTACCTGGAGTGCTTGTTAAAAAGACAGATCTCCTAGCCCTAACCTACAGATTCAGATTTTCAGGGTGGGATCAGGGAATCTGCATTTTAAATAGTTCTGTGGATGAGCCTGAGGCACACTAAATTTGGGGAACTGTTGGCTTAGGTGAACAAAGAAAAGGATGGAGAAAAATAAAAAATTTTCATTTAGGATTTGGTGCAATCATGACATGGTCCAGTAAAAATGAGGAATCAAGAAAGAGAAACTTGAGGATGCTCCATCTTCATAAACAAAGCCCAAGTGAGGGTGTAATCTGTCCAGAGCTGGTTGAATTGGAGAAGCAGGAATTTGGACATCTGTCTCCTTGCTGCACAAACTGTGGACCTTTGACTGATAGCATCAGCATCATGTGGGAGTTTATTAGAAAAGCAAATCTTAGGGCTCATTCCTAACCTACTGATTCAGAGTTTGCATTTTAACAAGATCCCATGATGATTCAATTGCACATTAAAAAATTTTTTTACAACATTATTGAGGCATATTTTACATATCATGTAATTCACCCATTTCAAGTATACAATTCAATAAATTTTAGTGAAATTAGCAAGTTGTGCAGCCATCACCAAATCAGTTTTAAAACATCTCTGTTACCCCAATAAGAGCCTTCATGCCCATTTACTGTTAATCCCTGTTCCTACCCCATTCCATGCCACCACTGATCTCCTGCCTCTGTAGATTTGCCTTTTCTGGATATTTCATATAAATGGAATCATACAATTTGTGGTCTCCTGTGTCTTGCTTCTTTCATGCATATTGTACATGTATCAGCACTTCATTTCTTTTTATTGCGAAATGACAGTCTATTGAATGGATATAGCCCATTTTGTTTGTCCATCAGTTGATGGACATTTGTTTTTTTCCCCAATTTTCTGATTATTATGAATAATGCTGCTAAGAACATTTGTGTGCAAGTCTTTGTGTGGACATAATGTTTTCATTTCTCTTGAGTAGATACTTAGGAGTGGAACCACTGGGTAAATGGTAATGCACATTAATATTTGAGAGGCACTGTTCTAGGGCATTTTCTGTGTGTGCTACAATGTGATGACCCCTGTGTGATGGAATGTGCATGGGCTTGGAAGTTCAGGTCTGAGTGAGGCTTGGTTTTGTTACTAGCAGTTGTGTGATGTTGAGAAAGTAACTTTATTTGGTCCATGAAATAGGCTTATAGACCCTACTGCATAGGGTTACTGGGAGGATCAATGAGTTACCAGGGCCATATACAGATATTAGAGCCAGGGGAACCTAGCTTGAAGGCTGATTTTGTTACCTTTTTATGATCTTGGGCAAGTTACCAAACCTCTCAAAGTCTCAGTTTCTTTATCTGTAAATGGAAGATAATTATACACTCCTTGTAAAGTCACTATGAGGCTTAAATAAAGTAATGCATATAATGATCTTAATACTCAATAAAGGTTAGCTTCTACTATATAAAGCACTGAGCTCAGAGTGGGTGCTCAAGAAACGCTGGGTCATTAAAAGATGGTTTCTACATCTTGTATCTTTTCTAGGAAAGAAATGAATTATGAGGGGACACACACATACACACACACACACCCATGTTAGTTTGCTTTGTGTGGTAGAATCAGGAGTTTCTCATAAGCAAAGTTAAAACATTCTTGATGAGCTTACAGGTGATTAATAGACAATCAACTCCAAGTCCAGGCCACATGCCTATGTTGCTGAGGTTTCAGGTCTGGGACATGCAGATACATTCTTTCTGGTTATAGGCTCAGATTAGTTCAGGAGCCCCTTGGGCATCATAGCTTAAAGAAAGATTCACCAGGTGACCCTGGGCTGGATAGACTCCAGTTAGCAGAGCAGAGACACCACCTGCAGCAGGCAGAGGGGTCCTGGGTCAGTGTGCTCAACTGACCATTTTTTCAAATAATTCTAGAACCAATTTTCAAGGGGAAAGTGAATCCTGTCAATGCTTCAGTTAACCCCTGTTACCTAGACCTACACCTATGATGACGTGTCCTCTCCCGCATTCTGATTTAAAGAACTCTGGCAAAAAGTCCAACAGTTACACACAGGCAGAGCAATGCCTAAAAGCAAGAACTTCTGCACATGACCCCTTCCTTAGATGAGGTCCCGTGCTCTTGACCATCCTCACCCATTCCCTCTGCTCGAGTGGCTGGAGGCTAACATGACAGCCTCCCTCTCTGCAGACAGAAAACCTCTTTAGTGAAATCATCCTGCATCTCTGCAGCCAAACTGTGTCCACAGTCTGTTCTGGCTGTGAGGGCCTGCTCAGCGGAGAAGCGAGTGAGCCTCTTTCTCCCTCTCCTCCAGAAGGCCACTGTGCTAGTCTGCTCGGGCTGCCATAACAAAATACCTCAGTCTGTGCGCTTAAACAACACATTTATTTGCTCACGGTCCTGGAGGCTGAGATGTCCAAGATCAAGGTCCAGCAGGGCATGGGCTCTGGTGAGGACTTTTTTCTTGGCTTGCAGATGGCCACCTTTGTGGCCCCATCTCCAAATACAGCCACACTGGGGTAACTGATTAGGGCTTCAACATATAAATTTTGGGGAGATGTGAGAGCTGGGATGAGAAATATCTGCTATAAAGGCAATGCGGATCATCAGTTAGGAACTAAACCCCTAATCAATTGTGTTCACAGGGATAAAATGATTATCATTGCAGAAAGGGAGGCTTAAGGCTGAGAAGTGGCTATCATTTCATCTTATGCATTAAAAAAGGGGAAAAAAGCAAAAGCCTTCCGACTCGGGCACCAATTGCTTAGCTTTCATTGTCTGTGTAACTGCAATCGTACCGCTGTCTCTTGGCATTTAGCAGAAGTATTAAAGCGTATTAGATCTCTGCTGGGGCTTAATGACAACAGGAATCATCCCAATTCAGAAGGCAATTATTTATCTGGTGACCTTTTACAAAGTGTTGGGTTTTCCTTCAGGATTTTTTGCAGTGACTGATATTTCCAGTAAACTTGGGTCTCTCCCCTCCCCCCAATCAATTGTTGGTATTTGAATGTCATGAAACTAAAAGCTGTGAAATTAAACCTGCTGTGCGAGCTATGAAAATGGGGAGCTGAGATGAGACTGTAGGTCCCTCTCATATAATATCAGTGCACCATTATGATACAAATTATGGGAAACATTACCAAACTCGAGGCATAATGGACTGCTGTGATGAGGGGGATACGTGCCGTTGAGCACAGAGTTTGTTTGGAAGGGTTAATGTCAATTTCTTTAATACAATGCTGCCAATGATTGCTGGGGCACGCTGGAGGACTTCTTTGCATTCACTTCCCCAGTTTCCATCCCAATCAGCTGTGACACCCTGGCCAGTTTCCTCGGCAATCTGTACAGATCCAAGGGTGAGGGGACGGGTCACAACATGTGGACTTCACAGGTGCTTTTGTGTATTGGTCTGAAATGTCGCTATAATTTCTAAGCAGGCGTGCTATGGGGGACTGCATTTGGGTCAGTGTGACCAGTGGTTGCTCTCAGAAACACCAAGAGGGAGGTTGCCATTCTCATCCGTGACTTCCAAATGAGAATGCTGAGGTGAGAGTGTTTTAAAATGTAGGTTTTATTATTATTCAGGTGTGGCAAGGCCAACAGATCAGGCCATTGAAAAGAAAGCTTGTTACACTCACAGATCCCAAGAGGAGGAGACACATGGGGAAGCCCCAGCATGGGTCTGGAGGCAGAGGGAGCGAGGGGAAAACGTAGGCCTTTATTTCAGGAGAGGAGAAGGACTGGGCAAGGCAGGGTAAACAGTTTTAGGACTGGTTAGTTTGAATAATTTCAGGAGGCCCTGGGGCATAGGAGCTGTCCCCACTTGTCTCATATCTGGCCCTGGGGTGATTAGGGCAGGTGGATAGTGGCCCAGAGTGTAGAGCCCAATAGAGGTGGTTGGGGTGTGGGCTCTGGATTGGTTGGTTTGCATCTGAAAGGCATGCTGGCAGGTGAGTCTTTTATTATCTGGAGGAATTGGCTAGCCCTGGGAAGGGCAGTCTCTCCAGGGTCATCCAGGCCCCAGATGTCAAAGCATCAGAAATACGTGGTTAATACACAGAGGAATGAGCTGTTATGAGCCAGGACTCATGGCTGGTCTGGTGCAGAATGATCATTACGAAGCAAAACACAGAGCTTTCTGGTACCTAACTACAGAATCATAGTTTCAAGCCGGGGAAGAGACCTCAGGATCATCTTGCCTACTTATATGGTTGGAAATTGGGGCCCAGAGAGGGCAGGTGGCCCGCTCACGGTCAGCAAGCATTCCTGACTCCATTCTCCTCTCTCCAGTCCCTTTCTATACCTTCCTGCCTGGTCCACTACTTTCCGATATTATGACCCTGGACCTGCACACACATGGCCCCTCACCTCTATACACATGCACACAGGAGGAGGCTCTCTTATTCTTTTATCCAGTTTCCTAGACCTGTGCTACGACTATGTAACCGATCCGTTTTTGTTTGGGCCAGTGTCAGAGCAAAAGTAAAGAGTCTTTTGGAAGAGATCCTTCATCAAACCATGCTGGGAAGCTCTGCTTTAGAGAAAGGAGCTCTCTACTCAAACCAACCTTGTGATAAGACAGCCTCAGTGTTCCCTTTTTCATCAGTTCACCCCCAGGACCTCGTATCTTTTTCATCATGTGGCCTCAGGTCTGTAACTTTTCCTTTGGTTCTGTTACAGTAACCAGCGTCTAGTGTCTAGAAACTTGTTTTTCCATCAAGGTGAGAGAGTATAACAAATTTTGCAATTTGTAATTTTAGTTCTCAACTGAGTTTCAGATTTATAGCACGAGCCACTTTCCCCGAGCTCAGGCTGCATGGTCGGTGAACAGCTCGCTCCGTGGTTCTCAACCTTGGCTGCACATTAGAATCACCTGGGGACACTTTAAAACTACCAGTGTTGGAGCTCCACTTCTCCAGATATTCTGATTTAATTGATCTGGGGTGGGGCCCAGGAAATGGGATATTTTTAATGCTCCCCAGGTGATCCTAATGTGTAGCCAGGAATGAGACTCACTGAACTAGAGGGAGATGAGTGTGACCAACAAAATCACCCAAGAGTGACAGAAAGAGCTGACAACCCAGATGCACCTCAGAAGAATGATTCATAGGCCTGAGATACAGAAACCACTAACAGACGGTCTTCTCATTTCACACAGGCTCCCCCTGGTCCTGCCACTCAACACAAAAGCTGATGACATGACACTCCCCCTTAAAATCCTTCAATGGTTCTCCACTGCCTGAGAATAAAGTAAAAAGTCTATAGCATAGCTGTTCTGGTTACTTTTGATCCATAACAAACCACCCCCAAATTTCAACCATTTTATTATGCTCATGGATTCTGTGAGTCAGAATTAGGATAATACACAATAGGGATAGCTTGCCTGTACTCCATAGTGTCTGGGGTCTCTGTTGGGAAGACTCAAGAGCTGGGAGTGGTTTGACAGCTGGGGGCTGGAATCATCTGGAAGTGTTTTCACTCACATGTTTGGAGGCTGATGCTGGCTGGAACCTCAGCTGGGGCTGTTGACCTGAACACTTACATGTGGCCTGTCCATGTAGCCTGGTGGCCTGAGCACCAATATGGTGGCCTCAGGCTTGTTGGACTTCTTACCTGGTGGCTCAGCATTCCAAAAGCAAGTGTCCCAATGGACAAGGCAGAAGTGGCATTGCCTTCTCTGACCTACCCTCGGAAGTCACATAGTATCCTTCCACTTCATGCCATTTGTCAAGGCAGTCATGAGCCCATTTAGATTCAAGGGGAGGGGACATAGCCCCACCTCTAAATGGGAGAGGGTGGTAAGGTCACATTGTAGAAGAACAAGTGAGATGGGACATATTATTAGAGCTATCTTTGGAAAATACGATCTGCTGTAATGGTGTACAAGGCCCCTGCAATTATTTCTCTAGCATCAATCATAATCTTCCTCTTAGACAGGCAGCCTTCACTCCCGTCAGGCTAAGGTATTTGCAGTTTCCAGAGGACACAGCGCTCTTCCAGGCCACCTTTTCCCATGGTTTTCCCTTTCTCTACAATGGCTATCTCCCCTGCTTAAATCCCCCACCCTGATCCTCATCTGCCCTGTAGGGTTCTACTCAAGCATCGCCTCTTCAGGGAAGGTGTTTGTGATGTGTTGGGTGCTCCTCCTCCAGGCGCTGCCCTTCTCTCTGTTGATCTCAGATAGGGCCCTCACCTCACTGCGTGCTGTTTGGTTATTCATGTCTCCCTCTCCCTCACTAATCCCTCAGCTTCTTCAGGGCAGATGCTCTTTTCTTTTAACATCCCCAACACTTAGCAGTGTTTGGCACACACTAGGTGTTCAAAATATAGTAACTTTTATTATGCAGTTCTTATTATTATGGGGAATACACTCCTTATAAAACTAAGATTGGAAAATTAGACTTGCCTCCTGAGCTTTCAATATTTCTCCAGTATTTACGGAGGTGAGAAATCCAGTGGGGACTGGGCCTCACTGGAGGTTATCCTGCTTTGCACCATGGCACCGACTTGCTCCTTAGCCCTAAGCAACCATTTACATCTCTCTTGGCCTCTCATTTCCATTACAAAAATGCCTCCCTTGTGTGTTAGAGAATAAATTTGTTAATGTTGGCAAAGTGCTTAGAAGATGGAAGGAGCTGTATGTGAGCTAAGTATTATTAATAATAATGGTAGTAAGATTGATTATTCATTTCCACAGCACTTCTCCTATTCAGTCTGTGCAAAATTGGAAATTGGTTGTGTTAAATTGGCTTACCTGCTCCATTTGGCCCTGTCAGGAAAATCAATGAGACACACATGAATATTCTCCTATGTACATAGCCATTTTCAAAGTTAGACAATCATCAATATTTATTGTAAGTGGTTATGGAGAAAATGGATGAATATTTAACACATGAGAGCATTTAGATATTATTAAATGTACTTGGCCAAGCAAATTTTGAAGCTATATTTTGGCTTTAACTCACAACAGAAAATCCATATTTTTAATTAGATACATGGGCATGTTTGAGACCCTGTCACTGGAAAGGTCTCTGGAATCTGAAGGCACAGACAACTTCTGAATGGCAAAAGCTACTCTATGCCCTTTTACCTACCCAGAAGTTCCAGGCAATTGGAATACATTGCTTCTAGAGATTTCCTGGTTTTATTGATGGGCAGCCTAATCTCAGAAATGTGAAATTCCCAACCTAAGGCCACAGGTTAGCTCTGGATACCCTATATTGAGACTCATGGCAAACTTTGCGGGAAGGGACAGTGGTCACTGGATAGTTTGAAGGAATAGACTCTGATCCCAAAAGCATCAGGAAGACCATGGAACAGGAGGCTATGGAAAGAGCATGGTAGTGGGAAGAGAAAACAAGTGGGTTCTAGTCCAGTCTAAGCCACTAACCAGCTGCGTAGCCTTAGGGCATGACTTCATCTCTGGGGGCCTTAGTTTTCCTCATATGTAAAATGGACTAGAAGGTCTTTAAAGTCCTTTCCAGAGCTCACTTTCAGTAAGTTTACAGACATTATACTGAACTCGATGTATGAAGCATCCACATTTGCTTTTCCCCACCCAGTGCCCTTCACAGCCTGCTCAGGGAAGAACCCCAGACATTGGGCTCCTTGTGGCCTTTTGACAGGAGCCAAAGTGGCTGTGGCTCCCAGGTCTGACCCAACGGGGCCCAGAGGCTTTGGCTCCTCCCAGCAGTTCTGGGCTCAGGTGAAACACCATGCCATAGGATGGGGTTGGAAAACTTTTTCCGTGAAGGGCCAGATAGTAAAAAGTTTCGATGATCCCTGTTGCAGCTACTCAACTCTGCCCAGGAAAGCAGTCACAGAATATACCTAAACAAATATGTGTAGTTGTCTTCCAATAAACCTCTATGGGCCTAATTTGAATTTTGTATAATATTCATTTGTCATAAAATGTTATTCTTCTTTGGATTTTTTCCCAACCATTAAAAAACGTAAAGGCCATTCTTATTTTGAGGGCATACGCAATCAGGAGGGCTGCCTGGTATGGCTGAGAGGAGTGGCTGTCCCAGGCCTGCACTTCCCTTTGGGGAGTGCCCACCTGTGTGTAAGGGAAGTGAGACGGCACCCTTGATCCCCTCCCCCAGAGGGGCACACTGAGGTAACGATGAAGGTGAGACTACATGGCCCTGCATCCAGAGCCCACCTAACTGGACCCCAGAGACTTTGGCTCCTACCAGCACTTCTGGGCTTGGGGCCCTCAGGAACTAGCTGCTCTTCTCTGAGTTCTGTTTGGTCAGAGAAAAGGCAGCATTCACAGCCTGGAACTGTAGCCAGATGGCAGATAAGCCATGAGGATGGAAGATGGAGAGCAAAATGGGGCAAATGGGAGGAAAGAGAAGGTGGGAAACCACCTCCAAGTCCAGAACTCAGGGACATAATCCATGAAGTAGACAGACACTCCTCCCCACCACCCTCTCATTCCTTCCTGGGTATGGGCAGCAGCACAGAGGAAACACAGCTCTACCGGGGGGTGGATCGTGTTCTGAGTCTCATACCCCGCCCCTGAGGAGTCCACCCACAGGGTGTTCCCCCGACCCGGGGAGACAACGAGCCAGGATGAGATGTGTGAGGGCCCTCTGTATTAGTTTAGTCAGGGTTCTCCAGAGAAACAGAACCAACAGGCGATATACATGTATAAAATAGGGAATTGGCTCATGCAATTACAGAGGCTGAGAAGTCCCAAGATCTGCAGTTGGTAAGCTGCAGACCAAGGAGAGCCAAGGTGTAAGTTCCAGTTCCAGGGCAGGAGAAGACTGATGTCCCAGCTCAACAGTCAGGCAGGCAGAGTTCCCTCTTACTTGGCCTTTTTGCTCTATTCAGATCTTCAATTGAATGAATGAGGGCCACCCACCCTGGGCAGGGCAATCTGCTTTGCTTAGTCCACCAATTCAAATGTCAATCTCATCCAGAAACACCCTCACAGACATACTCAGAATAATGTTTGACCAAATGTCTGGGCACCCCATGGCCCAGTCAAGTTCACACTTAAAATTAACCATCACACCCTCCTGAGAGCATTGGGTTCCCCCATGTGGATCTGCTTACCTTTGGTCATGCCTAATGTAACTTGATCAAGATGGGCTGCCTGGCAACCATACCACATTCTCCTAGAGCAGTCACTGTCTCTCCTAAATGACAACTACACATCTTTTCCTCTCTCCTCAAACCTCCAGCACTTCCTCCCCACTCCTGTCTCTCAGCTGATGACATTGCTTCCTATTTCACTGAGAAAATGGAAACACTATGAGAGACACTATGAGAAGCACACCAGCTGCCCATCCACCAGCATCTGCCCCCATGTATCTGCCATCCTACCTGTTCCATAGAGGAGCCCTGCATGCTCCCAACCATGGCCAACACTCCCCTTTGTCCTGGTTTCCAAACCCTCTCCTCTGCTCGAGTACATCACTCCAGCAATTCTTCCTTCTTTTACTTCCATCATGGATTTTTCCCTCTCTTCTGGATTATTTCCATCAGCATGTAAACATGCAGTTATTTGTCCCATCTTATCCACATGCACACACATACACACATGCATACATACTCTTCCTCAACCCACTTTATTTCCAGCTACTGCTCAGCTTGTTTCCTTTTATAGGAAAGAGTCGTTTCTAATTCCTTGTCTCTTGATCTACCTAATCTATCCAATCAGGCTCTCACTACCACCATGCCACCAAAATCACTAAATCATCCACATGATTGACTAACTTTATTCTCAGTTTTCCCCTTATCCACCCACAGTATTTGGTACAGGCTTTCTCTCCACTGTCCTTAAAACCTTTCCTTCCTTCAGCTTCTGGCACACCATGGACTCCTCACTTCCCAGCTATTGCACAGGGGGCTTCTTCTTAGTCTCCTTTGCAGCTTCTTCCTTATTTCTCCAACCTTGGACCTCTCTTTATCTCTGTTTGCTCTCACTCTCTAGATCTCTAGATCTCGCTCATCTCATGGCTTTAAATACCATGAGTGTGCTAACAATTTGCAAAGTAAATCTCCAGTCTGGACCTCTCTGTTGAACCTCTGACTTTAATACTGAACCACGTTCTTGAATCTACCCTTAGATGTCCAGTAGGCATCTTGTATTTAATGGGGCTCAAACCAAACCTCTTATCCTCCTTTCCTTCCAAACCTGTCTGTACTAGTTCCCAAGGGCTGCTGTAACAAAGTGCCACAAACTGGCAGACATTTATTGTCTCACAGCTCTGGAGGCTAGAAGTCTGAAGTTAAGGTGTAAGCAGGGTTGGCTCCTTCTGAGGTCTGTGAGGGAGAATCTGTTCCATGCCTCTCTCCTAGCTTCTGGCTGGCAATCATTGACATTCCTTGGCTTATAGATTTCTGCCTTCATCTTCCCCATGTGTGTCTGTGTCCAAATTTCCCCCTTTGCAAAGAGCACTAGTCATATTGGGTTAAGGGCCACCCCTCTCCAGTATGACCTCATCTTAGTTACATCTACAACAATCCTATCTCCAAATAAGGTCATATTCTGAGGTACTAGGAGTTAGGATTTCAACATACGAATTTGGGGGGTGGCTACCACTCAACCCACAACACTCTCCAGCCGGGGTCTTTCCCATCTCAGTTGCTGGCAACTCCATCCTTCCAGTTGTTTAGCCAAAAACATTGAAGTCATCCCTGAATCCTCTCTTTTTAATCTCCACACGTAATATATCAACAAGTCCTATTGGCTCTGTCTTTAAAATATATCCAGAATCTGGCCATTTCTCACCAACTTCCCTGCTACCACCTGACTTGGGCAGCCCTCAACTCTCATCTTGAGAGCTGCAGGCGTTTTCTAACTGGTTCCCTTGCTTCCACTCTTGCCACCCACAGTCTGGTTAGTAACTCTCAGTAACACAGTAGCAAGAATGATCCATTTCAAACATTATTCAGATTATGTCATTTCTCTGCTCAAACCCTCCAAATAGGGTTGCCTGTGTTTAAAGTAAGAGCCCAAGTCCGCACAAGGCCCTACAAGGCCTGGCACTGTCTGGCGCCCCATGGCCTCTCTTGTCCCCAGTCTCTGCCCTGGCACACTGATCACCTTACTGTTCCCTGAACGCACCAGGAATTCTCACTCCTGGAAGGTTTTTTCCCAGGGTTCAGTCCTTTACCTCCTTCAAGTGTTTGCCACAATGTCCCCTTTCAGGGAAGCTTTCCCAAAATGCCCTAATTAAAATTGCAGCCCTCCCCTTTTTATGGAGCTGATGACAAAAATGAGGCAGGGAACATTTGCGCCCAAGGTATCCTGTTTGCTGGTGAAATTCACCTCCTCTATGCAAATTATTTCAAATAATTTGTTCTCAAACCTACCTAGTTTGTTCACAAACAAGCAGATGCTCAGATCAGGTAAATTTTTTAACATCATAATTTTTCTTCCTTCTGGAGTGAGTGAGCTCAAAACTGCCAGAACGTATGGCCATGAGTTGGCAGTAGCCAATGTTCATGATATCATGATATCATAAATGATATGATGTCATATTCTTGCTCAAGGGCATCGTAGATGGCTCTGCAAGCTCATGCAACACTCATGGAGTCCGGGCCATTTTCAGCCCGGAGAGTCTTGTAGCCTGGGAACTTGAGACTTGTTCTCAAAGGAAATAAATTAATGTTTTTACACCCTGATCTCATAAACACACAAATCTTGGGTATGAGTTTAACGGAGAATTTGAAATGCTTCTTGCAGCATGCATTCCACACAGCCTTTGGCATTGTTAGGCTCCCTGAAACTCTAAATGTTCTGTCAACCAAGGAGAGAAATTGGGGATTCACTGCTCCAACCCCTGCAGAACTTCCTATACCACGGGCCCCTTTCTCTCCCCAACAATTGGAGTCAGCAAAACCCCTCCCAGTTGCAACTGTTGTTCTCTAGTGGCCAGCTGTGCTTCCTAGTGAGTACTTTTGCTTCTTCTGGGGTTTCACCTGTTCTCCAAGTCTGCCAGATGCCCTGCAGCTTCCTTCTTTCCCTCCTCCTCCCGTAACCCCCCCAAAACCCTGATGCCCTGCAGGGTTTGTGAATGATAGAGATTTGTCTTCACTTACTTCTATTTTGGGGTTTGTGGGAGAACCTCTTCACTGGCTTTGTGGGAAACACAGTCCCCCTGGTAACCATCCTCTATCTCCAACCTCTCCCTTTCATATCTTATTGTGGGATTTATTATCTGAAGGATAATTCAAACTCAGAGATGCTAAGGATTGCCCAGAGTCTCGCATCTTGTAAGCAGTGGATCTGGGATCTGAATTCCAGACTGTTTAACTCCGAACTTTTTCTCTTTACATTACTCAAAACTGCATCTCTTGAGGCCGGCCCCATGGCATAGTTGTTAAGTTGGTGTACTCTGCTTCGGCGACTTGGGGTTTGCTCATGGAGCCAGGCTATGGCAGCGTCCCACATACAAAATGGAGGAAGATGGGCACAGATGTTAGCTCAGGGGCAATCTTCCTCAGCAAAAAGAGGAGTATTGGCAACAAGATGATAGCTCAGGGCCAATCTTCCTCACCAAAAAAAGACCGCATCTCTTATTTATTTATTAACATTGTTATTATTAACACTGACATTGGATAAGTCATTTACTCCCTCTGGGAAAATCATCATTCTTCCTATTTACCCCTTAATCCTTAACTCTATTCATTGCCTTCTGTTGTTTTCCATCTCCATTTGCTTTTTGGAGAAACATATTCATTTTGGTGATTTCTTCAGTCACTTCTGTAAAACGTTTCTAACTGTTCTCCCACCCCCCAAACTTCTTTCCTTTAACCCTGTATCCCAGATCTTATATTGCCTTTGGGACATAGGCATAGGGACTTGAGTATGACCTGTCTTAGATTCAAATCTTAAAAAAAAAAAAAAAGAAGAAGCATCGACCAGCACCTCCCTCCCCAGTTTCTGTCACTATATTTCCACTTGCCTGCTTGATTTCACACCATCTGCTCCATTAAGAGGGGGTTCTCAGTAGAGTTGTCACAAGCATTACAAAGCGTTAGCAACAGCTGGTTAAGCATATTTATGCTACAGTAGAAACATGAGGGTTGGATACAATAGCACAATATGGGCTTTTTTTTTGGCAAGGAAGAGTAATGGGCAGCAGATGTGGTACATGATGTTTCAGCACTGGAGACTAGCATGGCCTGAACATGTCTCAAAGGCAGTATAAACCCCACTCCAGTCATGTGGAAATAAAAATCAGAGCCTGGACAACAGCAACTCTGGTAACTCTGGCAGGATAATAAACTCTAGGGATTGTGCAATATGATTAGAGACACTCAGAAAGACACTCAAGTTCTCTGTGCCTATTTCCTTATCTATGAGGCCGATAATAATAGCAGATACCTCACAGGGTTATATAAAGATCAAATGATATAATGAATGCAAAGCTCTTAGCTCAGTGTCTAGCACATAGTAATAACAGCTCAATAAATATTAGGAGTTATCATCATCATCTTCCTCATCATCGTCCGTATGTTATATGAGATTGAATATGTCCATTGAAATTTTGGTAATTTAGGAGGCAGGCATAAAGCAATGAAGAAGATGGGTTTTATTCACTTATCCGTTCACCTAAGAAATATTCATCAATTGCTTCCCATGTGCTAGGGACAATTCCAGCATTGAAGATACAACAGTAAACAAGACAGAAAAGGTCCCTGCCCTCATGGATACTTTGTTCTAATGAAGGGAGACAGAAAATAAGCCAAGAAAGAAATATACAAACAGAAATATCACAATGTGATATGCATTCTGCAAATAATTAAAAGAGGTCACTCTCACAATGACTGGTAGATACCACCAGTCAATACCAGTCAATTTGGGTGGACTTGGGTGATAAGCAGGAGACCATCATGTGAAGATCAGAGGGTAGAGCATCCCAGACAAGAAGAGAGAGCAGTGCAAAGGCCCTAAGGTAAGAAGCAGCTGGTGTGTCTGAGGAGTAGAAAGGAGGCCAGTATGGAGCATACAGGTGGGTAAAGAGGAGAGTGGTCCTCGATGAAGTCAGGGAAGTAGGCAGGGGCCAGGTTATCTGGGCTTTATAAACCAAGGCAAGGAGTTTGGATTTTATTCTAAAGGAGAAGGGGCAACCAGAGTGGTTGGTACTGGATTAATCCTCTTGTAGTGAACAACTACAAGATATAACTGGAAAAAATATATGAAACAATGACTGTCAGACATTGAATAAAAGGCAGAGCAAAACCGATCCTTGAGAGAAGAGAAGCACATGAAGCGAGTCTCATGAACCCCTCAGCTTCCTGGGTGGATGCACTTTCTGGAACACAGCGTGGGGAATTAGAGCGTGAGCAAGCACGGCAATCTCACTGGGCCGAGTAGACAGAGAGCAGAGTTTGGAATGCTAAGGCAGCTGGAATTTTACGGGGCAGAGTACCAGGAAGGAAGGAGCTATGCAGAGAAGGAATTCCGGAAATGTGCATAGGACTCCTCTTATGTCTTTAACCCAACATTAAGACACATGTGAAGGTGAAACCCTGCCAGGCCTGGCGAAGAACAGCTACCGGGGAGCTGTGACCTGCACAGAGATTGCAAAGGGCAAATAGCGCGCTGTTTGAAGGACAGATTGGACACTGTATACAGAAAAACCAATAGAAACTAGTTAAACTGAAGCATCAAGAGAAAAAAGCCTGAAGGAATGGAAGAGAGCCTTAGTGACTTGTGGGATATTATCAAGCAGTCTTACGTGTGTGTAAGTGGAGTTTCAGGAAGAGAAGAGAGATATTTGAAGAAACAGTGCTCCAAACGTTTCCAAATTTGATGAAAAATATTAACTCACAGATCCAAGCAGCTCAAAAAACCACCAGCAGGATAAACACAAAGACAATCGATGTGACATGACAGTCACATTGCCAAAAAACAAACATAGAGGAAATTTTAAAAGCAGCCAAAAAAAAAAAAAAAAAAAGAGAGAGGGAGAGAGAGAGACATTACATATGATGGAACAACCCTACTGCAATTTAGCAGATAATTATTGAACGTTTTTGTGTGAGTTGGGCCCTTGTGTGTACTCGGCTATGGTGACAGAATGTTGAAAAGCCAGAACAGTTCCCTGTTCTCAAGGAGTCATTGTTGAATGAGAGGAAAGAGACATTAAGCAGATAATCAAGCAAATACTAAATGATGACAACTGTGCTAACGAAGGAGAGGTACTTGAGAACAAGTAACACTACTGTGGGGACTTAAGTACTGAGGAGGTGATCTTTAATCAGAAGCCTGAAGGCTGGAGAGGAGAAGCTGGGTGAGGATGGGGGGAAAGATCATCTCAGCAGAGAAAATGCAAAGACCCACAGAAGGAAAGAGCAGTGTATTTGAAGAGTTGCAAATAAGCCAAGGAGGCTGGGGTGGGGAAAGAGAGGAGATTAAGAGGCTGCAGGACTGGGTGGGATCCAGATTATGAAGGGATTTTGTTTCCTATGAGCGATGGAAGAGTGGGAATCCAAAATAAAGCTTTAAGCTTCAATACACCATATGTAATACACTATATTAAATACACTAAATTAATATAGTGTATTTAATACAGTGTAAGAAAGTCTCAAAGACTAATTTCTGGGACCTTTATTTATTGTTGCAGGCCAAAGTTTGAAACGAATTCACTTTGGCCTTTAAGATTCATGGAGAATCACCACAGAATACTAGAGTCCTGGGGTTACCCTTGCCGAGGCAGAAGTCCAGTTGTGACTGCGGTTGAAGCTTCAAGCTAGGAATGGTTTGCGAGAGCCTCAGACCCCCTATCTCAGGAGCCAAAGGAGCCACCTGGAAAACAGACTGCACTGCCCATTAATAAAATATCCTCTATCTTTGATCCAATTACTGAATTAGAGTGGGGAGTGTTCAAGGCAAATGGAAGTTTTTAACATTAATCACCATCTAATGATGGCAAAGCCTGGGAGATGTCAGGTTTTATTTGATAGATTTATCCTGATGGTGATATGTACACTGACAGTTGAGGAAATTAATGATTTGACTTTATGGAGGACTGACAGGATAAACTAACTCTGACAGGCTAAATTAAGAAGAGGCTGTTACAGAATGTAAAATGCCAACTTCATATTTTGAGTGAAATGCTTTGGAGGTTTTAGGTACTGATTTCGAAGCCTTGCACATATGTTTAAATAAATGAAAATTCAAGAGGGGACACTGTCTTGGAGAGATGACATTATAGCAGAACAATGAATAAATAATTTACAAGTGGCATCTTCAACCATGAGCATTTTTTTAAAGAAAAGGACAGATTTATAAATAGAATCAAATAAGGTAAAGCAAAATAAACCAATTTTAGGCTTATATTTTCAATTTTAGTGTACGTGTAAATTCCTTGAGGCAGAAATCTGTCTCATGCATCTTTGTATTCCTTGTGCCTAGCACACTGAGGATCATACAGCTGACCCTCAATAAATGTTAGATACAAAGATATATGGCATATCAATCAGTACTTAATCATTAGTAAACATTTACCATTTTCTAATTTACATAATACCAGGTAATAAACATAAATTATTTTTATGTACAAGGATGAATTGTGGGATTCTATAGAAAACACAGTTCACTAAACTACTAACCTCTAGGATAATTTGGAAAAGTTTTAAATAGAATGATACAGTGTTTTTCAGTCAACTGTATGAAACTAATTTATTATCTATTTTTCTGTATAAAAGAGATACACAGTTTCCATTTTCCCATTTTTAATTTTTCCAATATTATTTTCAATGTGATCAATCTCTTTCTAAAGAGAAACATCTGTAGCAAAGATGTGATTCACTGATTGAGTTTGTGTTCTATCAAATTTAGTCTTTATAATTTTTACCATGTGTTTCCTTTTGAGGCCATTATTTGTGCCAAATCCAATTCAACCAGCTTAAACTTTACAGACCTGAATTTTGACAAAAATACGATTTTCCATCAATTTTTAGTCATAATAAAATTTACCATGTGCAGTTTTAACTACTGTCCATTTAAATTGTGCTGATGTTTTCTTCCAATAATATTCATTAAGAACTGGAGAAAAATCCATCCAAAAATTGTGAACAATATTGTAAAATGTAGAGACGTAGACAGATCAGAGTTGCGGTGAGATGGGAGTCGTTTGAACGAATATGAGATGAGACAGGAGATGGGAGAGAGAGAGGGGCAAAGGATGGGGAAATAATACCTTCATCAGATTGCTAAGTCAAAAATGTCTATCTTCATTAAAGGAAATGTTTATTATTTAAGCTCTTATCCTTGGCACCCTCATATCTCATTGAGGATAAAATTAACCCCACATTTTCACTAAGTAAAAATCACATTAACCTGCTAAGAAATTTCATAAACGCGGAATCACAATCTTCTTGCAGAATTTTATAATAGCTCCTTATCTTGAATAGGCTCCCTCTTCTGAAGCTCATCTTCCAAACATAATACCCCAAGCACATTTCAGAGGTGAGCACCTGCTGTGAAATGCAGGAACCACTTACCTAAGGTTAGAGACAGAGCCTGAGGGTCCTCATGCACCATCTTCTATTCTTATCCATTAAAATATTCATTCCCTGGGAGACCACTGTGAGGCAGTACCTTTTCTGTATATTCTTGAGCGCAGACTTCTTTGTGAAATGTTTATTCCAATCACTTGCCCATTTTTATAATGGGTTACCTGTCTTTTTTAGTCATTTGTAGCTGTTCTTTATATTTTTGGATATTAGTCTTTTGTTTATTACATGTGTTGGAAATATCATCTCCCAAAGCTGTGGCTTGTCTTTCCCCTCTCTTTATGGTCTCTGTTGATAAACAGAACTTCTTTTTACAGAACAGTAATTTTAATGTACTCAAATTTAGCCATTTTCTTTTATAGATTCTTCCTTAAGAAATACTTTCCTACACTGAAGTCATGAAATTATGTTTCTATAACATATTCTAAAAGCTTTATTGTTTTGCCTTTCACATTTAGGATTTTAATCTACTTAGAATCAATTTCACATGTATGTTATTTGGGAGAGGTCCAATTTCATTTTTTTCCATAACCTAATTTCCCCAGACCTACTTATTGAAAAGACCATCTTTTCCTTGCTGATTCTCACTGATTTGTAATGCTGCGTCTGTTGTACATCATGCCCATATAAAAATATACAAATCCCACTTTTGTGCTCTTCATTCCTCTTGCATCTCAGACCTACCTTCTGTTCCCATCTTTCTGCCTGAATTAAATTCTTTAGAATATCTGCTGATGGCAAACAATGTCAGCTTTTGTTTGTCTAAAAATATCTTTATTTTACCCTCATTCTTAGAAGATATTTTTATTGGCTATGGAGTCCTAAGATGGCAATTATTTTATCTCAGTACATTAGTCCAATGTATTGGGCTTCAAATGTTGTTAAAGAGAATGAAGCTATCAGTCTAATCATTGCTCCTTTGTAGGCAACCTGTTTTTCCCCTCTCTGGCTGCTTTTAAGATCTTCTCTTTGTCTCTGATGTTCTGTAGTTTCACTATATGTCTAGGTGTGCTTTTTGTTGTTGTTGTTGTTAGTTATCTTGCTTGGGATTCTTCAACCCAAATTACACTTTATCAGAAATAAGTAAAGTCTTTTCATCCCCTCTTCCCCTCTCTTCTTTTTAGAATGGAAAGGACTTGAGCACATGTGCATATATGCAGGCAAAAGGATCAGAGAAGGAGAAGCTGGGGATACAGAAAAGAGATTAATAATTGACAGAGTGAGGTCCCTGAGGGAGAGGCAAAGCATGGGCACCTGGCACTGGTAGGCAGTGGTGCCTCAGTTGGAGGAGGAAGGATGGGTGGGGATGTTGCTGAGGAGTGAGCAGCAAGTTAATAGTGTTTTGCTTGATGGATTCTATTTGGTCTGTGAAAGAGATGGATCATTTACTAACTGTGTTAGGTGCTAAGAAAATGATGGTGAACAAAATATGCGTACTCCTTGCCTACATAGCAGCTTACATCCCAAAGGGAGAAACAGACAATACATAGGGAACAAATGAAAAACAAATAATCACCAATTGTGAAAGTGCTATGAAGGAAATTTAGAGTATACTGTAATAAAGAATGGGGTGGTTAAGGTTAGCATCTCTACGTGGTGACTTTTAAGCTGAGATCTAGAGGACAAGAAGCCAGGCATCCTGGAAGAACTTTCCAAGAGGCAAAATGAGGAGGGAAAGGAATACATTCCAAGTAAGGGAACAGGACAAAACCCCAGAAAAGGAACTAAGTGAAACAGAAATGAGCAACCTACCCAACAGAGAGTTCAAACAAAGAGTGTTGAGGATGCTCACTGATCTGGGGAGAAGAATAGATGAACTCACTGAGAATGTCAACAAAGAAATGGAAGATATAAAAAAGAATCAATCAGAAATGAAGAATACAATACTGGAAATGAAAAATTCACTAGAGGGACTCAAAAGCAGAGTAGAGGATACAGAAGAACGGACATGCGAGCTGGACGAAAGACTAGAAGAAATTACCCAAGCTGAACAGGTAAAAGAGAAAAGAGTTAAAAAGAGTGAGGACAGTCTAAGGGACCTCTGGGAAAACATCAAGCGCACTAACATCTGTGTTATAGGTGTCCCGGAAGGAGAAGAGCAAGACAAAGGGGCAGAGAATCTATTTCAAGAAATAATAGATGAAAACTTCCCTAACCTAAGGAAGGAAACAGACATCCAGGTACAGGAGGCACAGAGAGCCCCAAACAAGATAAACCCAAAGAGGCCCACACCAAGACACATCATAATCAAAATGTCCAGAATTAAAGATAAAGAGAGAATCCTAAAAGCTGCAAGAGAAAGACAAGTTACGTACAAAGGAAACCCCATAAGGCTATCAGCTGACTTCTCAGCGGAAACCTTACAGGCTAGAGGAGAGTGACATGATATATTTAAAGTGCTAAAAGGAAAAAACTTACAGCCAAGAATACTCTACCCAGCAAGGTTATCATTCAAAATGGAAGGAGAGATCAAAAATTTCCCAGACAAGCAAAAATTAAAGGAGTTCGTCAGCAAGAAACCAGTGCTACAAGAAACGTTAAAGGGACTGATTTAAGGGGAAAAAAGAAGACTGCAAATAGGAAAAATTATCTATGTCCATGATAAGAGGGTAATGGATACAAATGAACAAAAAAGAGGCTAGATATGATATCAAAAACATAAAAGGAGGGAGGAGGGGAGTTAAAGAGTAGAGCTTTCAGACAGAGGTCAAACTAAAGAGACCATCAATTCTATATAGAAGGAGAAAGGAACAGAGAAGGACTACTAAAACACTGAGAAAAAAAAAGTTAAAAAATGGCAGTAAGTACATACTTATCAATAGCTACTTTAAATGTCAATGGACTAAATGCTCCAATTAAAAGGCATAGGGTTGCTGATTGGATAAAACAACAAGTCCCATATATATGCTGCATACAAGAGACACGCTTCAGACCTAAAGACACTCACAAACTGAAAGTGAAGGGATGGAAAATGATACTCCACGCAAATGGCAATGAAAAGAAAGCTGGGGTAGCAATACTCATATCAGACAAAATAGACTTTAAAACAAAAACTGTAAAAAGAGACAAAGAAGGGCATTACATAATGATCAAGGGAACAATCCAACAAGAGGATGTAACACTTGTAAATATCTACGCACCCAATGTAGGTGCACCTAAATATATAAAGCAATTATTAACAGACATAAAAACAGAAATAGACAGTAACACAATAATAGTAGGGGACTTTAACACTCCACTTACACCAACGGATAGATCATCCAAACAGAAGATCAATAAGGAAACATTGGCCTTAAACGACACAATAGAACAGATGGACCTAGTAGATATATACAGAGCATTCCATCCAAAAACCGAAGAATACACGTTCTTTTCAAATGCACATGGAACATTCTCCAGGATTGATCACATATTAGGCCACAAAACAAGTCTCCATAAATTTAAGAAGATTGAAATAATACCAAGCATCTTTCTGACCACAATGGTATGAAACTGGAAGTCAACTATAGGAAGAAAATCAGAAAAGCCACAAATACATGGAGATTAAACAAAATGCTACTGAACAACGATTGGGTCAATGAAGAAATCAAAGGAGAGATCCAAAAATACCTGGAGACAAATGAAAATGAAAATACGACATGCCAGAATTTACGGGATACAGCGAAAGCGGTTCTAAGAGGGAAGTTTGTAGCAATACAGGCCTATCTCAACAAACAAGAAAAATCTCAAATAAACAATCTAACAATGCACCTAAAGGAACTGGAAAAAGAAGAACAAACAAAGCCCAAAATCAGTAGAAGAAGGGACATAATAAAAATCAGAGCAGAGATAAATGAAATAGAGACTAAAAGAACAATAGAAAAAATTAATAAAACCAAGAGCTGGTTCTTTGAAAAGATAAACAAAATTGAGAAACCTTTATCTAGACTCACCAAGAAAAAAAGAGAGAAGTCTCAAATAAGTAAAATCAGAAATGAAAGAGGAGAAATTACAACAGACACCTCAGAAATACAAAAGATTATAAGAGAATATATGAAAAGCTATATGCCAACAAATTGGACAATCTGGAAGAAATGGATAAATTCTTAGAATCATACAACCTTCCAAAACTGGATCAAGAAGAAATAGAGAATTTGAATAGACCAATCACCAGTAAGGAGATCGAAACAGTAATCAAAAACCTCCCCAAAAATAAAAGTTCAGGACCAGACAGCTTCCCTGGTGAATTCTACGAAAGATTCAAAGAAGACTTAATACCTACCCTTCTCAAACTCTTCCAAAAAATTGAGGAGTGGGGGAAGCTCCCTAACTCATTCTATGAAGCCAACATTACCCTGATACCAAAACCAGACAAGGACAACACAAAAAAAGAAAATTATAGGCCAATATCACTGATGAACATCGATGCAAAACTCCTCAACAAAATACTAGCAAATCGCATACAACAATACATTAAAAAGATTATACACCATGATCAAGTGGGATTTATTCCAGATATGCAGTGATGGTTCAACATTCGCAAATCAATCAACGTGATACACCACATTAATAAAATGAAGAATAAAAATCACATGATCATCTCAATATATGCAGAGAAAACATTTGACAAGATACAGCATCCATTTATGATAAAAACTCTGAATAAAATGGGTATAGAAGGAAAGTACCTCAACATAATAAAGGCCATATATGAGAAACCCACAGCTAGTATCATCCTCAATGGTGAAAGTCTGAAAGCTATCCCTCTAAGAACAGGAACCAGACAAGGATGCCCACTGTCACCACTCCTATTTAACATAGTACTGGAAGTCCTAGCCAGAACAATCAGGCAAGAAAAAGAAATAAAAGGGATCCAAATTGGAAAAGAAGAAGTGAAACTCTCACTATTTGCAGATGACATGATTTTATATATAGAAAACCCTAAAGAATCCACCAAAAATCTTTTAGAAGTAATAAACGAATACGGTAAAGTTGCAGGATACAAAATCAACATACAAAAATCAGTTGCATTTCTATACACTAACAAAGAAGTAGCAGAAAGAGAAATTAAGAATACAGTCCCATTTACAATTGCAACAAAAAGAATAAAATACCTAGGAATAAACTTAACCAAAGAGGTGAAAGATCTGTACACCAAAAACTATAAAACATTGCTGAAAGAAATTGAAGACACAAAGAAATGGAAAGATATTCCGTGTTCTTGGATTGGAAGAATTAACATAGTTAAGATGTCCATACTTCCTAAAGCAATCTATAGATTCAATGCAATCCCTATCAAAGTTCCAACAATATTTTTCACAGAAATAGAACAAAGAATCCTAAAATTTATATGGAACAGCAAAAGACCCCGAATAGCTAAAGGAATCCTGAGAAAAAAGAACAAAGCTGGAGGTATCACACGCCCTGATTTCAAAATATACTACAAAGCTATAGTAACCAAAACAGCATGGTACTGGCACAAAAACAGACACACAGATCAATGGAATAGAATCGAAAGCCCAGAAATAAACCCACACATCTATGTACAGCTAATCTTCGACGAAGGAGCCAAGAACATACAATGGAGAAAAGAAAGTCTCTTCAACAAATGGTGTTGGGAAAACTGGATAGCCACACGCAAAAAAATGAAAGTAGGCCCTTACCTTACACCATACACAAAAATTAACTCCAAATGGATTAAAGACTTGAATGTAAGACCTGAAACTATGAAACTTCTAGAAGAAAACATAAGCAGTACACTCTTCGACATCAGTCTTAGCAACATATTTTCAAGCACCATGTCTGACGGGGCAAGAGAAACAATAGAAAAAATAAACAAATGGGACTACATCAAACTAAAAAGCTTCTGCACAGCAAAGGAAACCATCAACAAAACGAAAAGACAGCCCAACAATTGGGAGAAGATATTTGCAAACCATACATCTGATAAGGGCTTAATCTCCAAAATATATAAAGAACTCATGCATCTCAACAACAAAATAACAACCCAATTAAAAAATGGGCAAAAGACCTGAACAGACATTTCTCCAAGGAAGATATACAGATGGCCAACAGACACGTGAAAAGATGTTCAAAATCATTAACTATCAGGGAAATGCAAATCAAAACTACAATGAGATATCACCTCACGCCCCTCAGAATGGCTATAATTAACAAGACAGGAAATAACATGTGTTGGAGAGGATGTGGAGAGAAAGGAACTCTCATACACTGCTGGTGGGAGTGCAAACTGGTGCAGCCACCATGGAAAACAGTATGGAGATTCCTCAAAAAATTAAGGATAGAACTACCATATGATCCAGCTATTCCACTGCTGGGTATTTATCCAAAGAACTTGAAAATACCAATGCGTAAAGATACATGCACCCCTGTGTTCATTGCAGCGTTATTCACGATAGCCAAGACTTGGAAGCAACCTAAGTGCCCATCAAGGGACGAATGGATAAAGAAGATGTGGTATATATACACAATGGAGTACTACTCAGCCATAAGAAACGATGAAATCCAGCCATTTGTGACAACATGGATGGACATTGAGGGTATTATGCAAAGTGAAATAAGTCAGAGAGAGAAGGTCAAATACTGTATGATTTCCCTCATTAAGTAGTAGATAATAACAACAACAAACAAACACATAGAGACAGAGATTGGATTGGTGGTTACCCGGGGGGGGGGGGAGGGAGGAGGGTGAAAGGGATAATTCTGCACAAGTGTGTGGTGATGGTTTATAATTAGTATTTGAGTGGTGAACATGATGTAATCTATGCAGAAATAGAAGTATAATGATGTACATCTGAAATTTATACAATGTTATAAACCAATGTAACTGCAATAAACAAAAAATTAAAAAAAAAAAAAAAAAAGAACTTTCCAGGAGTAAGGAAGAACAGCTACAAAGGCTTGAGGTGGGAAAGAGCATTGTGTGTTTGAGGAACTTTCAGGTCGGAGTGGTTAGAGTATAGTGAGTGAGAAGAAAGAATGGGCAAGGCAAGGTTAAAGAGCTACCCAGGGATACAATCATCTGGGACTTTGCACATATACATGTAGCATATATATTTATGGATATATATATATTTATGTACACATGTATTTATGTATGTAATATATATTTGTATATATTATATATACATGCATTTATACATAATTTATATTTTGTTATTGTTTCAAAAATATTGTATCATTAAATTCATGTGGTTTTTAATATATACTCTTTGCTGCATCTTGATTTTCTTATTTTCAATAAATACCTCATGGAAACTTCCCCTATGTCAATTAATATAGCTATCATTCTTTCTCTCTCTCTTTTTTCATCATTCTTTCTTTTTCCAATATATTAAGCATTCCCCTATGTTGTGATAACTTTGTTTCCTGTTTTTGGCCCCTAGAGACCATGCTGAAGCAAACAGTCTTTTACATATATCCTTATATATTCATGCTGATATTTCTACAGGATATATTCTCAGGAGCAGAATTGCTTGATCAAATGATATATGTACTTTTTTCTTTAAGATGTTTCCAGAATCTTTTTGAAAGTTCTTGTTAGTTAACATTTCTACCAGCATTATATGAGTACCTTGTCCCTATGTCCCTATTATGTCGCTTTCTCTTTTTTTCCCTGTTGAGTGTGAATATATATTACATATACTTTTTAATTATATGTTCATACATGTGTGTGCATATATAAAATCTGGTACTTACAGAGTTGAGCATCTTTTCATCCATCTGCATACTATTTAGACTTTCTCTTCTTTGCATTGCTTGTTCCTTTGCTTATTTTACTAATATGTTGTTTGTCCCCTTTTTGTCATTTTGAAAGATCTCTTTATATAGTAAGGATATTAACTATCTGATCTCTACATTGTAAATATTTTTCCAGATTTTTTCTTTTAATGACTTTATGGTATTTTCACCATAGCAAAATATTATTTTGTACATAGTCAAAATTTTGTACATGTACAAAATATTATTTGGTATATACTTGTTGTTTTGAGCTTCTACTAGATTTAGTATTGGTTAAGATGTTCTCTCTCAATTCTTCAATTGGACATGGAGAAGGATAATTATTATATAAATAATTTTTGTAACTATTATTGCTTTAAAAAAAGCATGTAAATTTTTAAGCCATCTGTGATTTATTTTTGCATTCTTAGTAAGTTTCTTCCAGGGCAATAATCAGTTGTGCCAATGCTGGTTATTAAATAATCCACTCTTTTCCCCCTTAGTGGATATATATCATCCTTGTCATATGTTAATTTTTCAAATATGCTGACATCTACTTCTGAAATCTTTATTCTGTTCCACTGAGTTTTTTTCCATCATTATTTTCCATTGATCCATTTGTGTATTGATTTGATCACGATGGCTTTACATTCTAATATATCTTCTTCTATTTTAAAGTATGTTCTAATATCCAGTCAGGCAAGTTCTCCTCAATACTCTTGTATTCATACTTTTCATAACTATTCTTGGGCATTTATTCTTTTCAAACATTGAAATCTTTTCCTCAATTCCCAGCCCATCTCCCAAGAAAAACCAAACTAACTATTGGTATTCTTACTGGAATGTTAAACTTATAAATTAATGTTTAAAAAGTAACATTTTTTAAACATTAATTTTTTATCCAACTATTGGTACTCTAACTGGAATATTAAATTTATAAATTAATTTTAAAAATGACATTTTTTAAACATTAATTTTTTTATCCAAGAATATGGTATCTTTTTCCCTTTACTCTGATCTTATTTTTATTCTTCAATAAGATTTATAGCTTTAATCACATGATTCCTGTGTCTCTTGTTGAATTTATTTTTAAATATTTAATAATTTTAGTTACCTTTGTGAAATTATCCCCTTATTTCCATTTCTAGGTGCTTATTGCTATAATTGGGGCAATTTTAGAATATTTATCTTATTTCAGGCACCTTAACAAATGATACTATTAGTTCTACGAAACTTTTCTTCAAGTTACTTAGGAATGTGTTTACACTACGCAATGTTAGCCTGGGGAAGTGGGAGAACAATGGGTAAGAAGTTTGTCAGGCCTGTTTATACTGTGCACTGTACCCTAGCAATTATTTTGTGATGTATAAAGCCCTGAGACGAATGAAGAGTCCTGGCCCGGGTCTGATGGTTTCCACTCTATGTACAGGCCCAGCCACAGGCTGGTAGGATCCGGGCTTGCGTATAAAAGACAGAGCCTGGAGGGGGATGATTACACTTCCAAAAAGTTGTAGGGGCCCCCACCCCTGCTGGCACTGTCATCCGCATCTGCACACCTGTTGGAGGGGGTTGTGAGGGTCAGGAAGCCTGCGGCAACATTGGAGGATGGTGTGCTGACTTTCTTCCGTTTCCTTCGGAAACCTTGATTGAATTACCCAAGTGTTGCTGGTCTGTTAATGCGTGCCTGCTCTAAACATTGATCGGCTCATAGTTGTACAAGATCCCACGAGGTTTTCTTAAATACTGACTTTTTCATTACTTATGTTCCTCTTATCTAATTTCGTACTTTTAACCTTAAAATCCTCATGGTCTGATTTTAATATTGCCACTCCTGCTTTCTTTCTCTTTGCGTCTGCTTTACCCTCTCTATACCTGATAATTTATTTCCAATCATTCCTTATAAATTGGCTAGACATTTGTTACCAATTTGTTATTCGTAACCAAATCTGGTCATTTTGTCTCTAAATTAATTTTGAATCCATCATTTCTCCATGAATCCATCACCTCCACCTCTGTCACCCTAGCCCAAGCCATCACTCTCCCTCTCCTGGACTCCTGCAATGCGGTAGCCTCTTAACCCAGTCACCATGTCCCTTTGTCCCCACCCCTCCACAAAATGTCTTTTCCACACTGCAGGTAAAATGATCCTTCAAATTGCAAATGTGACCCTGTCTTACCTCCTACCTCCTCTTCCTCACTTCTTCATACTTTTCAATGACTTCCCACTGGTATTAGGACAAACACAAAACTCCTTATCCTGGCCCTGCACGTTTCAGGCCCTATCTACCTCTGCAGCCTCACTGCACCCACTCTGCTCTTTCTCTCGCTCTGCACTCCAGACACATTAAACTCCTTTGGGCTCTTGTCTGTTCCATGTGCACTCCTACCCAGGGCATTTGCACAGGTCATTCGTTCTGCCTGGGGGCCCTTCCTTCCCTTCCTCCCCTCTTCTGCTAATTAAGGCTCCAACTCACCCTGCAAATCTCTGCTCCAAATTGTGCCTTCAGGGAAGTCTCTCCTGACCTCCCTGACTCCATCAGATCCCCACTGTAGACCCTCATTGCACTGGGCCCCCTCCCTGTAGCACCTGACACAGCTGCTGTGCTCTTATTCCTTGTGTGGTTATTGAATGAGGTCTGTTTTTCCCCACTGGACTCTGAGTGCCATAAGGACAGTGGGTATACCTGCTTTGGCTCACCCCGTATCCCCTGCTTGGAGCATATCGCCTAGCAGAGAGTAGGCATTCTAAAAATACCCGTTGGATGGGTACATGAACAATTAGCAGTCACACTGAACTCCTAAAAACACAGAGAAGGCTGAGGATCCTGGGACAAGGGCCACCTGCACACAGCTAGCTGGTGCTTCCCTCCCAGCACCAAGATACCTGTCTTCCCTAAGCCAGGCAGCTGTGGGGGTTGCTGAATGCTGGTGTGTTTGAGTCTGCAGACTCTGTGGGGACCCTGAGGAGGAGAATCAGTGCAGGGCTTCTCCTTGGTGTGCTGGTCGAGAGCCTGGAGACCTGCATTGGAGAGCCCCAGAGAAGGGCTGGAAAGATGGGATTTCTGGAAGGAGCTTGACACACAGAATTCCATGTATTCACGGCTCCCTGTGAGTGTGCCTGCACTCCCGGCCACCAATATATCAAGGAGGAGCTGAAGGGGTTGGCAGAATCCTTCCCATGCTGGAGGCTGGGAGTGAGAGGAGCCCCTCAATCAGAATGGCTTCCACTGCATGCCCGTCTGCTGGCTGCACTGACAACCCACATGGTAGAGAACACTATCCTTCTACCATTGCAGACCTGGCACAATTTGGAGAGTTTTAACAACTATTTACGAGCCCCAGTGAGCTGACAAAGCAAAAGAATCCTTCTAGGGGCCCAGCAGCAAAAAGGAAATATTGATCAGAGCAAACAGAACCATGCTCTTCAAACAGAGCCGAAGAAGGAGGAAAAGACTAACGTGAAGGAAAGTAGCAATGAGAGCACCAAAGATTAGTGTGCAGTACATAAAAGACTTTCCGAGGCTAAAAGATGATGATTTCCCACATAAACAGTTGAGTAGATTAATTAAATGAGAGAGGAATCAGTCTTGGGATGGAAATCAATGTCCAAGGACAAATAGAAGTAATATTTCAAAGCATAGAACAGAAAATACAGCCAGGTAGGAACCCTCCGGTAACAGAGGTAAGGAAGAGAGTTGGAAAATTGATCCCGAAAATGCAACATGTAGGTAACGAAAGGAGAGAAAGAAAGAGATAGAAAAAAGATAACAAATACAGTTCAACTCTGCTGCAGTGGGATAAGTGGGGTCCAAAAAGTCAATTGTGTAGAATGTGAGGTGAGCGTTATCCTGACCAGGGGCAGCCTATGTGGACTGCCAGCCTGGAACCCCCTGGATGTCCAGCAGTGTGACCTGAAGTCACCCAGGGCCCAGCTGTGGTTTGGCGCTATCTGCTGACAGCTCCCTGCTCCATCTTAAATATCAGTGGGAACAATTCTGGGTGCTGTGGCTGGCTGGGACTTCTAATTCTGTAATAGCGATTCCAGGAATTATCCAATTAGTTGGTGCCCTTTCATCAACCTGATCTGAGATTGGACCAGGAGAAAACTGCTCCTACTTCCTGAGGTGAGATTGCCTCTGGTTTCTCCATGTGGCTGTACTGTCATCATCCCTTCCACATCTCTCCCCCTTTCCACCACACAGAGCGGACTCATTTTAGGCCACTTCTGTTTGAGATGGAGCTGAGCAGATGGGGACAGTCAGATATGGATTTGTATTATCACAGGCTTGTGCTGTGATAAAGGAAGGTTCCCTTATAGCTAAAGAAAAACCTGCAAGTTGAAACCACTTACCAAGTTCCAAGCAGGATCAGAGAGAATGCCACGGAGGTAAGCTTAGATTTGTAAAATTGCCGAGCTACATGATTAGAATAAAAATCAGCAAGCTTCTAGACAAAAGTGATAAATAAATAACAAAAGAAAAATTATCAGACTGGCATTTGCAACATAGGACGTTAGAAGATGGTGAAATAATGTCAACATTATATAGAGTAAAAAGGACTAAAACTCAGGAAATATATTCCTACCCAAGATAGCATCTCCTTTCAGAGTAAAAGAAAACTTTTTGAAAATGGGCAAAATTCAGATATATCACCCACATACCCAGCTAACAAAAATATTCAAGAAAAGTCTTTAGCCCAAAACAAATGAACAAAAAGAAACCTTAAGACAGAGGACAATGAAAAGGAGAGGAAAGAGTGGTTAGCCACAGACGCTGACAATTGGATTAAATATGGGTTAAAAAAAAAAAAATGAAGAGTTTGACTTCCGTTTCACACAATATGGTGAACTAGATATCCTGAAACCTTCTTATTATGAAACACTTGAAAATATTCGATAAAATATTAAAAACACCCTTTTAAATGTGGTCTAGGCTGCAATAAAGTACAGGAACTCCTTCAGTGGCTGGAACAGAGTGAGTTCACAAGTCAGAGTTTGGTGGACTCTGAAGCCATTGGCTACTCTTTGGGGGCATCTGCCAAACCCTGATGGCCTAGAGCTTCTCATTTATCCACCACATGCGGTGGAGACAGGACACCAAGCCCAGGCCCATGCAAGGTGGGGAATGTGAGCAGAGACTCTGCATGAAGCCCTGACCACAAAGGTCTCCAAGCCCAAGGAAAGGGTGAACTAGAAAAATTCCACTGCACACAGGCAGAGAGAAAGAAATTGCTGTCTCGGCCTTGGCTCTGGGTGAAGGAGGAATGAAAAGCTCCTTTGAGAATGTGTGACTATAGGCTGACCAGCATGCTGTTTCCAGATCCAAATTTATGCCACTCGAATTGTTGAAAATAGTGCAAAGTAAGAACTTCAAATGGATTTGTATCCCCGGGTGTCTGATGGAAACAAACAGAAATGCTTTCAGGAGAAATGCGCTCTCAACTCCTCAAAGAATTCCCCCAAATTAAGTTCCAGTGGAGAAGAAGTCACAGTAAAAATACAAGGCAACAAGACTCTAGGAGCTGAATCAGCAGAAGCAATAAAAAATGGAATCAGACCTCAGAGGATGAAAATATTGGAATCACTGGAAAATTAACATGGATCACTCTCACAGACATGACATAAAATGAAAAGAGCAACTTACAGAATGTTTATAGTTTGATACTCTACATAGAGTTTAAAGAAAGGAAAACTAAACTATACAATAAAGATGTTTAATATGTTTGAAGACATAAGGAATGTTTGAAGAAATAAAAATAAAAGCAACATATATAGAAGCTATCAAACAATTAAGAAAACACCAGGTCTAACTAATTTTACACATTAGTTTTACCAAAATGTATAGAAACAGATAATTTCCAATCTTATACAAATCCTTCCCGATAAAAGAAGAGGGAGCCTCTCCCACCCGTCTCATTCTAAGAGGCGACTGCAACTTCGATATTGAAAACTAGACAAGGACAAAGCGAGAAGTTACAGTCCAATCTCCCTCCTGAACATAGACGCAATAATCCTTAGTAAAATATTAGCAAACAAAACCCAGCGATGTGTGAAAAAATAATCCATCATGATCAGGTAGAGTTTATTCTAGAAATGCAAGGGTAATTTTACATTATAAAGCCCATTAATGTTCTCCATCATATTAACAGAATCAAGGAAAACTATGATCATGCCAATAGATGAATTAGTAACTGGTAAGCACAGTGCTTCACTCATAGCATCTGCTATGTATTTGTTAAATAAAATTAATAGACATAGAAAAAGCATTCAATAATATTAAAAAAAAATAATGATTAAAAAAACACTTTACAACCAGGACTAAAGGAAATTTCCATAACATTATATAGGGTATCGATCAGAAATTTGTTTTCCATTTGACATTATTTAGTAAAATGGAAGATGCATTCACCCTAACATCCAGAAATTCCACTTTTAGGCATATACTTAGGTATATATGCCAGGAGTAGGTGCAAAAATGATCAACGAAACATTGTTTTTAAAACAAAAAGCTGGAAACCAAATGTCCATCCAGGGAATAAGTAAATAAATTTTGTTATAGTCATATAGCAAAATATCATTCAGCAGTGAAAAATAAATATACTCTGTGCATTAATAGCCAGCCCTGGGGCCCAGGTTCATTTCCCAGTCCGGGAACCACACCACCTGTCTGTCGGTTGTCATACTGTGGTGGCTGTGTGTGGCTGTGATGCTGAAAGCTATGCCACTGGTATTTCAAATACCAGCAGGGTCACCCGTGGTGGACAGGTTTCAGCAGAGCTTCCAGACTAGACAGACTAGGAAGAAGGACCTGGCCACCCACTTCTGAAAAAAATTGGCCTTGAAAACCCTAAGAATAGCAGCGGAGCATTGTGTGATATAGCACCGGAAGCTGAAAGGATGGTGCAAAAAGACCGGGCAGGGTTCCCTCTGCTGTACACACAGTTGCTGGGAGTCGGAATGGACTTAATGGCACTAACAACAAATGTGCATTAATACGGACAGCTGTCATAGGCATAGCAAAACAAAAAGAGCAAGTGTTACGGGCTGAAATGAATTGTGTTCCACCACAAATCTTATGAAGTTCTAACCTCCAGTACCTGAGAATATGACTTATTTGGAGACAAGAACTTTAAAGAAGTAATTAATGTAAAATGAGCTCATATGGGTGGACCCTAATCGGGTATGACTGATGTCTTTATAAGAAGAGGAGATTAGGACACAGACAGCACACGGATCAAGAGGTGACCATGTAAGGGCACAGCAAGAAGGCAGCCATTTGCAAGACAAGGAGAGAGGCCTCAGAACAAACAAAACTCTGGCTCCTTGGTCTTGGACTTCTAGTCCTCAGAACTGTGAGAAAATAAATTTCTGTTATTTAAGCCACCCAGTCTACGGTATTTGTTACGGCAGCCCTAGGAAAGTAATACAGAAAGTTACAGAATATTTAGAGTTTGATATTCTTTATAAAGTTAAAAAAAGAAAATATACCTCATATTATGTAAGGATTCATATGTACATGATACAACTATACAGAAGGGTAAGAGAATGATAGAAGGATTGTGCTCACCCCTTCAGCTCCTCCTTGACATATTGGTGGCCAGGAGTGCAGGCACACTCACAGGGAGCCGTGAATACATGGAATTCTGTGTGTCAAGCTCCTTCCAGAAATCCCATCTTTCCAGCCCTTCTCTGGGGCTCTCCAATGCAGGTCTTCAGGCTCTCGACCAGCACACCAAGGAGAAGCCCTACACTGATTCTCCTCCTCAGGGTCCCCACAGAGTCTGCAGACTCAAACACACCAGCATTCAGCAACCCCCACAGCTGCCTGGCTTAGGGAAGACAGGTATCTTGGTGCTGGGAGGGAAGCACCAGCTAGCTGTGTGCAGGTGGCCCTTGTCCCAGGATCCTCAGCCTTCTCTGTGTTTTTAGGAGTTCAGTGTGACTGCTAATTGTTCATGTACCCATCCAACGGGTATTTTTAGAATGCCTACTCTCTGCTAGGCGATATGCTCCAAGCAGGGGATACGGGGTGAGCCAAAGCAGGTGTACCCCCTGTCCTTATGGCACTCAGAGTCCAGTGGGGAAAAACAGACCTCATTCAATACCCACCAAGGAATTAGAGCACAGCAGCTGTGTCAAGTGCTACAGGGAGGGGGCCTAGTGCAATGAGGGTCTACAGTGGGGATCTGATGGAGTCAGGGAGGTCAGGAGAGACTTCCCTGAAGGCACAATTTGGAGCAGAGATTTGCAGGGTGAGTTGGAGCCTTAATTAGCAGAAGAGGGGAGGAAGGGAAGGAAGGGCCCCCAGGCAGAACGAATGACCTGTGCAAATGCCCTGGGTAGGAGTGCACATGGAACAGACAAGAGCCCAAAGGAGTTTAATGTGTCTGGAGTGCAGAGCGAGAGAAAGAGCAGAGTGGGTGCAGTGAGGCTGCAGAGGTAGATAGGGCCTGAAACGTGCAGGGCCAGGATAAGGAGTTTTGTGTTTGTCCTAATACCAGTGGGAAGTCATTGAAAAGTATGAAGAAGTGAGGAAGAGGAGGTAGGAGGTAAGACAGGGTCACATTTGCAATTTGAAGGATCATTTTACCTGCAGTGTGGAAAAGACATTTTGTGGAGGGGTGGGGACAAAGGGACATGGTGACCGGGTTAAGAGGCTACCGCATTGCAGGAGTCCAGGAGAGGGAGAGTGATGGCTTAGGCTGGGTGGCAGAGGTGGAGGTAGAGAGAAATGATGGATTAAAAATTAGTTTAGGAGACAAAATTGACAGGGTTTTGTTACAAATTGAATAAAATCATAGCTAACAGTTGCGGAATGTTCTTGTTTTAACGTGTCAGAGACCGTTCTAGACACTTTACCCATATTATGTCCTTTAGTGCTCACAGCAGCCCTACAAGGAAGTTCTACTGTCAGACCAATATCACAGGTGAGGAGACAGAGGCACAGAGAGCTTAAGTTATCTGCCCAGGCTAGGAGGTGGTTTCCTCGTTTTCAACTGAATTGGATACAGGGACGAGGGGAGAGTATGAGAGAGAAAGGGGTGTTATGGGTGACTCCTGGGTTCTGGCTTGTGCAACTGGGCAGATTATGAGGCCATTCACTGGGCTTAGGAGCCTTGGAAGAGGGCCAGGTTTGGGGAAGGAATTTAATTTTAATTTAGTTTTGAACATGATAAATTTAAGATACTTATGAGTCATCTAAGATGTCAAGGATCCAGCTGAATATATGGGTCTGGAGCTCAAAGGAGATTTCCAGGCTTTGGATATAAATATGTTAGTTGTTGGCACAGTTGAGTGTGGGCACTAATGAGACCACGGGGAACAGAGCGTAGAGGAAGAGGAGGAGAGGGTGTAGGATAGAGCCTTGAGGATCTTTAATACTTAAGGGCCAGAGAAAGAGGAAGAGCCAAAACGCAGACAAGCAAGAAGCAGCCCAAACAGTTGGAGAAAAACCAGGAGATTGCTACATCTTGGAAATTAAGGGAGAAAAATTTTTAAAAAGAAGAAGTGGTTAATAGTGTTGAATGCTGCTAAGAGGTGCTTAAGATGAAGATGAATAAATGGAGAAGTCTGGATGTGTGGAAAGAGGAGGGGAAGGTAGTGGACAGCAGGAGGCTGACAAAGAGACCAGTTAGGAGACTGTGGGTGTGGCCCAGGCACTGAAGGATGGTGGCCTGGATAAGGTGGTGATTGTGGCCATGGAGAGGATGGATTTGAAGGATATGTATTTTGAGGTAGAACAAGCAAGACTGGCTGATGGCCTGGAATCAAGGATTGTTTCTACGTTTCAAGCTAGTGCATCTGGGTAAATGGTGTTGTCATTTACTATGATGGGAAAAGAGATAAGGAGGGATGGATTTGAGGGCAGAAATCAAGTTCTACTCAGACTGTGCTAAGTTTGAGAGGTCTATGGTATAGTCAACGGATATATGAGTAAGTGGTTTTGGGCACAGAAAAGAGTCATGGTAAGAGATGTATATTCTGGAATCTTCACCATCAAGATGGATTTAAAACACTGGGCTGGAATATGTCAGCCCCAGAGAGAACGAACATGGCCATCTAGTGAAAATGAGCAGAGCAGGTGCTCAAAGAGTACGGAGAGTTTGTCAAGGGGGTGGGAGAATATATTGATGAGGGACCCCTGAGGGACATCATGGCTTCAACAAGGCAGACTTCCCTTCAGAGGGACCTGTACACAGAGCTGTGGGATGTCCTTGCACTGGGCTCAGTGCCTGAGTACGGGAGCTGAGCTGGAGACCTTAGGCTTCTGGGCTCCAACATTTTCCTGAGCTCTTGCATTTGTTTTCTGGATTTCCCACACCCAAAATTGCAGGCTTGGATCCTGCAGAGAACTAACTGACTGGGAAGAACCGGGTGAACATCTACCTGACCTGCAGTGTTGCTGGAGGCTCATATCTTTCCACCTCAGGGACGTTGGCACAGGTGTGAGTCAAACCTGAGCTCATGGTGTCCATTTGGACACCTGCTACCTGATCCAATTTCCCCACCCCTACCACCCAACCCTACTTTTCTCCCTACAGTCACCTCTCCATGTTGCCAGGGTCCTAGTTCATGAATTAATGATTCATCATCAAGCCTGCCTGAGTTAAGACTTTCATTACCTCTCATTTAGACTGGCAAGAATCTATAATTGGTTTCCCTGCTTCTCCTCCCTTCCCTCTCCAATTTGTCTTTTGGTTGCCAGATTCATCTTTTTGAAACATAGCTCTAATCCAGCCTCTTCCCAGCCCAAACACCTCTAATAGCTCCCTATTTATAGAAGAGTGATTTCAGACTCTGAACAACAGTGACTTAGGGCTTCACAGAGATGGGAGTGGGTGTGTGGGCGGGGATGCCCACCCCTTGTCCCACCTGACTGGCTCCGCGTCTGCACCTATTTCACATAGGAGCCTCTGGTGTATCATTGCAGACTTTAAGGAATCAGAATTCATTATTTTCTAGAGAATAGAGCAACCAGAAAGCAAGGACCTTTAAAACTTATGCTCAATTACATTTCAGGCCATCTTTTCCACTGCTCTCTTTTCTATGCTCCCTTGCTCTGGTTAAAAGGAGCTGTTCTTTTTTTTTTTTTTTTTTTTTGCATTCAGTCTATTTTGTTGCATTGAAAATTAATTCCTTTGGCTTATGATATAAGGATGGGCTCCAGAATCAGATAGAAATGTGCTGAAATATTTGGATTTATCAGGTACTAGCTATGTGAAAGTGGACAAGTTACTTAATATCTCTATGCCTCAGTTTTCTGATCTGTGAAAGGGAAATAAATTTAGTGCTCCCCTCATAGGACTGTTTAAAGAGTTACATTAGACACTGTATATGAAGTGATTAGCACAGTGCACAGCTTGTAGTAAGCAATAAATTCCTGCTATGAATATTATTATGCAAAATATCTTCATTAATTTGGATTAAATCCAAGTGTATCAATAAAATAAACAACCATAACTTTGCTTAACAGTAAATTCCAGTGAAAGGCTGCTTTAGATTTGAATCAAAAGTTGGCTTATGTCATCTGTGTCACCCAGTTGATTTTGATTTTTTTTTTTTCATGACAACAAGCACTGAAAACATTGACTTACATAATGAAGTGAATGAGCAAACTTAAAAGGAGCTGTTCTTAATCCCTTTATGCATTTGCTCATGTTATGGTATGTCCTTCATTTAAACTTCCTTCCCATCCCAAATATCCAAATCCTATCCATCTTTTAAGGATCAAATGGTCCCGTCTCCAGGAGTCCATGATTTCCCTCAGTTAGAATCATCTCTCCTTCTAGATTCTGAGGGCACTTGACCTGGCTCACTCCTACAGTGTTTAACTCCTTCTATCTTAGGTTGGTATGTCTTCATACCATGTGGGAACACACTCCCCCAACTTGGGACACCAATAGATGCACGTCTCCTTCAACAACAAATGTTTGTTAAGCGCCTGTTGTGGGCCAAACCCAATTCTAGTGCTGGTGACACAGCAGGAAACAAAACAAAGCCCCTGCTTTTGTAAAACTTACATTCTAATAGGGGTAGGGGGTGACAAATTGGTAAACATATAATGTCAGATAGTGATTAGTTCTATGGGTAAAAGCAGAGGAGGATGGGAAGACAAAGAGTACTGGGAGGGGGGATGTTATAGGCCATGAGGGAAAGCATCTTGGAGAAGAGCATTTCAGGCATAGGGATCAGCAAGTGCAAAGGCCCTGAGGTGAGAGCATGTCTGAGGAACAGTAAAGAGGCCAGCTTGCCTCGTACTGAGTAGGCAGGGTTAGGTTGACAAGAAATGAGACCAGGGAGGTGTGAGAGAGCTCATGCAGAACAGTATTAGAATTTTGGCTTTTACTCTTTTATTGACCCAATTAGTTGCTTGAGCACTCACATGTTTGTATTAGCAGAAAGTCTATTACCTCACCTTTGAGGCCTCTCTTCCACTTCAAATCGTTCCACAACTGAGGACTTAGTTCAAAGAGGGTAGTCTTGCTCGCAAGTCCCAGGAGAAAGAGGTCACTCTGCTCAGTTCATTACCACTGTTCTTCAGTTGTTCCCACAGGGGATCCTCATGGGACATTTGTCCCAGGCAGCCTGACGGATGCTTTTCCACTGTTGTGGCCATGCTCCAGCTGGTCCACATCCCTGCCCAGGCCACAACGGGGCCCTGAGCTTGAGCTAAAAGATCAAAGGTCTCATATGTCACAAACCCATGCTCAGTCATTGTTGGAAAGCTCGACCACTTTGCCAATGGACTGGGCTTGGGGTGGCCTCCTGCCAGGACCACACACTGGACTGGCCGCTGCCCTACCCCTCACTCACCCCTAGACCCTGGCATAAACTCAGCAGAACTTTCATCTAGTGGTGTGGTGCATAGACCTGTATGAGTTAATTCCATGATACAGTTTGACACAAATGCACAAAGCTGTGGACTTTGAGCCTTATCTCAGGATGACTTCACCTCTCAACACAGAGGAGGAGGCTGGCGTACTACTTACATTCTGCTTCACTAGGCATCGCAGGTGTATTTCTCCCGTGTGAGGGAGGCTAATTGACAGGAGGAATCTGTCTGATTTACCTAAGTAACCTCCACAGCCCCTAGTTCAGGAAATGGCACTCAGAAAACATTTGTGGAATGAAATCTGATACATTTGAAATGAGCGAATCAATCTTTCATTTGTTGTAAAGTGTTTTAAAATGGGCGACCAGTGAGAAAATGATTTCCTATTCCCCTCCAAGCAGCTGGTATTTGTGGACTGACTGGCATACCATGGTGTTTTCAAATTTTGTTCAGAAAGACTCTGCTATACCACATGCCCTTGCATTTCTGTTAGCTGGTCAAGAGACCACCTTGAAAGTGGGCCAGGAGGCAAGGAAGGGAGGAAGGAGACCAAAGGCAGGCACTGCGTTTGTATTTTGCAAGAGTGGAAGAGTGAGGGGAGAGATGGCCCAGCAGGACAGGGGACCCTGCTCCCCGAAAATGGTTCCTTCCAAGATCCTGAACACAAACAGCCAGAGACACAGGGGTCGGAGTGAGATGGGGGTGCGAAAGCCATCAACATCTTTTGAGGTCTTAGTTGTGCCATTTCACATCATGAATTCAATAGGCTGGGAAGTTCAGACAGCTGTTCCCTCTCCACCTCGCTCCAGAGTCAGGGCAAACTGGCCTCCACAGACCCAAAATGGGACAGATCACAGAGGAGAAAACATTCTCTTCCACAGCCATCAGCCCTTTTGAGAGCCCTGAAAACCTGGATTTATCTACTGTGTGATTTTCTCTTTAAGCTGTCCCCTGGCGCTCCAATAATTAACATGTCTCTTATTCAAACCCACTGGCGCTTCATCCTCCTGCTTGTGATCCTGCAGTGAAATCCTAATGCTGAATTGGGTGCCTCCTCGTAGTTCCCATGACAACCAGCTATAATCACCCAGGTAAAAGTTTGTGCCTTCATTCTAGGCTTGTGGGAGAGAGAAGCAGGGTGATGAGAGAGACAAGCTCTTATTCAAATACAAAGACCCTCAACAATAGCTCCACAAATTACTCCGTGAAATAAATTGATTTGCACGACTACTTCTTTAGTTAGGTCTGACACAATTGCCTCTCCCACCCCCTCCCTGGCTCATGTTTCCATAAATCATTTAAAGGAGCATTTTATATTTATCTGTTTATATTCACTCTCCTTCTGGACGTCTGCTTCTGGTAAGGAATTATGAGATGCAAATCTTGACATTCTACTTAATTTAAAATTAATCCCCTTTTGTAATTTGTGTTATCTTATCACTATAAGCCACGTCCTTTTCCCAAGTGAAACATACCCACCAGACACACACACACACAAGCAGCTCAAAGAACGGCCCGGACAGGCTCTAGTGAAACCCCTGCTCCCTCCTTTGACCACGTCAAATATTTGGTTCCTCGGGCGGTGAACAAGTAGAGCTCACACAAAGGCCCATGCATGCAATTCTACTCTAACTTCCCAAGTCAGGGCCGACCTGGAATCTGAGGATGATTCTTGTCATCCCAGACTGCTGCAAGGAAGCTTCCCTTCTGCCATTTTCTGAAGTGCTGCTGCTGAAGCCCAAGACCCCATGACACAGGCTTTGTAACACGGACGAGAGACTCTGCGCACTACATCACTGTACACATCTCCCTTTCTCTTGGCGATCACGTTATGACTCATGCTAATCAGAGTGGGGCTTTCTGGGAAGTGGCCACCTGCTCGGAAAAACTAACTAACACTGCCCAGTCACTCGTATCACGTTCAGCTAGCTGCCTCCCACGGCTGAGTCACTGTGTGAGAAGAAGTTGTCTTTGCTGGTATTTAGGATATAACTTCAGGGTCACATTCCTTGGTCATTAGCTCCAACCTGTCCACGGAGAGTGGAAAGCCCACTTTCCAGGTGGCAACACACAGACACTCCATACTCTCAGCCCTCTTTATTATCCTCATCTTCAATCCACTCCTCTCTCGACACTGTTTCTGGATGGATATACATGAGTGACAGGGGGATGGTTTTAGGGGTAGGACGATTGCTATGTCACAGTTTTGAGTATAACATTCATCCAGGCTGGAAGACATCATATGTGGTTAATGTCACCTTTGGCCGCCGCTGATGCGCTGGGAATCATTATCGGACTTGAATGATCAGAGTTTCAAAATGCAGTGTAAGTGGCTTCTACTTAGTCTTGTAGAGGTGCTTGCTGGCTCCTGAGAGGATGTGATACTTGCCTTTGTATAAGCGTGTCTAGGACTGACTTGTCCATCAAGCGCCATACGCATAGTGCCTAGGGAGCATGATACTTTTAGGGGCCTATAGAAATATTTTAACTCCTTTTAAAGTGAGGAGAAAAAAATAAATATAATCCATCTTAGATTATATTTGTCTTTAAACTAGTGTAATCACAAATATAATTTTTAATATTTTTTTATGGAAGAAGGGGCCTACAAAGGCAGAAGTAGCGACGGCCCACAGAAGTCATAATGCAGCCCCTGAGTCTGTCATTTCTAGTTATAAGCCCCTTCGAACAACAAATCACATACGTGGAGACGAAGGCCCAAGATGCTAATGACACAGCATGCAACAGTAGTTTATAGAACCAGCAGTCAGGGTTGAGTATAAAGCTATTTGTCTTTCTAGTGCATAGAATTTGTGTGTGTGTGTGATTTGCTGGGTTGAGTATAAAGCTATTTGTCTTTCTAGTGCATAGAATTTGTGTGTGTGTGTGATTTGCTGGGTTGAGTATAAAGCTATTTGTCTTTCTAGTGCATAGAATTTGTGTGTGTGTGTGATTTGCTGAAGGTCGTCTACAAATCCGCATTCCCACATCCCTGCCCTTGGTCAAGTAGCTTTCTTCTAAAATCTTTCTGGAAATTTGAGAATTGTCCCTTATTTCTTGAGACACTCAGGAAACTAAGTTGGTCATATCTCATTATGAAACAGTTCATGATCCCAGCTCCTTGGAAAGGCTGGAGGGATGCTTTTGAAAGCTGGCTATTTTAGCTAAGAATGTTAATCATGCTGATTCTGCTGTCAACTGAGGTTATACCATCTGATCTTCCATTTCACTTGTCATAATCATTTATGCTCTACCCCTTGACATGACACATAAGTCCTTTTTATTATATTACACATTAAATACACCAGAACACACTAAAAACTCTTCGTTATCCAGTAACATAATATAAAGTGAGTCCATCTTTATCTCCTCTTAAAAGCATCTAGTTACTGAAGTGCCTACAGACCCTGCCTAAGTTACTTTTACCTGCAGGGCAATGAGGAAGCACGAAACTCCACAAAAGATATAAGAAGTCTGCAAGAAATAGAATGGATTCAGGTTTTTTTGCAGAGGGAAGATTCTGGGAGATTGAGTCCATTCAGTATACGGAAGAAAGGAAAACAACTTCATTGAAAATTTCCGCATGCTGGGTTCTTTACCAGATTATCTTCTTTGAGCCTTATAATCTACCTGTTATCTTTATTTTACAGGTGGAGAAACCATCTTTCAGACAGTCAAGTGACTTGCCCTAAGTCACACAGATATTAATTGGTAGAAATAAGATTTAGATCCAAGTTTGCATGATACCAGGTCAGAGAATTTTTCTGGGCTGGATAACTACTTATCATTGCCATCATAGTATGAAAGCAGCCACAGACAATATGTATACAAACGGGCATGGCTGTGTACTTGTAAAACTTTATTTACGAAAATAGGCAGCACCTGGATTTGGCCCACGGGCTCTAGTTTGCCAACCTCTGCTTTACCTATGGGTCTTAATCCCGGCTGCCATTGGAATCACTGGGAAGCCTTAAAAACTCTTGATGCACAGGACTCATCCCATATCAATTAAATGAGATCACATTTAAAGCAGCCTTCCCAAGTGATTCTTACAACTGCCACAATTGAGAACCCCTGCTCTACAGCTTGTTCAGGAATAAAGGCAGCCAAGTTAGAGACATACAAAAAAATGAAGTTTACAGATAATCCTCTGCATCTATCCAAATCCAGTTTTCCCTTCAGGAGCCAGCCAAAATCCTACCACCTCAATTACAACTTCCTTGTCTTGACTAGAAAAATCGAGCCCTCTCTTATCTGAATTCCTACAAGAGTGTGTTGCAAAATTAGTCCCATTGCAATATATTTTGTGTTATTGTCTCAACAGTTATTCAAATCTCCTACTATTACTTAAACTTCCTTGTGGGTAAACCCTGACTTTTCAAACAGCCTGTAAACTGTGGGCTTATGGCTTTACTCACAACATCTAACACAGAACCAGCTACAAAGTAGGTGCCGGTAACTGCAAGGAGCTTTCTTGAGGGGGACAGAAATGAAAATGTGGGGGGGGGTTTGAAAATGGATTTGATTCGAATGTATTTTTGTAGAATTCAATAATTTTCCTTATCTTCTCCTCTTCCCCCAATCTGCTCCTTCTTCAATCTTCCCCACCTTAGTTAATATCAACTCCATCCTTAAAGATCTTGGAATTGAGCTTGACTTTTCTCCTTTCTCTGACACCCACATAAACTAGTAGTTCTACCTTTAACATATACACAAAATCTGATCATTATTTACCACCTGCACTGCTACTGTCGTGGTCCAAGTCACCGTCCACCACTTGGATTATTGCCAAATCCTCTTAACAGTTCTCCCTACTTCTGCCCTAGCCCCACACCCTGCCTATTCTCAACACAGTATCCAGAGTGATCTTGCTCGAAAAGTTTAACTCTGCTTAAAATGCTCCAATGGCTTTTCATTTCAAAGTAAAAACCAAAGTCTCAACAAGGCATTTCTTTGACCTCATCTCCTAATACTCTCCCCATTGCTCACTCAATTTCAGCCACTCTGGTCTTCTCGCTAAACCTTGAATAAGCCAGGCAGGTTCCCACCTCAGGGCCTTTGCACGTGCTGTTTCCTTTTGTCTGACTTCTAACCCCCTGGATATCTATATGGTTACCTCTCACTGACTTCAAGTCTTTGTTCACAGTCCCCCAGTGAAGTCTTCGTGACCATGCTAACATTGAATCTCCCTTTCTCCTCTGATACACTCTGTACCTTTCTCTTGCTTTGTATCTCTCCATAATGCTTCTCACCTTCTGACTGACTATATAATTTACTTATTTGCTTTGTTTGTTGACCATCTCTCCTAACTAGAATGTAAGCTCCATAAAGGCAGGATCTTTGCCTGTTTTGTTTACCTGTATCCCCAGTGCCTAAAAAAATGCCAAGCACATTGTAAAGGACATTTGTCATTGAGTAATGGACAGGCTACCAACCTGATAGTCAGTCTCCTGAGAACACATATGTTGGTGTGATGGGCACCTGTGGTTTTGGTCCATCAAGCACCATTCACCTCTCTTATGGTAGTAAGAGCCTTCTATTCTATAAGATACCATGTTATTTGAGTGGAGCAATTTCCTCTCCCACCCTAGCTCCAAGGGTGGGCACATGATTCTGGCCTAGGGTACTACTTGGCTATAGTGACTGGAGTTACCAGCTTAGCATTGAGCATGTCTGTCCCAGGCCAATCCAAATACTGCTTGTGACCTCTCTGCTGAGAGACTGCAGAAGATTATTTTTCTGCTGAGGTTGCTAAGTTGGCAGAATAAGGAAGGGTCTGGGGCTATTTCTCACTGTATGGCAGGAGCCTATTGAAAAGACGGAGAGAGAAATGAACCTTGACACTATTGCTTGAACTCTGGACTCACATATTCCTAAAATGAAATCTGCCCTGGTGTTTCAGCTGTGTGACTAAACAAATCCCTGTTGTTATTTAAGCTTGCGTTTCTGTCACTTAATACTAAAAAAAGTCCTGAAAAATAAATCTGGTATGAAAAGACTCATTCTTATTGCTAAACACTTTTTTCTTTTTTTACTTTTTCAACAACTGATAACTTTGAGAAAACTGAGGCAACATAATGAAGATTGAATACTCACGTAATTTATGAAAAGATAATACAGAGGCTTCTTTTTATTGTTTGGTATGGAATGGTGTCTCTAAATTTTTATAATTAACTAGTGAACACATTTAGTATTATTAATTTTTTATGGAGCTTTAAATTAGTAGGTTAATACTAGATTCTGGAGTCCTAACTGAGGAAGGATATGAAGGGTCTCCTTATGCTACATTGATTGCAAAATAAACGGCAGGAAAGGCTTCTACCTTCACGTGTCACTCATCTTAGTAACCCCCATGCATAGTGCCTGCCATATGGTTGATATTCAGGAAATTTTTACGGATTAAATCAGATAACAACTTAATTATTGAGAAAGTAAGTTGTTCTTAGCATTTTGTTGGGTCACAGACTTCTATGAAAGCTCTTCCAGAAAAATGCTTACCCGTGCACATAACACACACACACACCATACACGCACCACACGTGCACATGCACACATACACACACACAAACTTTGCATAAAATGTCTGGGTTTTGCAGTGTCCTTGAAGCGCCTGTAAACTTGCAAGGTGTCCATGGATCCTAGGTTAAGAACTGCTTTGAATAATCCCACTGCAGTATATGGCCTATCCAGTATTTCCATCTAGAATTTTGATATTTCAAAGGTGATACACACGATTAAACATGGACTATTGAGGCAGGTTATTGGATTGGCAGTTTAGTGGTGAAGTGGCTTTGGAGTTAGAAGTAGATTGCCTTTGTCAATAAATACATGTACGACCTCAGGTAACTTAGTTAATCTCTTTGACCTTGCCTCAGTTTCCAAATACGTAAGATGAACATAATAAGCCAATCTCCTTCATATGTTTGTAGTGATGACTAAATTAAATACTGCATGTAGAGCAATTAGCACAGTTCCTGCTATATAGTAAGCATTCAATAAATGTTAGCTGCTAATGGTGTTAAAACCATTTACAAAAGGTAATATTTTAAATAGAATGAACTCATTTTTCTATCATAGCTCAGGTGGGAATGTTGCCAGCCACCAGAGAGGTAACTATGGGATCCTTCATACTTTCTTTGCATTCTAGCATTTGTGATACAAAGTTATATTTTCTACACATTATAAAAAGTTGATTCCTATTGCCTACAGGATAATAATGGCAATCTCTCAATCTTCAAGATCTTTATATTATATAAGTAGGAACCCTTGGATCAGCCAAGGGTTACAAGTTAAAGGTCAAGTTAGTTAAAAGTTGATGCAGGAGCCTTGTGGAAAACCCAGCCAGAGTTGCCATCTATCCCATTCCTAGGCTTTCTCTTTAGTGACTGTTGAAGAGACTCATGTACTGAATCAAGGCTCTGAAACTCAAATGCTTTCAGAAGCCACAGAGGTAGCCTAGATGTGAAGGTGGCCGGGTTTCAGAAAACAGGAGAGTTATGAGCCTCCTCTAGAGACATTCAGATTCTGCTTTTTAAAACATGGTGCTTGCCAAAGTGAACTCATCTATCAGCCACTAGTTTCTAATTGCTGCTCTTAATGAAACTCCAAAGGGAGAGAATTAAATCAAGTGTCAGCAAACCTTTTCTGTCAAGGGCCAGATTGTAAACATTTTCAGCTTTGCAGGGCATACAGTCTCTGTCACAACTACTCAGCTCTGCCATTGCAGCATGAAAGCAGCCACAGACGTACATAAACAAACGAGCATGGCTGTGTTCCAAAGGGAGTTAGCCCGCTGGCCACAGATTGCCAACCCCTGGGCTCAAGCATGTCTAACTACCTGCTTCCTCAGAGAAAGAGAGGAAGTGGGTCATACCCATCTTCACATCCCTAGAACTAAGGAGTATGTAGCACACGGCAAACGCTCAGGAAATGTTGGTAGATCCAACGACTTCAGTAGAAGATGTATTCCTGATGGTCAAGCTGGTGCTCAGAGCTCAAACCGCCTGTCCCAGGAAAGGGCTGAAGATGAAAATCTCTAACTTGGAGGCACTCTTCTCTCTGAGCAAAGTCCAGGGTTGGACTAGATGAGCCCTGAAGTTCCATCTAAGCTGGAAAAAAACTTGAAGAAAAGATAGAAGGCAGAAAATAAAGTCTCTTGAATGCATCCTTTATCCCAGCTCCCAACTGCAAATTTAAGCAGATTGAGAGACTCCACATATCTAACTATGTTTTGTATGACATAGAAGCCCGAGTTCTTTCTCTGACTTGGAGTGGCCTTTCCAAGGCTGGAACATGATTTTGCTTCCTACTGAAGCCATCACCAAGCCATCTTGGCTAAAAAGCGCTGCACCATGCCCAGAGCAATAGTTTAAACAGCTTCAACTGTGAGCTGCTCTCCAAGTAGAACGTAAAATTATTCCCCGAGCAAACTACCCATCGCCGCCCCTGACTTCTGTCAAGTAAAGTGAGCAGCTGCTCCACCAACAAGGTGAGTTCCTACAGCCCAACACCAACAGCACAGCCCGAGCACGGCTTGTTTAGAGAGCTTATATTTATACAGAATCAAGAAAAAATGCCTCATCATATCCTTCTTAGGGAGGAAAAAGAGGGGAGAACAAAGCCGAATGGAAAGACCCCACAATCCTCTGATTACTGGAGCCAAAATACCAAAAGGTGATTTATACCAACTGTCATTACAAATAAAAGAGTCTGGGTCTGTTTTAGAAAGATGCTAAAAGCAGAGAAGGTGGCCTACATGTTTTTTGCACTTTATGTTTCCCTTTTATGTCCCTACCTGTAGTACTCATGAAAAAAATAATCTCCTCTAACCAGGAGCAGCCCAGCCAGTTTGCCCGGCCAAGATCTCTTCAAAACCTGAATAAGGGACAGGAACAGCATTCGAGAGGGAAAGGCAATATAGGGATTTGAAAATACACTATTTTCATCCAGTCCGTTCTCTGGGTTTTATGGTCACTGGGTCAAAGGGTTAGATGAGGATCTTCCTATTCCCCAGATGAATTGTTCCAGAAAAATATGGTAGAAAACAAATGCTGCAACCATACTGCCTGGCCTCAAACCAGCTCTGCACCCACATCCTTGGGCAAGATACTTGTTTGCTCTATGCCTCAGGTTCCTCATCTGTGGAAATGGAGGCAATAATAAAACATGTCTTATAGAGTAAGGGTGAATTAAGTGACATTACAATTCAGCACAAACAGAGCCTGGCATGTGTGGTGAGTGTTCGGTAAATGTGGCCATGGCTCTTTGGCTGGATTCTATTGGTGAATAAGATGCATAGTGGTATCAAGAGATTTTTATTAATTTACATTTTGCTTTCCTACTTCTGGGGCCAAAGATCCTTTGAAGTTTAATATTTTAATCCATGAATATATACCAAGTTAATTTTTCTTTTTAGTCAAGCAATAAGGAAACTCAGAAAAAAACAATTTATATTGTCTTTCAAATTCCCCTGATGCTACCAGGGTCAGAAATGTCATGTTTTAACAAGATGGCTTAGACAGAAGATGACAGTTTGGTTAAAAACTTCCACTAGAAAAATTGACCTGTAACTCTGGGTCCCTAAAGCACAAGCAGAATAAGCCAGGTAGTGACCACCCTTTAACAAATATAAATGACACAATTGTTTACTTGGTGCGATTTTAATTCAGCCTTAAAGCTCTCTACAGTCAATTTTGGTAACTGATCCCCTCTAATGGAAGATTAAGTGCCTTGAGGCAAATAAAAAAAAGAAATTTGTTTTGACATTATGAGACCAATACGTCTTGGAAGCCACTAAACTACACGGGGACAAGGCTCTGAGTATATTTTTAAAATGCAGTTTTAGATTTCAGTACAAAGTCTATTGCCCTGGTCTAAAATATATGAAAGAAGTTAAGATTAGCATGTGAGAAATCACAAGTGTGATTTTATTTTATTCTTTTGTCTGGTTTTAAGACAAAATTTATCTAACTAAACAGGTCAAATTGAATTAAGAGTAAGACTTTACAAATGCTTTGCTGGAACATTGGTCATTTAATTGTACCATTTCTACTAAAAGCTCTTGACTATGAGCACTCATTTAATTCTGTAAGTTATTGAACCTAAGTGCTCTCATCATGCAGCCAAAGACCACATGAGTCCAAGTCTACATTTAGAGACGGGTACTGTTTTCTCAATGGTGGGCATCTCTCTCTGGAAATGTTGCCTGTGCAGAGATCTGAAGGCTGGGTTAATATTTCAGACATCTATATTCGGCTCAGGGTCTGACTCAAAGGGACTCCTGGATTAAAAAAAAAAAATGTTGTTCTCTTCCTGTGGTGATGAGTATGTTGAAAGAGCAACAATCTCTACCTCTCTGTGGAGTAATGATAATGATGATGTGACCCTCCCAGAAATTAGGTAATTTGCTCACATGCTCATGGATGCTACAGTTGCCCACATCCCTTTCAAAGAAGTTTACCAAGTGCATTAGACAAGCATAGCCAAATGGCACTAAGTGTCACACCCTTCAACATGCCCCTGGTTTTCTTTTTGCAGTTCCCTGTTATGGAAGACAAGCCACTGACTCTCCTTTCCTAAGGTAAGTTCTCCTCCTGCCTAAGGGTTGCTAGCCAGGAGAGGCATTGAAGGAGAAATGGCTTCTCCTTGGCATATTTTATATTAGGGGACTCTAAAATCCCAGCTTCCTGTTGACCTGCTCTCTTTTGAACCTTGTGAGGCACAGGGGGGCCATGACGGATAGCAACTACAAAGACCAGATCTAGGCACCCAATCATTCCCCAAGGTAGACATGCAATAATCTGTAACAGACCTGGATTATAAGGGACGTTTACACTGTTGCTGAAGTGGGCAGCCCTGAATCCCCCAAGATAACATATTGTAAGGTAAGTGACTTTATTTGAGGAACTCTCCCCCTCTAAACACCCTAACTTTCTGACCTCAGGTTTCAGAAATCTGCACACTCTTGACCCCTTTTTCCAACATGGCGCTACTGAACAGCCAGCATACCCGTGTTTAATGTAAGCAAATTCTACTCGGGGGAACTGGAAAGAGAGAGACAGAAACTGAGAGACAGAGATTGTAATATTTCCATCTGTTCCACTCATTGAGTGTGTGAAAGCCTGCTAGTCACTCAGTGCTTTCACTTCCCTCTCTAACAGTGGGAGCATCTTGCCACACTGAGTGTGATTCTAGTATTTAAAAGATGCATATTTTTCTATTAATATGGCCAGTAAAATTGAACCAACTACTTCATCAATGCTCAATTAAAGAGACAGCAATCTACTCCATGCTGAAAGAAAAACGGGTGTTGGTGATCTTACTGAGAGACTGAGATGGTCTCCAGTGTGGCTCTTTCCCAAAGGGTTTTTAAGGCTAATAGTGACTTGAGGCAATGTTCACTTTGGATTTTCTTTAGAACAGAATTATTGTATGAGATGCGTCTCCTGTACTTTTCTCTGTAGCCAGTTTTCATGAACTGAGGCTGAGAGAATATATTCACTGCTCACCTTATTCAAGGATTTATTTATTCGTTTGGGCTTAAAATTGCACACATTCCATGAGTTGCATTAGAGGCAGAGAAGCCAGATACCCCATATTAATGAAATTATAAAATTTTTGTGTGCGGATCTGGTTCTGTCTTGAGGAGCATCTCCCACGAGAGTTAGGGAAATTCATCACTGGCAGAGCAGCTGTTGGTAGTGATTGATGAACTCCTGGATGATGCAGCCCTGGCTTGTTTGGCATTTGTATCCATGCCTTGGCTGAAAGTTTAGAGAGCACATTGATTTAATTTGTGGATGACAGGAGTCTGGAAAGGGCAGCAAATGCACCGGTGATAAAATGAGGATCCAAAAAGATCATGACAAGCTGGAGCAATGGGACAAATCTAACAAGATAGAGGTTAACAGTAATAGATAGAAGATCCTGCACTTAGATAAAACAAGCCAGGACTCCTGGTACATTCCAGGGAACTTATTGATCTAAATCTCCAAGTGTGGGACAAGGAAGTGTAGATATCAGGAGGGCATGTGTTGTGGGGGGAGCATGGTTTAGCAGTAGAGGTGTGCAGAAGATTTGAGGATTTGGGTTGAAAGCTAGTTCAGGGAGTATGATGTAGCTCCCCGAATCCAGTGGGATCTAAGATCGCAGCAATAGAAATAAAAACAACACTCAGCTGGCCATGGTAATGGTGGGGGTTGAGGCAGGGGGAAGGTGGATGGAAGGAGGAGGTCAAGGATGTCTTCTTTCATCCTGAGGATTTTTGGCTATTGGCTCATATTTAAGAGGGAGATATTCAGAAGCTAATTCAAAGCTCTCTGCCCATGAACTTATCATTTGTGGTCTTCTTAGCAGGATGATGTGGCAGAACTATTTCATTTGGGGAACAATTGGTATCAGCATCTTTAGATCTTTTCTTCAGGCTGACTACGTTCCCCCAGAGAGGACACGTCTCTCTTGACCAGTTGGAATACCTCTGGTTTCCAGGCATTATCAGAGCGAAGTGGAGGAACAGGGCCATTTAGTATGTAACCTTTTACTTAATCCTCTTGTTTTCAATATATACCTCTGCCCTCAACTGCACTTATTGTCTCCCAGTCAAGAGTCCTTCTGTTTTACTCACTCCAGAGAATAAACTTCAAGTCTTGACCCAGAGTGGGGGGTTGGCAGTCACTTGGCTACATGAAGTTGGAGAGGGAATCTGAAAGTCTAATTGCTTCTCAAACAGATACTAAACCAATTCCACTCCTTTAGGTTCCACCTTCCCTCCCATTTCCACCAGTACCTGATACCACCCGTTCCCGAGCCTTTGGAGGTTCTGCGGCATATACCAGGTAGCAGCTTGGCTTCCTCCATCTTCCTCCATCTTCCTCCATCTTCCTCCATCTGCTGAGGTAGATCCATTTGCCCACTTTGTTGCTGATGTCCCTGCTCCTGTTCTCTTTGTCTTTGTGGGTTTACACCTTTAAAACAATCCATTTACTGTGATTTTAGAGGGTTTAGCAAGGACACAGAAGTTAAATCTGTCTAACAAGAAGTTCTGTGTAAGGTTTTATTGCAGCATTTTGTAGTCATCAAAAACTGACTCCACAAGAAGATTCTCCAATTAAGGGAATTATGGAATTTGCTGCTTCATCCATGCCTTGGGGTACTAGACAATCATTAGAATGAACGAGTTATATCTACACCAGGCTACTTGCAGGATTTCCACGACATAAATGAAAAGTGAGGTCCAGAGAAATGTATAACATATGATTCAACTTTTGTAAAACAAATGGCAAAATCCTTATAGATGTAAATATATATTTATAATAATTTTATTTTAAAATGGATTTCCCAGTTTCAGACAGGTGAGGGTGGGGAGAGGCTGAGAGGAGTAAGCACAGAAGAAAAAGTAAAAGACTAGAAGGAAATAAATGTGTTTATAATAAAAATAGTATGTATAATATCCTATTAATGTAGCTTTACCTACATATTTGCATATATGCATAGAGAGATATGTGAATGCATGGTTACTGAAATGTTAACAGTGATTTACTCTGGATAATAAGATTATTTTTGCATTTTTCCTACATGTTTCTGTAGTAATTTTTTTTTTACAGTGAGTATGTATTATGAAAATAATGCAGAAAAAATCTTTAAAAATAAAAGTTCAGAGCTACCCAAAGATGGAAGGATCTATAAATGGAGGTAGCAGAGTTTATTTCCGGCATGGTGGATAAAGGCACAGGCATTGTCGTCAGAGAGATCTGCTTTCAAATTCTGACCCTAACATTAATAAGGTCATTTAGCATAAGGCTTAAGAGCAAAGGTTGCCCGGGGTTTGAATCCCAGCTCCACCATTTACTGGCTGTGTGACTTTGGGCAAGTCATTTAACCTCTCTGTGCCTTAGTTTCCTCATCTGGAAAAAAAGGATAATGATACTATTGCCTTGATGCTACTTTCAACAGGGTTGAAATGAAGATTAAAAGAGTTAATATTTGTTAAATGCTCAGAGCACTGCCTGGCACATAGTAAGTGTTATATACGTGCTTGATTTCCCCCTTTCTCTGCCTTCCCTGGTTTTAATCTATACATGTTTTGTATGTCTCCATTTTATCTCCTCTCTTAGCATATCAATTACACTTTTTTATTTAACTTTTCCAGCAATTGTCGTAGAGTTCACAATATACGTTTTAAACTAATCTAAGTCCACTTTCAAATAACAGTATACCTTTTCACGTGTAGAAAAAGTACCTTATAACAGAATATTTCCAGTTTCTTCCACTCAACCTTTGTGGCATTACTGTGATTCATTTCACTTACCCATACACTCTGATCACTTGATACATTGTTACTGTTATCGCTTTACACAAAAATTTATCTTTTATAGCAATCAATTCTCTGATGCTCTTCCTTTCTTTATGCAGATATGTTTCTGACCTACAATTTTTGTTCTGCATGGGGAACTTTTAACATTTACTGCAGAACAAGTCTGCTTGTGAGGAATTCCCTCAGTTTTTTTTTCTGAGAAAGTCTTTATTTCTCCTTCACTTTCAAAGGATAATTTCACTGGATATAGAATTCTAGGTTGGCAGGTGTTTTTCTGTTAACACTTTAAAGCTTTCACTCTGCTCTCACCTTTCTTGCATGGTTTTGATGAGAAGTCTGCTGTAATTCTTATCCTTACTCCTCTGTAGGTAAGGTGTTTTCATTCCTATGGCTTCTTTCAATATTTTGTTTTTGTCTTTGATTTTCTTTAATTTGCATATGATGTTCCTAGGTGGTTGGTTTATTATTGTTGTGGTTTGTATTTATCCTGCTTGGTTTTTCTGACCTTCACTGGTCTGTGAGTTGGTGTCTGTCATTAATTTTGGAACATTCTCAGCCACTATTTCAACATTTCTTTTCTCTTTTCTTTCTTCTCCTTCTAGTATTCCAATGACATGTACGTTATACCTTTTGTTATTGTCCCACAGTTCTTGGGTGTTCCGTTCTTTTTTTTTTTTTCATTATTTTCCTCTTTTCATTTCAATTTGAGAAGTTTCTGTTGACCTGTGTTCAAGCTTACTGATTCTTTCCTTGACTGTGTCCAGCCTACTGATGAGCCAATCAAAGACATTCTTTATTTCTGTTACAGTGTTTTTGATTTCTAGCATTTCCTTTTGATTTGACTTTCCATCTCTCTGCTTACATTACCCATCTGTTCTTGCATGTTGTCTACTTTTTCCATTAGGGCTCTTAATCATATTAATCATATGATATTAATCATAGTTATTTTAAATTCCCTCTCTGATCATTCTTGCTTGTGTTTCATATTCAAGTCTGGTTCTGATGACTGATTTTTCTCTTCAGACTTTTTTCTTGCCTTTTTCATGCCTTGTAATTTTTTGTTGAAGTCAGACATTTTTTATTGGGCAATAGGAACTGAGGTAAATAGGCACTTAGTGTGAGGATTTATGTTAATCTGGCTAGACGTTGGGCTGTATTTAATACTGCTGCAGCTATAGGTATCAGAGGCTTTGTATTTCTCTGGTTCCTTGCTTTTGTCTCCCCTGTAGACTTTGGGCTTCCCTAAATACTCCACCTCAGTGAGTCTGTGTCTTGAAGCTCTTTCAGCTGCAATCTACTGTTATTATACCAGAACCCTGTTGGTGTGGTAGCAAGGTCTGGGGAAGAGGGAGTATTCTATAGTCTTCTGATTAAGTCTCCTTCCTTTAGCCTGTGTTTCTGGGCTGTGACCTTCACAAGTGTTTCTCCCTGTCTCCTACTCCCTTCACTGGCTATGGCATTCCCAGTCTATTTCGTTGAAGCCCTGATCTCTCTTGGCTATGGTTGTTGGGTTTTTTGTTTTTCCCTTAGGCAACACAGGAAGGTTAGAGGGACCTGGAGTGGGAAGAATGCCCATCCCCCAGCTGGGATAAGGCCCAGGCAAAGTGTTTTCCCCTGGAGTGTATTGTGGAGAAGGCTCTGGGTGTATTTCACAATGATTATACTGCTCCCACAAACTAATCCACAAGGGAATCTTTCTCAGATCTTCACCTTGAGAAGCTGGTGTGGTTCTAGAGATAAAGCCCATGAAAGAGTGGGACCCCCACTAAAACTGTGGGCCCCAGCAGTTTCTAACCCTCAAGCTAGTCTGCCTTCAGCTTCTAGAGATTTGTCAAAGTGACCATTTGAGTGTTCTTACCAGTTTGTGTCTCCAGCGGCTTCTGCTCCAGGTGAGCAGATTGTAGCTATATTCTCTGTATTCACCTGTCTCTCCAGATTTGGGGGTGGCAGTTTGCCTTGTGACTTCATTTCTCTGATGAGTGCAAGAATAGTCATGGATTTTTAGTTTGTCCAGCTTTTTCTTGCTGCTAGGATGGGAGTGATGACTTCCAAGTTCTTTATATGCTCAAGTTGAAATTGGAAGTCTACGTTCTTGTTTTTAAGTAGAAGCTTCTTAAACTCTCTGCTCCTCAGTTTCAACATTTATAAAGTGGGAATAACAATATCTATCTTCTAGCATGATTATGGAGAATAAAGGAGAGAATACATAGCACATAGTACCCAGCAAATAGTTGGGTACTGGTACTCATCCTCTCCCTACACCCCCCACAATGAAACCATTAGAGGTGTGCAGGCAGAAGTAGAAAGACGCCCTGGTAGGGACAAGGTGGAGGAGATTCAATGTCAGAAGGGTAGTTAGGGAAAAAAAGTCTTTAAGATCTTTTTTATTTCTGAGGTTCCATAGTACACTTCCTCCAATTTTCCAAATCTGGTCACTCCCGAGGAGAAAGCTAATTAACAGAATATGCAAGTTAAAGAGCAGTTATAACACTAATTAACATTTTCATATCAACAGCCAGTTCAGTTCTGTACATGTGTAAATCAAGACAGTGTCTCTGCAGCTATGAAACCTCACACTGGAAACTTGCAATTATTCTGCTATCTAAACAGAACTGAGACGCTCAGAAATGCCGGCTTCTGAAAGCCTCTTCATCTAAGGCCGTGTCCTAAAAGGTCAATACCATGCTCCATAGCAGACGAACAATGAATTTGAGCTTCATCACGTCCTTTGGTTGGCAGGTACTGAATGGAGTGATGAAACAATAGCCTCCTTTGCAGGCAGATGAGCCCGTAGGGCAGAGGTGTCAGTCCCAAAGCTAGAGCCGTGGATTCTTCACCTCACCCCCACCCCTTTCAATCACAGGAAACTAAATCTATACCTTCTTAAAATGTGGACACACTGGATTTTGCTGTGCTTTGCTGGTTGATAGTCACGACTTGTTAAACAGCTCCGCAGAGGGCAAAGCAATTGGGTGGTTGTAATTCTCAGGGAAAGGAGTTTTGTCAGTAAAGGAATTGCTGCACCACCATCTCCTCCGCCGCCACCTCCTACAAGGAGTTTCTATGCAGCAAATAATGCATCTTCCCAAATATGCTTTGCATAGCATTAACTGAAGGCATGCACCTGAACTTCCGGGCATAACAATGGCTCTTAGTCCGTTTATCATAGCATAGACCCTGGAGAGTCAGGAAAGATAGAGCCAGAGACTCTCAAAAAACCCCCAAATTTGCCATTATGACAATTTTTGTACACGCCCCCACATGCTTGCTTCCTAAACACTTCCTCCATCCACACTCTCCAACTTTAGTCACAAGTTTTTGCTCTCATTTGTTATTTAAATAGAATACAACTCTCAATTTTTTAAGTTAAAAAAAGAAATTGTGCAAACTCATGGACTTCAAGTTCTTTTCTGATCTGACAGAGTCTAATTAAAATTTGAGAGTTTTCAATTAAGAATACTGAACCTCCAATCACAATGTTATTACCAGAGTAACAAATTATCAAGTAAGAGAAACAATCAGAATTACTCTTTTTTTTGTCAAAGGTGGCCTAGCCAACTTACTTATAGGAAACAACTTCCAACTCAGAGGGTTCAAGAGACTTTAAAGAAGGAACTACCTATAAAGGTGTGAGTAAGGTTAAGGGAGCAGTTGAGGGAGGTTGGGGCACCCAGAGACCAATAACAGTGGGAAACAATTTCCCACTGGAGTGGCAGGTGAGCCCTGCTGAGTGTGGGGGCCCTGGAAGAGCCTCCCCTGTAGCAGGGCTAGAAACACAGCCCAAAGTAGAGAGGGAGTGGGAATGAATAGCCTGCCCCTTATCTCCTGGGTGAGGTGGGCCAGGGCTCACTCTCAGGTTCGTGCAGTGCAGGGTCATACCTGAAAGTGAAGGCCTCCTTAAATTTGGGGGCTTTGCCTGCCTCACTCAAGTCTCCACTCTCCCATTGGCCAAAGCCAACAAGGCCATCCACAAGGTGGGGGAGGGATATACATTCTGTGGGGCTCAGCCTCCTGGGGCTCAGGCCAGGGCTCAGAAAGGAAGAGATGCATCATGGGAGCAAGGGAGAGTCCTAGAGAATAACATGCATCGTTATTTTCACAGGTCATGGACAATTTCTAAGTCTTAGGGCTCTTAAAAGACCCTTTTGTTCATATTATTTTTCAAGGACAGATTTTTGATAAAGGAAGAAAATAAGCTGGTACCAGTCATTCACAAACAGAAGCAAGATTGATATTCTTGTGATTACACTCAATTTAGCATTTTATCAAATTAGCTTACTGGAACTAGTTTTATGGGAAAAAGATTTCTCTCCCTCTGTAGAAGGGGAGAGGGAGATCTCTTTCATCTCTTCCCAGGACTCCTCTTGTTAAGTATGAAGACTCATTTTTAAGGCTAAGCTGTGAAATTTCATTAGTCAGCATTATAAGCAAAAACAGTGGGCCAGCAGGGCTCAATCTTACTGACAGAAGTGGACAAAGGAGTGAATGATATTTTACTAATACTGGTGAAATGAGGAGCATATAGCTTTATTCTTCCACACACTTGATACGCACTTTTTTTTTTTAACAAAGGAGCAACATTTTTAACATTTCACAGGAGTAACTATATGTGCAATGAGGAGGAAAGGGCAACAGAGCAGGTTCAGGGTGGAAGCTCCGTGGTCAACTAAGTGCCCCCTCCAGCTGAGCACTCAGCCCACAGGCCCTCCCAGCTGTCCGGGGATCCTGTTCCCAAGTGGACGGTCAACATGGACCCAAGAGCCTACTGTACACACTATTAGTTCTGTGCGTTCCACTGATAACAATTTTGAAATACAGAGACAACTCAAATGGAAATGCTTTTAGAGCAAAGCTCTTTTGTGTAAAATCAGCCTCAGTGCAGAAAGTGCCTCAGGGAATTTTAGTCTCTTCGGTGGTAGTAGCAACAGCTAAGAAAAAAATATCCGGTAGGTATTGAGTACCTATCTGTGTCAGGCACTATTAGGTCTATTGCAAGCGTTAGCTCATTTCATCTCACCACAGGCCAACGAGGCCCTGTTTTCAGTTGTCTTTTTTTTAAAGATGTAGAAAGGAGGATCACAGTGCTCCTGATGGTAAAGCTGGAAGGTCAGCTCAGCCTCTGTAGCTTCAGGGCCCAAGCTCTCAACCTCGGCCCCAGGCCTCGTAGAGCAGGCCAGGGGTGGTGAATAAACCTTTCTCTTTTTTTTTAATTAAAAAAAATTATTTAGGAAAAGATATCTTTTTAGAGTAAATTTAAGGGCTGTTTCTTTAAGACTTTAGAACAATAGAAAGCTTTGAAGAAACTGTAAAGTTTCCCTCTTCTAACAGAAGTAAAATATACAATCTTTCCCATTTTTGTTTTTGAAGCATTTGTGAAGAAAAAGAGATTGGCGAGAATGACACTTGACTGGTAGAACTCCTTGCAGGTGCTGGGGATTCGGGAACGAGCGAGATAGACATGGTTCCATTCGCTCGCAGCTTCTAGGGTAGCAGAAAGCTGTTTACAAAATACTGACTGAAAAAAGCAGGTCACGAAATGGTATGTAGAGTATGAGCATGTTTTGATTTAAAAAAGAAAAAAACTGTGTGTTTGTCTTAGTCCGTTTGGGCTGCAATAACAAAATACCATAGACTGGGTGGTTTATACACAACAGAAATTTATTTTTCACAGTTCTGGAGGCCGGGAGGCCCAAGATCAAGGTGCTGGCAGATTCAGTGTCTGGTGTGCAGCTTCCTCGTTCATAGATGGCTGTCTTCTCGCTGCGTCCTGTGGCAGAAGGGGAAAGGAGCTCTCTCAGGTCTCTTTTATTTATTTTATTTTATTTTTTGTGAGGAAGATCAGCCCTGAGCTAACATCTGTGCCAATCCTCTTTTTGCTGAGGAAGACCAGCTCTGAGCTAACATCTATTGCCAATCCTCCTCCTTTTTTTTCCCCCAAAGCCCCAGTAGATAGTTGTATGTCATATTTGCACATCCTTCTAGTTGCTGTATGTGAGACGCCGCCTCAGCATGGCCAGAGAAGCGGTGCGTCGGCGCGCGCCCGGGATCCGAACCCTGGCCGCCAGTAACGGAGTGCACGCACTTAACTGCTAAGCCACGGGGCCGGCCCCTCTCAGGTCTCTTTTAAAAGGGCACTCATCCCATTCATGAGGGCTCTACTATCATGACCTAATCGCCTCTCAAAAGCCTCACCTTCTAATACCATCATGCTGGGGGTTAGGATTTCATCATATGAATTTGGGGGGGTACACAAACGTTCAGTCTATAGTAGTGTTTGTAACTGTAAGAATATTTATTAAAATGTTCTCTCTAGGTGGTAAAATGGAGATGATTTTAGCTTTATTCAATTTGCTTTTATGTAATTTCTAAATTCTCTAGAATAAATGAATGACCATGAACTCTCGAGGCAGGAACTGAGTCTTATTCTTCTTTGTAATGCCAGCATCGAGCCTGGTGCTGGATAAAGCGGGCACTCAGGGAGTGGTTGTTGAGCCAGAGAATGATCTGCACTTTTTTTTTTTTTTTTTTTGTGAGGAGGACCAGCCCTGAGCTAACATCCAATGCCAATCCTCCTCTTTTTTGCTGAGGAAGACTGGCCCTGGGCTAACATCCATGCCCATCTTCCTCTATTTTATATGGGACGCTGCCACAGCATGGCTTAACAAGCGGTGCGTCGGTGCGCACCTGGGATCCGAACCGGCGAACCCCGGGCCACCGCAGCGGAACGTGCGCACTTAACCGCCTGCGCCACCTGGCCGGCCCCTGATCTGCACTTTTCAACGACCACAGTTTCGGATGGCACATTCCCCAGTGCCCATGCAGCTGGAGCCGAGTTGTGTACAATATCTTCATTTGTTTTCCTGGCTGGTTTGTTTGAGTGTGCTGGGTGGATGAGTTGTCTGATCCCGGTAAAAGCAGAAGAGAAAATTCTTGTCAGTACGTGAGGCTCTGGCTGACTTGAATCTTGATATGGCTCTGGTTGGTATCCAGAGTTTTGGACTCTTTGCCCTTCACACTGCAGCGACTGTTCAATTCTGCTGAGATGTGTTAGGTGTCCTGAAGAAAGGGAGATTGCATTGGACTAATAGGACTGTTAATGGATTTTGTCGCTTTGTTGAGTTCCTCAAATTATACTATTAGGTATAGAACATTATTTAGAAATTGTTAAAATACGTAATTTTGGTCCATTGATTTTATATTATCCATACCCATAATTTGTATTATGGATTTGTTTTGTTCATGTGCAGGCTCTTTAGACCTTGGGAACAGCAAAGAACAAAGCATTATATATGCACTTGCTGATATGGGAAGGGCTGTGAAACGTAGTCTGGCTTCGACAGATAAGGCAGTCAATTTAAGTTACATTAAACGAATTCACTTTTTAATAGAGCTTTAATTTCAGCCTGGTTGGAAAGGAGCAGGGATGACAGAGTGAAATTTAAAGTCTATAACAGTTTCTTTTTAGGACATGATCTTCCAGATTTGGGTCAGGAGGCAGCACATGATGATCTATCACAGTCAGTGCTTTGGGGTTAGAATAGAATCTCAGTCACTTACATCAATCCCAGACTTTCTCTTTCCCAAATCAGGTTTTGCCTGGTGCCATCTTATATCTAATTCCTATGAGTTTTTATAAAGTCTTTTGTTTTTACACTTTATTATTGACTTGTGATCCACAAACAGAAAAAGAAATGTGCAAGTAATCAGTGTACAGGTCAATTAATTAACCCAAAGTGAGCACACTCATGTAACTGTCACCCAAGTCAAAATGTAGAACATTACCAGTACCACACGAGCCCCTTTCATGCCCCCTCCCAGTCACTCACCCCCCTCTTCTTCCCAAAGATAACCACTATCCTGACTTGTAACATCATAGAATAATGTAGCCTGATTTTGAATATAAATCTATTCATGCATGTGGTTGTGTGTGGCTGTAGGTCATTCATTTAATTGCTGACTAGTATTCTCCTATTGGTTGGCATCAGGCTTATTTCCAGTTTGGGGCATTATGAATCTTCCTGCTATGGACAATTCTAGTCACATCTTTTGAGTCTATGAGCACACTTTTCTGTTGGGTATACAGCTGGTAGCAGAATTACTGGGTCATAGAGTATGTTTTCATTCAACGTTACTACTATCTGATACCAAACAGTTTTCCTAAGTGTTTATAGTACTTTACAGTTTCCAGTAGCATATGAGAGTTCCCATAGTGCCACGTTCTTGCTCATGTTTGGTCTTGTCCATCTTTTTAATTTTAGCTATTCTGGTGAGATTGTTCTATTATTTTCTTGGGGGTTTATTCCATTTTTCTATTGGCTTGTTTGATCCATTGCTTTACAGGATTCTTTAAATTCTGCACATAAGTTATATGTGTTGTGTGTAACTTCTCTCACTCTGTGGCTTTCCTTTTCACTCTTTTAATAGTCCTTTTTGATAAACCAAAGTTCTTGATTTTAATGTAGTCCAGTTTATTAATATTTTCATTTATTGTTTTTTTGTGTCCTGTTAAATCTTTGATTACCCAAAAATTAGAAAATATTTTCCCATGTTAACTTCTAAAAGCTTATTGTTTTATCTTTTACATTTAAATCTATGATCTACCTGGAATTGATTTGAAAGTGTGATGTGAGATAGAATTTTGCAAGCTTTATCAGGCTTTGTGGGTCCCACAGCTAAATAGAAGCTTGCTTTCTAACACTTAGAATTTTTATTTTATACCTACTAAAAGATATACTTAGATTTTAAAGTCATGTATCCATAAAAACAAAAAACTTAAGCAATATATCGCTTAGTGTGTGGGTATCCACTGCTTGACGCTCCAATTCACCTTTTATGCTTTTCAATCCTGCTCTACGCTCCAGGAAGCTGAACTTCATGGACTTTATGAAAGGGCTCCTTGTCATTTGGATTCTGGTCAGTTCAACCAATGGGCAGCACCAGAGGGAGATCAGAAAGCGGAAGGTCTGTAAGGGTGGAGTATTTATTCTCCCAGCTTCCTTCCTTCCAGTTCCCTTACCTCTATTAAAGGCCACAGCTTCTGCCAGCCACCCTCCTCATACAGCTACCTTCTTGGGGGTCTAATAACCACTCCCTCTCCTTGCCGCTTCAAGTGAAGGGGTGGTAACTGCTCCCTCTCTTCTGTTCCAGAGGTACTCCACTATCCTTTGCGGGTTGTCCTAAACCCTCCCACACATTTGTAAATTGCCCTTGATTAAACTCTCCTCAATTCCCCAGTTTGAGTGTACTATCTGGTCCCTGCTGGGACCTTGGATGATATAGTAATGGTATTCCCAAAACTTCTTCACTTGCTGAGAATTCGACTCTCCTGAATCACTTTTCAACTTACAGTCATCAGTGTCCATGCTTTTCACCATAATACCATTGTCAAGTGTAGGCCACCAAGAGTATTAGTGATGCTGCATTTCTTAAATGAGAGCTCCACTGTAGTTTCTGGGGTTTTCTTACAAGCTGCTGATACCCATTTTGCAAGTTTTGGTGCACACACCATGACAATTACATCACAACCGCTGTCTGGCCAACAGCAATTGTTAGATGCTTTCTTAAACCATGTTTTTTTTTTTTTTTTTTTTTTTGTGGGGACGATCAGCCCTGAGCTAACATCCGTGCTAATCCTCTGTTTTTTTGCTGAGGAAGACCGGCTCTGAGCTAATGTTAGATGTTTTCTGAATGCAGAGATGTTAGAATTTTTTAAGCGTGTATCTTATTATCAATGAAATATTATAACAATGATGACGATGACTACAAAAAGTACTAGAATCTTTACATATAGCATTATCTCCTTTAGTGCCAATGACAATCCCCTGTGGCAGATGTTATCATCCCCTTTTTATAGGTGGGGAAATGGGCTCAGGAACGTTAAGTACTTTCTCAGGATCACACACCTAGGCAGTGGTCCAGCTGGAATTCAAAATCAAGTTGATCTAATGTCAAAGCCTGTAGTCTAAACCACTTGCCTATATGGCTATTCAGCCACCTAGAGATGATGAGAGAGCATAGTGCATTTAATGAATTCCTAATGATCTGGCTGATCCCTTGAGTTCTTTCCTGAAACTCCCAATAACCCCCACCCCAATTCTAGATCTTCTACTTTAGTTGCTTTGTCTTCTGCCCCACCAAACAAGCCACTTATGAGAATAAAAACTGATTGGCCATGACGCCATTTGCTCTCATCATGTGGCAGCTCTCACAGACCCTTCACTCAATGGTTGATATCCCCCAGGCCAGATGGACCCAGGCATGCTGCTGCCTTCCAGTGTGCCTGTAGTATTTCCAACTTCTGTAAAGGCAAATCTTCATTTCAAGCAACCAGCAGGGAAGCAACTACCGACCATGAGAATCTGGAGCAATAAGGCTATGAAAAGACACAGCAAGGCTCCTAACATGGATAACCAAAGTCAGCCACACACATAATGTCTTCCAGCAACACGTAGGAGGGCTTCTGCTCTAGGAGTCACAGTGTAGGCTCTGAGGAGATGGTTAAGTACCATTGAACAGAATGAGTACATTTTTCCCATCACTGATGGTACTCAAGCATCACACTTGAAAATTGTTCTAGTCTCAGTCCTTCTCAGGGGCCCTTGAAGGTCCCCTTGACATCTCTCTCTTCAGGGAAGTTGGACATACAGCAGTGCTACTCAAAGTCAGGACCATGGACTAGCAGCATCAGCGTCTCCTGGGAATTTGTTAAAAATGCATATTCTCTGGCCTGATCCCAGATCTGCTGAATCAGAAACTCTGAGGATGGGGGCCTGGCAATCTGTGTTTTAACAAACCCAGGTGATCCTTGTGCAGACTAAGGTTTGTGAAGAATGGATATACAGTATTTTGTGAAAATCTGGGGGTCTATCATGACCCCAGTTACTTGCAACTGAGATTTAATTATTAGATTAAAAAATAAAAAATAATGTTTATTTTTGCACATCAAATGTTACAGTGATGTGTAAAATTCATCATTTCCTATTCTCTAGTCCTGGTCTTCAGAGGTAACCAAGGTTAACAGTATGACAAGAATCCATTCACACCAATCTAGGTTTATTCACACATATATGAACATATATACTCCTATATGGGTTTTTTCCCCCCTTTCTTTCCACTTTTTTTGTTTGTTACAAAAATGAGTTCACACGCCAATACATACACTGCTTTGCAATCTGCCCTTTCACTTTGGACAACCCTCCAGGTCAGTACATGTAGTTTTAATTTTTTTCCTTTAGGAGTTGTAGGATATTCCAAAGCACGAATGCTCCATATTTTAATCCAATCATTTATTATTGATAGACATTCAGTATATTTTCAGTTTTTCATAGGCTAAATTAGAGGGTTCTCATTGAAAATAATTTCTGGCCTTGGATCTAATCAGAGGCTGAATTTGAAGCTGAGAAGGCAGATATATGAGAGTATTCTCATACATAAAGAAGGGTCTATTAAGATTGCCTGAGCTACTCAAGCCAGGCACCTGTGTCTCCAAGCATTCAGCAAGCACTTGTCACTGTCTTTTATGTGCCAGGCATAGTGCTAGTTGCTGGAGATGCAATGGTGGATCTTGATCCTCATAGAACTCACTCTTCAGTGGGGTGACATATAGGCACAAAAGGCAATTATACTGCAGTGTGATAAATGCCAACGGAAGTGCCATGTTCCTGGAGGAGATGCTAGGTAAGCCGTGACCTGCCGATTCAATAGGAGTTGGATGAATGAGGGGTATTGCTCACAATAGAGGGAGCAGCCAGGTGAGTTTGGAGGACTTTTGAGTAGCATGAGGGGAGGAGAGAGAAAGCTGGAGGTACAAGCAGGATCCTAGTCGTGAAGCCACTTGAAAGTTTCAACATTTTCCTGAAAAAAAAAACAAGGAACTCTTTTTACTATAACAAAAGTGTACCTGTCCCTTCTATTATATAAGCACCTCCATTAGGAATTGGAAGAACTGCATTAGGCAGAAAAATTAGGCAGGAAAGAGACCAGGACACTTGAAGTTAAATGTTATGCCAGACCTGCATACATAAAATAAGGAACATTCAATAAACCCAGGCCTGGAGCATCCTAACCAAGATCGTGGGTTTAGTTTATAGTCGAGGTGAAATCTGATATGCCTGTTGATTCTCTCTCACTGAAAATACAAAATTTGAAATGTGGGAAAAGTACTTCCAACCAATATTTGGTGAATACCTACTAAGTGTTAGATTCCGGGGATATAATAAGGTGTAGACTTTTATTCCCCACATTCCGTGGGGATACAATTCTCCTAAGAAGGACAGATCACATATCTTGTGGACCCACGCCGTGTGTAAGCTGAAGTATTGGGGGAAGAATGAAGAAAATGTGAGAACCACGTGTCTGTGAGGGGACCACATGAATGAGAGGAGATGAGCTTTTAGCAGCTGCCATGAATGAAAGAAGGTAAAATGGATTTCCAGGAAGTCTTCTGTAAGACTCTTATGCCATCACTTTATGGACAACCACAGTAAAAGATCTCTGGTGCTTCTCAAGGCTTTTTAATTTGACCACTGTTCATTTGCATGAGAAACTGCACTGAGCATGGGCCAGAATACGAGTTATATTTGGGTTACACATCTGTTTTCTTATTTAAACCCAGCCAGAAATCTTTTCAGTAGCCTGAAGTCAAAGTGCCCTGTCCCAGGGCAGAAAGTCACATGGTGAGGGGAGCTACACTTACAGATCAAGGTGTGGTCTGCCCATTTCATCCTACCGTCTCCCACCCATGTGATAACATCCCCGTCTATCCACCCCACAGAGAGGTCTGTGACGTGGCCTTAAGCACGGCATGCGGTGTGCCTGTTTCCACAACAGCCCACAGGACAGTTACACCCCTCCCTCTCTCCTCTCATTCTGTCTCCAGAAAAGTGGCCACAGAGTTTTCTAACTCCATGCTGCACTTCTCAGTTCTGAGTACCTCTCAGAAGAGGTTTCTTTCTCATGTTTAGCTAATATGCGCCAACTATAAAGCATTCAAACAATATAGCAAGATATAAGTTCACTGTGGGAAATCATTGCTCACTTCACCCCTACCCTACTCTCAGAGGTAACCAATTTGGTGTCTATCTTTCTACCATTGTTTCTACACGTATATATTATCGTTGTTAGTGCCGTCCAGTCCACTGCAACTCCTAGTGATCCCGTGTACAGCAGAGCGAACCGTGCCTTGTCTTTTTGCACCATCCTTTCCCCATCTGGAGCTGAATTAGACAACGCTCCACTGCTATTCATAGGGCTTTCATGGCCAATATTTTCAGAAATGGTTGGCCAGGCCCTTCTTCCTAGAAGGCTGGAAGCTCCGCTGAAACGTGTCCACCATGGTGGTATTCAAAATACTGGTGGCATAGCTTTCAGCATCACAGCGACACGCAGCTGCCACAGTATGACAACCAACAGACAGGTGGTGTTGTTCCCTGACAGGGAAATGAACCCAGGCTGTGGAGTGCGAATCTTAACCACTAGCTACATATACATATACATATACATATATAATATACATTATTTTTAACAAAAATAAAATTTTACTGTACACTCCATAAGGTAATTGCTTTTTTTGGGGGGGGGGGGAGGAGGATCAGTCCTGAGCTAACATCCATGCCAATCCTCCTCTTTTTGCTGAGGAAGACCGGCCCTGAGCTAACATCTATTGCCAATCCTCCTCCTTTTTTTCCCCTTTTTCTCCCCAAAGCCCCAGTAGATAGTTGTATGTCATAGTTGCACATCCTTCTAGTTGCTGTAAGTGGGACGCCGCCTCAGCATGGCCAGACAAGCGGTGTGATGGTGCGCGCCCGGATCCAAACCTGGGCCGCCAGCAGCTGAGCCTGCGCACTTAACCGCTAAGCCACGGGGCACGGTAATTGCTTTTTTTGAAACAATGTATCAAAGATATCCTTCCATGTCAGTACATGTAAAACTACCTTATTCTTTTTTTTTTTTTTTTGTGGGGAAGCTCTGAGCTAACATCTGTTGCCAATCCTCCTCTTTTTGCAGAGAAAGATTGGCCCTGGGCTAACATCTGTGCCCATCTGCCTCTACTTTGTATGTGGGATGCCTGCCACAGCATGGCTGGATAAGCGGCGTGTAGGTCCGCACCCAGGATCTGAACCCGTGAATCCCGGGCAGAAGAAGTAGAGTGCACGAACTTAACCACTACGCCACTGGGCCGGCCTCACCTTATTCTTTTTAGCTGCTAGACATAGTATAGATGTATCAGAATTTAATGAATCCTCTGTTAATGAAATGCTGTTTGTTTTCAACTTTTTCTATACACAGGTCTATGGAGATGTAGCTATATCATTGTGAATGAATGCAATCTATTCTATAGGATAAGTTCCTTGTAATGGAATTAATGGCCCCAAAGGAATGCATTTAAAAACCATTCCCCATACTCTTGCCCAAACTGGGTATTTCCAATTAATCCTTTTAATTCGTGTCTTGTTTAGAGGAGGGCATTTCTCACATTTATGTCATAACAAATTTCCCTATATTTTCTATCATAGTTTTTTTTTTTTTTTTAATGCTAATGGTTTTCTAATCCAGCGGTCAGCAAATTACTGCCAAATCCAGTCTGCTGCCTGTTTTTGTGAATCAAGTTTTATTGGAACACAGCTACACCTATTGTTTGCGAGTTGTTGATGACTGCTTTTGCACTACAATGGCAAAGTTGAGTATTTGCAACAGAAATTGTATGGCCTGTAAAGCTGGAATTATTTACCATCTGGCCCTTTCTAGAAAATGTTGTCCAACCAATGCCTAGAATTTATTTCATTGTTTGTTTTTGTGAGGTAGGAACTTAATTTTATCTTATCAATTGACATTCAACCATTCAATGAATGGTTCATCCTTTCCCTACTGATATGAAATGTCATGTTTGTCATATAACAAATTCCTATATATCCAAGAATGGGTTTCCTTCAAGCTCTATTCTGTATCGTTGATCAACTGGTCTTTTCCTGCATAAATTCCACACTCATCGTTTCTTTAGTTTTATAAGTTTTTTTCCATAGTTTTATAGTTTGTTTTTATGTTGGGTAGGGTAAGTCCTTGTCTGTCCTTTTTCAAAAAGATTTTTTATATTCTTTTTGGTTGTCTCAGATAAATTTTAGAATGTGTTTGTAAAGATCTCAATAGGGTTTGTTATCAGTATTTCACTGACTTTAATTTGGAAGAAAATTAAAATCTTTGTGATATTCTGTGACAGTGACTGCTTCCTCATGGCCTCACCCACATCAAATATTATCATTTTTTCACTTTTATCAATTGATAGATAATAATGGTGTTCTATTCTAATAATTTATAATGGATAAAAGCAGGTATTTTTAGCTTATTGTTAATTTTCCTCAGCTTTTTCTTACCATATATGTTACTATGAGGCATTGCTCTTCAATTGATAGAAGCAAAAGACAGGAATTTCACTACCTCGCCAGTAGTGCAGATTCCTGTGCTGTAAAAACATTTTTAACGATTGGTCAATTGAAAGACATTGATCCCTAAAAATAAGATCTTTAGCAAAATCCTCTCTATTGACTCAACACTGCTGCTCCAAAAGGCTCCACCATTTCTTGTTGCCTAAATAAATTTTTAATCAGCTCCATGCTGAGGGAACAAGTACAAATAATCCTCCTCCTTATGCAGGGAAGGCCCACAAAGGGCAGCAGAGAGCAGCTGCATTCCAGCTTCTCCGTCTCGCTCATAATGATTATCCTGCTTCCCTGCTTTCTTGTGCTGACCAATCAGCCTCAGCAGGGATGGCGGGAGTGTCTCAGGTTGGATTCTCTGATAAACAGCCTCTGGGATGGAGATTTGTGGGCAGGAAGTTCACTGGGAAGTGCTCTTGTGACTGGACAGAGGGAGAAACTAAATTACCATACAGTCACAGAAAAGGCCTCCACCAGTCCTGGCGAGAGTTCTGGAAGTAGAATGGCCCTTTCAAGTTGTCCCAAATTGAGGCGAGGGGACTAGGTCTTTATACATCTGCATTGAGTAGTGGTAGGTGGAGGCTGCCCCCAGAGAGAGGACATGACCTTGGATCAAACAGCTCTCCTCAGCTGAAGATAACTCCCATTGAGAGACTCAACTGAGGACCATCATCTGCCACAACTCCCAGCACCCAGGGAAACGAGCACCTCAGGCCTGAGGTGGGGGTCTGGGCTGCAAGGCACACATCCACCACAGGGCGTTCTTGACCTTTCCTTGTACCCCTCAGCTTTCCTATGAGCTGAGAACTCAAAATACGTTCAAGTGCATTGCTCAGCATTGGTATTTAACCTTTCACTCTCATGTCACACGTAGATAAGATTTCATTTCTTCTAAGCACATCACCAGAATTCACAAGCCAAATATCAGAGAATAATAGCTGCAGAATTATTTTTTTACCAAAACCCAAAAATGTATTATTCAAATAAATGAGAAAAAAATATTCAAATTTTTTAAAAAAGAAAACCTTATACTGTCGATGAACTAGTGTTATGTCACATTCCCTTGGCACTAGTTTACATGTAGTATATGCAAAAAGTTTACAGATTACAAGGACATTTTGCAATGAGTCAAAAAGTGGGTTGTAAAATTACTCATGTGGTCTTCAATAATACCAACAATATCAATAACAATTGTGACTATCATTTGTATAGAGCTTTAGCGTTTACAAAGTACTTTCATATCATCAACTTGCTGAGTCCTGTAAGAGGCAGGATTATGAAGAATCTGAGGCTTAGAGAGGTGAGGTAACCCATGCCTCATCCAGAGTCTGCAATAGCCCGTGGATGCTGCGAGTCTGGTTTGTCTCTAGAGCTCTCCTCCTGCCCCTTCCTCAATCTTCTCCTCCCCAGTTCCACCCCACCCTCTCCCACCCCACACTCTCCCGGTCCAGGCTCCACACTCATTCTCTGTTGAAACAGTCTAAGCACCTACACTCCGCAACCAAGATCTTCCCTCCTTGGGAAGGATCCATGTCTTGCTTTGTCCTTTTCGACTATCTTTATTAAACCTGCTCTCAGCTGGCTGTCCCCGGGAAAGGGACTCATAAACGATTTCACACAAAGCTATTGATGCCCATCAATCATGAATAAACTGCTTTTTATATCCATCCTCAGGTATATATATATATCCCCAGGTACATATTATCTGCATTTTAACAAAATCATATTGTGTTGGCATATGGAAGAGGTTAATGAGGAAGACATTTTGGAAAGAGAGGATCTTTCCAACTGCCTGTCCCCACCCCATCCATGTTATCTTACTTATCTATCAATGAGGCATTAATTATGTAGCTGACTGGACTTGGAGTCAAAAGAACTGGATTTGAGCCCCTGCTCTTGGGTAGGTACCTAACTTTGCTGGCGTCACCTCGTATGTGAGAAGAGTGGATTGATGTTTCACTTTGCAAGGTGACTGGAGGGACTAACGGCACAAATACATATATAGTAGTATAGCAGTTTTGTCAAAATATATATAGTAGTATAGCAGTTTTGTCAAAACTCTGTGGCTAGAGGAACTTGTATTGGAGTTGGTCCAACGGTGATGCCAAGAATGAATTGCCCCATGGGCCTCACACCACTGGTCCCAGGAGGTTCCCCTGGCACATGTGAGCTGCACGTGTGAACTGTGCTCTGAGCTCTGCCATTAGTTAATACTGGTGACCAGCTCTTCCCTGTACATACAGCTGTCGTTATATGTTTTACTTTGGCTTGTCCTCGAATATGTGACAGGAATAATATCATTGAGATACCTCCTGAGGCATTTCTCCTCTCAGCAGTCCATTTTTTTTTTTAATGCAGTCCCTTCTGCCATTAATGCTGTTTTATGGCTCTAGGGAAGGGGAGGGTGAGTACTTCCCAGGACAAAGAAGGTAGAAAAAAAGGGGCGATATGACATAGGGGCATCAGATAGTAAGGGCAAGTAGAGGTTCTTTTGCCATTCGGATGAGGTAAGACTAGGGTTCAGACACTGCTGCTCTTTGGGGTTAACTCAGTGTATATGGGGGGGGGTGGTGGTGAGAAATGTAGAAAGCCCAGAAAGAGTGAAGGGGTTTTTAGGATGTCCTTCTCAAAACAGGTCTCCAGAAGTAGAAGACAAGTGGTAATATGGAATATTTAGGGGACAGGGGCTAAGACAATCCCCTCCGCTTCCCTGTGTTCTGAGCATGGCAGGGAAGGGGTCTAGAAGTTCTCAGGCCACAGGAAAGCAGCTGAGTGTGCTGGCTGAGACTCATGCACTAAGGTAAAGGGTGAAGTGTTCCTCTAGCAGGATTGAGAGTAGGCTGTTCGAGCTGCCAGTTGAATGGGATTCACAGCCAGGCCCCAGTGGATCAGCAGCACAGCGACAGGCAAGTGAAGGCTCAGTCAGAGGGGACCCACCATGCCTGGACCACCCTGAGAGAAGAGATCACAAGTGGTTCCAGCCAAGAACACTTCAACAGTAGATGGAGTGAGGGCAGAGGCCACTGCTGCCCAGACACTGGTAGAAATAAATTACAGTTTCTTTAGGGGACAAGGAAAAGTCTCCAGAGAAGGATGGCTCTTGGGCCAAAAGTCCTTACTCCAGCACCAAGTTTCTCTTTGCACTTAGATTATATCTTGGAAGGAGGAAGGGTAACGTTTGAAGGAGAAAAACAATCCAGATATGGAGTTCAAAATTCAAATTGATTATCTACCTAAAGTGAGGCAGAGAAGATTGAATTATATTTAATTGGTAAGTTTAACTCTCCTCACCATCAGTGAGAAAGACACACTGTGGAATAAAGAAATCCCCACCCCTGCCATCTTTTTTTTTTTTTTCTTTTTTTACATCTGAGAAACAGTACATGACACCAATAAATTTTACTATGGATGAGACAAACAGCCCACCTTTAACATTCTGTCAAATGCTAATCTTAGAAAATACAATGTTAACAATGTAGAAGATCATTTTTAGTTCTCTAGTATTAGCAGTTTCTCTACAGCAACTTCAATGTGCTCCTGCAGGATGTAATTACTATTCACTATATTGTTATGAAAACCCACCAGCCAGGTCTGCTAGAGATTGATACCAGGAGCAAGATTTGACAATTCCCAACAAGTTATTGATCTCTAAAGTCCCTTCTAACTCTTGATCCTTATGGAATTCTGACAAATCTTGTCAGGATAAAGGAATAGCCAGGGAAGTGGCTGTCTTTTCCACTTACTTGCCTCCTTTTGCCCATTAATAGCTGAGATGTGGGGGAATAAAGGCCACATCAAGGAGAAATGTTCTACAGTTATGACTTCTCTGCACAGAAGTCATTATTCTTTGATAAGATCAGATTCAACAGGAGTTTAAAGAATGACCCCTTTCAGATCTTCCAAACACAGTGATGGCCAACTGTGTAAGAGAGATCCCATAATCTGAGACTCAGTGGCTGTGCATCTGCAATGTGCTGGGCACTATGGGTGAGGGACGAGTCAGGGTTTGCATCTTTATTGACCTTTTTTTCCCAATTGAATCCTTAAGTACACTAGATTTCTAAAGGCCAGATTGGTTATGCATCTAAATTAGCTGCTGAGATCCCTTTTTGTCAAACCATCTCTGATTAATGATATGACAACATGCATACCTATTCTCTCTGTCTTGGTGGAGAGAGGGAACTACAATTTATAGAGCACTCACTATCTGCCAAGTATTTTATGCATTCCTTCATTTAATTCTAACAGTTAGACAAGGTTGGCATTATTCATTTTTTCTAAAGCTGAACTAAGAGAGAGAGAGACTGCAACTTGCTCAAGGTCACCAGGTTACACTCGTGATGGAGCAGGAACGTAACTCCAAAGTACCTGTTCTGTCCTCTATTCGATATTTCTCCAGTAGGAGCTGATTTTCTCACTACTCTGTGGCTTCCTCAGCTATTTGAAGTGTAAATTTATGTGCATCTTCCTTTCTGTTTGATGGCAGCCTTCCTGATACACAGTCTAAATATATTTGTAGGGGCCGGCCTAATGGCTTAATGGTTAAGTTCGCATGCTCCACTTCAGCTGCCTGGGGTTCACAGGTTCGAATCCCAGGCGTGGACCGATGCACTACTTGTCAAGCCATGCTGTGGCGGCATCCCATATAAAGTAGAGGAAGATGGGCACGGATGTTAGCCCAGGGCCAATCTTTCTCAGCAAAAAGAGGAGGATTGGCAATAGATATTAGCTCAGGGCTAATCTTCCTCACACACACACACACACACACACACACAATAAATAAAAAAATATATATATATCTGTATAACTCTCTCACAAAAATGCCAAGGGATGGCTGCTGTTTGGGGCACACATAGAACGTAGCAACAAGTAGAGCATTAGCATCTGTGAGATCCAGTTCAGTAAAAATCAAGTACTAAGATGATGCAAACAAACAAGAAATGCTGAATAAAATATATAATTTAAAAAATGCAAAACAGAGCTCACACAAAAAAAGGGAAGAATTATCTAGGTACCAGAAATGAAAATGAAACTAAAAAGCAAAAATCTAAGCAACTGTGCTTTTGCTTCATCCTCTTTAAGATTATATTGGGAGTAAGTTCAAGTAACCTGGAGCTTTGGTTTCAACACCTACATGAAGGCAGTTGACTAGGCTTTCAGCCCAAGTGAAGTGAGGAGGTGGAACCGAGAGTTCAGCATAAATATGGGATAAGCAAATAGCTATTTATTGCAGATATCACAAATAATGAAAAAATGGAATAGAAAAAACTATACACACTGGCTTAGGTTACTTACGTTTGTCTAGGCTCTGGATGGGGAAAAAAGTCTCCACAGGAATCTGAAACCTCAAGTTGTACATCATGTGGATTGAAGAGTTAGATTTATTTTAACCCCACAATCCAGGAACTAGTAAGATAAGAAATTCACATACATAGTTGGTAATTCCCCTGGGGGCACCTGGCAGGTGCAAATAAAAAACTACTCTGAAGGAATGTGCCCCCCCCCATCCAAGTTGTATCAGGGTTTCTATAGGGAACAAAAAAGAGGCATGAGAGTAAGAAAATCCAACACACTGGGGCAGTAGAGCCTCAAGGGCTGAAAATACAAAAGAACATCTGGAAGGGTACATAATATAGTGAATCAAAGTCCTAAGAAAAGAATAAGGCAATATAAATAAATAGAAAAAAATTCAGAATAACAAAATAGAAATTCCAAAAATAATAATTAAAAAACTACAGTTATTAAAATTAAAACTCACTGGATGGATTAAGCAGCAGATGAGACTTGCTGAAGAGAAAGTTAGAAATTAGAAGGCAGATTTGAAGAAATTACAACCTAGATAAATAAATAGATGGGAACTAGGAAAGAGATTTAAAAATTTGGAACATAGAATCAGGTTTATTCAATAGAATTTCAAGAACAAAAGAATAGAGGAAATGAGAGAGAGGCAACATTTAAAGAAATAATGTCTGTGAACTCATAAAAGACATAAATTCTTAGATTTAAAAATAATATAAATCCCTAAAAGTATAAATAAAAAGAAAATCTTACATATGAACATATCATTATGAAATTTCAGACCACCATGACAAAGACAAATTCTTAAAAGCAACCATAGAGGAAAAGATAGATGATCTACAGATGGAAACCAATGTGAATGACTACAGACTTCTGAAGATCAACAATGAAGGCCAAGAGTCAATGGAATGCTAGCTTCAGAGGGTTGAGAAAAAATAACTGGAGAGGTAGAATACTATATCCAGCTAAAGGGCCATTCAAGAGTCAAAGTGAAATAAAGATATTTTCAGAAAAAGACTGAAAGAGTTTACCATTTCAAGACCCTATCTAACAGAGCTACTGAAAGATGTACTTTAGGAAGAAGGAAATTGAACCTAGAAAGAAGAAATACATTGAAAATAGCAACAGTGAACAAAAAATTGGTAAACATGGGTAAATATAAATAACCATTGACTTTATAAAGGAATAGAAATAATAATTGCTAGCTTGGGAGGACAAAAACAAAATGGCTAGAGAGGGTTATTGGACCTGAACTCGTTTAACATCCTTATTTTGTTCAGAAGGTTAGAAAATATATGCAAACTAGTAGAGGAAAAAAGAGAAATAAGAAAACTTGATTTATTCCGTACAAGACAAGAAAAAGAAAAAAAGTTGGAAAAAAAAAGCATGGTAAACAGAAAAAAATAAGATGGTAGAAATAAATCTAAATACATTAGTAATCATAGTAAATGTAAATAGTCTAAACTTGCTAGTTCAAAGAGCTGACTACAGAGATACTTCATTTTATTGTGCTTCACAGATATTGCATTTTCTACAAAACCCTCCACCAGCAAAAAGATAACAGCTAGCTGAAGGCTCAGATGATAGTTAGCATTTTTTAGCAATAAAGTATTTTTTATTGATGTTTTAATAGTTTTTAACATTGTGAAATTTTGGGTTGTACATTTTTGTTTGTCCATCACCACATATATGTCTCCCTTCACCCCTTCTGCCCACCCTCCACCCCCACTGCCCCTGGTAACCACAATACAGTTTTCTCTGTCCATGTGTTGGTTTATATTCCACATATGAGTGAGATCATACAGTGTTTGTCTTTCTCTTTCTTGCTTACTTCACCTAACATAATACCCTCCAGGCCCATCTGTGTTGTTGCAAATGGGACGATTTTGTCTTTTTTTTTTATGGCTGAGTAGTATTCCATTGTATATATATACCACATTTTCTTGATCCAATCGTCGGTGGAGGGATACTTAGGTTGCTTCCACTTCTTGGCTATAGTGAATAATGCTGCAATGAACATAGGGGTGCATAAGCCTCTTTGGATTGTTGATTTCAGGTTCGTTGGATAGATTCTCAGTAGTGGCATGGCTGGATCATAGGGCATCTCTATTTTTAATTCTTTGAGGAATCTCCATACCATTTTCCACAGAGGCTGCACCAGTTTGCATTCCCAACAGCTGTGTATGAGGGTTCCTGTTTCTCCACATCCTCTCCAACATTTGTTGTTTTTTGTCTTGGTGATTATAGCCATTCTAACGGGCGTTAGGTGATATCTTAGTGTTCTTTTGATTTGTATTTCCCTGATGATTAATGATGTTGAACATCTTTTCATGTGCCTATTGGCCATCTGTATATCTTCTTTGGAGAAGTATCTGTTCATTTCCTCTGCCCATTTTTTGATTGGGTTGTTTGTTTTTTTGTTGTTCAGTTGTGTGAGTTCTTTATATATTATGGAGATCAACCCCTTGTCAGATGTATGTTTTGCAAATATTCTCTCCCAGCTGGTTGGTTGTCTGTTCATCTTGATTCTGGTTTCGTTTGTCTTGTAGAAGCTCTTTAATCTGATAAAGTCCCACTTGTTTATTTTTTCTTTAGTTTCCCTAGTCTGGGTAGGCATGTCATCCAAAAAGATTCCTTTATGACCAATGCCAAATAGTGTGTTGCCTATATTTTCTTCTATGAGTTTTATAGTTTCAGTTCTCACCTTCATGTCTTTGATCCATTTTGAGTTAATTTTTGTGAATGACGATAGCAGATGGTCCACTTCTATTCTTTTGCATATGGCTGTCCAGTTTTCCCAACACCATTTATTGAAGAGACTTTCCTTTCTCCGCAATAAAGTATTTTTTAATTAAGGTATGTACTGTTTTTTTTAGATATAATGCTATTGCACACTTTTAATAAACTACAGTAGAGTGTAGACATAACTTTTATATGCACTGGGAAACAGAAAAATTCATGTGACTCACGTTATTGTGATATTTGCTTTGTTGTGGCGGTCTGGAACTGAACCTGCAATATCTCTGAGGTATTTCTGTATTTCTTTTTAAAAAATAACTACATTTTCTTACAAGAGATACAACTAGAACTTAATGGCTCAGAAAGGTTGAAGGTAAATGGATATAAGAAGATAGGCAAATACCAATTTTTAAAAAGCTAATGTAACTGTATTAGTATCAGACACACTAGACTTTTAGGCAAAATGCATTTTGGGGACCAGGGGGTCATAGCATAATGACAAAAGAATCAAGTCTTTTCTGACACCAAAGTTTATATTAGCAGTTCTCCGTGCTGCCTGTCCTATGACCACAGTGATCATATATAATGAAACAGTGGGTTAGAATTCTAACTAGGAGGAATACAATGATTTAAAATCCCCATGGGTAAAAAGGTATAACACAAAGAACATAGGCTGTGTAGTCAAAATGGCCTGGGTTGGAGTTCCATCTCCATCACTCACCAGATTTGTTGCCTTGTTTCCTTTTACCCCTCTGTGCTTCAGTTTCCCCATATGTAAAATGCGGCCAGCCATACTTGCCTCTCATGGTTTGTATAAGGAGTAAAAGACTTAAAGTAAATAAAGGGCCAGTTCATAATAGCTTCTCAACAAATGTTAGCTCCCTCATACCCTATTTCTTATCACAGAAAACAAAACCTGCAAAACGTATAACTTCAGCAGGCAAATTGCTATATAGATTTCAAGTAGAAATCATTTTTCTTATAAAGAGTTAATTAGCCATGAAATTAAATATTTATGCATTCACAGAGCCAATGTATTCATAATGTTAGAATATGAAAGTGGCTGGTCTAGAAATTATAAGACATTCTCAATGTCTTCACAGCTGATGTTTTTCTATCATGGGAATATTTTTAAATTACATTTTACAATTATCTAAAGAGAATAGTGTCCTTTCAGGCCAATTAGGAAAATATCACACAATTGGACATTTATATTCAGGGGTGTAAATGCTGACGGCTGGTGCAGATGCTCACTTATAAGCAGTTTGGCACTCAGAGCATATTTTCCCCCCAAACAAGGTGACAAATGGTGGTGGTAGGGAGGGCTTTCCCAAGTCGGGTGACCAACTGCCCTGGTTTGCCTGGAACTGAAGAGTTTCTCAGGATGCAGGACTTTCCATGCTTAAACCTGGGAAAGTCCTGGGAAAACCAGAATGATGGGTCACCCTACCAGGCCAACACCCCAAAACTGATCTACCTGCATCAGCCACAACCACTGGAGCCCTTCGTGAGAAGCTTGCTCTACCAAGTGCCAGGGTTTCTCCTGTGGCACTGCTGGGCACAGCACTTAATCTCTGACAGTCACCTGAGCCCCCAGGTACCGAAGTTACTCGGAGGTCTGTGTGTGGGAGAGAAGAGAATTGTCTCCTCTCTGTTATTCTTTGTCACTTAGACCCCAATATAGCCTATCTTATGCCTAGAATATCACTTTTTTCAAAGACATGGTACTTTTAGCTTTGCGTACTTACTCTTCTCACATTGTTACCCGAAATGAGACCCTCATTTTCAGGGTGGAGGTATGAGTGTTAAGGGAGGATCAGAAGCCATCCTATCCCCTCCATGGTCATTCCTCTCTCATCCCACCTCTCACATGTATCAATTCAGACAATCGGTGCTCACTCTGAGATGACAATAGATACTCCAAAATGGGTGGCCAATCACCACTTCCCCAGACAGCCATCTCAGAAGCCACTTGGAGCTTGCTTAGGCACCTGCACAGTCTTTTTTTTAGGAATATAACATAGTTAATAATGATCTTGAGATCCACAAATGTAAAGAGCAGCGTATTGAACAACTGCCATTCACCAAGATCCACTTCAAATGACACGCCCCACTCCCTACACACTCTAGTGGAAATGATTTCCGCCTCCTCTGTTCTCTCATAGCAATTACTTTATGCTTCTATTTAAACCTCAATCATGATCTGCCTTGTATTATAGTCACATAAGTATGTGTCTGTCTCCTTCATAAATTGTTAGGTCTTTAAGAGGAGAGAAACTGTCTCACTCATCTTTATATCACATCACTCTTAGAACCTAGCAGAGTACCTGTCACAGAGAGACTATTCAATGAATGTTTCAGGAATTGATAACATCCTTGGGACTCTAGAAACTCGTCAGAGATCAGCTGGCTCCATTTTAACTTGGTCAATAATTCAGTCTGCTAGGAAGAATGACTATATTAAATATGTTCTTCCAACTTTGCTTATTCTTGCATTAAAATTCACAGACCAGTTAATCTAGTAGGTCGCTATAATTTGAAAAGATTTGGCAGTGACAGAAAAGATGTGGGTATTAGAATAAATAAAATCCAAATTATCCCAGGCAAGCATTAATCGAAAAATCATTTGAATGATGCTGTTCTCTCTAGTAGACAATACTTAAATAGTAAGGTATTAGTGAGATGAAAGGGTAAAATGTGATTTTTAAATTCTACTCAAAGGCTCTCATTTCAACTTTAAATTGCCTTACTATAGTATAGCAGCCAAATTCATGAGTCAAGTTTCAAATACATACACTAAACAAATCAAGTTTCAAACTCAATTACCTTCTGGGAAAATGAAGAATCCTAAAATTAGTAATAGACTGGGAATTAAAGGAATCCATGTCTTGTAGATAAAACAGCTAAAAAAAAAAAGACCCAAATTCTTTACAAGTTTAAATATCAAAATAATTCACCTAAGGACAAAAACAGTTGTAAGACACACTCCATGTTAGAGTCAGTACATCAGTAACATGTGCAAATGCTAATATGATGTACTAGTAATATGGTAATTTGCAAGAAGGCCAAAATTATCATTAAACTCAAAGCCAGAGAAAAATTATTAGTGACCCAAAAGTTATTTCAAAGAATTTTGGTTCCACAGTGTTCAAGGTTGGAAAAAAAACTTTTTTAACTTAATACTAAAAGTAATCAAAGGTAAATCATACTTCTGAGATGAGGGGAAAGAACCGTCTCCTCAGTGAGTAACTTGGAGAGCGCCAGGAAGCTATGGCTAAATAAACTCCTATACTCTCGTCAAGGCCCTGTGTAAGTGGTAGCTGTACCTCCTGAAAGCTTCACAAAGAATCCTTTGAGGTTGTTCACCGAACATTGCATTTGTTCTGGCTCCTCTGGGATCACTCCCAGTCATCACAATCAACTCTAGACTGAACTGGCTCTCACTGAGCACCAACTATGTGTCAGGCAACAAGGCAGGGATCGTCACACACAATCCATAATTGCAAAGTGTTTCAATCCTGCAGCAATAGAACAAGTTTAAACTGGTAGCTATTACTTAGCACATTAAAAAATGAGCCTGGATGACACATACGATTAATTACATGTTATTCCACTTTGATTTTAAAAAGAGAAAAAGACTCTATGTGATTTCACTTTGTACCAATTTTTCTAATAGGCAGAAAAAAAGGCAATCATTTAGTTGTGACAATATCATAATCCTCCTACCCACGAACCACAATGAAAGTATATTCCACTGAAACATCTCATTCAAAAGATTTCCTTTATGATGATAGAAAAGGTATTTTAGTTCTGATGATATCGTGACTGATTCCAATGTTCTGCATGGAGGAGAAAAACCATTTTCTGTTGTCTACATAGTAATAAGTAACCATATATGCAGAATGCATGTCTCTTAGAAAGAAAGAGAGGGTAATTAACTGCCATCGTATTTACTCTCCTGTCATCAGTAGGGCCATAGAGTCTGCATGTGGGCCTAGCTTTGCACAGCTGCCCCAGTCATCTTTACCTTACTTAGCACTATACCATGGCGTGGAACTCCCAATCCAGTGCTGATTTTTCCTTCTCTTTATGTCTGCTCCTCTGTCCTGACCCTTATCTAGGTAGGGGAAAGAGATTGGAAAATATTAAGGATGCTGAAATATTGCAAAAGAAATAGTGAGTCCCTTCCTTTCTGAATTAGGGATAGAACCAACCCTATAACATTTATTCTCTGAACTTGTAAATTTGTCCATAAGATCATGGTGAAAAGATCTCAGACTGAGTAGTCTAGTCCAGATTTGGCTGAATGAAGAATATTATTAGAGAGGCCAGTTTGCCCCTAGAACCAAGAGTTCAGGAAAAGCAGGTGAGAGTGGGGGGACATGATTTCATCCCAAATGGGATTTTCCTTTAGAATAGTAACCCCATGGTCCAAGCCTAGCGTATGGTCAAATTCAAAGTATAGGAATCAAGAATAATTAAAAAGTACTCAAAATATGTATTACTCTCTCATGTCTGCATGTCCTCTACCTCCTATCTCGCATTCTTCATCTGGCAATTGGTGCTCATCCTTCAAACCTCAGCTCAAGCATCAGCAGCTCCAGGAAGTTTGTCTTGCCTCCTCCACTCTCCCCAGCTGGGGGTGGTACCCCTTCATGACTCCTGTAATACCTCATGTCCACTTCTTGTTAGGGAGGGAGGAGATATCTGTGCCCCTGAAATAGGGAATAAGAGCTTTGACCATATTGTATTTGAAGGGCCTAAGTTTTAACCTTGGCTCAAAGAGGCTTCTGGCCCTTTCCTCTCTTCTCTTTTCCTATCTCCCCCTGCCTGGGAGGGGAGCTGCTGTTCTGATTGATTCATTAGCCCACACTGCACTGTGGGCAGGGACACTGTATCAGAAGGTAACGTTGATTTATTAGACCATACTGCATCACGGGCGGGGACACTGTATCAGAAGGTAACGTGCAGTCACGAGTGCCCTTCTCTTCTTCCATCTGCATCTAGATGTGGCTCTTCTCATCTATGTGGTTGTTTGGGTGAGTGGATTTGGGAGGCTGCCCCACAGACCTCATATTCCCATCACTCTCCACCAGGATGCTGAGATTTGGTATGGGGGGCAGGAGTACTCCGCCCAGGCACAGGCCTCAGGCAGGTGCCCTGACTCAGCTTAGCCTCATTGGATGCTTGCCCATCTGGCATTTTGTTTCCCATTTGGCAATTAATTCTTATATCTACAGTTCCTTGGTCAGGAGACTGCAAAGGGAAGCATGATGTGTGGGAAGGGAGCACTTAACTACATCCCAAACTTCTAACACTCCCTCCTGTCTTTGTGCTTCCAACAATGCACTGTGATTATCTGTCTCCTTCATTAGATGGCAAATTCCCTGAGAAACTATCATGGATCTTTATATCTCCAGTGCCTAGTACAATGTACCAATACATATTAGGTGCTTAAAAAATGTTAAGTGAGTGAATGAATGGATATATGAGTTTAGCCATTTTTGGACCTACTTCATCAATCCAACCTGGCCACTCTGCCTCTGTTCCTGTCGGGTAGACCCTGAAAATTTCCTACACAAGCTGTGGCTGACCCACCTCTGTGTTTAGCCCAGCTGCTCACCTCACCCAAAACGTCCTCGATCCCAGCTCAACATTCACATTCTCTGTTAAGCCTCTTCCAGCTAATTCTTTTCACATTCATTTCCTTTTGCACAGTTTAGTACTTTGTTATTCTCTAATTTGTTTTAAGTGTGCCAGAGTTATATTCTTGACTAGATTATATCTGACCTGGTCTTCACTCATCTTCTGCAAGACATCATCAGGTAGGGCAAAGTTTGCAAGTAGAGGATCTACTGTATAGTCCCTCTAACTCGAATGAGGTAGGGAAAGTCACTTACTTTCCCTAGGCCTCAGTTTCCCCACCTGTGAGAATGGGGGGAATAATTATCTGCTTGAATGTGTCACGGCATTGTAAGAATCAAAATAAAAACACAATGGCATCTGCAGAAAACTTATGCATAATTTATCCTCTTAGAATAGAGTCTGGGTCAGAGGGGAGCTAATAAATGCTTATAGATCTACTTGATAATGATTACATTGCTTACAGGCATCTCATTAAGGAAGGTTGAGTTGTTCTTGCTGTAACTCTAATGAGGATTATTATTATTATTTGCAATGACAAGTGGGTGATCTGGTGCCTTTGCACCTATTCCAAAGAGGGTCAGCAGGCTGAAAATGTTCGAAAAAATATGACTAGGGAAGAGTTAAGAGTTTACCATGATTGTACTTCTTAAAGAAGATTCTTGCTTATTAGGGATATCTTAATCCATTCAGGCTGCTATAGCAAATTACCATAGACTGGTGGCTTAAACACAGTGGAAATTTATTGCTCACAGTTCTGAAGGCTGGGAAGTCCAAGATCAAGGCACCAGAAGCACTTGGTGAGAGCCAGCTTCCTGGTTCACAGATGACCATCTTCTCACTGTGTCCTAATGACAGAAGGGACAAGAGAGCACTCTGGGGTCTCTTTTATAAGGGCACCAATCCCATTCGTGAGAGCTCCACTTTCAGGACCTAATCACCCCCAAAGGTCCCACCTCCACGTACCATCACATTGGGGTTTAGGATTACAATGTACGAATTTGGAGGGAGACAAGCATTCAATCTATAGCAAGGGATTTATAATCCAACACAGGAATCATCAAAAACTTCATCCTTATCCACCTCCCTTCTATTACGTACTTGTAGCATTATCTTCACTTGAATTTTGATCCCAGTGTAGACTTATGTGGAAAGTTGGGCGGGATTTCTTCCTGCTCCGTCTTTTCTCTGTAAGGTTCTTTGCCATAAACATCTTTGCCGCGAGCTTTTTCGTCACAAAGATTTTCGCGGTATAACTAATTGGCCATAAGGCAATTTTGCCATCAAAGATAAAATGACTGGTTGACAGTTTGGTTTCATTTCTCCATTGATGCAGTACTCCCATCTTTATTTTATATAAATCTCAGCTCCACGTTTCCCATAGAACTTTGGAAAGTCTATCAAGAGACATGTGACAATATGCCAAGAACAAACAACAGTGTAGAAGGCTTTTCACAGTGCAGTGTGAAGCTCTATGACAAATATGCATCCTAGTATTTATAAACTGATACCTCTCTTAATGAAGGAAGAAATTTTAGCAAAAAAGAAAAAGAGCGCTGGATGCCAAACGAGGAGACGAGTCAACAAGCAAAAAAAGACAGATGATACTATGAAGGAAAGATTTCAAAGACAAGTGCTTAGGTACAACCCACAAAATAAAATTGGTTATTTGCATAGTATTGCCATGAATCTAAACACATTTTAAACGTATTCAAATATTTCGCAATAAAGTCTTTTTAATTTTGTATTCATTTTTTGTGTTTCATTATGTCCTTTTTTAATGTCCTTTTATTTTTCATCATTTTATCTTTTACGGCAAAGTTGCCTTACGGGCAATTAGTTACGCGGAAAAGATGTTTGTGGCAAAAACGCTTACAGCAAAGCTGTCTACAGCAAGGATGCTTACGGTGAAGTACCCAGAAGTGGATTTATTATCCCCATTTCATGACTGAGAACTCAGAAATTTAGTGAATTTGAAGGTCAGAGAACCTGAGAGCCATTGAGTCAGGACCACAGAGCTCACATGGTGTGAAGGCTCAGTCCTTTTTCTAGGAAGAGGAAGTGAAGACGAGGCCAGGGATCAAGGCCTGAATGATTAGTAAAACGTAGGCTGTTTAATGTTTAGCCTTCAGGTATTTAGATTTAGTGAGATAAGAGGCTTAAACTTTTGTTTAAAATGAAATTTCTGGATTATCTTTCAATGATTCATATATGTTACTTCTATTTGCTCTGAAGAGTTCTGTGTGTGGTGCTGAATATTCAACGTATCTGTGCTGACAAATGAATCTTTGAGTCAACTTTCTTTGCATAGTACTAAATTCAATAAAGAAAATATCCAAATGTACTAGGTTATATACTAAGTTAATATACTAGGTTAATATACAAGTATATAAGTATGTACTATATACTTATATATAGTATATACTAGGTATATAGTATATATACTAGGTATATACTATATACCTAGTATATACTAGTATCCAAATGTACTAGGTTATATACTAAGTTAATATACTAGGTTAATATACAAGTATATAAGTATGTAAGTATATACTTATACTTATGTAAGTATACTAGTATATAAGTAGACTATATACTAGGTTAAAAATACTAGGTTAATAAAGAACTTTGACATTGTGTGATAATAAATTGTGACTGACTCAATATCTTAAGATTTTAAAAAACACTTTACATATTGGTGTTTTGTTCAAAGCACAAAGAAACAGAAATAAGGAGAAATTTAGGAAAATTGCAGAACAATTTTATCTTAGTTTCATTAAAGGAAATTATGTTTTGTAGCATCACTGACTTCATTGGCTAAAGAAACATTAGAATTCTTTACATACAGAGAATATTTTATATACTATAAGATTCCCTAAGTAATGATGTATATGTGGGTTTTGTAAGCAATTTTAATACATCACAAAAAAAAATTGTGCATATTTTTTACAATGTGGTTCAAAGTACAAATATAGGATGAGACCCATTTTCTTTGATATGGAAATTACATGTAAGAATCTAATAACATTAATTTTAAATGAAGCCCATGCAAATGGGTACATGAAGGAAGGGGAAAGTTTAATAACCTTTAGCTAAATTAATTAACATGTCCCATGTTGTGTGAGAAGGTAATCATCCTACTCAGTGTATTTCTGTTTATGACTCAAATTCTAAGAGTAGCAGCCTAAGTAAATGTATTTACCTGAGCTATCTGATATGGTAGATACATGTGACTATTTAAATAAAAATTCAATAAAATTTAAAACTCAGCTCCTTATTTGAACTACCTACATTCAACTGCTCAAAAGCCACATGTGGCTAATGGCTTCCCTACTAGACAGAGGAGGTATAGGACATTTTGTAGGAAATTCCATTAGATAGCAATCCTTTCTGCTGACAGCACAGGCTAACAAGGATTCCATGTGAATGAGGGGGGCAGTGGGGTGGGAGTTCAGCAAAATATTCCAAATTATTTCTCTGCTCATTGTTTCCAAATACTTCTGTTGTTATACACACACACACACACACACACACACACACACTCCTGAGTCTTGGTCCTTATAAATCATCGTATCTTTATATCTTCCATAGCCACTGTTATAATATTGGTGAAACACACCTTGAATTTGCTACTTGAGGAAGATCATGCTTTAATGAATAACTTAAAGTAATTCTCATTATTGCGACAACAGATTTTTCATTGAGGAGCATACACTTTTGAATGCATGGTATTTTATTTAAATGCACATATATACAATGACAACAAAGGGAAACTCTGCAGAGTTGAGCACAGTGGCTGCATGCATTGGGAGGACTGGTGGACTCTAATTTTACAAGATGAAATATGGGTTGAAAAATAGGCAAAGACCGGAGAGCAAGTTTCATTTCCCATCACCACATAGAAGGGTCTTCCAGCCTGTCAAACAGAAGAAGCAAAGCATGTAACAGAAGTTTCTCAACTTCGTGGGAGGCTTGCAAGAGTGAGACATTCAGTTCTGAACTGAAAGATGATCAGAACCTGTTGAAAATGCTCCTGTTGGCATTCTAAATAGGACGCCATGTATAATATCAGAGCAGGACACAGTGGCATAATGTGCGAAGACCCAGCTGAGTAGCTCTCACTCGTGTTAACAGGAATCTCAGGCAAATCTCAGAGGGAGTATTTAAAAGGCTCTGTATTTATCGAAGAAGCCGAAGAACTCTGCAATATTTCTGAAGATCAAACCTACAGGAATCACACAAAACTGTAACAAGAAAGTTATTTTTCCTCAACTCTGAATATGCTTCCTTTGTTTTCCTGCATGGCTTTTTATGTAGTAAGATGCTATTTATGAGACTATAAAGAACCCTTTTTAATAAAATAGCATTCACAGGCAACTTCAGAGCTGTCAAGTTTTGTCTCTAACTGCACATGATTGAGGCTGTTGATAAGGGTGCAATTAATTCTCTTTCAGGCACCGATTGTGTGACTTTGGGCCACAAAACCAAGAGCAGCAGCAAGACTCGAAGTAGGTCTGGATGGTTCTTTTTCTCACTCTAAGTAGATATAGCTTACCCTAAACTTTTTACCTTTGCAAACATCATATACATGTCAATGAAACATTAAAAAGCATTTATTGCTTAATATTTAATAACAACCCCTATGAATTTTCCACCTGCTTCCCTTGCATTTGCTGTTTAAGTCTGGGCTGGTATCTCCAGGAGCAAGAGTATTGGAGTTTTATTCTAGTCCCAATTGTTTCCTTCAGAGAAAACAAACCTAACAACTCTAGACTTGTGCCTTCACCCTGGCTGGCCATTTCACAAGAGAACAGAGGGAGGGTGGGAGGGATGGCGAATGGCACAGCCCGTCATCCGCTTAGTCTCTAGGGAGAACGCCAATGAAGAGTGACACTCCAGTTACACTCACTGAGCAAGTGTTCTAGTGACCTCTTCTGGAGAACTTGGTTCTTGATGTTGTAGAGCTCCAGGTTTAGGGCGGACATGCTACCCCAGAAATGGGTGAACCATACGTGTGTGATTTTACTGGGGGTAGATGCAAGAGGCATCAGACGGAAGAGCCAGTTATGAAAACAGAGGACCAGGCTTCTTTTCAGCAGCACTCCTCATCCAGGTGGCCCCAGAGGATCCTAGCCCAATGTTGGACACTTAGATATTGGTGGGCGCCTCTTCCCAAGACAGCTCCACACTCCGAGAAAACCCCAAGGTTACAGAAAAGCCTCTAAGAATAATATGTTGTTCAACACTCATTCGTTGAATGCAATAAATTATGATGTGACATCAGTTGAACTAAAATATGTCAAAAAGTAAACAGAAGCACGGCTTGATTTATCTACAGCTTCACATAAAAACAGGAAGTCTAGACTGAGACCCATGAGGGACATTTCCTAGAATGTCTAGACACTCCACATAGTATATAAAAACCAAAGATTACCCCTGCCAAAGATGGACGGTTGGTCATTTCAGTGTAGAGGTGAGGACTCACTCTATGTTCTCCCAACGCTAACCCAGGTAGAAATTCTCTATAAAGTAATTTCTGAGGTAAAAGTCACCTATATTTAAAATTTTCACAGGAGCATCAAATAATTTGGGCTGGAAAATACTACCCCACAGAAGTTTAGAGATTTGCAAATGAGTACATGAAAGAAAGGTCCTCTCTACCCTGTCCCCCATCCCCATTTCTGCCCAAATCCCACCTGGTCTGGAAGACCATTCCAATACCTCCTCCCCAGGCAGCCCTCTCTGATTTCCCTCCCCTGGGCAACAATGTCCCCACACAAGCCTTTTCATACCTAGTTCTGGGAACGTTTTCTGTGCTTTCTCTCATCAAGAGGTCTGAAATCAGTGTCTCAGGGCTAGATCGTTTTCCGTATCTAAAAAAAAAGGAAGAAAAAGTCCTTTAAAGCAAGTTTGGAGGAGCTATAAAAACCTTTAGAAAAAAAGAAGATTTGGAGTATTAAATCTAAAAGTTATTTTAAGTTGATCATCTGCTAACAAGTAATCTAGGTGTATGAAGCATCAATTATACAGAAACATCATAAATATGATTTCAAATTATTTATATATATCTTAAACTTTGCTTAAATACTTAAAAAACTTAGCAGATTATTTAAACCCAACCAAAATTCCTAGTCAAATTCTTGCCTTTTTATACTATCTCAAGCAATACACATTTAGATATACTTTTATAACTAGATGATAGGAAATAAATTAAAATACATTGAAGTTGGGCTGGCCCCATGGCTTAGTGGTTAAGTGTGCGCGCTCCACTGCTGGCGGCCCGGGTTCGGATCCTGGGCGCACACTGACGCACCGCTTCTCTGGCCATGCTGAGGCTGCGTCCCACATACAGCAACTAGAAGGATGTGCAGCTATGACATACAACTATCTACTGGGGCTTTGGGGGGAAAAAAATAAATAAAAATTAAAAAAATTAAAAAAAAATACATTGAAGTATAATTTTAAATGTTTCCATAATTAGTTAATTGGCTATAGTTCTGATGATACACAGCAGTTTAAATCTTAACAAAGAGACCAGATGATATTTGGTCAGAAACAGCCCTAGGAAAAAAAAATCAACAGACTGAAGTTCTAGAACCACCTGTAGCTTTGAATCTCAGTTTTCTCATTTGTAAAAGTAAACTGGAGTCTTTGTGAATATTCACTGTGAATCGCAATACTTTGAAAGTGACAAAGTGATGCACAAATTCACGTTACTGCTGTTGAAATGCACCCATTTTTACAGCTACCAACAGATCCTGGGTCCTCTATTTTCCATATTTATTTGGGGTGCCAAAAGCTAAAAGCCTTCTCTCATGCTGTGACATCTGCCCGGTAAATATAAACAAATCCTATTGGTCCATAGAAATGTGCTTGGTCTTTTTTTTCCATAGCAGGATCTGGATAGGACAATACATGAATGAGAGGGTATGCTTTCCTCCAGGATGGTACATGCTACTTGCTCCAGGTGAGTGAGTACACTGGTGTCTGTCTGTCTGTCTGTCTCTTTCTCTTTCTCTCTCTCTCTCTGCTAAAGGGTCTGACAAATCTATACCAAGCTGTGTTTTGTGAAGACGCTATTTTTCCCTTTCTCAGAAAAGGCATTGGACACCAGCAGCCGCTTTGTTCACAAATGAAGAATCAGCCTGGCATGGATTGATTAACTAATAGATAAAACAGCAGAACAAAGCTGACAGAGGGTAGACTCCATCTGCCTATCAAGCACAGTGAAATTTAAATTTTTAAGAAAGTTTTCCTATTATTGCTCCTTTGCTGGGACTCAAAGGAAGCAAAAACAAAGCAAACTCCCCCGCCCCCATCGTTTGTAAGATTTCCTCAAAGATTTTCTGGAGTTGTGATACCAGACTGTAGGCTGCTGCTTAGACCTATTTATTCTGTCCATCCATCGATTTTACTAATCTTAAAACTCTTGGGCAATCTTAACACATTTATTTTCATCATGCTCCAGTGAGTGAAAGAACTGGTAAATATTTTCTCCAGTTTATCAGTAAAGAACCTAAATGTGTAATAGCAGGATATGCACAGTCATAAAGCATTGTTCACTAGTCTTCCTTCTCTAATTAGTTCTAGATTATCCTTCTCTATAATGCCTTAACTTTCAAAGATAGAGTCTCTGGGGAGCTTGTAAAACCACTGTAAAGCCCAGGGCCCACCCCCATAAGTTCTAATTTAACTGGTCAGGGGTGCAGCCCAGCATCAGTATATTTTAAAAGCTCCCCAGGTGATTCCAATGTGCAACCAGGATGGAGAACACACTAATCTAGGGCTGGGTTGCTCAACCTTGGCACTACTGATATTTGGGGCTGGAAAATTCTTTGCTGTAGGCAGCTGTCCTACGTGTTGTAGGATGTTTAGCAGCATCCCTGGCCTCTACCTACTAGATGTCAGCACTCAACCCTCATTGTGACAACCAAAAATGTCTCCAGACATTGCCAAATGTCTTGGGAAGCATCAAGTCAGCCCCAGGTGAGCAGCACTGCTCTAGGGACTGTGTAAGCAAATTGTGGTAGATCCATGCTCTAGAAAAAATGATGCAGCTTTTGGAAGCAATGAACCAGGAGTATATATCTTAAAAACAGAGGTTGAGTATAAAAAGGGAGGAAAAAGAATATCAGATTACCATTTCTGCCAAATTAAAACATACGTTCACAAGTGACACTGTAATTTTAAAAAATACAAACACGTGCGTGTGATTGGGTGTGTGTGGTGGGAAGGCAATGAGAGTACAGAATGGAGATGATGCGGGCAGATGATAAGCCTCTGATGGTTTCTGAGAAGGAACTTGCATGAAGATGAGACAGGAAACTGCTTCAGGACCAACTCATTCCCACCTGACCTGAATCTCTTCCCGGGAAATGCAAGTCCCTTTCCCTTATTTTTTCCTCATCAAAGATGTTGGAGATCACACTAACTGCTGATGGTGGTAACAATATCTAAGGAAAACCAGTAGGAAGGCTCCAATTTCATCCCCCAAAATAAGCTTTCATGAAATGTTCTTAATTTCATGCTCTGTAAAATGGGGATAATTATACTCATTTCAAAGCTTTGAGGTAAAGACTGAACAAAATAATGCTCAGGAAAAACATTTTGAAATGTTAAAGCTTTATACACTGGTAAAGCTTTATAGCAATCATCTTTGCAGAAATAAGTTCTACTTTGTGTTATAACTGACAAACTAAATAACCAACAAAGGTTTTCCTAGAAAAAAATATCTTTTCTATTTGTACAAGTTCTTTTCTCTGGTTTATATGATAGCATAAGCAAGAATCTGAAGCAATTTACTTTCTGAGAAGTCTACTATGATATAAAACATTATTGCTTTTTGTTAATTAAAATGAACAGACTTCAAGGATCACAAACCAATACTATTTAATTCTGGCATTTTCATATATTTCTGATTCTGTATAAACTGGGACTTTTTCAAAAGCTTTTAAGGATGTTACACCCCTTTTTGATAAAACAGAAAAAATAAAATTTTATTTAAGAAATATAAATTCTCCCCACTTTGGATCCTTTTCAACTATTCCCTGACTTGTAAACAGTAAAAAATATGGTAAAAACAAAAACTACACTTTACAAAACATAATTTAAACATGTTAACATTAATGCTTTTAAAGGGCTCATCCTTTTTACATAATAAGGTCATTGTATCTCAGTAATTAAAATAAGATATTGAATGATTTGGAACTAAGATAAATCAATTTTCAAAATAAAATTTATATGCTATAATATTTGTAAAATAGTTTGGATTTGATTTTTTGCTTAATATTTAATGTTGAGAGTGAAAATGTGCCATTTGATTTTAGCTTTCTTGGGGTTCAGAATAAAGTTTACAATTTCTTGGATTCCATGTAATTCCTGAATTCATCCTCGAGTGACTAGACCAATGTAAGTTTCTACTTAATAAAGCACCAAGTGGGCCCTTTCTTTTCAGAATTCACCTGCTGTAAAACGAGAAAAGTCTCTGCATTTTAGATCAACTGTTTTATGCTAAATTTCTGTTTATTGGGGCCAGAATTTTCAAGTAAGGGTCTGAGACTGCAAAAAACGCTGTACGGAAGAAAAGAAAATAGCTCTATTTGCCTTTTCCTAAGTACTGTCATTCAGTTGCTCTGGGCAGGATGGAAAATCTGGCAATGTCTTCAGCAACGCAGCTGTTTCCTGGTTGTTTTGGTTGTTGTTTTTCCTAGACATCCTGCTCACCCTTCTTCCTACACCACTTCCCTGGCGCACTCCTGACCCCTGGGTGCTTCTCCACCCAGGTTTCCAGACAGGTCCCCACCTGCTCTAAAAACAAAAAGACAAGGGAGTGGGTGGGAGGAGACGGCCAGCCACACAGCCTAGGGAACCTGAATCTAGGGGTCACGATTTTGTGACTGTAGTTGCAGAGGGAAAGTACCCAGTGACGGGCGCAAACATTTACTAAGAGCTGGGTATGTATGTGCCTGATACGGTCCTGCCCTGTGATACAACGAAGAAAAATAAATGGTCCCTGTCCTCTACGATCCCCAGGATCTCCGGGTGCGCTGGCAGGGCGCTCCCTGGTCAGTCCCGCCGAACCCACCCACCTCTGCCTGGTGATAAGGTTGATGTAGTGTCGCAGCGCCGAGTAGTATCTGGCCAGGTCCTCCGCTGGCGCGTCCTCTCCCGGGTTGTCCGGCTTGGAGGGGTACGCGTCGGCCAGCGCGCCCAGACACACGAGCAGGCACAGGGCGAGGGTCAGTCCGGACAGCCCCAATCGCTTTCTACCCAGCATCTGCGGACACAGCAGGCGCAGCAGAGCGGACTTGGGGATTCAGAGGACACACGCCCTTCCCCTTGCTACCACCCACGACCCTCAATCCACGCTCGACCCAGTCCCGCAGAGGAAAGCGGAGCGTGGCGAGCACCACTCTGCCTACTAAAGGCAAGATCTGCCCTGGGCCGGCCGCTCTGCTCCGCCGGAAAACTGCACAACTTTGGTCCAAGTTGCAGCGGCGGAGAGTCGCCTGGCGAGAGGCAAGGTTGGGGGTGGGGGGTGGAGGTGGGGGTTGGCGCCAGTTTAGACACTTGAAAAACAGAATGAGAAGTTCCTTCCGCTGGGCTGAGGAATTATCACTTTCCTACCCTCTTTCCCAAACCCCTGTCAGAGGAGAAAAGTTTCTTCTCGCATACTTTTGGTCTGTCCGGCTGCAGGAGCTCGGCAGTGACGGCTAAGATTACTTCGAGGTGCCAATTTGGGGGAGAGGGGAGAGAAGTGCTCCCCGGGCCAGTCAGTTTCAGTTCGGATGCCAAGGATCCCGGGAGGTGGCAGGGCGCGGGGCTTCCAAGCTCCGGGGATTCCTCATTCAGGGGGCGCTGCCTGGGAAACCTCGCTCCAGGCGGTGACCTCGGAGGAAACTGTCAGCTGCCGTGGGCTGGGGGTCGTGTTCCCCCTCTATATCAGCCAAAAGATAACCTAGAAGGACTGCCCAGCCGGGAGGGTCCGGGAGAAGGGCAGATGTACAATCAGAGGGGACCAGAAGGAGGGAGTGGAATTTAGCCGCCCAGAGGGGCTGGCGCGCGTCGGAGCGCTGAGAGGGCAGAGCGGCGCGCAGGGGTTGGGAGCGGCACGCGACCCCACCTCCCCCCCCACAGCCCCGATAGCGCCCTAGGACTCCACAGGGGTTAGACGGCGCCCCGGGCACGTACACCGGCGTTCCCCCCTTCGCTCCCGCCAGGCGGAGCGGATCGTGGCACTCACGGTGGCGGGCTGGCGGGCGGGCGTGGCTGGGCGGCGAGTGCTCTGCGGTCCGGCGCGCCTCTCCGAGGGGTGAAAGCCGGAGGATGGGTTGTCGAGAGCGGGTCGCAACAGCGCTTTTATGGCGCTCCCTCACCGCAGCAGGAGGGGGGCCTTGGGCAGTCACGCTCGGGTGACGCCTACCCCGCGGCTTCCCGCCCCCGAGTGGTGGCGGACTCGGGGAGGGGGCTGGAGCTGCTGCCGCACGAGTGTCGGCTCCGGGAACCGCCCACACCCGGACTCTCCCACCCCAAGCCCTGCGCCGGGACTGGGGGCTTGGCACAGTGCGAGCAAGGCAGCGCGCTCCGAGGGCGCTGGACAACGCCAAAGGCAAGTCCCTGCCCTCCGGCGGCGCCCCAAATCGGCTTTCTTTCTCGCCCCGTCTAGTCCTGCCAGAGATAGGAGCAGCCCAGATCATCTTTGTCGCCTGTCAGCGGGACCACCAACCCACTGGGCGCCAGGGTAGGGAGTACCTGAATCCTCTACTTGGTGGAGCATCTCCGGGACCCGCGCGGCAAGGACTCCGGCCACAACTCCTGCGCGCTTTCGGGGAAAGACAACTTGGTGCACAGATTTTCCTGTGCTTAAAGTAGGTCCGAGGCGCCAGCCAGTAGTCCTGAGCTAGAGGGTCCCAAACGCCCCCCTCCTCCCAGGGGCTGAGAATGGGCTTCAGTGGCTTTGGCCCCCGTTTCCCCAGCTTGTTTTTCGGGGAGAGCAGCCCTCCCCAAGCACTCGCCCAAACGCGGGGAGCCCGGCTGGGTCGTGACCTGAAACAGTGCGGCGACTGAAAACTCCCCAGGGGCGGGAGATTGTAAACCCACTTCCTTGGTTTGCTGGAAACGAGACACGTTTGGAGCGTCGAGAGACCCCTTAAAGCACAGTCAAATGAAAAATTTTGGTCCAAAGCGACCGGTAGTTAAATGAACAGCAATTTCTCTTTTATCTGCTAGCCCTTGGTTAGTCTCAGATATAATCAATTAACGTTGACTGAGAATTTGGGTTCTGACCAAAATTAAATAGGTAAAAAACGATCACCATTAATTTGCGCATCGCGATAAACCTGTTGAATGGATATGAAAGATACAGAAACTATTTTTACAGGATCAAGATTTTATGTAGTGGACTAGGTGTTAAAGTTCCCTGAATGAATGCTCCTAGAAGTCTGAATCTTTCTCAATAAAATGACACGTTCGGAAATTAAACCATTAAGTTATACGTTATTTTGATGCTAAAACGACAAGTGATTTTGTTAAACTGACGCTGTTTTTTGTGTTGTTTCTGCAGCATTGAATCAAATATCAATTATCTGCAGTAAGCACTCCTGTGTGTGTCTGTGTGTTAGAAATTTTGAAGACCAGCATTGCTCTCACTTAGATGACCACTTCTCTTTCCACGTTACACAAACATGTGCCAGTGACACAAACAGCAGGGCTCTCAGCGTGGCCCAGAGGTGCTCATGTGAAAGAGCCTTGGATAAAGTCAGAGCAAAGCACCTTCTAACTTAGAGCCCTTTCTTGATATGGGGAAAGGCACTGTCCATTTTTCAACAAAATAATCTTAGTTTTAGAGTGCATCGCGGATTCCCATCAGTTAAAATCTAGACTTAGAAGGAATCATTGAATTTGGAAGAAATTACTTCTAAGGAGATGTGCCACACTTGAGTGGGGAAGATGTAGAAATTTGATTAATTTGGCTTAAGATAATATCACTGGTATCCCCAAATAAGAGCTTATTCTCAGGGAGCAGCATTTGGAGAATTAAAAATGGAGCTGTGTGGGCCGCCCGTGGCTTAGTGGTTAAGTGCGGGCTCTCCGCTACTGTCGCGGGGGTTCGGATCCCGGGCGCGCACCGACACACCGCTTCTCCGGCCATGCTGAGGCCGTGTCCCACATACAGCAACTAGAAGGATGTGCAACTATGGCATACAACTATCTACTGGGGCTTTGGGGAGAGGAAAAAAAGGAGGAGGATTGGCAATAGATGTTAGCTCAGAGCCGGTTTTCCTCAGCAAAAAGAGGAGGATTAGCATGGATGTTAGCTCAGGGCTGATCTTCCTCACCAAAAAAAAAAAAAAAAAAAAATGGAGCTGTGTGCCCTACGTGTGCCCTCACATCTGTATCCCCTTTCTCTCCAGTCCAAACTGCATTCCTGGCCTGGGGCTCTGACTAGTGTGTCTCTTCTCTCTCAGGCTTTGCTCCATTAATTGCATCCTCTCTTTCCTATAGTCTTCTGTGCTTACAAATATATATACCTGTAGCTTATAAATTTGCTTGTGTTTGTTCCATAAAAGAAACAAAGCAAAACCAACCGCTCCCCCCAAAACAAACTAAAGCAATAGTCACTCAATCCAGCATCTCCTTCTAGCTGCTACACCATTTCTCTCCTTTGTTTCAAAACCAAATTTATTTAATTTATTTATTTATATGTTTATTTATTCTTAATGCTATATTGAGATACAATTGAGAAATACTAACCTACGAATGTTTAAAATATTCCATTGGATATAATCTTACACATATACACCCATGAAGCCATCACCACAATCAAAGTAATGAGCAAACACATCACCACCAGAAGTTTCCTCATGTCCCTTTGTAATTCCTCCCTCCTGCCTCTCCCTGCTCCCCTCCTCCATTGATCTGCCTTCTGTCACTATAGATTTGTTTCCATTTTCTAGAATTGTATATAAATACAATTCCATGGTATGTTCTCTTTTGTCTGCCTCTTTCATTCAGCATCATTATTTTCAGATCCACCCATGTTGTTGCGTGTATCAATAATTCATTCCTTTTTATTGTTTGGTAGTATGTATTCCATTATATGGATATATTTTAAACTTTTTTAAAATCTATTCAACTGCTTACGGACTTTGGGTTGTTTCCAATTTGGACTATTACAAATAAAGCTTCTATGAACATTTGTTGCAAGTCTTTGTATGGACATATGCTTTTATTTCTCTTGGGAAAATACTTAGGGGCAGAATGGCTGGGCCATATGGTAGGTGTGTGTTGTCCCACGGTTCACTGATAGTCTGTTTTTATTGTTGGTTTCCTCTTCTTTTCCTGTGTGTGTTTTATTGGATAGTTTCTATTGCTATGTCTTTGAGTTGACAAATCTTTTCTTCTGCAATGTCTAATCACTACAAAGACCATTTGGTTTTCATCTCTGAAATTTCAATTTGGATCTTTTTATATCTTTCATGTCTCAACATGTTCAGTCTCTTCTCTAGCTTCTTGAATGCATGTTAATAATAACTTTTCTACTGCTTCTGTCATTGGTCTCATTTCTCTGTGACTTTGGATTGATTGATTTTCATCTCATTATGGCTCGTATGTTCCTTTTTTGTCTGCCTGGTAGTTTTTGATAGGATGCCAGACACTGTAATTTTACCTCGTTGTTTGTTGGATGTTTTTGTATTCCTAACACTATTCTTGAGCTTTGTTCTAGGACACAGTTAAAAACTTGGGGACAGTTTGATCCATTTGAGTCTGGCACTTAAGATTTTTTAGGTTGGACCAGAGCTAGCTTTAGTCTAGGTTTCATTTTCCCCCACTTCTGAGGCAACAACCTTCCTCTTACTTTAACTGGTAACTGATGCTCCCTGAATTGTGACGTTTTCCCCTCTGGCTGTTGGAACAGGCACTATCCACAGCCCTTTGTGAACACTGGACACGGTTTCCTCTCATCCTTTTGTGTGGTTCTTTTCCTAGTCTCCAGTTGTTTCTTCAAGCGCGCGATCTGATCAGCAATCCATTAAGTACTTGAGCAGGACACTCTACAGATCTCCAGAGTATTCTTTCTTATCTGGTACTCCACCTGTGAACTCTAGCTGACCCGTCTCCCCATACTTCCAGCTCCGTCTCCTCTGCCAGACTGTTTCAATTCCTTCCTTCTGCTCTGCCTCCTGGATAATTTCTTCAGGCAGTGAGCTGAGATCATTGTAGGGCTGCCCTCATCTGTTTCTCATCTCTAAGAGATTACTGTCTTTTGTTACCGAATGTCCCATGTTTTAGGTGTTGTTTCATATACTTTTGTCCAGTGTTTTAGTTGTTTCAAATGGGAAAGTAAATCTAGTTCCTCTTTCTACATCTTGACCAGGAGTGGAAGTCTCTTAGCAAGGCTTTTTTAAAAAAGATGTTTCTCCTCACTGCCTCTTCTTCTTCACCTTTGGTTTGGTCATAAAATCACAGCAGTCTAGGTTCTGTCTGAATCTAGCTACTGAAACTGCTATCATAATTGCAAGCTGCAGGGACCTTTACTAGTTATCTGACTTTTCTTGACCTTGCCCTTGCTGGTCTCCTCTAGTTCACCTCCTTTTTCTCTGAACTGGCCACAGTCTCCTTTGCTGACTTTTCCTTCTGTACCCCAAGCCCCAGCCTTAACCTTTCCACTCTGCACACACTAACCAAGCAAGTTTATCTACTCCTATGGCTTATGAGTCTGAAATCTCTACCTCCAGTTCAGGTCTCCCACCTGGTAATCCACGGCTACAAGTCCAACTCAGAAAATCCTGATCAAGAGCCTCAAATTTAGATTATCCAAATGGAGCGTCCATTAACATAAATTCCTAATTGTATATCACATGAAGTCCAAAATATTTTCAAAATCCTTAAATTGAACTACAGGCTCACATATTTCGAGCTCTACCTCCTTCCTAGGCTTATCTAACATAATATTCTCCTTTGCTCTGTATTCCTGTCCATTAGCCTTCTTTCTGCTTTTTAAATATGTCAGTCACCTTTCCTACTTGGGCCTTTATTGTGGTATGTCCTCTCTCTGAGATATTCTCTCTCTCAACTCTTTACCCAGCCAACTCTTCCACATCCTTCTAGTTTTACTTCAAAATGTCACTTCTTCATGGAGGATTTTCCTGGTCCTCTGTGCTGGATCCGGTCCCCTATTATAAGTTCTCAGAGGACCCTGAACTTCTCACTAATTGCACAGCTACAGTTGAATTTTGTATGTATTATCTAATTTTTTTATGGATGTTTATTGAATATCTGTAAATTTTAATGTCTGTTAACTCCATAAAAGAAGGGACGACACATTTTTTATTTACTTCTGCATCCCTAGTGTGATTCCTAGCACTAAATAGATTCCTGATAAATATGTCCTGATCAGAATAAAAGTTTATAACTGAGTTTTAGAGGGGCCTCCTATAATTTAGAACAGAGATTGGCAAGTTATAATCTTTGGGCTACCCCTTCCCTGATAAACACAGCCATGCCCATTCATTTGTATATTGTCTATGGCTGCTTTCCTGCTACAGTGGAAAAGTTGAGAAGTTACGACAGAGACTGTACAACAGAGACTGTAATTTTGGCCCACAAAATTGAAAATATGTACTCTCTGGCTCTTTATAGAAAGTATGCAGACCTCTGATTTAGAACTTAAATATTTTACATAAATGACAAGTAAGTAAACATGATAAAAAATTTGAGGGTCTGTACTATGCCAAACTACTTTCTGTCCTAGGGCCCTTACACGTGCTTTCTCTGCCTAGAACACTCTCCCTTCCCTTGACTCTTTGCTGACAAACTCCTGCTTCTCCTTCATGTTTTACTTCTGCATGTCATTTCTCCACGATCCTTCAGTCTTTTTATGGAGCCTTCATCATATAGGCATGATCAATTATTAACTCAATCTCCAGCCCCTCTCCCCTCCTTGGAGGATGAGGGCGGTGGGGCTTAAAGTTCCAAGCTTCTAATCATGGCTTGGCTTTCTGATGACTAGCCCCCATCCTGAAGTTATCTAGGGTCCCCCAGCCACCAGTCATCTCATTAGCATACAAAAGACACTCTTGTCACTCCAGAGATTCCAAGAGTCTTAGAAGCTCTTGTGTCAGGAACTGGGGTTAAAGACCAAATATGAGAACAAGATACTCCTAGCACCCTATCACTCAGATTACAAGGGTTTCTGGCCAATGAAATACCAGGATAAATCAGCTAGAGGCCTTTAGAAGTGATTCCTCCCTGAAAATGAAGAGTCGTATCCTTTGCCATGACTCCCCTCTCTTCCTGTTTTGGATACTGTTGAGTGAATCTTAGGCTATGGCGGCCATCTTGTGATCATGAGGAACAATACTGCAAATACACTGAAGCTGACAGAATACAAAGATCAAAAGGGCCTAGATCTTTGATGAAATCAGTGAGCTACCAAACTAATCTTGGGACTGCCTACCACTGGATGTCTGCTTAAGTAAATAATAGATGTCCACATGGTTTAAGCCACTGTTGTCTGGGTTTTCTGCTACTTGCAGCCAAAAGCATTCCTAATTAGCAAACTCAACTTCTAACTCTTGATTTTCTTTACTTTTTTCCTCAATTACTTTTTTATTTTCAGGTTATATATCTTTTGGTTTGGAAAACCTCTATTTGAGCCTTACATTTATCTTTAATTTGTAATGCATTTTCCTTGACTCCCTTTAGGCCTAACTTGGGCCTGTTGCATTCATAGGTTGTGTTACATCTGCTTTTCTGTTGTCTGAGAGGGTGGCAAGGATGGGACAGAGTGGGGTCTGGGGAGGAAGGGTGGAATGAGGGCTGTGGGTATCCCAATTGCAGGGGTTTGTCACTGAAGACTTTCTCTGTGATTTAGTTAAAAGTTCTGTACTGAGGTTTATTCTGAATAGTCAAGGGTCTATCTGATCTAATGAGAAAGGTCTTTAGCTTTCAGGTAGTTCACCAGATTCCAGGCAACCCCAAAGCCTCCTCTTCTCTCAAAGACAAGTTGCCTTAAGTGATAATTTCCTCCTCTCCCCTCCCTGCTTGTCTCTCCTGCTCCCTCTGGGATGTAGGTGGAAAAGGCATGAAAAAATAGGCAAACTAGGAGTTCATCACGCTTGTCCCTTCCCTGCCTATATCTTGTGTTTCCTCCAGCTAGTAAAACAAACAGAAAATACAATTCTTAGTAGTTCCTCCCATCTCTAATAAATGAATATCTATTTTTCTCTCATGGTGGAGAGATGCAACCATTTAAAGAGACTCCTGACATTTTTCTCTTGAGCTTCCTTTCCAAATCCCATCCCTCACACCATCAGCCTACTTCCCTCCAAATTGGGGATATCACTTAGTTTTTTAAGAACTTTATTTATTCATATTTTTGTCCCTTGTACTGCTTCTGGAGGAGACAAGTTGACGCCATAGTCAATTTCCAGAATCTTCTCTCTGTAGATGATATTTTTAAACTGTTACATTGTGAGGCTGTGCTCTTTCCTTAGTTTGGATGCTTCTGGCTTTTTAATTATTTATTTTTTGCTATTCTTACTTATTTGTGTGCAATTTGTTACATTTGAGAGAAGGGAAATTTCTTGATCCTGTATGTTCTCTCCCAGCTTCTCTGGGAAATTGAAACAAGGTTTACCAACAGCACTACTCTGATTGCTCTGTATTTTTAGCAGTGTCTACAACTACATATATGAGAGAACTGGAGCAATTACGAAGATTATTTGGACCAAAATTATCCCCAAATTTATCTGAAACATCCAGATAATTGCAGGAAAATGTAATTTTTTAAAATTTGAAAGTATTTGCTAATAGCTGCAGTTCTCTCCTCCACTTTGTGTGTGCAGGCACAAACTGAAGATTCTGAAATAGCACTCATAGGGCTGAGTTGGGACTGGCTTTGTATTCTTCTGACCAGTCATGGTTTTTTTTTAAAAAAATTATTATTATTATTAGCTCAAGTCCCATGGTTCTAGTCACAGTAACCCACACAATAGCAGAACGCTTATTTTGCTGAGAATAGAACCTTACACAGGATTGTGAGAATGACAAGCATATTTCACACATTGAAGGCAGACTCTCTAGGAAGACATTGATCTCCTATTGTGTAGACGGTTAAAATGCTGTGTGGAGCCACCTGCTCCTCAGGTGATAGCATTGACTACCTGATAGGCTTATTGAGGAGTCTTTCCTTCATTTCTGATAGGGTTGGGTTTGAAGAATGTTCAGTTTCTGGCATGAGGATGTATCATTTCCTTTTCAGGCATTGTTGTGGGTGTTGTAGATTGGATGTCCCTAGAGACCCACCGCAGGACACTTCCAGGCTCCCAGGGCTCCAGAGGCTGAAACGAGACCATCCGTTTCCCAGACTTGCATGCCGCTATGATTCAGATGTGATTTAGTTCAGGTCCAGTTTCTTGAGATCTTGATTCAAAATTGAGTTATAACACTAATGAAATGTCCCATATTCTCTACGTATACTATAAAACATTTTTTAAAAGTTTTAAACAACCGTGAGCTATGAAAGTCCTAAGTTATGTGAGGAGAGAAACAGGCTATGAATATCCTCTTCCTAATCCAAACTGAGATACAAGCAATGTGGTCCAGAGCAGATGGCCCTGATGGAAGATTCCAGATTCTGCAGCTTCCTGACTGAGGCAAAGGTAGCAGTGTTTTTGGTGGCCTGGTTCTGTGGTGAGGTGTTGGGAGTTGTTTCTGGAATCTCAACCTAGAGTCTGCTTTTTTAGCACTCACTCCCCAAAAGTCTACCCTTTAATAAATCCTTTCCTGCATGAAGTAACTGGAACAAATTCTGAGAGCTGTAACCAAGAACTCTGACCACCATGGGACCATGGGAGAAACACTGCTACGTTAGGGATTTTGCTCCCACAGTTTGGGTCTCTTGAGTCTCAGAGATAGGAAATGCAGGCCTCCGTGAGGTGTTTACCCTCATCCAGCTACTTCCATGGGTCCATTTAAACTGATGGAAAATGGTCATTTGGGAAAGTAGGGGATCATTCTCAGAGAGGTAAGCTACTGGAATGGCAGCTGATGTCTCAAAATATGAAGGTGCATGCAGAGCCAAAGACCTCTCCCAGCCTTACCAACAGGAATGTCATCTCAGAGCATTTTTCCACACCTTCCTTCTCAAAGGATGCTCTTGGGATGGTTTGGCTGAAAGTAATGGAGAACTAAAATCATGAAGAAAATTTATAATCTCACAAAATAAGGAGCCCAAAGATACAGCATCTCTACTCAAAGTTAATTCTGCAGCTCAATTATGTCAACAAGACCCAGGTTCTTTCCATCCTCTGCTCCACCATGTGGGAATGATGGCTTTGACTCAGAGACTGGCTCTGCCCATGGTTGTCAGAGGTCCGCCCCAACTCTAATTGCATCCAGATATATTGACATCCTTTCAAAGAAAATAATTTATTTACTCTGTCGTTTCTTGATGAACATTTACTTTGTCCCCCCGTCTCCTCCTACTACAAAAAATATAGCCATGAGTAAATTTGGACCTCTGTCTTTGCCCATGTGTGCAGATGTAACTGCTGAATTCCTAGAAATGGAATTTCTTGGCTAAAGAAAGCATGCATTTGAAATGCTGATAGCTCTTGCCAAATCGCCTTCCCAAGAGATGTGCCAATTAATAATTTACGTGAGAGCGTGTTTCCCCAAAGAGAGTGTGTGCTTTTACAGAAGAGCTACAAGAGTTACTTCTGTGAGTGGTGGATCAGAGGTCCCTGAGGCTAGGTAGAGGAATGTACCTGCTTAGATTTGTGGTCCCTCTGTCTGGTCTCAGGACAGGATGGAAGGGATTCTCTTTCCAAAGTGAAAATCTGTGTTTGTGCCCAAAATACCTTTGCTCCATAGCAGGACTGGAACCGAAGAGAAGTGGAAACTAACTGAGCCATAGGGCAGAGCAGGTTAAGGAATGGACCCAAAATGAGGCTAGAGAATTCCTGCTGTTTCTCTTAAGCTGATACAAGTTAACAGGAAAGCTGTTTTCACAGACCTTTCAAACTCTGATGAGCTCACCAGAAGTGTTTTTCAAAATACCTGTGGTTCCAATTGTTTCAGTGTTAGTTCAAGGAAGGCTCTTTTTGTCTTCGAGTAACATGAGAGTTCAAATTTTCAAATACAACTTTCCCGCTTATGGAATTCTGAAGGTTTTGCACTACTGGGAAGTAATGGCAGGTTTATAAATGTATTTTGGCCCCTTAAGGATGGATCAATTTGCAAGCTTTCTCAGGAATGTCAGTGCATGATATTCCTAACTCTTTATTTTTTTATTGCCCCTTTTCTTATTTAAGAAATTAAGATTGTACTTGATTTTACATTTGGAAATTTATTTTAACTGTTCAAAAATCTCTTTTTCAATTCAATTTTTTTTTCTCCTGTTGGGTCCTGGTGGAGATCATTTAAAACCAACTGAGTGACAAGCCCTTCAGGAATAACTGAATGAAGCGCACACTGTGTGCACCTTCACCTGCTCTTACCAAATCTTCAGAGGATCCTTTCTGACTCAGAAACCTGCGGCAGCCTACCCATGAGAGCATTATTCCTTAAACTTCAATGCTCCAGCTAATATCACCTCATAAGATAATTGTCCAGTGGGATGAAATTAGGCCAAGAGACCAAAGTTCTGCAGCCTCATTCTGATGCCTGTGTTTTATCCTCTTTCCCACCAACAGACCACGGGCTACCTTCAGGCCCCACTGTGACATTGTTCCAGTCTACCCACTGACATTGGGCAGTCTGGTTTTCTGGCATGGTTTTGCCTCAGTATTGCCTTTCTCACACCCTCTGGTGGCCATTTTATCTTCTTTTTAGAAGAGGAACTAGCATAGATGGCCCCAAATATACTAATGACATCCTTGAATCATGGTTCCTTGATTAATTAATGTTGGAGAGTTATCCAACTAAGGCACATCCACAGGTCACAATCTGGGCCTTCAAAACCACTCCATACAAACTCAGTATTTCATATCTAGACAGTTCTCTTATCTTCTTCAGCTGGGCCTCTTTGCTAACTCATATCAGCTTTAAACTCAATTAGCATGTGAACTTACCCTACTGAAATTTGTTTTAGCATATATTTGCCATCCTTGAGTCCACTTTTGATTCACAGAGTGAAATACAATTTAGGATTATGTTTGACACGAGTACCACAAAACCTGATGGACATGGACTTAGACAAGGAGGGGATTTTTTTTAACCCCATGTGAGAAGAAGTCTGGTTTAAGTAAATCAGGGCTAGGACAGGACCTCAAAAATGCCATCAAGGGACTGGGCTCTTTCTCTTTCTGCCCCATCATCCTGAGGCTGATGGGTACACCTCCAGCATCAAGCTCAAATTCTAGTCAGGAAGAAAGAGGAAGCAGACGAGGCAGAACCAGCTAACTTGAGCTTATTTATATCTTATTCATCAGATCTCACATGGTCTCTCCTAGCTACAAGGCAGTCTGGGAAGGTAAGTTTTAGCTTTCTAGTTTCTATGACACAAGAAGGCATGGAAGGGGATGCAAATGGATTTCAAGTGAGCAGTTTATAGTGTGTACCTAGCAGGTTTCTGCTTCCTGGCATCTGGTCATACTCATTCCAGGTTTGGTCTTCATCATTCATCACTGAGAGACCACAGCTACTACTTCCCCTTCTGCTGCTGACATAGGACAACGAAGGCCAGGATTAATGCTAAGAGCTACACATTTCCCTTGTACCTACCAGCTAATATAGTATCTCCCACTTTCCCTAAGTTTCTGTTTTTATGGGAATTAAAACAGAAACTGAACTGACAGTGTCTTATGTGAGTTCATCAACAGTCTTCTCATATTCTTGCTCTTTAGCTACTCTTGTTAATATCTATGCTCCAGAAGCCTCTGGGAGGGGGAAGATGATCCAGGAAGGAGTCTGCTCGGTATTATGGGGAGGACTTTACCAGAGTCTAAGACAATGAAGAAGAGATCTTGAGAATATGTGTGCCTGAGTCAGTCCCAGCAAATGGTCACGCTGCTTGGATAAGCTTGTTTCTGGAACCACACGGCTTGAGTCATTTACCTTCCAGAAATCTGGTTGCAAAAGTGGTCACTCCTATCACCATTCCAGTCCGCTCGCATTATTGACACCCCCACTGTGGGAAAGACACTGTGATTGGTGCTCCCACAGGTGGGGATGTCTAGGGAAAGCTTAGTGCTGCCCAGATGGGCTCTGGTGTCATTGATCAAGTGAAAACAGTAATGTCCAAAGTAAGACAGGAAAAGGAGGCACCAAAAATAAACATTTATTTTAAAGCAGTAATCTTTATGAAATATGCATGATGCAGCTAGCTGGTGATATAATGCCTGTTACAGGTATTTCTCTGCCTATTTGCAAACTCATCAACCACACTATGACTAGTGGCACTGTGGGCAACACAGAAAGGAGTAATAACAATTAAATAAGGCCCACTGTGTATTAAGCATTGCACTTGAACTGATCCAATTACAACAAGAGCACTACGAGATAAATATTATTATCCCTTTTTTACCGAAGAGGAAACAGAAACCTGGAGAGATTATAGAGTGTGTCCAAGCACACATAATAAGGGACAAAGCAGGACTCTAACCAAGAGCCTTAAGCTAAATGACTGAGTGGACGCACTGGCTGTCTATTGGTGAAAGTAGCACGGGGCACGCCTGCATATTCATATACAAAGTGGACAGTCAGTATAAAATAAGATGGAGCCGCTACAAGGTCCACATAGGGGGTGAGGAAAATAAACGTAAGACTATCCAGAGAGAGGGGGAGTCCTTGCTTCTGAGGCAATCACCAGGGGTGTGAGATTTGAGCTCGACTTTGAATACTAGGGAAGTTTACATGGGGCAAATGGTGTGGGTCAACTCATAGGCATGCAAAAGTACCAGTTTTGAGAAGTCTAGCAATTTGGCTGGGGGCAAGGGTTCATAGAAGAAAGTAATGGGGAATTAAGCTGGAAAAGAAGATTGAGAGAGACCAGCTACGAGGGAAATGACTATAAGGCGACAGTGGTTAGACTTCATGCTATTAGAAAGGAGATATGAAATGATGAAGCAACGCTTCAAAAAGATTGACCAGGCAGTCACATGACAAATGCCCGGGAAAGGAAAGTGATGGATTTATGAAGCCCAGGAAGAAGGCTACAGTGGCCATCAGGTGTGGAGTGAGAGAGGCCTGGATTCAGGCAGTGACAGTGGGCACGGAAAGAAGGTATAAATAAAGAGTCGTTCAGAAGGAAAAATCGAGAGGATGAGGAAACTGACTCATAATAATAGCTAACATTTATTCATTTCCACAAATATTACTCAAGTGCCATCTTTGTAGCAGGCATAGTTCTGGGCCCTGGGTATACAGCAATGAATGTGACAGAGAAGGCTGCTTCCCTCACGGAATTCACATGCCAATGGAAGTGATATACAATAAACAAATACACAATAAATAGATATACAAAAACAAATTAAATGAAACTTCAGGAGGATAATTTGTGCAATAAAGATACATAAAAGAGGGTTAAGGGGCTAGATAGTGAGAGGATAGAGAGAGAGAGAGCTACTTAGATCAGAGTAGCTGTCTCTGAGGATGGAATATTTTAACAGAGACTTGAATGAAACCGTGGGAGTGGGCTATGGGAATAACTGAGGAAAGCATTCCAGGCGGGGAGGGCAGGCAGGGCAAAGGCCCTGAGGCAGCCGCATTCTGCCTGTGATCAGAACAGCACAGCCAGTGTAAGCAGAGGAGAGTGAGAAGAGGAGAGCGGGAGTGAGGCTGAGGGACAGCAGGGGCTGAACAGTCAAGAGCTTTGCAGGCCATGGCGAAGACTTTACATTGTATTCCAAATGAGGTAGAAATTGAAAAGTTTTGAGAAGGGGAGTGACATGACATGATTGATATTTTTTAAAGATCACCACCTCACGCCAGCTGACGGTGGTGGAACACGAGTAGAAGCAGGGCGACCACTCAGGAGGTTATTACAACAATCCAGGGGAAAGTTGCTGGTAGCTTGGACTAGTGGCGAAGGTGATGAGAAGCTGTAGGATTTGGGAGGCGTTTTAAAGGTAGAATGAGCAGGACTTGGTGATGGACTGTGTGGAGTACATGGAGTCAAAAACTAGAGAAATCAAGAAGGCGTCTCTGAGAGGCTTTCTGCTTTTAGATTCCTTAAAACCTATCTTGGGGTGAGAATTATCCTTGAGTCTTTGATTTTCCTGCATTCCAATCTTCCAATCTATCAATAAGTATAGTAGACTCTACCTCCAAAACCTCTTGAATCTGTCCAGTTCTCACCACCTTCCCCACAACCACACTGGTCCATACAGCACCATCTCCTTCTTGGGCTATTGCAAATGCCTCCTTGCTTCTGCTCCTGTATCTTCCCTAACAGGTGATTCTGTAGAGAATCTCAGATTCAATTCGCCTCTGCTGAAACCCCTTTGGTAGATTCTTGAAATGAGAATCACTTCGAATAAAATCCAAATTTCTCAGCCTGGCTTATAAAATCGTACATCATCTGGTCCCTGTGGCTTTGCTGACTGCATCTCACCACGCCTCCCCTTGCCCAGGGCACTCCCAGTCACTGTCAGTTTCTCAGACACGCCAAGCCTTTGCACCCCATAGTCCCTCTAACTGGTAAGCTTTTTCTTTGTATCTTCAAGGCCCAATCCTTCATATTACTCAGCTCTCAGCCTAAATGTTACCTCCTCAGTTAGCCTTCCTGATCACCCAAGTCATTGTTTACTTTGAAAGGAAGAGTCTAATTTCCTTCCCCTTGAATCTGGGCTGGTCTTAGTGACTTGCTTGACCGATAGACTGCAGCAGAAGTGACATTGTGGGACTTCTGAAGCTCGGTTCCTTGCAACATCAGCCTGGGCCTCTTGGAACACCCCACTTGGAGCCCTGAAACGTCACACGAAAAGTCGACTACTCTGACACTGCCATGCTGGACAGGCCATGTGTAGGTACTCCAGTGGACAATCGCAGCCTTCCAGCCACCCCACCCAGGCACCAGACATCCAGACGAGAGCAGCCAACAGCTGAATACCACCCGGATAACACCACGTGGAACAGAAGACTCGCCCAACTCAGCCCACCCCAAACTTCTCACCCACAAAATTGTGAGATAGTAAAACGGTTGTTGTTTTATTAAGCCACTAAGTTTTGGGGGAGTTTATTATACAGCAATAGGCAACTAGAACTCTGTCTGTCACACTATTTCATTTCTTTGTATAACATATATCACTATCTGATATTTTTCTTGTCTATTTAGTTACTCTATGTGCCATCTATCTATCTATTATCTATTTATCACCTATCTATCTGCCATCTATTTTACCTCTCCTAGAATGTCAGCTTCATGAAAGCAGGGATCTTATCCGCCTTGTTTATTGCTGTGTCTTTGGCACCTAAATCAGCACCTGTACACAGCTAGGCGTTCCATAAACATCGCTGAACAAACGAATCTCTGCATTTCTGAATATCCATCTCTTAAGGGCAGCAAGGGTGAAATGAATACAACACACACACACAAAAATGCAGAGAAGAAAACCTGGGTAAATATCTCAAAACATTATCCTCCAGGTTCACAGAGCTGGCAAAAGGCAGAGCCTGAGTTTAAACTCAATTTGATTTTCCATCTGTACTCTTAAATACTATGCTCTTCTGTAAAAGAAACAAGAGAGGGAACTGTCAATGATACTTGCAAGGTTATAAACCTTGGTAGAACAGGGAAGAAGGAAGTAGGGGAGACAGGATAGGAGGAAAGGAGATCCACAGTATCTCTCCCTCACCCCCACGTTTTCATTTCTAATTTATTATTTCTAGGGCAGACAATTGCTATAGATTTAAAAATAATTATCTGATCAATTTATTATCTTATTTCTAAATCATCCTAGTAATTTGATTAGATTTTGGCTTTCTGATAGTTTTCTTAGTGAATAATCATATTAATGATGAAAATATAATTTGGATTTTCCTCTATGTTTATGGATAATTTCTGTTCCTTGTCTTATTGCATTACTTAAAACTCACAAAAAATAATATTGAATAATAGTGGTGATAGCAAAGATATTTATTCCAGTCTTGATTTGAAATTCCCTCATTTATTACGACATTTGCTGCCTGTTTTTGGTAAATGGTCTTCATCAATTTTAAGGACTGTAGTTTTATTCTTTCTTACATTTTTTAAAAAAACTAAGAATGGTTCTTGAAATTAATCAAATGTCTTTTTAGTAACTATTAATCATGCAGTTTTTATTCTTTAATTTGCTAATATAATGAATTATATCAATTGATTTCTTAATATAGTACTATCTTTATATTCTAGAATAAATTCTATTTTATCATGACTATTATTCTTGATATGATAATATTCAATTTTGAAATCCTGCATTTCTATTCATAAGTGAAATGTTCTATGGTTTCCTATTTATGTTCTGTCTTTATAAGATTTTAATATTAAGATTATGCTAGGGCCAGCCCCGTGGCTTAGCGGTTAAGTGCTCGCGCTCTGCTACTGGCGGCCCGGGTTCAGATCCCGGGTGCGCACTGACGCACCGCTTCTCCGGCCATGCTGAGGCCGTGTCCCACATACAGCAACTAGAAGGATGTGCCACTATGACATACAACTATCTACTGGGGCTTTGGGGGGACAAAAAGGAGGAGGATTGGCAATAGATGTTAGCTCAGAACCGGTCTTCCTCAGCCAAAAGAGGAGGATTAGCATGGATGTTAGCTCAGGGCTGATCTTCCTCACAAAAAAATAAATAAATAAATAAAACTGTTTTAAAAAAAAGATTATGCTAGAGTCCCTGTGGTCCGCAACGGTTTAAATAAATATTTAAATGATTTGTCCTTTAAAGATTAGATAGAACTCAGCTGCAATACCATCTGTTCCAGTTCTTTTAAATAAAGGATTTTTAATTATTTTTCCAGTCTTTATTGGTCTGTTCACATTTTATATTGCTTCTTCAATCAATTTTAGTAGATTTTCTTCAACTGAGAAATTATCAGTCTCCCTTAGATTTTTACATTTATTGCTTTATACTTACACATACTATTATCTTTTAATGTCTATAATCTCTTCAGGATCCGTGATTCAGTCTGCTTTCTCATTTCTCAGATAGTATATTTTTGCTTTTTTTAATCTTCAATCAGACTCAACAGAAGATTATTTTATTGTTCTTCCCAGAAAACCAACTTTTGGTTTTATCTTTCCTTTCTACTATTTTTCTGTTTTCTATTTTGTTTATTTCTGCTTTTATCTTTATTATTTACCATATCCTAGTTTCTTTTGTTTTATTTGGTTGTTCTTTTCACAGCTCCTTATGGTTGAATGATTGCTTAATTTCCTCTTAGTTGTTTATTTAAAAAAAAATTTGCAGCTCTAAATTTTCCTTGATTAGAAATTTTTCTGTGCTGATAGCCTTTTCTATGAGCTATTTATACTTCACCTTTTTCTAGATAACATATATTTTTAGCTTTAACTTTTTTTTTTTTTGGTGAGAAGATTCGCTCTGAGCTAACATCTGTTGCCTCTTTTTTTGCTTCAAGAAGATTAGCCCTCAGCTAACATCTGTGCCAGTCTTCCTCTATTCTGTATGTGGGTCGCCACCACAGCATGGCTTGATGAGTGGTGTAGGTCTGTGGCCCGGATCCAAATCCGCTAACTCAGGCCACCAAAGTGGAGCGTGCCGGACTTAACCACTACACCACGGGGCCGGCCCCTTAACTTTCTTTTTGATCCAAGGGTTATTTCTCTTTATTCTTCTTTTCCAAATTACTTTGGAAGTTCTACTATTTTTTTCATTTCTTCTAGGAGATACTTCTCCTTCTTAGCTATCAAGATTCAATTTTTATTTCTCTATTAATATGTCAAAAATAATACTTATTACATCTCTTTCCAAGATGTCTTACTTCCTCAATCCTCCATACCCTACTTCAAATCATGTTTGGGCCTCTCTCAATGCTCCCAAGAGCACAGATGAGAAAGGATTACGAGTTGGTATGTTAAATCCATAGCAATTGTCTGCTGTAGAAATGATAAATTGGAAATGAAAAAGTAAAGGTGAGGGAGAGATCCTATTCCCTATAGTGACAGATACTGTAAAAAACCTAAATAAATTGAACAAGAAAGTTTTAGGACGTATGTGAAAAAATTATAAAATCTTATTGAAGGACTTAAAATATGTTCTGAACACATAAAGAGGTATATTATACTTCCCAAATTAATAAATGAATCTATTGTCATTTCTATTATAATCTCAAAGGGATCATTTTTGGGGTGATATAAAAATGATCTGAGAGTTCATATGGAAGAATAAATAACTGATAATGGCCAAAAACTGTTCTGATAAGGAAGAACAGTGAGGAGGGGGTTTCCTCTCCAAATATCAAAATGTAATAGAAAGCTAATGAAATCAAAACAGTATGATACTGGCAAACAAATTAGTGGACGAGATAGAGAATCCAAGAATAGATCCAGAAATATGTGGGATCCTAATATAGGACAAAAGTAGTAGTACAAATGTAAATTGTAGATTAAATAAATCTCAAATTAAAAAATAAAAATATTAAAAAGAGAATTTTGAAGAAAATCCATATAACAAGCAGGGGCAGGGGGAGGGCTTCTTAAGCAGAGCAGAAAACCCAAAAGCCATAATGGAAAAATAGACATATTCGATTTTATAGAAATTTGAATATTTTGTAGGCTAAAAGATACCAGGAACAAAGATAAAGACAAAAGATAGATTAGAAAAGAAATTCATATGACAGGTCAATATTTTTAATAACAAAATATCTCTTATAAATTAATAAAAAATTGATCCCAAAAATGAACAAGGATGATACATGAGAAATTCACAGAGAAATGAAAATGACTGGCAAATTTACGGAAATATGCTTGGTCTTACTAGTGTCACAGAAATGCACATTAAAAGAAGTTACATGTCAACCTGTTAAAAATCACATAATTTCATTGTTTTAACTTTTTGAAGTTTTTACAATAAAAATTAGAGGGAATATTATAATGAACATCTATATTCATTGCTTAGATTGAATAATTGTTAGTTTCACCACATTCCTTAATCAATTTGTTTTTTTATGAAGTATTTTTGACTGAGGATATCATGCTATTTCTCCCTAAATACTTCAACATATTCCTCTTAGAAAAAGGACATTTTCCTAAATAACCACAGTACTGTTTCAACTAGCAGGATTAACAACAATTCTTTCATATTATCTAATACCCAGTCTATATTCTAACTTCCCCATTGACCCTAAAACATCTTTTACAGCTGGTTTGTCCAAAGTGTGACCCAGTTGAGGATCACTTGTTGCATTTACTTGTTGTCTCTCTTGAATCTCTTTTAATCTTGAACGGAATCCCCACCTCCACCTTTTTTTCCCATGGTAGTGATTTGTTGAAGACAGTGGGCCAGCTGAATTATAAACTGTCCAACCTCCTGGGTTACTTCCTTGTGGTTTCCCTGTACTTCCTGTAAACTGAAGTTAGATCTAAAGGCTTGATTAGATTTAGGTTAAGTATTTTGGGCAAGAAGGTTTCATAAGTAATGCCGTGCTCTGGCCTATTGCACATCATGGGGCAGATAATGCCTGGTCTCCACTATTACCGGTTCTAGGATTGTTCATTGCGTCAAGGTGGCCACAACCAGACCTTACACTGTAAAGTTGTGTTTTCCCAGTATCAACCAGTATGTTATTTGTGAAATGATATTCTGGGGACATGTAAATATCCAGTTCTCCACCCATCTTTCCCTATTGCTTTAGCATCCACTGATGATCCCAGCCTGAATGAATTTTTTTCATTATGGATTGCAAAATGGCAATTTTCTAGTTTTATCATTCGTTCAACGTTTATTAGTTGGTGTTCTTCTCTAAGAAGAGCTATCTGGAATCATAAAGGGCTATTGGGTTATCCTAATACGGGGTTCATACTGAAAAGGCAGGATAACTAATTCTTTCTGCTTCATAATCAATTTTCAGAGGAAGGAGTTGGCCTAACAACTACCTCCAATGATGAAGTTCCTCTTATTATTTTTTTTAATTTGCCTTTCTCTTTTAGGGTATCTATCTATCTATCTATCTATCTATCTATCTATCTATCTATCTATCATCTATCTATCTATCTATCTAATCTACCTATCTACTTACCTACTTATCTTTCTAGAAAATAAGGGGCCCCTGATGTCCGAGAACAATCTGATACTCATGGCTAGGCCTCAATGTTATTACAGATTGATCTGATGTTTACAGCTAAGCAGTGTTGTTCTCCTGATGGACATAAACAATCTCACAGAACATCCACTTCAGACAAAGTCACTGTGCAACCCACAAAATACCAAACACTCCCCTCTCTCAGCTCATATGAGAGACTTCTGCTTCTTTAGCAATTTCAACTTTATCTTCACTCCATTCTGCCCTCCCTATAGATGATATTCAGTCATAGTATTATCTCTGCTTTCTGACAACACTCAATCTAGGACAAATTTCTGTTTCCCTAGTCTTTCCCCCAAATAACCCAACCAAAGCCCAAATCCCAGAATAGGTTCTTTCTAACACCCTTTTACAGAGATGCCTTCTTAACTGACCCTCCACTCCAGCCTTCCCCATGGTATACATTCTCCCTGGCTGCAATGAGTGAGAAAAATAAATTCAACTTGTTCAGTTACTGGTGTTCCTGGTTGTCTTTTGGTGAAGGAAATTGAAGAAAATATGTACATTTTGTATACGGTGTGTTTCAATCCATTTCAGTTATTATTCTTTTTGATGCCTAAATTGTCCCAAGTTTGTTAGTGGGAGACCCTTCAAACCAGCTTATGTGACTCTCTGGTAGAACACCGTTAGTCTCTGAAAGCATCCTTGTGTTTTGGCACACAAAGATGTCCCAAGCTCACCTGGTATATTCTCTGCCTCAGAGCTGGACAAAATTTAAAAGAGTAATATGGGTCAATGACTTCAAGGATGGGAGAAGTCAAAAACTTTCAGAACTTGCTAATTGAAGTTGAATTTTTATAATGTTTTGGGAAAGAATTATAAGGTATTTACTAATATTTAAAGTATTCACACTTATTAACTCAGTAATCCCATTTTTGGGAATCTAACAGAAAGAAATAAAAGCAGGACAATGTAAGAATTTATGCACAGGGATGTTTATTGCAACATCCTGTTGGCAGAAGAGTGGAAACTGAATATCCACCAAAGAGAAATGGGGGACTAAATTATGTTCATAATATAGAGCATAGAATATTAGGCAGCTATTTTTTTTAAATGAGGTAGAGCTATAGTAGAAAATATCCATGAAATACTGATAAACAAAAGAAACGTTGCAGTGTTTTATATATATATATTGCATAGTCTTATTCAGAGGCAAAAAAATCACCCTACGCTTGTATTTTTGTTTGGTCATGAAGGAAGAATTTTATTACACTGTTCATCCGAGGAGTGGGAATAGATCCAAACCATCTTTAATTTGTTTTAATATGCAGCACATATATATTCCTTTTTCATTTACGAAAAAATTAAAACATGAGGAAAAATAAATAAATAATAAGCAAACACAAAATGGAATTTGATTTAAATAGTTCCTTATTTATAGGCAATCTATAAGACAAGATAGACATTTTAGGGAGAGAGTTAGGCAGTTTCTTAACGAGGGCCTGGGCTTCTCCCAGGAGGCTATGTCCTCAAAGCCTCCATCATAAAATAGTCTGCCAGGTTGAGTCCCAGGTCTTGCATTTGGAACTCTTGTGGCAGCTTGGATAGAGCTATTCCTACTTCTTCACCCACTGTTACAAAGAGAAAAGCACTTGACTCCTTAATGGAGGAGGAGAGACAGCTCACCTTGTAGCATCATGGACTGCCCCATACATAAAGTTGGCATTTGGCCGTCACCACAAAATGTACATGGAAATTTTATGGGATGGGGGACTAAACTACTCTGGGAAAAGTACCTAAAGTCATTATATTTTGGTGATTTAAAAATAAATTAACAGAGCTTTTCAAAGACATGGGCACTAAAGCTAAATGGAAAAGAAAGCTGAAATGAGAAAAAGGTTCATCCTTACCACAGCAGAGGGACTTTCTGCTCAAAGTAATTTCCGTTTTCCAGGTGAGTGGGTTTGCATTCTGGCTACACTAATGCAATAGTTCTATGTAGGAGCAATTTTAGAGTTCCACTCAGCAATTCTAACTCCACTAATAAAGCCTTTGGGTGGGTGAAATAGTATGTTTACCTTTATCAAAAACGCATTTCTATATGAGAGTAAATTGTGACAAACATAAAAAAAAAAAAACTACTACTAAAGATGCTATAAACAAACCATGGCTCTGCTCATGGCCATGAGAGCTTTCAATAATCACATATTACATAGTTTAAGTACAATTTTCCGATGGCACAATAGCCCTGAACAGCTTTTTTGTTTGTTGTTTTTAAGACATGAGGCATTATCTAGAAAGTACGTTGCCTGTAAGCCTAATGTTATAGGAACAGGAAGGCTGATAATTCCCCTCTTTCTCCGAACACAGTTCTCATTTATCTTGCTGGGGTTTCAGCAGAGCTGAGAGGAGGCGACTCTCCCCATGTTTCATCTCAGGACTTGGCTGTAAGGTCTGCTGTTTTGGGCACCCATTTGTCACTAGCTTCTGCTTAAATACCCTCAATAATTTAGATACCTGGGGGTAAAAGTGGGGAACGGTGAGTATCAAATCTTTCCCCAAGCAAAAATATTTAAAGTTTCAAGTCTCACCTGAGGGCCCAAGTACTCTCCAAAATTCACATAATTTCTTCTGATTAGGTGACGGGAGTCATTGTTCTACTTGCCTCCCTTACTTTGACTCTCAGAGAATATCCTCAGTCAAATGTTTTTTCTCCTGGAAAAAAACCAAGTTATTTCTCTATCTTTGCTATCCATGGGGCACACTATTCTCCTTTCTCTTTCTTTGTCTCCCCCTCAACCGGGTTGGGGTTGATGATGGCATTGGATTATGTGCTCTATTTCCCTTCTCTGCTTAATGTAAACCCCCCTCCTTCCGTCCATTTGTTGGATGGAAATCTCTATGTCATGCTTGGCAAATGCCTGGTGGATACTTCAGGCTGTACTTTCTATTGACTGAAGCTGGCACATGAGACTTACCATTCTAGGTATAAAATATTTCTTCTTTTTCATTTTAAATGATTTTTAATATAAACACACTTCATAGGAACTAGCACAATGCCAAGCACATAGCAGACAGTAAATATTTGTTAAACTAAATATTGCGAGTTATAAATGTGACTCATATATAAAGCTTGGGGTGATGTTGCCAGCTGTGAATAGATGAGAAAGACGTGATAGAGTGATACACATTCATAAAAAGTCAGGGGAACATGCAGGTGCTGCAATCAATGGGCAATTTATCAGCAGCTGAATCACTTTCCTGTTGGGTAGAGACCTATTTTATCCAGAAACTGGTCCCTACAGGTTCTGACTAAAGCAATTGAAAGAAATGCACACTTCAGATAATATCTCCCAACAGATTTTAGGATCTATTCTATGACATGAACTTATCTAAGCATCTAGAAAATAAGTCAGGCACAGAAATAACTGCTCACCTTGAGAAGTGGATAAAAATATATTCTGGATATGTAGAAGAGAGCAGTAATTTCATTCATTTTATTACGAATATATTTCCACAGACCATGACTGGCTGGTAAAAACATTTTTCTGATTGAATCTTGTACTTATTTACATGGATGTTCACAGGTAATAACAACAGCAAGTGGCATTATTTCTAAAGGTTCAAGCACCTTATGCAATTCAGTGTCAAAATCATATTATAACTGACAATCTAAACAGGATGTGTTAGAACAAAATCCAAACGTTTTCCTTTAACCAAAAGTGTTGGAGGTATGGAATTAAAATGGCTGCCGCAGCTCAAGTTCAAATTTCCACAACACCCAGGTGTTGGAACAAACTCTCGGAGCCTTAATTCCTAAATCAAAAGAAGATTTACACTCACGAGCTTCCTCTGTGCCTTGGTTGAGCTTTCCTCTTAACCTCCCTCCCAATTTATCAAGACCCTCCTACACTCCCCAGATGTGCCAGATGGCTAAGAATCACAGGGATTGTCCTCATGCTTCTCGTCTTTCTGCCTTAAAGCATGGAGAGTTCTGCCTGCTTTATTTTTTTTTGTTATTTATTTATTTAGTGAGGAAGATCGGCCCTGAGCTAACATCCATGCCAATCCGCCTCTTTTTGCTGAGGAAGATGGGCCCTGGGCTAACATCCGTGCCCATCTTCCTCCACTTTTTTTTATATGGGACGCCACCACAGCATGGTTTGACAAGCGGCGCTTCGGTGCGCGCCCAGGATCCGAACCCGGGCCTCCAGCAGTGGAGCGGGAGCACTTAACCACTACGCCACCGGGCCGATATTTTACCAAAATTTCTTTATCATTCTGTGTGTGCATGTGTGTGTTTGTATATATACATACAGATATATGCATATTATGTATACATATATGTTTTAATAAACATTTGAAACTAAGTTATATACATGCTTTCCCTTTACTCCTAAATACTTCAAGCTGTATTTTTCTAAAAGCAAAGACGTTCTTTTATATAACCACAATACAAATCACCAAAATCAAGAAATTATCATTGATACTATACTATTGTCTAATCTACAATACTTATATAAATTTACTATTTTTCCCACTCATGTCCTTTACAGCAAAAAGAAAAAAATCCAGCGTTTATCTCTGTAGATTCCTTTAATGTTTCACGGACTTAGTTTTGATGAGTACTGGTCAGCTATAGTGTAGGATGCCACTTAATTTGAGTTTGCCTGCTGTTTCCTCATGATTGGATTTAAGTTATGCATTTGTGGTAGGGATAGAAGTGATGTCACGTCCTTCTCAGCGCATCATGTTGGGAGGCATGGGATTTGTATTTGTTCCATTACTGGTGTTATTATCTTTGATTACTTAGTTTAGGTGTTGTCTGCCAGGTTTTCCACTGTAATGTTGCTGTTTTTTCCCCTGAATTAATAAATAATTTGTGGGAAGTTACTTTGAGACTATATAAATATCCAGTTTCTCATCAAATTTTTATCCTTAGCATCCATTGATGATTCTTTTCTGCTTCTTTTTAAGTTTCTTCTTACAGTATTTCCTCAAGGTAAACTGATAGTATCCTTCTTTTCCTTATATAAAACAATTTGTAACAGTTTGGGCAATTCTATAGAAATGGAATTTTTGCTGTAATAACTTTATTCATCAGAATGTGGTGAGAATTTGGTAGAAAAAAGTTAACCTTTCCTCCCTTACTTTATATGTAGAATTATAGCAGATAATTCTAATATAATTAAATTAGTCCCATAACTCAGCAAAACTGTTTAAAGATTCATTGATTAAAATGCACTAACAGTAATTACTTAAAAAGACATGAATTTGATAAATATCAAAATGGGCTTCCAGGGAAGAGGTGAAAGTGAGAAAGTTGGAGATACTAACGCTTTTGCTATCTAAATTCACAATAACAAAGGTAGACTTGAATTATCTTGGCATATTCAAGTCAAGATACACATTTCCTCCAGCAAAACAGCAAGTGAGGGAGCAAGGCTCTCCATTTGAAATTAAATATTGATGACTAATTCCTTTCCACTCTCTTTTTCCTTGAAGTCGCTAGAGTGACTGTTTCTTTGTTTTACAAATGTTTATTTGAATCATCGGGCTTTCTGTTTTATTCTGCGTAATCTCTCCATTTCTCAGGATGTTCCTTTCCTGCCTTCAACTCTGGGAATGTAAAATTCACTCATGGGTGGCAAATAGACAAGAGCTGTAGAGAAAGTGACGGAATTCTCTACTGGGCAGAAAATATGAAATTATTCACCCAAACCAGAAATATATTCATTCAGCTCTCTCAAGATCACCTAAAAACTGTTTGTGGCTGTGTTTTCTCTGAGGTTCCCAATAGGGTGTGGTTTTAAGAGTCTTCAGCAGTTGAGAGACTATATTACCTCAATGACTTCTGTGGAAGCTCTTTAATAATGTGCTCCACTTCCGTAAAGCTCCACTCCATCAGCAAAAGGCACCATATACCTGAGAGCACCAGCCTTCAACCCTGGCTGTACATTGTAACCACATGGCTCCCATTCTGTGCCTCTGATATTATTGATCTGTGATGTGGCCTGGCATTCAGGGCTTTTAAAAGCTCCCAGATGATTGTAATGGGCAGCCAAGGTTGGAAACCTCTGCTCTAGAAAGTTTTTATTTTCCCCTTGAGGCCTAAGAAATAAAATTCTAGTCTCCTTATTTATGCAGATTTCTGTGACTCACTATACTTTCAAGATCCCCTTACTAATTTATTTCTACACATATCAGTGAACAGGAAAATAATTTATCTAAGCTGTTTTGTACACCAGAGGTTGCTTGAAAATTTCAGAAACTGAAGGGCTAAAAATATCTTACTCGGCTTAAGTTTCTCCTTAGAGAATAATGAATTAGAAATATCTCATTTTCCCCATTCAAATTCCACGGGCATGTCCCTACATTGCTGCCCCTTCACAGTTGTTTCCATCACTACCATGCTTTCCAATCTTGGCAGTTGACTGAGCTGGTCCTGGGGTAGTTATGACATTATCATTTACTGAGTGCCTCCTAGCTACCAAATGCTTTATACCTAACTTCTAAAAACATATTTTAAACAGAAAATCATCAGCTTTAAAATAGCTAGAAGAGAGCCAGGATTAAGTCCCGGGTCTGGGAGGGTCCAAAATCATTGCTGTCTCTAGTGATGAAGACACTGGAAGGGGACATTTTCCCACTGTTGATTAGTCCAAGTCATTCAACTCATTACTTCCTTTGGCAATTGTTATTGGTTTAGAGATTCTAGGATCTCCTGAAAAGAATAAATTACATTGCATGGTTGAAGGGTAGGTTAATGCTCTCTCTCCTGCTGAATGTGAATAAGGAAGCATGGAGCCTTGATTTACACTGGCTGCCATTTTTTTGACCTGAGATAAAAGAGCCTTAGTTTGAAGCCAATGCTGAGAACAACAGAAGGCTCCCTAACAGCCATGAGCGGGGCCAACATTATCCATGCGCAAATAGGCAGCTGCCTAAATACGTGATTTTAGAGGTACTGGATGAATGCCCCCAAAACAACTGCTTCCTGCTCATGGCTGCCTAAAATTCACTTAAAGGAGAAAGAAGCTTTTATTCCATATTTAGAATGAAGACTTAAAATGCAAACAGCTCAGAACAAGGTAACTCACTGATTCACATCCAATGGTTGACGTGAGAACATTTTCTGGGAGTAGGTTTAAAGGTGAACATACAGAGAGACAGGTGACAGGAAGGAAATCTAAAGGTGGTGGGAAAAGGATGCTGAAAAGGGAAAAGGGAGGCTGGTTGGTCCGAGGACTGTCACCAAGAGAGACTGTGGAATCCTCTTCTTCAGCAATATATTCCAGCTGAGATGGTTTACATATTATCCTCCTTGAAAGAATGCAGGTGGCCTAAATGATTTCTCAGGGAGATATCTTTTTACTTTTCTTTTCTTTTTTTTTTTTTACGTACGTTTCTAAGAATTTTCTCACATGTATAGATTCATGTAACCACCATCACCATCACCACCATACAGAATAATTCCATCACCTCAATAAACCAATAAATGCTCCACCTTTGTAGTCATCCCTTCCCCGACCTATAACTTCTGGCAACCTCTGATCTGCCTTCCAGCATTTTTGTTTTGCCTTTTTGAGAATGTCAAATAAATGGAATACTGCAATAAGTAAACTTTTGAGACTAGCTTTCTTCCACTAAGCATATTGTTTTTAAGATGCATCCCAGTTGTGTGTATCAATAGTTTGTTCCTTTTTATTGTTGAGTAGTACTTCATAGTATGAATCTACATGGCTTGTTTATCCATTCATTAGTTGAAGGACATTTGGATGCTGAAAGTGGATATCCTTGTCTTGTCCTAATCTTAGGGGGAAAGCATTCAGTCTTTCGCCACTGAGTGTAATGTTAGCTGTAGGTATTTATAGAGGCTCTTTAAGTTCCCTTTTATTCTTAGTTTGCTGAGAGCTTTTACTGTGAATGGATGTTACAGTTTGTCACACACTTTTTCTGCAAAAATTAATATGATCGTGTGTTTTTTCTTCTTCAGACTGTTAATTTGATGGATTACATTGATTGATTTTTGTAGATTAAACTAGCCTGGGATTCTTGGAATAAACTGCACTTGCCATGGTGTATTATTCTTTTTAACATATTGCTGGATTTGATTTTGTTGATGAATGTTGCTGGAATATTTTGTTGAGGATGTTTGTGTCTATGTTCCTGAGGGATGCTGGTCTGTAATTTTCTTGTGTTGTCTTTGCCTGGTTTTAGGGTCAAGGCAATGTTGGCTTCATAAAATGAGTCGGAAAATATTCCCTCCTCTTTTGTTTTCTGGAAGAAAGTATGTAGAATTAATATTATTTCTTCTTTAAATTTTGGTAGTATTCATCTATTAAGCCATCTGGGCCTGCAGATTTCTTTTTCAGGAGGTTTTTAACCAAAAATTCATTTTTAAAACAGATATAGTACTATTCAGGTTATCTGTTTCATCATGGCTGAGTTTGGGTAGTTTATAGTTTTCGAGGAATTGTTCCATTTAATCTAAGTTGTTGAATTTATGTGTATAGAGTTGTTTATAGTATTGCTTATTATCCTTTTAATGTCTGTGGGGATTGTACTAATTTCCCCTCCTTCATTTATAATATTGATAATTTGTTTCTTCTCTCTCTCTTTTCTTTCTTTCTTTTTTTTGGTCAGTCATGCTTGGAGCTTATCAAGTTTATTGCTCTTTCAAAAAACAAGCTTTTGTTTCATTGGCTTTCTTTGTTTTTCTGTTTTCAATTTCATTGATTTCTGCTCTTTATTATTCACATCTTCCTTCTGCTTGCTTAAGTTTTATTTTACTATTGTTTTCTAGTTCCTTAAGAAGAAAGCTTATTGATTTGAGCCCTTTTTCTGTTCTAATATAGGCATTTAGTGGTGTAAATTTTCCTCTAAGTTACTTTTCAGAGCCCTCCAATAGCTCCTCATTGCATTCTCTCCAGGTTTTACAGCTGCATTCAGTGGGAGACACATGATGGAGTATGCTTACTCTATCTGACCCACAAACAGTTAGTCTTTTTAAATATAATTTTCCCAGGAATCTTCTGGCAAAGAAAATGCCTCTATTTCACATTATCTGATCACACATAACCTTCTTTATTTAAACAACAAGTTAAAAGTGTGGCACTTTTCTGGTAATTTGCCAGAAGTGCATGCTTAAAGCTAGTGGTTACCGTGATAAACTGTTTCATGATGAGTGCTTAGCTTCTGAACAATTTATTATGAATTATTCCTCCAAACTCTTCTGCTAGAGAGGAATATATTGTTAACTGCTCTTAAGGAGAGAGAACCAGGGCCCTCACAAGAGAAGTCTTTTGGCTGGAGCCTTTATTGACATATCCTCTAGCTCAGAGATTCCTTCTTCAGCTGTGTGCAGTCTACTAATAAGCCCATTAAAGGCATTCTTCATTCCTGTTCCAGTGTTTTTTATTTCTAGCATTTCTTTTTGGTTCTTTCTTAGGATTTCCTTCTTGCTGCTTATGTTGCCCATCTGTTCTTGCATGCTGTCTCCTTTATCCATTAGAATCCTTAGCATATAAATCATAGTTGTTTTAAATTCTCGGTCTGATAATTCCAACATCCTTGCCATTTCTGGTTCTGATGCTTGCTCTGTCTCTTCAAATTGTGTTTTTTGCCTTTTGATATGCCTTGTACTCTTTTCCTGATAGCCGGATACGATGTACCAGGTAAAAGGAACTGCTATAAATAGATCTTTAGTGATGTGGTGGTGAGGTATGGGGGGAGGGAAGCTGTCCACAGTCCTATGATTAGGTCTCATTCTCTTAGTGACCTGTGCCTCACTGGACTGTGAGCTTCACAAGAATTTCTCAGTTTTTTTCTCTCCCTTTAGGTGGGACAGGTACTAGAATGGGCTGGAGTTGGGTATTTCCCTTCCCCCAGGTCAGTTAAGCTTTGAATACCCTAGCAGGTTAGGCTCTGGTTAACTAGTTTCCCCTGAGGGCAGGCTTGTTAAGAATACAGTGTTCTGTCATATTTCACAATGGTTCCTTTTCCCCTCCCCCTGCCAGAAGCAGGAGGGAATTTTTTTCCCCATATTTGCTGTGGGAATCAGGTTGAGCTTCTGGAGGTAAATATCAGAATATTGTCAGGGCCCCCTGTGACTGGGTCCTCCTGGAGTTTTTAATTCACAGACACGTGAGCACTGAGCCTCCAGCGATTCGTCAATTACAGTTCCGGTTTTTCCTCCCCCGGCCCTGGGTCCCGCCCTGGTTGCTGCTTGTGAGTCTCTGCCAAGAGAAGCTGTGGCTCCCGGTGTTTGCCAGTCTGTCTCTCCAATCTTGGGGGTGGCTGTTTGCCCTGTGTCCTCCTCTCTCTTATGGATCCAAGAAGTGCTGTTGATTTTTCAGCTTTTTATTTGTCATTAGGATGGAGTGGAGGTTTCCAAGCTTCTTCCATGCAGAACCAGAAACTGGAAATCCTATCTGGAACCTCTAAAGGTTCAGTCCATGCTCCCAATTCAAATAGGACAAGAGAAAAATTGGTCCCCTCTGGACATTCCTATGGCCCACCTTGTTTCCTACCCAATCCATCTGGCTGGACCTGGAAATAGAAAGCAGATTCGAATGAACTGAGGTACTGACCTTATCGCACCCATTTATTTTCCAGCGTTTGTAAAGGAAAAAGGTAAGGGGATGAGCCAGGATTATGCTTCCAAACCTTGAGGCCACAGACTGTTGCTCTTTACTCTCCTTTGTCAACGGTACAATGACACTTTATCACTCTCTCTCGACCCCACCCCCATGTTTTAATATTCAGTATTTGCATTTGCTAGGAAGGCATCCTTCCTGCTGCTAATTTATGTAGTCAAGGTCAAGCTTCTCTTTCTTAATTCATGCATACACCGACATAAATAATACACTTACTCAGATGGATGTGTGAGGCCCCAGCCCATCCATCAGACCCTCAAATTCCCTATTTGTAACTATGGCTGAGGCTGCATACTTCCAGCCCCTCAACTATATTTTGTTTCACCCCTTTCATAGCGAAGATAGACAACAGGGAATCTCCTGCTTTTCCTTCCAGGAATCATCATATTTTTCCTTCCCTATTACAACACCATGGTTTGATCTTCATGGCTGTAATCATAAGAGTAGAGCTGTGGGATTTGTTTCTGAATATTTGAACAAGCAAATTAAAATCAACCCATCAACTGGAGAGGTCCTTTTTGCCACTGGGTAGCTTATAGAGAATCACCATACATGTTTTATACCTAGAATACTAATTTTCAAGAATTTGAACCCAGACAAAAGTGAATTAAGCCCTAAAATGTTTGTCAACCTCATTTAAACTTTCTTGGGTGATTTATAACACTCCCCTGAAATCCTACAGCATCTTCATCATAACCGTCAATCACAATTAGGGAACAGATGTGCAGAAGTGACAGTTTGTGGAGAATTATGGTTAACGGAATGTCAGCTACTCAAGAGTTCACTCTCCCGGCAGTCTTTCAGGCACCAGGAAGAATTTATTTAAATATTGACATGGATGACAATCCCTTCATCTGAAATACACAAGCACTCACTGACATGTCGAAACCTTCTCTATTGCGCCAGCAGTCAACTCCTGGCAGCGTCTCGGCCACAGACCGTCACCATCTGGATCCTAATATTGGAAAAACACGATGCTTAGGAAAACTTAATACGTGTGTGATACCAGGAGCTGTCCACATCATAGTATACATGTGGTGGGAAGAGACACGAACTTAGCTTTCCCAAAGAAGCCCTGATTTCCTCGGTGATGAGTCCCTGCTTCCTGCACCAACTGCTCAGACAGTAGCATGGCTCATCTTTCTTGTCATCCAGGCATGACTTGCTGGGAGCCAGAAATATCTTGAATTTCATTTATATCATAAATGATAGAAAAAGAAAGTAGAAAAGTCTATAATCACTAGTACTCAGGATTACCAGGACCCTCATGTGGGACACCACCGTACCTATCCATCTGCCTTAACATTCCCTGCTTAGACGTTTTTTCCGGTCTTCTTTTCCTACTCGCATCAATTGCATACACCCGTACACATATTCCACCATCCATTGTCAGCATATAGTATTAAGAGCTTGGAAACTGGAGTATGGATTCTTTGGAAAAGTTATTTACTCCTTTTTTGCCTCCATTTCCTGTAAAATGGGGACAATGAGCCCTAACTTGCAGGAACGTTGTGTCTGGCACATAGGAAGTGCTCCAAAATTGGAAATTATCATTGGCAGGTCCCCTCTCCCTGAATACTTGACTGTTTTAATTACCAAATAAGGTTACCCCATGTGTCTTTCAGGCTGTACTTCATGAAGCAGAGTCATACTGACTCCATCTGGTTCCATCACATGGGACACACCAGAACATGCTCAATCAGCTTATAAATTAGGAGGCCTGCTCTCAGCAGTCGATCTATTTAAAACTTATCCAGCATCTAGGACAATGGTTTGCAGGATCTGTTCAAGCGAAGAGATAAAAAAATTACCTGGAGAAACAGAATCTAAGATTATAAGCTAAAAAAAATGGGGAGAGGATCCAGGAGATGACACTGATTTTAATTAAATAGAAAAATGTTTTAATAGTGATATTGTTTGTAAACTGGCTAGTTTGTGAAGGCATATAGATGTGTGTACACCTCATATATAGCCACAGTTTATTTTCCTGTGGCATTTCTATTATAACACCACATAGTAGAGTTGAAAGGGCTCTTCTAGTCCCACAGCCGAGCAAAGGGCTCTTTCCTCCTGTTGATGGTTTTAATTCTACTGCCCATCTTCTCTCTGGCTCCCCTGCTCTGGGAGAAAACCACACATGAACCAAGACAGCTTCCATGTCAGTGTCGCGTTCCCCTATTTAGCAATCTCATGTGAGCTAATTAGTTTATAGAAATACATGTCAAGTCAGGAAAGAATGTACGTAATTTTTAACTTAGATTTATGTAATCATTCCTTGTCTCTTTCCCTAAGCCCTCTTCCTACTCAGGATGTAAGATCAAGTAATTTTGTGCTGCTGTTTCAGGTCTTTGAGCCAACGTTCCTTGGTACAGGTTTTGATGATCAGTTTTACAGATTTAGAAACTTTTAAAAAATTTTCACTTCGGGATGTGTTGGAAGAGGCACTCACCTAAGTGAAACTAGTAACAGATAGATTTATAAACTAGATCACCTATGTATTAATTTATAGGGGGATTCAGATGCAGCTAAAGAGCCATGTCATATAACCAATAATGAGCAATGCCTCAACTAAGGGTTAGTCCTACTGGGGAAAAGTTGAGCTGGAACAGAAGGTTGCTCGGCGATGTGGCATCAGAACAATCCAGAGTAGACGCCTCCAAGGCAGTGGTTCTCAACCAGGAGTGATTTTCCCCCCAGGTGACATTCAGCAATGTCTGGAGACATTTTTTGGTCATCACAACTGAGGTGGGGGATGCTATTGGCATCTAGTGAGTAGACGCCAGGAGTGCTGCTGAATATCCTACAACGCTCAGCACAGCCCCACAACCAAGAATTATCCACCCTGAAGTATCAATAGTACTGAGGCTGAGAAACCTGCTTTAAGAGGTAGTTCTACCTGACTCGTAAACTTCTTCTGTCGTTTCTCTCTTCTCTGCATATAGGTGAAACACAACAAAGCATAACAAACAAAACTAGTCAATAAATCTAATTAAATGATTAAATTTTCCATGGAGCTGACAAAATGCTAGCTGTTAAACGTCCCAGTTGTTCCACAGAACAAACAGTGGATGCTTTCTGGCGCGTGTTTTCTTCCCTTGAGTGAGAGGTGACAGCATCATTTAAGAATATATGTATCCTTTTAGGCATCATTTGCATGAGAGGAGGAGAGTAAGCTGGCAAGAAAATCTTAAAGATCAAGCCATGAAAGGGTAGCAAGCAGACACACCAGGCTGGCTGAATGCACAGAAAACTGTCCACAATAAATGATAAATAATTACTGTTAAATAGCTCATCGAAGCTTTGGGGGATAGAAAGACAAGCTTCTTTGAAGACAGTTCTGCTACAGGCAGGAAATGCAAGCTTCTGCTGAAAGCTTTTGGATTGGGGTGAGCAAGGGAGGATTGGGGTAGAGGTCAGGGCCTGGGTAGTCACAGGGGTAGGTGGGGGGTGGGGGGAAGCTGGTGAGCCAGGGGAAGAAGAACAGGAGGCTTTTGGAATGTGGGGGGTGGAGGAGCTGGAGATGACATGGCCCTTGGATGGGATAGGCTTACTGTGGGCCTACCACTAACCTTGCCAAACAACTGTCCATCCCCTGACATTCCAGGCCCTTCGTAAGAGTCAAGAAAGTTGATCCCAGCTGATACAACCCAACAAAGCAGCATCAGCACCTGGCCCCATGTCCAGATCTCTAGCTGGCAGAGCCGAAGGAGATGCACAGAGAAATGAGGGTTGACCCAGGCAGGCAATCCTGACATCAGTGGACAGCCTGCGGTCTGGGGCAGCAGGTGGGCCCAGAACTGGGAGGCTCCAGATGAAAACTAGTTCTGCCAGGGTGGGCTGTGGGACCTCTGACCTTCATGTCCATTTCTGTAAAATGAGGAAGTTGGATTAGATCACAGACAAGGTTCTTTTCAACTCTGAAAGTATCTGGTCTTATCATTCATTTCTACTACCTGTTATAAATCAGCTAGTGCCTACAGGTGTTTTTTGTTTTGCTTTTGTTTTTGGTGAGGAATAGTGTCCCTGAGCTAACACGTGTTGCCAATCTTTGTCTTTTTGCTTAAGGAAGATTGTCCCTGAGCTAACATCTGTGCCAATCTTCCTCTATTTTGTGGTGTGGGACACGGCCACAGCATGGCTTGATGAGCAGTGTGTGGGTCCACTCCCGGGATCCGAACCAGCAAACCCCAGGCTGTGGAAGTAGAGTGTGCCAACTTAACCAATATGCCACCAGGCCTTCCCGTACAGGTTTTTCTTTTAACTTCAACTTCCTTTCATTAGATTTGCTTTGACCCTAAATTAATGGTTAAATTCGAAAAACATTTTTGTATCCAAAATTAATTGTTTTGAAAAAAATAGTAATGTGCTTTTAAGGGAGCCAATTAATCATAGCCTCTGTCTTTGTTTGGGCTCCCCCAGAAGCCAACCCTGAGACAAGAATTTGAATATGAGTACTTTTCTTGGTAGGAGATCCCAGGAAACGCAGGTAGATATGAGCAAGGGAGGCAGTGAGGGAAGAAAGCCAAGTGTGCATGGGGAGTCAGTCACAATGTGGGCAACTGCAGCACAATCCACAGGAGATCTCGGGGAGGCTGGAGAGTTCCCCCCACTGAGAGCAAGAGGCTGAGGAACGTACCCCCCAACTCCTTCTCTAATGTGCTTGAGTGTTCCTTCTGTACGGGCTGACGACAGTCCTTGGGCCGAGAGTCGCAAGCGCTCATGGTCAGCAGTCCTGGGTGTGTGGATATAAACGCCAACAAGATATGGAGAAGCCTCCACCAACAGCATCTGCTCCCGGATCTGGACGCAGGAGCGAGTTGAGAGCCAAAGGGCGTTTTATTGCTGGTAAGGCTGGAGTGGAGCTTGGACCTGAGGCTGATCAGACAGAGGCAGAGCATCCCCAGACCCTGTGGGTCACAGAAACCCGGCCTCAGAAAATTTACCCCGTGGAATATATGCCCCGGTTTGTGGCTGAGCAGCTCAGAGAGGAGAGCCAGAACAGGAGGACAGGTCACCGGGGGGTAGGGGGTGGGGGGCTCTCTCCACGTGCAGGTGGTTAGCGTGGGAGTGAGGGGCAGAGGTTTCAGCCTCCAGACTTCCCTGAGGTGATGGGAGGTTGACACCCTCTTAGGAGAAATTCCTAATTTCTGTGCCCTGGCCCGAAGATGGGAAGAATAACACGAGTAAACAAATCAGAGTTGTGCCAGCCACTTACCCTCAGACTGCAGCTCCCAAAGCCCCAGAGGCCTCCGATTATGGAAGGAGAGCTGCGATTTCACAGCGCCCCAGGCATTGCACTGTATATTGAATAAACGCAATTTCTGGTACTTATACATACCGTTATTTTTCAAATACAAACTTTTAAAACTATGATTGAGTTCACGGTAGCCTTTAGTCATTGTGTACTTTTTCAATCAATGGACAACGTATGTGTGGGGGGTTATAAAAATGTTATGAGTTTTAAAAGAAACTACAGGCCTCGAACTTTACACACATATCACCTCATTTAACCCTCACAACAACCCTCTGAGGCAAGCATTGTGTTAGCCCTATTTTGCAGATGACGAAACCAAGGCTCAGGGCAGTTGAGTGATGAATCCAAAGTCACAAAGGTAGAAACTGGAGGATCTGACTGAAAATCTGCAGTACTGCCTCTGCCCTGTGCACTGCCTTTCAGTGAAAATTCATGTACAAAGTAGTTTCACATGTAAAAATTATTTAAATGAATAAGATAATCAAAATAACCAATATGTACATATGCTAATGTTTGTAGGATTATCTCACCTGATGTTCCAAGGATAGTACATTTTTTAATGAATAGACTGTCAGTCTGTCTGGGAAAGACCTAGACTCTCGCCGCATACGCCCCACCTCCCACAGCCGGAGAGCTCCCGAGACGGGGATGACTTCCAAGCTCCTGTCCTAAAATGAGCTAGTAAAGCTTTTCTCCCCAGGAACATTAAACCGGGAACTGAAAGACACGCAGCCTGGGGGTCGGAGGAATGGAGTCACGCTCCCAGCAGCACTCTGGAGAGCAGATCCTCTGACCTCTGCTGCCATGTGTGGGCCCTGGCGCTGTACCTGGAGCTGCCCTTGGAGAGCCTTGGTGGCTCATGTGTTCTGCTAATTTTTTGATATCCTAGTGTTATTCCACTAAATTCCACCTTTCACTTAAGCTACCCAGAGTCCATTTCTGTTGCTTGCTACCACAAGACTCAAATGGGCACTCTCATGAGAGTCAAAGCCTCATCAGAGATAAGACCATCCATAGGATGGGACCCAGTCTCAGGAGCTTATGCCCTGTGGGGGAGAGGAAACATGTGCACAACAAACCATCACGCAAGGCCAGAGGACAGAGTGTGATCCTAGAGGCACAATGTGTTGATTGCAGGGCTGGAGGAAAGCTTCATGTAAAAGGACACTTTAGCTGGGCTTTGAAGGACGGGTAGGAGTTCCACAAGAGAGATGGGGGGAGGGATACTCTGGGCAGAGCAGACACCATAACAAAGGCTCAGAGTACAGACAGTGGGAGGGAGAAGTGGGATTTGGCTGCCGTGTGGGATGGGACTGGATGAAGCCTGGACAATGGCTCGGGACCAGATGCTTTATCTTTGTAGCCCCTCCTACTAACACAACCAGTGAATAAAAATGCAGCTTGATGTATTAACTGATTTGTTTCTCGTTCGCAGTGTTTTCTTCTACTTCTTGCTTTTACTCCATTCAATCATGTAGACATTCCACACTATCACCTCAGGGAAAGGATGAGATTGCAGAAAGCAGAGAAAACAAGAGTCATTTCTTGGCTTCTGCGTTTCCAAATCCAGTACCAGCCTTCAGAGAGGGACAGTGGTTAAGATACACAGCAGAAACGCTACCGAGAAACACAGCTAGAGAAAACTGGTCCAATGAACGTTATTTTAATCCCAATAAAAAATAAAGAGGCACCATGTCAAGGATTGGGAACTTATTCTTTAAAAAAGCAGCAGCAGGGGCCGGCCCGGTGGCGCAAGCGGTTGAGTGCGCGCGCTCCGCTGCGGCTGCCCGGGGTTCGCTGGTTCGCATCCCGGGCGCGCACGGACGCGCTGCTTGGCAAGCCACGCTGTGGCGGCGTCCCATATAAAGTGGAGGAAGATGGGCATGGATGTTAGCCCAGGGCCGTCTTCCTCAGCAAAAAAAGAGGAGGATTGGCGGATGTTAGCTCAGGGCTGATCTCCTCACAAAAAAAAAAAAAAAAAAAGCAGCAGCAGCAGCTGGCTGTGACTTGGTGCTAATGCAGGCGGCTTCGTTCCAGGCCACTTGAAAAAGTCGTTGACTTCGAATCCCAAATGGAGCCAACTTATCCATCACCAGCGTGGAGCAGCTCAGCCAGCAAGGCTCGCAGCATTTCCAGGAAACGTGTTCCTGAGCATTACAAGTTAGATCCTGACTGTTGCATAGCCTTCAGGAAAATTCCATTTCTCTTATTTCCTCTTACTCCCAGTGTCTCTCGCTCTCTTTGATCCTCAGGCCTTTCAACTCCAGTGACCCCTGGACTTTCGCTTTCAACCCTGCTTCACTCTTGACCAAAGCTGGAGACGTCTCATGCAACCTTTCTTCCTAGCCAATGGCCACCCCTCCATACCCCATACGTGCCTATTTCTGTCAGTTATCCTCCATTCTCAGCACCTCCCATCCATTCTCCACCCTTCGCTGCCCTACTCTGTGTGCTGGAGATGGATGTACGCAAGGTGTCGCTGAGGCTCCCTCGCTTTCTGGCTGTTGGTTGGGTTTGCCAAATAGGAGGAGCCAGGAGACGATCAGAGGGTAGGAAGAGAGCGAGGTCAGAGTGTTTGGTCCCCATCTTACTCCCTGTCTTGCCACAGACCTGGCACTTGCTGGTTCCCCCACAGCAGTCACTCTGACCTGCTGGCTCTTCCTCTAGAGTGCCCATCTCTCTCCAGGCTCCAGCAACACTTTTCCTCCCCTTTGCTCCTTCAGGCTTGGAGTGGTAACAGCAGACTCTTCTCTGGGCTCTCTTCAGTTCAACCCTTTGCACGTGTCATCTCTCTTGCTGGAAGCTTAACAGCTACAGATTTCCTGAAGCTCTAGTTTTTCTCCTTACTGGAGGGGAAACTTTGCAATGGTGATAACTCATAACAAGATTATGCAACTTTAATTGTTACATAATACCAAGCAGCCTCTGAATTATAGGAAAGAATACTGTTGGGCAGGGATGGAGTTGGCTGCAGGAATTGGTCATGAGAAGCAGCAAGATCTGGTTTAACAGTTAGAGCCTTTGACTGGGAAGTTCCTAGCTCAAAGTAGATATTCAATAAAGTTTTCCGAATGAATAGAAGGGTGATCCCTCTGCTTAAATTGCCTCTAACATAGGAGTTCAGATGTCACTCAATCCTAGATAGCTACAAAATCTCCCAATCTCTCCGACAGCAGAGGAGACAGTGCCCTGTGTTGGCTTGGAATTTGGTTTGGCTTCTGGAGTCAGGCTGCCAGGGTTTACATCCTGACTCTGCTACTTACAAGCTCCATGTAGCCTGGGTCAAGTTGCTTAACCTTTCTGTGCCTCAGTCTCTCAAATGTAAAGTGAGGATAATAATAATACCTACTCAATGGGCTGTTTTATTGATCAAATCATATAAGTGCAAAGCATTTAGTATAGAGCTGGGTGCATATTTATCTCCCAAACATTGTCAGTTATTGTTATTGTTGGCATGTGGGGAAACCCTCTGCCTTCCCAACATATAGGTAAGAAAATTATTGTAAAACTGACCTTGTAAACTGAGACATGCTAAGACAATATTAAAATAATATGTAATATCAACATTATAAAATACATATTAAAATAATATGTAATGTCAACAAAATAGTATGTAATGTCAAAGGAATCATCAAAGGATTTTAAAGGAATCAGGAAAGTGGATTAAGGCTGTGGTTCTCAACTGGAAGCAATTTTGTCTCCAGGAGACATCTGGCAGTTTCTGGAGACATCTTTGGTTGTCATAACTGGGGAATGTTATTGGCATCCACTGAGCGGAGGCCAGGGATGCTGCTACACATCCTACAATGCACGAGACAGCTCCCCACAGCAAAGAATTATCTGGCCAAAATGTGGAGAGTGCCAACTTAATGGAAGAGGGTTCAATTTTGCCCCTGGGACTCCAAAACTCCCAGGCCAGGGGCACCTGAGCTTTCTGTTACCTTCACGCCCTTGTTTGGCAAAAGCCAAATATGTACCTGGCTATGCTCATGGAGTACATTGTACCCTGTGTGCTGTCTTCCGGCACTGGAGGCAGCTCGTACACTAGGAACGGGCTGCTTCCATCAGCATCCTCTTGGGTAACATATTTTTTAAATGTTTATGAAGTCCCTGGAAAGGGTGAAAAAATCAGAGAACATTTGAGAAAACATCCACTCATGTCCATTTGTTCTTGGAACTCATGATCAGCATTAGAGCCACAAAGAACAGGGTTGGCGTTCCAGGTAGCAGCGTACAATACAACCAGGGACATTAAGCACCCGTCCCGCCGGCCCCAGCATGTTGCTTTATACATTGTCCTTCCCAAGGTCAGGTTCTGTCATCATTACCTTGTTAGATACTGTGGCATGGGTCTTGCCCCCTAAAAGCTGCAGTCTCACCATTTCATCTCCTTAAAATCATCTTATTAATATGCATTTAACTCCCGCTTCACCTATGGCATCATTTCAGAGGGGTTTTTTTCCTCCAATTGATCCTTGTTAGTTTTCACACTTCTGGCAGGAAATCTCATATTAATAATTGCTGAGCCAAATCCATTAAATTGAAAGTGATTCACTGATTTTATTCACTACTCATTCATTGATTCATTCTGTATTCACGGAGACCCCTACTACAGTGAGCAGGATTGCCAGATCCTACAGTATGCCTATGACAGAACCTGTGCTAAGATTAAGACTACAAAAACAAAAAACACAGCTCACAATCTAATTAACTGAGAGAGAATTATTTTTAAAGTTACTGCATATCCTATAACTTAGCAATTTCAATTCTCAGGAGCTAGCTAGGGAAATGTTCACATATATGTGCAAAGATGCAGACACGAAAAGTTTATTGTAGCATTTTTAGGCTAGAACAAAATGGGAAACAACTCAAATGTCCATCGATATAATCAATGCTAAACAAAATGTAGTATATGCACACCATGGAATTTTATGCAGTTAATGAGAAGGATCTAGTTGCATATGTAGCAACACAACTAGATCTCTGAGACATATAGTCTTGGAGGGAAAGTCCCCAGGGGATACACACCAGACTCAGAGCAGTGGTGACCTCTGGGCACATGGGAGAGGAGGGAATGTGGATTAGAAGTAGTGGTCAAAGATGACTTTAACTGTATTGGAAAGAGTTTCATTTTTTAAAAGGGTTAAATATGTTGCTTATGCATTTTGCATATAAAACTAATAAAAAAATGCAAACCATTGCACCTTAGCAAAGTGGTAGTATAAAGAAGGGAAGGCTTGCTCTGCTTGGGTGCATCAAGAAAGACTTCAGAGAAAAAGAGACGTGTGAACTGGGTCTTTAAAGGCCTCATAGTAGCCTGACAGGCTGAGGTGGAGGTGAGGGGGATTACGACATACAGGGGTACAGCAAAAATGCAGAGATAGGACCCCCCCTTGGAGCATTTCCACATGACTGGCCCACTCAGTGGAGAGGAGTGGATTGGGGTGGGGAACGTGACACAGAAAGATCAGATACATCTGGGATATAAGACTGCACTGGAAAATCAATGCTTTTATATATCTTGCTGAGGAGTTTTGAATTTTCTCCTGTAAGCAGTGGAAAGCCAACAAATGAGGGATGACATGACCAGATGTTGAGTTTAGAAATATCAATCAAGTAAGAGTGATTTTTCTCTCCAGAGGCTGCAGAGGACAGATGTGCCCATTACCCAACCCATCTATGGCCTCACATCAAACCATCACGTGCCCGTACTGGTTTTTCTTATATTGTCTAGCACATATGGGTCCACAATAATGAGTTTTTGTAAAGACTTTCAAACATAAATGAAAGCGTGAAGTATAATAATAAAACATATGTCCAATATCCAGATTTTAATAAATTTTTTTATTAAAATACAGCATAGATCTGGAAGAGTGCACAAATCTTAAGAGTAAGTTTGATGCATGTTTACAAAGCAAACACACCTAATTAATCACAATAGAAATCAAGATATAAAACATTACTAGCATTCTAGCAGCATCTTTATAAGGGTTAAAATGGTGGGATGGGGGGAAGTCCATATATACAACACTTAAATGCTGCCTGCACAAAACAATTTAATTCTAACATTCTCTATTCATTCTCCACTAAATTTTTGAAAAGGAGATTAGACTTGGGCTTATAGAGTAAAACTAAGTACAAAGTGTGAGAACCATAAGTAGACAGTTTGGGCTCAACGTGAGGAACACTGTTTACCAGTCTGAAATGTCTAAAGGTAAAACCGCTTCTCCTGGGGAGTGGGGGAGTGGGGGCGGGGCTGGGCAGTGGGTGACCATCAATGGATTCAAGCAAAGACTGGAAATGCTCTTGGAATTGAGAATTGGCTGACAGGCTGTGGACTGGGGTGATTCTAAGGCTTTGCCAACTCCAACTCTGACTCATGTTCCTTCGTATTTGAAAATTGATCAGGCCTTTCACCTTACCCATACATACCTTCTTTACATAGATAAGACATTATTTCATTAAGGAGTCGAGAAGTCTAGCTATCCAAAGGGCTTTGCCGTTAGATGGTAGTGAGTCAAAAGTTTTCTTGAGCACACTGGGGTTGCTCCTCTGATGCAAGGGTATTATAAGCCTAAGTTTGAAAATAGTAGCAAGAGGGGCAATTGTTTCCAATGAGAATGATTGTCATTTGTTCCAGTTATTTTTGCTGCAAACAACCTCAAACTTGGTGGTATAAAATGACAGCCACGATTCTGTGGATCAGGAGTTCATGAATCGGATGGCAGAGATGGCTCATTTCTGCTCTCCGATGTCTGGGGCATCAGCTGAAGACTTGACTGTCTGGGGGCAACTCAGTGGGGGGGTACGGGGATCATCTGGAGCTTTCTTCACTCATATGTCTGGTGTTTGGACAGGGGCTGTCAACAGGACTGCCTACACGTGACTTCTCCACGTGCCCTGGATTTCCTCACAGTGTGGCATCCTCAAGGGAGCTGGGCTCCAAAAGTGGGTGACCCAGCAGACAAGGTGGAAGCTGTGTGACCTCTTGACACCTAGTCTAAGAAGTCATGCAGCATCACTTCGGCTGCATTCTATTGGTCACAAGTGAGTCACAAGCCCATCCAGATTCAAGGAGAGGAGACTTCATACTCTTCCCCTCAGTGGGAGAGTGGCAAGGTCATATACGAGAAGAGCATATGGGATGGAAAATACTTCCACAGCCACCTCCAGAGACTATAATCTGCCACACTGTTAAAATCCTTCTATAATATCATCAAAATGTCCCTTGCATCTCCCAAATCTCTACTTTCTCTTCCTCCCACGGTTCTGTAAACACTTGGCTCCCTGCCTTGCAACAATGTGCAAGTCCTTTCCCTTTTCTTTTTCCTATTGTCACTTTTAACTAATTCCACCTCAAGGCATCACACTTTTTTTAATCTCCTTTCTTATTCCCTTCCTTTTTCCATATCTCTCCTCTCCCTTTCTTTGTTCCATTTATGAGATAAAGGGAAAAAACTCTCAACTCTTAGAACAAATGATAAAAATGTGCCAGAGACACATGAAGAAAAAGGAAGCTGGATGTTCTGACATTGTTTAGCTATAAGGAGGAGCAGAGCTATGGATGTCCTTCAACATCCTAAGGAGGCCTTTTTTAGAACATGTAAAGTCCATCCCTGCCTTTCTAGGGAAGCCAAATTTTCCTCAAGCACAAGAATTTAAGATAAATCAAAAACTCTATTTTATCGTATTTTATTTCAGTTCAATTACAGCTTAAGTAAGCTTTCATGGTTTGGCCTGTTTTCCATAGTGGCTGTACCAATTTACATTCCCACCGGAAGTGCAGGAGGGTTCCGTTTTCTCCACATCATGATAGGATTTTCCAAGAACTTGATAGGCTAATGTGGAAATTAACAAATGGAAATCTCATTAAATTGGAGTTGGGAGGCCAAAGGGGGAGCTCTCATGCCCTAGGTTGATAGCAGAGCCCAACAGGAAGAAGAAAGACTTTCCCTTCTTGACCAGCAAGAAGCTCACCCCTTGAGAGACTGTCGCAGCCCAGCCAGTGAAGAGCCATTACACCTCAAACTCTTTGTTTACAGCAGCCCTCCCAACTTCCTCTTCCCTTCTACAGAAAAGCTTCTCCTCCCTTGCTGCTGGGGGACTCGCACGTGGCTTGCCATGGTTGCAGACCCCAAAGTGCAATTCTTTGCTGATCCTGAATAAACCCATGTTTGCTGGAGAAATAACTGGCTGTCTTTGTTGAAGGGCAACATTAAACACACGGGTTATTGGATCTAACCTAAAGGAAACCATAACACTCACTGACAGGATTACTGATTCATGCAAATGTGATACAGCTATTGTGAAATTACAGAAAAAGAAGAAAACAATTGTTCCTGGCATATTGCCACAGATTATGAGCTCCAATTTGCCAATGAAATAAAAGCAAGGAATCATGGGGTTTATTTCTTCAAGACTGTACTAGATCTTGAACTTAGGGTTTCAAGGAAAAATAGAACAATATTAAAATCTCCTTTAGCAGAGCCCCCACTTGATGGCCATCTCTCATCATCGGGTAAGTACCCGTGCGGCAATGAATCGAAACAGCCTTTAGTCCCAGAGAAGCCAAGAATTAGTGCATCAGTATTTCTCATCTTCGTGTGGCACAGTGACATCAACGATTGACTTATCTGCTTCTTCATTAGCGAAGCATGCATATCTCATCATTCCGTAGGTTCCTGCACATCAGTGTTCTCCCAGGACCATATATCTCCCCCTGCATTGCAGCTTTAAATACTGCTCTATTCCCAGTAGTTTTTTTATTAACGGTCCGATTGTACAGGGGAATAATTTTCTAGTCAGAAAGCAATAGACACAACTTGCATTTATTTTTAAAGAAAAAAAAATGTCAGCATTAACAGGTTTAGAATCTCCTGCTGGAATGTTAGGCTACTGAATTATTATCCTCTAAACTACTTGTAGACCCATTAATTGAGAAATTAGAGAAATAATGGCACGTATGGCTATATAATTAAACTGCCCATTTCGCTTTCATTCACTAAAGCAGTTTCCCAGGATGTTAACTGGCTGGAGAGTTTCTCTGTGCCTCACAGATCTTGATAAGTTGTGCATTAAAAAAGCACAGCTCCCACCCTTAAACTGTCAGGGGGCATTTTTTTTAAGAGCAGATTTAGCACTTTGAAGAGTTAATTACAAACCTAAGGAATATTTCTGTTTGGTGTGCCTCTTGGTATATTGGATGCTAATGGCCCCTTCCTGCCATTAAATGATAAAAACTTTCTATTGGATTTTCCGGTTTGCCCGGGGCTGGGGGGAGAGGCTATCCTGAGGACAGTCACCAGATTGCTGCTTTGTTTTCAGTAAGCCATTAATTTCCTCGCTGTTTTGCTTTATGAGGAAACTCTATTTGACTTTCGCGTCTGCCGTTCGTCACCCCCAGCTGTCCTGATGCGTCTGCAGATGCGCTGCCATTTTTTACGAGGATTCTGGGAGAAATGACCACCCATGTCCTTGGCTTCTCTGTGTCTTTATCAACCTGACTCATTCCTCTTGGTGGTTAATTGTGCTTTTTCTCCTAAGGAAGAAAACACATATACTTTTCCTTTAGGAAAAAAAAAAAAAAATTGCCAAAGAGGGAGAGAGAAATTGCATTTTGCCCAGTTTTTAAGCAACCAGCAATGATGACTGGCAACAGTCCTTTTAATGTTTTTTATACTGACTGTTTACAGCAACTGTTCATTTGTCCCAGATTTTTTGGGCCAGTCTCAGTTTCAAATATTCTTCCCTGCTCTTGTCTCTTCAGATAAATACATTCACAAACGAGAAAGAAAATTTAAAAACTCCTTTGTTAATGAATATATCCTGATTTTTAAGTTCAAAATAAGTAAACAAGATGATCATCTGAATAATCATGAATAAAGGTTAGTGTTAAAACTAAATAACACAAAGTTGCAAATGGAGCACATGATTTAATTTTACGTGTGTGCGCGCATGCGTGCGCGCGCAGGTCAGTTTGCGGCATGGTGGAGGCAAATAATAAGCAGGTCAATAAATTAGCATAATTAGATGCATTGTCAAATTAAAAAAGAAAAAGTACAAGCTTTGGAACCAAATAGACCTAGGTTGGAATCCTGGGGGCCTGGGTTGGAAACCCGGGTTGGAATCCTGCCCGTCATTTAGGAACAAGCTCCTACCTAACACGCCTGAGCCCCAGTTGCCGCATCTTAAATGAGAAGAATGATATTTACCTGACAGGGTAGTTGTTAGGACAAAAAGAGCTAAGATTTCTCAAGTGCCTAGCGCAGTGCCTAGCATATAGAATTGCTTTTTTAAAAGGCATGTTCATATTAGCATCTTTTGGATTAATATAGCTGTGTTGCTGTTAAAACAAGACTTTCTGGAGGGGGCTAGAAGGAGAACGCTAGACAAGGAGGGAGAATGTGTGCCATCCTTCCCGTCTCCCGCGGGAGAGACGAGGTAGTCAGAGAGGTCAGCACTGCTTCCCTCACCAGGGCTTGTCTTAAACCAAGCAAACCCACGATCTGCCTCTGCCCAGACCTAGACCCTCACTGCCCAGGAGTGGATGAACTAGGCACTGGAGTGGCCCCAGGTCACCCCCTGGATGTCCCTTGTCAGAGAAGCCATGTCATCTGTGTCCCACTGGAATATAGACCCAGCGATAGGGCATTTTAGAGAAACCTTGCTCTCCCCACCCTGTGTTTCCTGTCCTGATCTCACCTTTGGGGCTGGGGTGAGGCAGCAAGCCCGGCAAGTCTACTTTCCTTGTCCTCAGCCCAGGGCCCCACAGGATGAGTGAGAAGCAATTTGCTGCCCCAAACCACCTCATCCACAGCTGCTTGAAAATATTGTTGCCAGATTCGTTTGACTGAATTAGGAAACTTCACAGCAGTGTTGGTCAATAGCTCTTTAGAGTAGATTCCAAAAGAGGGTTCTGGGCCAGCTGTAGGTAGGAATGGATCTCAAAACCCAGGTGCATTAGCCTCACTGGGTGGGCTTATTACAAATGCAGATTCCTAGACCCCTCCCCCAGTTATTCTGATTCAGTAGATATTTCAATAACCTAAAAGAACGAGTTTCTCAATTTATCTACTATTTGTTGGTTACTGTGTGCCAAGCCGAGTGCTAAGTGCTTCACACACATGATTCAATCTTGTTTACCCTCAGTCCTGTGAGGCAGAAGGTGAGGCACCCAGTTGGCCAACTTCTGTGGGTGAGTAACCACTGCAGCCCTGTGCCACAGGCCTCTCTTGCCTTGGGTAACCAGCTCTCATGCCCACCAGCTTCCAATGGGCTCTCCAAACGTTCTCGACATGAACTCAACTAAATTCGTTTTGGACTTGCATTGGCCAAGTGCATGGTTCTAACTTTGCTTGTGAAACAAACAACAGAAGCTTAAACAGCACTTTCTTTCCTCCTTCTGAGGAATCCAGGCCCTAACTGTCTCACCTTGCCAAAGAGCCATTTCTATGCATAAAAGAAGATCCACTTCCTCAGTGTTCTTCCTACCCTACAGTAAAAGATTTATTACAGACTTCTTTCTACACTCCTCTTGTTTCTGAAATAAAGATGTCCTAGACCATCACTTCTATAAGGCTAGATTTTTCTTTCTGTATTTCAAGAGCAATCATATCCTGTCAATATGCTTTTTCATCTTAGCCTAAGGTGGACGTGAGACAGTTTGAACTGTTGGGCTTTATTATTATTCTGACGTTTCTATTGTTTTCTTTTAAATAAGAAACATGTAACCAGAGGCTCGTAGACTACTCTTTGATTGCTACGATTTCCCAAGGATATTACCATTATGCTTTCAGATGGCACTTCAAAAAAATAAATATTATCTTACCAGCAATTCTACTTAGCATGGGTATTGGGTGTTAGAATTGAGCCCAAAGACAGAAAATCCCTTATTAATTTCCCTAGAAACAAAAATGTGCATCCATTTGGTAGAACTTAACTAGGAGGACTCAGCACTGAGAAGAAATTTCTGTTTTCAGTTATAAAGACTGTGGAGAGGATAAGACTAATTTTGAGGAGCAGTTAGAAGAACCTTTCAGATGTTTTGTTTTGTAAATCGGGGCAACCAAGTGATGACATGTGGAAGTGACAGACTACTCCCCCCTTATCTAGTGTCTATAATTTAAAAAATATTAAATTGAGATGCCCCAAATCCTGAACTCTGGAAATCAGCGTTTAGGAGCTAATCCTAACCAGAGGTGCTAGTTTTGTTGGGCAAGAAGCTGGAGCATTGTTCTGGAACCTCTTTTACAGAATTGACAAAAGTTAGAATGGCCTTCTAGAACCTCATTTTCAACAAATCATGTTCTGTTCCCTCTAGGCCACTACGTATGATCGTGCTGGACATTCAGCACGCTGGGTGCCTGGCTGAGGCCGAGTGGGGCTGAGTAGTCTCAGCCTATACTCTGCTTACCAAGCTGGCGCCCTGCTGCGGGGCTGCATCTGCTCAAAGGTGCCATCTGCCACCAAGGCACACACCTGTGCACCCTGACCCCAGGTAGAACCCAGAAAACCTCAGGTTCATCTTATCCTTTCTTTCCTGCTTACACCACATGGTAAATGTGTCTGTTGTTACTAACAATAGAAAGAGAGAATCAGGAACAGGAATTGTGTCAAGAAATTGGTCAAGGTGTGAAGCTTCTTGTAGATGATATTATTTAGTTTTAATTTATGTAGTTGATATTTTGAACATTCACAAATAAATATTAAATATTATTTATAAAATACAAATAATTCCTTGCGGCCAGCCTGGTTGCATAGTGGTTGAGTTCGTGAGCTCCGCTTCAGTGGCCCAGGGTTCACAGGTTTGGATCCCAGGCACGGACCTATACACTGCTTATCAAGCCATGCTGTGGCGGCGTCCCACGTATAAAGTAGAGGAAGATGGGCACAGATGTTAGCCCAGGGCCAATCTTCCTCAGCAAAAAGAGGAGGATTGGCAACAGATCTTAGCTCAGGGTTAATTTTCCTCACACACATAAACAAAAAAATTGAATTCCAAACCTCTAACAAATTAAACAAATAAGTAACAGAGAGGTATCTCAGGGGAAGGGTAAAGCAGAATCTTTTGTTTTTGTTAAATAAAAGAGAGTTACGTTAAATTTAAGAGACAGGCAACAGTAACTGGCAGGGAAAATGCACAGTGATTTGGAAAGACAGTGCTTAGCTTGTAAATGCCACAGAGAAGCTGAAAACATTAAAGGGAGGAGAGCCATAAAAACGAACCTAGAAGCAGCACTGCAGACTCCGTGATGTATTTCAACAAAAGCACCATCAACTCAAACCACTCAAGCACACAGATAGTTTCACACCTCCATGCCTTGGAGGCTTTGTCTCCAGGAACCAGAGCGATTTTGTGCCCCCTCCCCCAGGGGACATTTGGGAATGTCTGGAGACATTTTGGGTTGTTACAACTAGGGGGTGCTTCTGGCATTGAGTAGGTAGAGGTTAGGGATGCTGCTAAACATCCTACAATGTGCAGTATAACCCTCCCGCAGGACACAGAACTATCTAGTCCAAAATGTCAATAGTGCTGAGGTCATTGGGAAACCCTGCTCTATTAGGTTTGCATTCAACTCTGAGCAGCAGAAATAGTGCTGCAGTGACTTAAATAATTAAGAGGTTTATTTATCTTGCACAGTAAGTAGTATAGAGGTTGCCAGGCCAGAGTTTATGTTGCAGCTCAGTGATGTCATCAAGGACCCAGGTCCCCCAGAGGCAGTCTTAGAAGATGTCATTTTAGCTGAGCACATTACTGCCCAAAAGCAAATTGAGCTTGCCAATAAGAAAGAAGGGTCATTATGGATATTGTACAGGCAAATGGCACGTTGGCCACGATATACTTTTCCTTTTCCATGATGCCTCTGGCTCTAGCCAGCCTTAATGCCCAGCAAAACTATCCTGTCACAGTCTACCCAAATTAAACTCTTCTATGGAGTGTTTCATGCTATTCCCAGGCAGTGCTGCTCCCTCTGAGCCAGAAGTTTTGGTCTTTGGGGACAGGGAGAACCTCAGGGCCAAAAACGGGCACCAGAGGGAGAAAAATGGAGCTTTCTCTAGAAGAACAGTGTTTCTTTGTGGACAAAGGAAATGTTACAGTAAGAAGCCATGGATATCTGAGAGCAGGACAAAGAGATACCAATGGAGAAAAGTAAATTAGAGGTTTTTTTAATTGAGTAAAGTTAATGATTTAAAGTAAAATCAATAAGAAATTCAAAAATATAGTGTGAGAATTTTATAAAGGGTTTCCGATAACCAATATATAACAGTGGGTGGGAAAGAGAACATAAAAGATAACCCCAAACAGCTTGCTTATTATTATTACAATACTAATAATGATAAAGATGACAAAAATCATAATCATAAGGCAAAGTCTTTGAGTCAATCACCAGTCCATTGGAGCCCATCACAGAGAAGGATGCTGAGGTCTCATCTGAACTTGAGGGGTTCAGAGAGTGACAAGACATAATTAATAATTAGTAAAATCTTTCATAGATATGGAAGAAGAAATGGTTTTAGATGAGATATCTATTTTTCTATCCATGACTTTGTCCATAAGACCAGGTAAATAGGCTGACCACAGAGACACCGGTTCTGAGGAGAGCTGGGTGAGGGGAGGTTAGGAATAACCCAACTGAAAAGTGGCCTCCTTATGACAGTGTGTGGACACTCCCTGAAATTGCCAAAGAGGTTCCCAAAGAGGTTCTCAGCTTCTCCTTCTAGTCCAGAGAAAGTCGATGAGATTTATTTCAAATTTTCTTTACATCACACTTGCCCTGGTCATTTGCACATTTGTTGATGGCTTCCAGGGGCAGCTGCTACTTCCAAAGGACCCCATAATCTTAAAGTGGCTCATTATGCTAATCTAATGAACTAGTCCTCTAAATTGGAAGGTCTTTCATCAATTTGAAAATGAAATCTTGGCAGTCACCAAAAAACTTCTGCTAAGCAATTATTACAAGACTGCTTAGTAGGGGATAGATCAGGATTTATTGAGCTATAAAATGGCCTCCCTAATAATTCGGTACTCTCCTATTTCTTTTTCTTTTATATTTCTATTCTGATTTCCCTTGAAACAATTTGTATCTCTCCGAAAACCCTATGTGACTGAAAGATTTATACTATTTTTAAGCACTTTGACTCTCCCTGAGAATTGCAGTCTATTGGTCAGGAATGCTACTTAATTCTGTGTTCTGAAGTGGTCCCTCAAATGCAGTGGGAGGTCAGTCAATTCTTAGTAGTCAATCTCTGTGGCATTTGTGCAGAATGATCAAAATGGCCTGGCTGTACTACTGCACATGCATTACGCGAGATTAGAGAGATATGTTTTAACCCATTTTCAACCTATTTAGGGTGTACTTACCAGCATGTTTGATATAACAGAGCATGTGTTTTGAAAGAAGCTAAGGGAGGAAAAAGAGATCTGTACATAATGACCATAAGTGCATCCTCGAATTACTTTTCTATTTCAGGGGGCATATAGGATGTACTTGAAAGGTCACTCATTAGTCCAGTTCCACATCAGTAAATCAGCATTTGGAAACAGACAGAGGAAAATAATAGCCAACAGAGTTTGACCAATAAAATAAAGTAAAACAGGGAAACATGATTTATAGTTTATTTTCTTCAGCAGGATGCTTTCAAATCTGACAGCATGGCACCTTAATAGCACACTGTGGACATGTTCACTGGCCTCAGAACAGACTTGATTTCTAGATTGGATGTTTATTCTACATTAAAATGTAGGTTGATCTGGCAAAATTTGGTACAAAATTGCATTGCATAAGCAGTAGAGGAAAGGATATTATGCTGAAGACAGTGGAAATAATCCATTGTTCTACATGTATTTTTAAAGTCAAACATCTCTTGTTTTGGTGAGGCACAATGTCAAGAAACAATTTGATCACCCTAGCATTAACCAGTCAAGGCGTTTAGGAAGTCCAGCCCATAGACATATACCATTCATGATTGCCTCGGTAGTTGATCTAAATATGGATGTGTCAGTGTACTGCTACCCCTACTTTTCTGCTCTGTTTCCATTTTGCACCCAACTGACATGAGTCCAAAACCTTCAGTTTTATCACTTGGCAGACACAGGTGGTTGCTTACCCAATAGCCATTCTATCTTGCTAAAGAAACCTTAATTTTGTTCAGGTGTCAGTTGGCCATGTGTCTCAGGGGAACCTGGATTTAACCCACTCCTCTCACTCCAGAGGAAGAGTCTTGATTCATCCAAGCCAATCATGGCTAATTCCATCCTCCTTCACTTGGGTTGATTTAGGAATGGGCACGTGACACAATTCTGGTCAGTGAAATATGAGGTAAAGGTTGTTGGGTGTGCTTCTGAGAATATTTTCCTCACTTTTAAAAAGTTCACATGATAATGACCTGTCTTGTTGTTTTGGAAGTTGATGTCTGCACGAACAGTAGCAACCATCTTGGGGCCGTCAGAGCAGTCAGTCTATGAGGAAAAGACAATACACTGAGGTGGCAGAGCAGAAGGAAGGAAAGAAACTAAGTCCTTCATGACATCATTGAGATGCTGAATTAACACATCCTGCCCACTAAAGATAGCCACTATCCCGATGTAGTGAACGCTGTGGTGCCACCCAGATTCCATCTTCAGGACAAAGGCACTCATTTCCTCAGCTATCAGAAGTATTCCTTCTCCAGAAATCACCTTCATTGCGCGTTGCCTCACTCCAGATATGTCCCCTCCCTAGGGGAATCCTGTACACAATGACTGATTCATATGGGGGTACAAGGCCTGACCACCTTCCTTCAATGGAGGATAACTCTAAAGACCATCCCAGCTCTAGAATTTCCTGTAGATCAGCTAAAGTCTTTGTTGTAATTGCACCACAGTTTAACTTCTCCCTCTATCCAATCTTGCTTCCCTCACTTCTTTACATGTGTTTTTCATGAAAGCACCCTCCAATAAATCTTCTGCATACAAAACTCCATCTGAGTATATTTCCAGGGAACCCAGCAGAAGACACTTAATTTTTCAAGTAATAACTTCCTTGCTTTTCTTTATATTTTTGCCAACTATAAATGCATGCACCCCAAACATTGTATTTTATATTTTCCTTCTTAAGAGCACTTTATATAACCAGAGTCATACACTATATGTGTTTTTTGGTGTCTCCTTTTTTCACTCAACATTATGTTTGTCAGATTTCATGATTTATTGTGTGTAGTTGTATTTCATTAATTTTAATTATGTTATAGTATTTTATCATATAATTTTATCATAATTTATTTATACATTTTACTACTGATGGACATTTGGGTTGTTTATGGTTTTGGGGCTATGATAAACAATGCTGCTATGAAGATTTTTGTACATTTCTTTGATACATTTCTTTTGTGGGTATATATCTGAGTGGAATTACTAGGTCAAAAGGTATGCATAGGTTCAGCTTTAGAATTCTGCCAAATAACTTTCAAAAGTGATTGTGCTGTACCAATTAGCACTCTAATAATGTACAAGAGTTCATGTTGTTCCACATTCCTAATCTGATGGATGTGTAGCAGTATCTCTATGGTTTAATTTGATTTCCTTTATTACTAATGAGGTTGAGACTTTTTCAAATAATTATTGACCATTTAGATGCCCTATGGCATCCATAAAGTGACTGTTCCAAATCTCTTGCCCAGTTTTCTACTAAGTTGTTTGTCTTTTCCTTATTGAGTTGTAGGATTCATTATATATTCTGGATATAAACCTTTTGTTGGTTGTATGTATTGCACATATGTTCTTGCTCTCAGTTGCTTCATTTTTCACTCTCTTAATCATGTATTTTGATGAAATGAAGTTCTTAATTTTAATGCAATCAAAATTATCAATCTATTTCTTCATGGTTAGTGCTTTTGAGGTTTTATTTAGGAAATATTTGCCTCTCCAATATCATGGAGCTAGTCTCCTGTGTTACTTTATGGGTATTTTATTGTTTAGTCTTATGCATTTAGGTCTACAGTCTACCTGTAATTGTTTTTTCTGTGTGGTGTGAAATCTTTTCATTTTTTTCACATGGATATTTAAATGTCCCAGCACCATTCACTGAAAAGATCATTCTATCCCATTGCTGTAAGTAATGTTATTTTCATAAATCAAGTGTCTATGTGTGCACAGGTCTGAATCTGGGCTTTCTATTCTGTTCTGTTGGTTCATTTGTTTATCTTTTCATCAGTATCAAATTGTTAATTATTGCAACTTTATAATTAATAATTAATTATTTGTAGTTTTTCAGTTAGAGCTAGACTTCATACCTTGTACTTATTTAAGTATGTCTTAGCTATTATTGACCCTTTGTATTTTCATATAAATTTTAGGATTAGCTTGTCAAGTTCCACAAAACACCACTTTCATTGCACTCCATTCCTTCCTGTGTCTCTAATCTTGATCTGAGATCATTTTCCTTATGTCTGAAAAAAATGCTTTAATTATTTCCTCTGTTGCATATCTTCTGGTGACATACATCTGAGTTTTGTGTGAAAACATCTGCTTTCACCTTTATTCTCACCAGATATTTTTGCTGAGTATAGAATTCTAGGATGACAATTATTTTCTTTGAGTACATTGAAAACGCCATTTCAATATTTTCTGGACTCCGTTCCTTCTGTTGAGATTCCATTCCTTTTTCCATTGAGATGTCAGCTGTATTATTGATGCTCCTTTGCAGATAATCTGTCATTTTTTTTCTGGCTGGATTTAATATTTTCTCTTTGTCTTTGATTTTTTATAGTTTCACTATGTTATCCGAGTAGGCATTTAAAAAATATATATCTTAATAAAAGTTCTTTGTGTATTGATGTAGATCTTGATTTTTAGAAAATTCTTACCTAACATCTCTTTCAATATTGCTTATGCTCTGTTCTTTCTATCCTCTCCTCTGAGACTTCAGTTACACATATGTTAGTTATTCTCAACACAATTGCTATGATGCTAATCTCTCTTTTGCTTTTCCATTCTTTTGCCTTCCTATGCTTCTTTTGGGATATTTTCTTCTGACCTATGTCCCATTTTAATAATTTTTTCTTCAGTTCTGTACAATCTTCTCTTAGACCCATTCACTGAGTTTTTCATTTGAGTTATTATCTTTTGAGTTTTAGAATTTTTATTTTGTTCTTTTTTGAATCTGCTATGTTACTTTTTTAATAGTTCTCAGGTCTCCAGTTTGACTTTTATCTTCTTAAACATTGTAAGTACATTATTTTTAAAGTTTGTGTTTGATAATTCCAATATCTAGAGCTGTTGTAGGTCTGTTTCCGTTATCTGTTGTTTGTGCTAGTTTTCATTTTATGTTGTTTTGTCTCCTTACGTGTCTGGTTGTCTCTGGTTATGTTTCAGACATTCCATTTGAAAAATTTTTTGAGAAATTATTTGAAGCCTAGGATAATTTTATCTTCTCTTAGTGAGGACTTTCATTCCTTTCTGCCAGTCTTCACTAAGTATTAACAATCCATCATCTTAATCCATGTCAGGGATTATTATTTTCTAAGTCACCCAAATATTTGAAAGGTAGACTACAATCCATGTGAAGGTTGGTTTACTTCCACCTCATTCTTACTCCTAGGATACAAACCTTCAGAGTCTCAATCCAAAGGTTGCAAGGTGGGAGGAGGGAGGTATCACAGCTGAACTCCCACTTGTCCTCCTAGTACCATGTGGCTTTCAAAAGCACTGCTCAGCCTCTCAGACATCTCTTCTGGATCAGCACATGTCAGCAGGGTCAAAGCAGCCCCAAATGCCAGGCTTACTTCCCTGGATTTCTGTCTTCTCCTGGATAGTAGTCCTGTAATTCTTCATTGCTTTTCCAGATTTTTAACGCTTTCCAGCAGACTTAAACATTATTTCCAGCTTCTAGTTGTCTTCAGTAGGAGATTAGGTTCAAATTATCTAGTTCACCATGACTGGAACACTAATGGATTATTCCTATCAACATAGAAATAAGCCATAATATCTTCCATTAAAATAAAACTCTCATGACCTCCTTTAGCTATTCTCTTCCATTGCCTTTTTTTTTCTCCTCATCTTTATGTGCAAACTCTTCAAAACAGTTTATATCTTGATACCTCCAATTCCTTACCTTCCATTTGTCTTTGAACCCACATGAATTATGGTTTTGTCTCCAACACTCCACCAAAACCTCTCTGGTCAAGGCCCTAATGACTTCCATGTTGCCAATCCAAATCCAATGGTCCACTCTCAGTCCTCATCTTACTCAATCTTTTTAAAGCACTTAACACACTTAACACATTTTCTTCACTTGGAATCTAGGAAATAACATACTTGTGGTTTTCCTCCTAAATGTCTGTTTATTTCTTCTGAGTCCCCTTTGCTGAATCATTCCCTTCTTCCTAACTTCTAAATGTTAGAATACATTAGAGCTCAATGCTTGAACTTCTCTATCTGCACTCACTCCCTAGGTGATCTCATCTTGTCCCATGGCTTTAATTCCAACTATTCAATAACCGTCCCCTTCAACTTCCTCATTGATATCTCCGTTTATATGTCAAGTAGACATCTCAAACTGAATATGTCCAAAACAAAATTATTGCTTCCCACTCTCTTCCCAAACCTAATCTTCTCTAGTCTTCCTCATTTCAATAAATGTCACAACCATTCAACTTGTTCTTCAAACCCCAAACCTTGGTGTCAACCTTGACAACAAAGATATTCTGAATTCAATCACCTCTAGCCACTCTATAGATGCCACTCTGATTTATGTGTATCAATTACGAATGGCTGGAGTTGCAAGTAACAGAAAACTCAACTGCAGTAGCTTAAACCAGCAATCAGCAAACTAGGGTCCTTAGGCCAATTCTGGCCTGCCACCTATTTTGATAAATAAAGTTTTATTGGAGCACAGCCATTCTCATTCTTTTACATAGTGTCTATGGCTGCTTTTGTGCTACAACAGCAGAGTTGAGTAGCTGTGACAGAAACTATCTAGCTACCAAACCTAAAATATTTACTATCTGGACCTTTACAGAAAAAGTTTGCTGATCCCTGTCTTTAGGGGGTCATTATTAGGTTCATGTAAAGGACATCCAGGGGCATGTGGTCAAGGATTGGTGCAGTGGCCCAATGATGTCATAAAGGACACAGGTTCTTTCTAGTTTTCAGTTCTATCATTCTTGGCTTATTGCCTCATGGTCACAAACTGACCACCACATCACCAGGCATCACATCCACATTCCAGGTAGGAAATAGCATAAAAAGAAAAGGAGGGGAAAGTCCATGTCAACCATGTCAGTCACCCTTCTTATCAAGAAAGTAGAGATTTCCCCAAAGCCCTCTCAGCAGACTACCACTTCTATCTTATCAGCCAGAACCAAGTTACACAGTCATCTTGAGCTGCAAAGGCAGCTAGGCAATCAAGAATTTGGCTTTCCAGCTCCTCTAGGGAAGAAAGGAAACGGAGAAGAGATTGAGACTTGGTTCTGGGTGAGCCAACATGCAGTGTGTGCCATGTGAAGCCATTGTTGTTTCTCTCCCTGCTTACTCTTGCCCGTTTACAGTCTATTGACTACACGGAAACCAGGCTGATCTTTCTCAAAAGTAAATCACATCACATCACCACTTTTCTCAAAATCCTCCAATGGTTCCCATCATACTTAAAATCCAAAGCTTTCCAGGATCTGGCCCTGGCTACTCTCCAGTCTTCTTCCTACCTCTCCCTCCCTGATTCACTCTTGCCCAAGCCATGCCGGCCTCCCTGGTGCTCCTGCCACGCACAAACAGTCCTGCCTCGGGGTCCCTGCTTGACACATACTGCTCCCAGGTCTTCACACGGTTTGTTCTCTCACTTTGTTCTGGTCTCTAAACAAATGTCACCTCCTCAGAGAGGGATTCTCTGCCATATAAAACAGCACCAGTATCCCTTTCCTCTCCTTACCTGCTGTATTTTTGTCCTTAGCACTTATTAATACCTAACATTATCATTTATGTTTATTTGTTTAGTTGCATGTAGAATATCAGGAAAGGACTGTTTGTTTCATTGCTGTATTCCCAGACCCTAGACATGAGTCTTGGCACAGAGTAGAGCTAATATTTATTAAATGAATGAGTAAATTCCCATCGCTACCAGTTTTTTCTATTCCAAAAACTTGTTCTTATTGGTTTCACAAGGACACAGTATGATCTGAGAGTAGGGAGACTTATCTTGTTCCCACTTTGTCGCTGGGTCATGGAGGTTGTCCATGAATTTCTTAAAGCCTCAGAGTTCCATTATCTGAAAACCGGGGGTGGCGGAGCCATTGATCTCTAAGGCAATGTTAGTCCTCCTTAATTCTGTGTCTTTCGGCAATGTCAGCAGAAGGACCCCTACTCATCTAGAGATGGGGCAGGGAGATTCCTTGCTGTTCTATACATACCTCCTGTGCCTAAGAGATTGGCTTTCCTCTGCTCTCTCTCTTTCACTCTTTAAAGGCTTGTCTCTTTCACAAAGATTTATTACATAGAAGCAAGGTAATGAATCCTTGCTCTTTCAAAAAACCTTTCATTCACCCTTCAGTGTAAACAGCCAGAGCCATGATAGACTATAAGCACTGGGCATAGTCACTCATTCTTTCATGGTTGAGTTTTTGTAACTGCATTGTGTCTCGGGCTATTCTGTAGTCTCTCCCTGTTTTCATGTCCTACGAGTTAGCTGCACCTGAACATTCTGACACGTACACACTGCCGTGCTGTGAATCTGAGAAAGGGCAGAGCAGGAAAATAGGGAAACCACTGAAAAGTGGTGAGTCAAGACTGTGGGACCTCTGGAGGTAACAGGAGAGGGAGCGATCTCAGGGAACTGAGGACCCCTTAGGGGGGCAGGGCCAGAGCTAGAGATAGCATGGGAGGTCTCCCCACTGGGGACAGCAGAGAGTGGACAGAGCCTGAACCCTGCAGGAACACTGAGGTTCAAGCTGCCATAAGATGAAGAGGAACTGCCCATTTGGGGGAACGAGGGCCATTGCCCCTAGCTCCTCTGTGTCAATCTTCTGGAAGACAA